>NC_057813.1:336357119-337061701 GCF_018294505.1 Triticum aestivum
CCTTGAACAAATCAATCAGTGGCTTGGTGTGCTCGGGACACATATGGAATGAAGGTTGCAAGTCTCCAGACCACAGAATACTTCGCACGTGTGCATGACTAATTTGGAATGATTCCAGGGAAACAAAACAATCTTCCTCAAATTCATGGCGGCAACTTGCATCATATGCACATGAATTAGGGAAAATCACTACTTTCATTCAAACATATGCTTCATGAACGAAACACGAAGAAATGCTTACACAAGTTTCCAACACTAGGTTGATGTTCAACATGATTCATGGGGGGAGACAAAATGCTACTGATGGGCTCAACAGCAACTCATCGGAATTTCCATATCACTGGACTTCCACCATCATGTGAACACGGTGATAGTATTGGTCAGACCAAAGATGTAATGGTGTATGCTCGAGGGATCAACCACGAGTAGGACAACATTACGAGCATCGTTGGTACTGATTTGATTTGACGATAGCCCACACTCAAATCAAGGGATTGATAAGACAATAGGTCCAGCAACTGATCACAGGGACCAACCGATGAAGATATCATCTTTCTTCAACACACACTACACAAGAATATCCCTTTGGAACGAACTAAGTCAGACAAGTTTTTATCTTCCAACTCTCCAAGTTGTTGTCCAGCTTAACCAACTAGCTCAGGGATATCTAACACCGATTCTTGGAAAGAAGGTGGTTCATAAGAAACCAACTTAATCACGGGCTCAACATAACGGTCAGGTGACGACCTGGTAGTACTTCCGAGAAGATCTTCGGAAAATCACGAACCACCGATATGTTACTAAGCTCGAGAACAATCTTGCTTTTCAGGGCAAGATGATATGATCAAATGAGCGAGGACTTGACAAATCCTAACTCATCAATCAAAGAGTGCACCAGGAAATAAGGACTAGGTAGCATGATCAACCTTAGAATGATGATTCAAAGCCAACACGCTAAGAATGAAATTATTGTCCATTAACTACCAAGCAACAAGGTTGCTAGGAGTATTGATTTCACACATCACAATTCATTTGTCGGTATTCCGGTTGCATCAACACGGAACCGAGGAATGAAAAAGGATGGCGAGAAGTATCACTATGTCAAGAATTCACAAAAAGGTGGTGCAATTCTCATGAAATTCCTGTCATAAAGAAGGTAATACTTCAGGGTAGAGCAGACCAGAAGCTGGATTGTAACTTGATCTGCGGAACACAACTACTTTGACCCAATCCTAGATATGGATGAGGTACTGGAGTTTGTTTCTCCAAGTCATTCAGGACAGAATGGCTTGACGTACCACAAGGGTAATAGGCATCGATAAACGAATGCATGCATACTCTTGACTATCGATTGATAGACGAGGGTCAGAATGCAACTAAAGAGAACAACTCAAAGGAACATATAATTTTCTGAGTTGTGGATGCATAAATTAGTATGTCGAACCAAGTTCAACATATTTCTTCCGGATAACCCATGCAGAAAAGTAGAACTGGCAGAGTCACGATTTATGAATGGAGAACTCCTCAAGAGTACTCTAATTGTGATTTTTTTTTGATCCAATAAACATCTACCATAAGTAGTTCATGGTATTTGGAAGAAGAAGATACCACGGACTTCAAGGACTATCGCAAAGGTTACTAATATCCTAAAGGCACTAGCAATTACTATCAACATGAAGTAGGTAGAGTGAATCTCGGGTTCAGAACCCAGGAGTAGAATACCTACTACTAAGTAGCATCACGGGATACTTCCGAGAATAAAGGCCAGAATCATCACACTGGGACACAAAACATGGCTAAATTACTAGATGATCCCCTAAGACACCTAGGGTCATAGTAATAACTCCAACATAAAGGTCGAGGCAGTAGAGTACCTCGACTCAACAATTAGTGTGATTGAGCTGGCATAAAGGAGCATCGAAACCAGAGGGAAAGGATTTTGCAATTGCATCAGACTATTTAGAAACCTGAAATGACTCGGACAGCATAACGGCTGTAAATGCTCAAAAAGATTTGAGACATTCACAAAAATGGTGGCATAACCACTCAGAAGCACGATATCAAGGTTTCGAGATCAACAATTAACATACGGAAGTAGTAGAAACTGAACTCAAGCTTAAATCCAACAATCTTATAAGTCTTCGGATTAGTAACACGTGATCCTGATAGAAAGAAGAGAAAGCCTAGTTCTTAATCCCCGTAGAAGAGAAGATGATGACTCAGATCAGAAGGTCATGAGGTATAGGGAGTAAAAAGAGCCTTACGTTCCATCCCACAATCAATTCCCTTATATAACTAAAGAATTTCTAGACTCAACTTCGACCAGTTTGGCTTGGTAATCCTACAGGCAGTCAAGCTCTGATACCAACGCTGTCAGGACCCCGACTCAATGCCACATCGATCTAGCATGTAACACCTCATATCACTTTGCGGCCTCACGCACGGTATTCCCACGGGTGTCGCCTTACCTTTACCCGGGACCGTTTGCGCCTTTTGGCACACGTATATGACAGTGTCGCTAGCATCCATATGATAAGGAGCCCGGGCTGACATGGCTAGTCGTAAACCCAAAGTGGCACAGACTTACAGGGACAGGCATCCATGACCCAGCATCGAACGTGTCGGTCATCAGCGAGTGAAACCAGGCTGTAGCACTGGGCTAGCAGGACTCCGGTGAACCGGGCTGTAGCAGGCTAACAGGACTCCGGTATTCATCACGAGACATTTCCCCGAAGGGACAGACACAGGAACGAAGAAGGACACATGCCGGCCAGCCTAAGTGTTCCGGAGCAGTAGCAAGCTACCATGGCTCAGTGGAAACACTAGGAGACATTTCCCGGTAAGAGAGGCTACTAAAGATAAACAACTAGATGGTCAGATCCCACACATACCAAGCATTTCAATAACATACACACAATATGCTCGATATGTGCATTACAACATGGCATCACAAAATGACTCTACGACTCAAGTAGTTTATTCAATAGGCTCCGAGGAGCGAGATATTACAAACATGGGTCTCTTGACCCAACACTCAGAGCATACAAGTCAAAGCACAAGCGGAAGCTATCATGTCTGAGTACAGACATCTATAAATGAAAAAGGCTGAGAAGCCTGACTATCTACCAGATCCTGCCGAGGGCACAAGATCGTAGCTGAGGTAACAAGCTAAACGTCGAAGTCCACGCGGAACTACTAGCGAGACCGAAGTCTCTCTGCAAAAACATAAATAGGCAAACGTGAGTACAAATGTACCCAGCAAGACTTACATCAGAACTAACTACATATGCTTCATTATCAACAAAGGGGATGGTGGGGTTTAACTGCAGCAAGCCAGCTTTGACTCGGTGGCTATCCTGAACTACGACTGCAAGTAACTCTTTTGAGGTGGCGCACACGAGTCCACATATTCCCCATATCAATACACCACTATGGAATCGCTCCCGTCTCCCTACGAGAACGCCATCCATAGCACTCACGCTTATCTTGCGTATTTTAGAGTATCCACTTTCACTTGTCTATGAACTGATATAAACAACCCAGAAGTCCTTTTCCGCGGACACGGCTATTCGAATAGATGATGTTAACCCTGCAGGGGTGTACTTCTTCATACATGTTTCCACCACTTAGCGTCTGCACACGACATGTGCTCGGCAGACTTCAAGCGAAAGCCGACGTGGGTGTAGACCACGACCTACCTAAACACTCAAGTCTCTAGTCCAGGTTTATCGCCTATTCGGGTTCCATCCATGAGGAGATCCGGCCGGATTTTCGCTCACAGCCCCAAACGATGTGAACAGGGTTCCGTGACACCAAACGGGCGCCCGGTTTACCCGGCCACGTGCCTACCGCATCACAGCCCACCCCTATGGTCAGCGCTGTCCACGGCCTCCAGCATACTACAAACACCAGAAACTACTTGCAACTCCTGGACAGAGGACAAGGGTGAATAAGAAGTCGAGCGGGGTCATATTTCAGGGCCCAATGTATGGTAGTAGCTGAATCATGGATCACAAACACAGAACTCAGTTCCTGAGGACGGCTTCAATGAGACAACCCACCATGTACTCCTACATGGCCTCTCACCGACACCTTTTACCAAATCGTGTTCACACACTTAGCTCACACACAGTAGGACATGTTCACCCGCCTCTGATTCATCCCCGATGAATCAGACCTGACTCAACTCTAAGCAGTAGCAGGCATGACAAGCAAGCATGAATGAGTAGGCACAACAGGGCTCAAACAACTCCTACTCATGCTAGTGGGTTTCATCTATTTACTGTGGCAATGACAGGTCATGCAAAGGATAAGGGGGTTCAGCTACCGCAGCAAGTAACAGATGAATCGGTGTTGTCCTAATGCAGTAAAAGAGAGCAGAAGCGAGAGAGTGGGATTGTATCGGAATGAACAAGGGGGTTTTGCTTGCCTGGCACTTCTGAAGATAACATTGAGTCTTCATCAGTGTCAACGATCACATCATCGGTACACGTCTATCGAGAGGGGACAAATACCGGCAACACAGAAAGGAACACAATCAATGCAATGCACAATATGATGCATGATCATGACATGGCAAAATGAATGTGTTTTGGGCTAATGCAACTAGCAACAGGTTAAATGAAGTTGGTTTGAATACAAGATTCAAATTCAAACTCCATATGTGATTATTCAAATGCCATTTAAATGATTTGTGCTAAACAGCAGTTATAAGTTGTTCTAACATGCATGAAAATGGTACAGATGGATTCCTTGAATTTTTCTGATAATTTTTCATATATAATTTATTTAATTTGGAGTTACGGTTAATTTTCTATGATTTATTGAAGTTTTAGCTATTTTCTGGAATTTCAGAATTAAATTAAATCCAGAAAACCTATTACTGCGTCAGCATGACTTCACAGTGACGTCAGCAAGTGAACGGCCGTTGTCCAGGTCAAATCTGACCTGTGGGACCCATATGTCAGTGTCACAGGAGTTAATCCCGGTCAAACCCAGCGCTGACTGGGGTTTGACCAGGGGTGGGGCCTACTGTCAGTGGGTCAGTGGCTTAACTAAAAGTAGTTATTAACTTAACCAAAGTTAGCAGGGGCCGGGCCCACCTGTCATGGACCTAGGGGAGGTCAAACCCCTGGTCAGCCGAGGCTAACACGCCGGCGGCTCGTCGCCGGTGAAGCCCGAGACGGCGGAGGGGGTCGGAATTCCTCCTCCGGCGACCAAATGGCCGGCGGAGGGCAGCTACACGTAGCTGGGAGTCGCCCGCATCCATTTGTGCAAACGGCAGGGGCTGAGGTGGCTCGAGCTCACCGGAACGGGGTCCGCGGCGGCGACCGGAGTTCGGGCCAGCACGGGCACGGGGCTACGCTTAGCGAGCGAGCGAGCTGAGAGGCTGGGCGGGCTCCTGGGAGGTCCACGAGCTCAAGGTCGTGCTCGGACGCGAGTTCGGTGACCTGCAACGACGGCTCGCGGCTCCGGTGGAATCGAGGCTACAGGGCGAAATCGAAGGGGAAAAGAGGGAGGGGAGGCGTGGGAGCTCACAGCGGTGCCGTAGGGGTGGTTAGCCGGCTCGGGGACGCGACGATGGTGGTGAATTGACGATGAAGATCCTCGGCGGCCGGCGATGGAAACGGCGATGGTGGCGGCGTTGCAGCACGTCCGAGAGGTCCGTAGCTCAACGAGGAGGTGGAGGGGGTTGTGGCGGAGCTCGCAAGCACAGCGAGGGGTCGAGGGGGAGACGATGGCTGCGGTGGTGCTCGTCGGTGGCGGCGGCTCCGCTCGGGTCTGAGAGGGAGAGAGAAACAGAGGAGGGGGAGAGCTCGAGAGGGAGTGAGGGGCGGTCGGGGAGGCGCGTGGCGTCGTCCGGGCGTCGCTGGGGAGGCCAGGGAGGAAGCAGGAGGTGGCTAGGGGGGGGGGAAGCAGGAGGTGGCCGAGGCAGCGTCGGCGAGCGCCACGCCTCGCCTCTGCTCGTCCTCCTGGCAGAGGAGGAAGAGGACAAAGGAGGAGGAGGTGGGCTGGGCCGGCCACTTGGGCCGCCAGGTAAGCCCAGGTGAGATTCCTTCTCTCTCTCTGCTTTCTGTTTTATATTTCTGTTTTCTATTTTGTTCTGTTTTGTTTTAGTTTAGTAAAATACTAAACCATTTTAATAAATTCTGTAGTTTATTATGTGGTTTGCTAAGATATATACAAAGCCACTCACAAACTTCCAGAATTATTTGGAGTCATATTTAATATATATTAAATATAAATCCAAAGAAAATAGTTATTGGATTAATTCAAATGGCCAAAATAAATATCTCTGTGACTCCAAAAATATTGGTTTAAATTTTACCTCTCACTAATATTTCCATGGAATAACAGGAACATTTTCTTGGACTCATTTGAGAAGATCTAATTGTTGGTTGTTTTTAGAGGTTTCTGAGGCTTTGAAAATTCCTCAATTCAATTTCATTTGAATTTAAACATGATGCTCACATGAGGCTAACCTAGAGCAATGCCTGAAGCTAGGGATGTGACACATATATTTTAGCAGTCCAAAGCCTGGATAAAAGAGATTCCTAGATCCACGGGAAGCTGTGTTCCCAACTCCGTGGACTATTCTCGGCACTCGATACAAGGACACCATCTTCAGCAAGAATAGGTATTGAGAAGGACACTTATGACAATAATGATAACTTTTCGGACCTCAGCTAAGCCAGCAGATATGAACAAAAATTTGAGACAGTATGAACAGGAGCATATGAGATAAGTCCAGTTAGTATGTCAGATACGGTGAAGCGAACCACCCCTGATCAAGGCAATCAGTTAGATCCGATTCAGTGGGGATATTATATGAGAATGAATAAAATAAACCCGAGTTGGAAATGGTTTCCTCAAGTCAGAAAAATTATTTATCCCTAAGCAACCAAATCTCAAGGACGAGATTTCTTTAAAGGGGGGAGGTTTATGACAGCCTGGATTTTGCCATTTTCTTTTTCTAATGATTTTCTTGGATTTCTGGATTTAATTTGCTTTTTTGTGGCAATGTGGTTCTGAAACTTGGGAAGACCATGTCTTCCTAGGTTTTATAGTGGCTTGTCATCCCCAAAACCATCCCTAGCTCATGCCATTTCCATCCTAGCCCAAATCCCAATATTCCTTTTATTGGGAATATTCCTTTTTTGATAAAGGAATTATCCTATTTCCCCTAGGTTATGAAGCAAACCATCTTTATGTCGCTCCAAAAATCTCCAAATAATTCTCATAAATTGTTTGGGTCATATCTTGCTCAAATATGGCCAAAATTTTCACTGCCATGTTAAAAAATAATCCTCCAATAATTATTTTCCTATTCTGCCCTAAATGGCACTTTGTGAATCAAGTGCTATTTATCTTTACCCAATTGACTCCAAACTTCCTAGACACGTTTTTCTAGCCATATCATTGCCCTGTGCAAAAACTAAACCTCATTTGCCTAGTAATTATTTTTCTATGATTTTACAAAGTTTTTGCCCAGGAAGAAACTTTGTGAAGGAAGTATATTCTAGGCATGTCCAAATGAGATGAAACTTTGCAAGGTCCTTCATATGACTAAATCCTCACTCTCCACCCAATTTAAGCTCATGTAACCTTTCTATGTGAGCACAGCTCCAAATGTTGGTTTCTGGTCAGATTATCAGTTTGTGAAGCAACTATTCTTTATATTGCTACATTTAAGCTGCCAATTTACCAGAACATTCTCTTATCGATATAAACTCCCTCCACCAAGGTTTGGCTCAATCCATTACTCCATTTTCCCTGTGGAATTTTTCCAAGTTTCGGATCAGATTGAAGCTTTATGAAGCAAGTGCCACTTTGCTTCATTCAAATGGCCTGAAACTTTTTGGGCACCTTCATATATTCAAATCATTGGGCCATAACCATTTTAAGATCAACTTGCCTCTCTATGTGAGTGCATCATCCAAATATCTAAAAATGTCAATTATGGCACTTTCTACAGCAAGTACCATTTTATTTTCATCCTAATGAGCTGCAAATTTGCAGAGTTGATCGTCTTAGTGTGTGATCACACCATGCCAAGGCCCATCCTCTGCCTCCTTTTGTGTCTGTCTCCACGCAGCACAAACACCTTGCTGCCACAATCTTTTGGCTCCTCCTCGGAATCACTTATTTGCCCCTGGACCGATTTCTTTTCTTATTTTGACTAAGGGCAGCAGGGTCTATCTACCAGACATGATTTTTCCACTCGAAGTGCACTGTGTGCGCCAGCTGACACAGTGACCATGGGGTGAACCAGCCAAACTCGTGCTCTGTAGCATTCCCGTCGTTGTTCCCGTCCTTTCCCTCCTCATGTAAACCTCAAACCTTGTCTAGTAGCTTCCACGTGCTCGACTACATCAGCCTGAGTCGCTGCCCCGCTTTGCGTTGTTGCCGCTGCGTCGCCGTCGAGCTCCCAGTGATGCGTCCATCCTCTGCTCCATTTTGGCACGTCGGCCGAGCTCTCTAGAGTGTCCCCGATCCCTCCCCTTGGCCTATATAAGGAACCCGAGGCTCTCCAGCAGCTCCCAAGCATCTCCCAAAGCCTTCCCCACCACTAGAGCAGCCCCTCCCTTCGCTGTTTCCCTCCTCCTCTGCCATGGCCACCCTGGTCTAGCTCGGAGTGAAGCTGCTCGAGCCCTTCTCTCCTCCTTCTGACTTGTCGATCGTCTTCCCCTCGTCCTACTGAGCCGCCCTACCCCTGACCCCCTCTGTTCTCTGTGTGAACGAGTAGCAGGAAGAAGACGAGGCCCACGCCGCTGCCGCTAGGCCCCTCCCGTCCCCTGGTCCCACCGGTAAGTGGCACAACCCCGAGCCCGCGCGTTTTAAGTGGAAGCGCATTTTCATAAATGCGGTTTCCTTTTCTGAAAATGTACTCTGGTTTAGCTTCAGAGAAAAATATGTTTTCACTTGTGGAAAGCGTATTTATATCTACCGCAGCTTAGAGTGCACTTTCTCTATTCCAAAGGCGTATTCCTCTAAGTGCGCTTTCTGTTTTTTAGCTCAAGGACTTGTTTGTGGACAAAACATGTACAGATTAGTCCCTGAATTTCAACCCCTCACAACTTTTCAACTGTAGCTCCGATTAAAGTGAAAGCAATGCTCACGTCTTTATCTCATCGAGCTCTTTCTATTGCTAACATTTTCACTAGGTGGTACCATAGTGAAAATGACTATTTTGCCCTTGCCCTTATCAGCCCCCTCTGAGAGCAAACCGTACAGCATTTCGTTTCTGCGTCCTCACTGCACTTCTTCCTGGAGTCTCTGTCACCCCCAGGAAAGCCACAACAACCACTTGCATGATAGTCGTGCAGTAGCCTTGGTTTTCAACTTGAATATTTAATAAAAGTTTGTCGCTATCTGCCTGCTTGTTTGCTACTACTGTCGTTGTTCGGTTATGCTCGTGGATTCTTGTTCACTTTCATGCTATGTTCCGATGCATCTTGTTATCTTGTGCTACTTACTAGTATCATGTTCGTAAGCCATGCCTGGTAGTAGTAATACATGCTGGTAGTAGTGATGTTCTTCGGATGCATGCTTAGTTTGTTATTCAATACCGTTGCTATGCTTGTTTTGTTGCATCTAGTTGGTTACATGCTTACTTGGTAGTGTTCTTGATATGTTCTTGCATTGTAATTTTTTTCATGATGCTAGTGGTCATGTTATGCCTATGGTAGAGTTATGCTTGTGTTATTCATGCTCGTCGGTATGCCATGCTCATTTGGGTATATGCTTCATTGTGGTTATGCTCGATGATTATATTGCACCTCCATGCTTATGTTGATATCATGCTCATGCATTGTAGTTGCATCATGTTATTTTATTATGGCTCGGCTTATTGCATTCAAGTTTAACCAGATAACAATGAGCTTGAATAACTGTTGGCTGAGTTATGGTGCCATTGAATCAAGCTGACACTGCAACCATATTTTCCTTTTATGGGAAGGGCCCTAATGCGGTCTATTGTCATGTCTCTCGCCAGTGCCTCCAATGAGGGAAGGTTATGGGTGCGTGCTACCCTGATCAGGTAGGCAGACATAAGCCTTGTGTGCCCGTTGTTGTTGTGTACCCGGGTTGTCCCCGTTTGGGATCGTTTTTGTTTTGCCACGATGGTGGCCGTTGATGCCTTTGGTAGGCACGGGTCCACCCATGACTTATCCTAGAGGGGAGTTGGTCGGAGTGGACTTGAGAGTGTCATGGCAGTAGATTGGTTTTGTCGAAACACCGTTGGTCCACCCGAATGGGAGTGCGAGGCCATGGGTTCCATGGTGTGGGTACAGTGTGCTGACCTCTGCAGAGTGTGTGTTAAATCTATCGATAGCCGCACCCGCGGATATGCGCCCAGTTCGAAGTTGGTCACACTATGGGTCAACATCAATAAAAATGATATGTTTAATAATAACCCTGGTTCGATGATGGAAGAAGTTGGTTGATCTTTATGTGATCGTGAGAGGATCACCGTGGTATCGAGGATACCGAGTGGTTGGATATTTGTGGCGTTATGCGAGAATCACGGGTAAAGGTCAAGCTCCTAGTGGTCACATAATGATTACTACAGTATTGTTATACCAAGCTTGATTTGATCCTAAGATGATCGTGTGATGACCGCGGTGGTAAGTAATGCATATTTTGGTTACGAGGTAACCCGAGCAGAGTAAGTTGGTGCATGATTATGTTAAGCTGTTGCATGTAGTATCATCATGTTCATATGATCGTGCCATGTTAAAATTGTATCATGTTTAGTTGTGCGTGCCATGTTGTTCTGCTAGTATCATGTTCATGATTGTTTTAACCTGCTAATGCCATGCTACTATTCGTCTTGACTGCTTTTGGTTATTTTGAGCTTGCAAGTACATTCGACGTACTAACCTGGCGTGTCATGCCAGTTTGCAGGTCGTGCCTGGATTGCTTGCTTGTTTGGTGTGGGTCCTATGTTCGCGAGCTAGGATAAACATTCCAGCCAGAGTCCCTGTGGATTGGAGTCCATCATTGTCGTTCGTTGTTCCGCTGTCAATAGTTGTTCTGCTGTCAATAGTTCTTCCGCTGCCAGTAGAGATTCCGCTGCCTCGAGTTGTTATGCTACTTGCATAGAGCAACTATGGTTGGCGTAGTGTCGCCGAGCCGGTGTATTCATTGTAATATCGGAGACCTTGTATTCATATTCATGTTATAATAGAGAGCTGGTTTACTCTATGCTAAGAAGTGTTGTATTCCAGAAGACTTCACCTTGATCTTTGGGCTGGAATACGGGGCGTTCCGGTTTCTCTGAGCCGGGGTGCCATATTTTGGACGTCACGAAGCTTGGTGGGTATCTTCATTCGCTCGATGGCCTTGATCTTCATGGGGTTGCAATCGATCCCACGCTCGGAAAAAAGGAAACCAAAGAGCTGGTCGGCTGGTACTCCGAAGACACACTTCTCCGAGTTGAGCTTGATCTATAAGTGGCACAAATTGTCAAGGGTGTCCTTGAGATCCTCCATGAGGGTGTCGCGCTTCTCTGTCTTCACCATAATGCCATCCACATAGATGTGGGCATTGCGGCTGAGTTGCTTCAGGAGGCACTTCTCATGCAGCGATAGAAGGAGGCGCCGGCATTCCTCAAGCCGAACATCATTGTGATGTAATAGAAGGTGCCCAATGGGGTGATGAAGGCGGTCTTCACGCGGTTGGCCGGGTCCAGCTTGATCTGGTGGTAGCCAGAGTAGGCGTCCAAAAAGGACATCGGCTTGCAGCCCGCCGTTGAGTCAATCAATTGATCGATCTGAGGTAAGGCAAATGGGTCCTTGGGTCAAGCTTTATTGAGGCTTGTGTAGTCGATACACATGCCCCACTTGTTATTCTTCTTTAAAAAGAGGACTAAGTTGGCAAGCCAGTCCGGTTAGAATACTAAAATGATGAAGCTGGCTGCTAGAAGCCGGGTGATTTCTTCACCAACAATCCTTCTCTTATCTTCTGACAGGCGGCAGAGGGGCTGCTTGACTGGTTTAGCGTCCGGCCTCACATGTAGCTTGTGCTCGGCGAAATTCTTTGGAACATCCGGCATGTCTTTCGGAGACCATACAAAGATATCCTGATTCTCATGGAGAAAATCGATGAGCTCGCCTTCCTATTTGCTACCAAGGATTGACCCTATGCAGTGAACCTCTCCGGGTGCGCCGGATCCAAAATGATCTGCTTGGTCTCTTTGGCCGTCTGGAAGGAGGGCTTGCCTTCAGTTTCCTTGGGGTCGGTCGGCATGGACGGCTGCTTGCTAGCCATGGCCACCACCTAGTCAAGGAGGCGCTTCTCTTCACCGATGACGATGGACTCAGCCAGCCGGCTGCTGGCTGCGATGCACTCTAGCGACTTCTCGTAGTTGCGGGCGCTGGTGATGATGCACTAGGAACCTGGCATCCTGGCATTTAGATACGCTTAGCATGGGACCATCATGAACATGGCCAGCATGGGCCAGCCCAAGAGCGCGTGGTAGGGGCTGTCCAGGCCGACCACCTCAGACCACATTGGCTCACGGCAGAAGTGGGTCTTGTCTCCGAACAGGAAATCTATCTTGATCTTGCCAATTGGAGAGTAGGAAAGGCCGGGGACGATGCCATGGAAGACTGTCTGGCTGGCTGGAGTTGCTTCTCCTTGATGCCTAGCCTCTCCATGGTTTGGCCGTAGAGGATGTTGATGCTGCTGCCGCCGTCTATCTGGACTCGGGTGAAGCGGCAGGTCCGCCTCTCCGTTGAGAAGGTAGACTCTAGCACCATGGCATATGCACCCGGTGATGGGATCACTGCCGGGTGGTCTTCACGGCTCCAGGTGATGGGCCTCTCAGACCAGTTAATGAATTGGGGGACTGTTGAGGCAACAGCATTCACCTCGCGGTGTTGCTGCCGCCGGCTGTGCTGATCACCCGCTCGCTGGTGAAGATGATATAGGTGGGGTTCTCATTGGGGAACTCATCTTGGAGCATGCCGGCAGGCCAGGCCGGCTGTTGAGCAGCCGGAGCCGGCTAGCTGGCTAGCGGAGGAGGCGGCAAGGCCTCAATTTTTGCGATTTGGGTGAGCCAGTTGCACTTCCGGGTGGTGTGGTTGGATGGCTTCACGCCGCTATGGAACTTGCATGGGGCATCGAGGGCTTGCCTGAAGGAGAAGGCATGCTGCCAGGAACCCTTGCCACCTCGCTGACGCTTGGGGCCAGGCTGCCCAGCCGGCTGCTGATCCTCGACACTGGCCACTTGCTGGCTGTTGGAAGCCGGGTGCTGGGCTTTGCACTTGTTATCGCTCGGCTGTTAGCACCGGTTGGTGTCACCAGCCGGCGTGTGAGAACCCGGCTGGATCACCTTGCCGGATGTGTCAACCCAGATCTCTGACTTCATGGAAGAGTCGGCCATGGCGTACTTGTCTGCAGAACCAGAAGCTCGTCCAACGTGGCCGGCTCGTCGAACGGGAGCTTGTGCTTGAGCAGAGTGCCCTCTCTGCACCCGACGATGAAGTACTTGATGGCTTGCACCTCGTGGACCCCCTCGCAGGAGTTGCGCAACTCGGCCCAGCGCGTCAGGTAGTCGCACGTGGATTCAGTTGGCCCCCGGACGCACATGGAGAACTGGCGAGGTATGGGGGCGCTTGTACGTGCTGGTGAAGTTGCGGACGAAGGCATCGCTAAAACCCAACCAGCTGTTGATGCTATTGGACTTGAGGCTATTCAGTCATGTCCGAGTGGTGCCCTGGAGCATGAGCGGATCATACTTCACGGCAACGTACTTGTTGCCGTTTACTATGCTGACGGCTGTGGAGTAGTCCATCAGCCAGTCCTCCGGCTTCACGGAGCCGGTGTACTTGGGAGTATCTCGAGGGATCGTGAACCATTTGGGGAAGGGCTCATCGCGGATGTGGGGGCCGAAGCATGTCAGACCGATCGTGTCTTCCTCCTCCACTGCCAGGGACCGAGCCAGCTGCTCGATCCTGCATAGGGTGTCATTCTCGCCGACTACTTCGCGGGGCTTAGCCGGCCACCGAGAGTCGGGTGATCAACCGGCGGCGGAGAGGCCACTCTCTCCCTGCGAGAAGGCGGGCGCTCCTCCGACCAGCGCCGGACCTCTAGGTTTTGGGAGTCTTGCCGGCTAGCCATGATTGAGCCACGAGAGCGCCGACTGTGGCTAGCTAGCGGCTCCAGGTCCCACCGATTGTGGTTGTTGCCGCAAGGGGACTGGGACGTTGCTCCATTCTCGTGGTGGGGTGGTTGGTTTTTGGCCTGCCGGTCGGCTCGCACCACGCGGTTGCACCCGTCTTGCTGCGTGTTCGCACTGGGAGTCTTGCCGGGTAGCCACGATCGTGTAACGAGAGCGCCGGCTGCGGCTAGGTGCTGGCTATGGGTCCCATTGATTGTGGCCGCTGCCGCAAGGGGACCGGGACGTCGCTCCATTCTCGCGGCGGGGCGGGTGGTTTTTGGCCTGCCGGTCGGCTCCCAACACTCGGTTGCACCAGAAGCTCATCCAACATGGCCGGCTCGTCGCACGGGAGCTTGTGCTTGAGCAGAGTGCCCTCTTTGCACCTAGCGATGAAGTACTCGATGGCTTGCACTTCGTGGACTCCCTCCCAGAAGTTGCGCAACTCGGCCCAGCGCGTCAGGTAGTCGCGCGTGGATTGATTTGGCCCCTGGACGCACATGGAGAGCTAGCGAGGTTTGGGGGCGCTTGTACGTGTTGGTGAAGTTGCGGACGAAGGCATCACTAAAATCCAACCAGCTGTTGATGTTATTGGACTTGAGGCTATTCAGCCATGTCCGGGCGGTGCCCTGGAGCATGAGCAGAACGTACTTCACGGAAACGCACTCGTTGTCGTTTGCTATGCTAACGGCTGTGGAGTAGTCCATCAGCCAGTCCTCCGGCTTCACGGAGCCGGTGTACTTGGTAGTATCTCGAGGGATCGTGAACCATTTGCGGAAGGGCTCATCGCGGATGCGGGGGCCAATGCAGGCCAGACCGATCATGTCTTCCTCCTCCACTACCAGGGACTGAGCCAGCTGCTCGATCCTGCATCGGGCGTCGTTCTCGTCGACTGCTTTGCGGGGGCCTAGCCGGCCACCAAGAGTTGGATGATCAGCCGGCGGTGGAGAGGCACTCTCTCCCTGCAAAAAGGCGGGCGCTCCTCCAGCCAGCGCCGAACCTCTGGGTTGTGGGTGTCTTGCCGGCTAGCCACGATCGTGCCACGAGAGCGCCGGTTGCGGCTAGCTGCCGGCTCCGGGTCCCACTGATTGTGGCCGCTGCCGCTAGGGGACCGGGACGCCGCTCCATTCTTGCGGCGGGGTGGGTGGTTTCCGGCTTGCCAGTCGGCTCCCACCATGCGGTTGCACCTGTCTTGCTGCGCGTTCGCAGTGTTGAGGAGCTCCTGAAGGCGCTCCATCTGGCTGCACCGCTCGTCGCCCTCCAGGTGCTCAAGTTTTTCTGGGCCGCCTGGGCGGCGCGCAGATTTTGCGCTGCGGTCTCGTAGACGGGGAGTCCGACTCCCAACATGCTGGCGATCGCCACGTTGCGTTACCGGATGGTACCGGCCTGACTGGGCTCAGCCGCAGCCGGCGTGCCACCAACCACATGGTCGATCTTGGGATGAGTGGCTTCATCGTGGCGCTTCGTAGCCGCCATCTTGGTGGCGCTGTCGAAGAGCTTGGCACGGAATTCCTCCAGCTCCCCCTGGCCGGCATCAGCACAGACAGGAGTCGCTAGGGCATGTATGGCCGCTTGCAATGGGTCTTGGTTGGACCCGCCAATGTCCTGGCTACCACAAATGACCATCACCTCCGTGAAGGCGTCGGTGTCGAGCGCGCTGGCAGAGGCATCGCTGGCGACGGGAGGGAGTGGGTCATCGACGACCACCACGTCACTGGCGAAGTCGTCAGTGGTGGCCGCATCGGTGAGGGAGAGCTTGCGGAAGAGGTCATCGAGGCAGCTCGCAGGGGAGGCGGCGCCAGCGTCAGGCGATGCACCAGTGCTGGCGCAGGCGGGCGCATCGGGTTGGCTGATCGAACCAGACGCAATGTGCTCGCTGGAGAGGAAAAGGGTTCCCATCTAGAGCGTGTCTTCGGCCGATGCCGCGGATGGCCCAACGGTAGGCGCCAACTGTCGTGGTAATCTCACGTCAGATGCCATGGGGTGGCTTATCATGGATGGGGCCAGAAGAACGTCATCGGATCCTGGAGGCGGGAGTGAGCACGATCTCGATCGGACATGAGATGTACCCAGGTTCAGGGCTCTCCGCAGAGATGAAACCCCTACTCCTGCTCTACGGGGTCTCCGCATGATGAATATGATCAATATGAGTACAACTGTTCCTCCTGAGTTGTGTTTCTAGAGGAGGAAGAAGGGCAAGGCTAGCTCTCTTCTCCCTAGTTGTGGTGTGTGGGTGAACTAAGGTTGGAACCCTTTGCATGGGTGAGGCCTGGGGTTTTTTATAGGCCAATCCCCTAGGGGTACAATGGTAATACGACCGGGTGTAGGACCCGGCCGTCAGCGTCTACGGTCCCCGGTTCTCCGTCGGCTGCTGGGGCCCGCCTCTGTAGGGCCCCGCTGGCGGCCGAGAATCTGGCCGACAGGTAGAGCCCGCTGCCTGTGGGCCCCGTTGATAGCTCTTCACTGCAGCGCCGCCCGTGCTGCTGTAGGCCGTGTCAGGGGCCGCATGGCTATAGTGCCGTGCCGGGCAGGTTAGTGTCCGCCTGGCGGCGCCTACTGTAGCAATGCTTGGCCGGGATTTGGGGCGAGCATATGGCACTGTTGCCATGCCCCAACTTGTCGCTTGGTCGGGCTCAGACTCCGAGGGAGGGGACGGGCCGCCTGTTAGATGTCGGCCCATACCCAAGCCGCCTTCTGGGAGCACACTGTCTTCCGGAGGCTGGCCGCGTGGCACCAGTTGGCTCTGGAAGCCGGCCGCGAGACCAGTCGGCTTGAGGGGCTCAGCTTGCCCCGATGTCTTGAAATGTCTTTGAGTGTGGATGAGGCTACCCGGGGTCTATCCCCCCGACAACAAGCGGCCTGACAACATGCCATAGAGGCAAGGAGTGAATCGGCAACGACAAACGGCTACGAGGTTCTATAAAACATGCGGATGTGATGCACATGATGCCATGATGAAATGCAACAAGCAAAATAAAACACACGGCGACAACGAGAAACATGGAAGGCATCTGGAGCGTCGGTCTCGAGTCGTTACAACTCTCCCCCACTTACAAGAGATCTCGCCCCGAGATCTAAGGATGGCACTGGAGTGAAGCGAAAGTTGAAGAGGTAAAACAAAGTTGCTTCTTCGATAAATGAGTGAAACCAGGAACCTTGAGAGTTTGTACAATTAAAAGAAAAAATACAACAGAGATGAATGAGATTGCAAACAATTTATTGGTCAAGAGCAACAAGGAATACGACGAGAACCAAGAGCTTAAGGGACAAGATAGACTTTGAAGTCACTCCAGGTAAAATTAGCTGGACAAGGAATAATAATAAAAGAATTCGGGCAGCACTCGGGTTTAAAAGAGACGCAAGACTTGATAAGATGAAAGAACTTGAATGAGAACACAACACTCCAATTAAATGGATAAGCAAGAAAAAAATATGATCTTGACAAAACGAGGTGATGGGTGAAGAGAGCAACATCACAATGCCTCTGGAACAAAAGAATAGAAGCTAGATTGTTGGAAAGAAAAGAATTGAGAAGAAAATGACATCTTCTACCACAAGTGAATTTGAAAAGCATCCTTACAAAGAAGGATTGAACATAGTTGTTAGAAAATCAACAAAGAAAAGAACAAGCTTGTTGTAGGCTTATGGAAAACATCTCAAAACTAGAGGTGAATTCTGCCACTAACGGAATCAATTAATTTGATTAAGAACCCTAAGAGATGAAAAACTTCTTTCACCGAGAGGATAGGAGGAAACTTGGACCGTTGATAAGCACCACAAATAGCAACATTCCTTAGGGAAGGCTTTAGGTGAAATATAACCCAAGATAACTCCAACAAAGAAATTGCTCAGTCGAAAAGATCTCATGAGTGAAGAGAAAATGTTTGTTTTAAAATATCTCATTCCTCACAAGTTGTGAATCATGAAACACGAACTCAAATTGTCAATAATGACATAACCCACCTCAAAAGATAAGGTAGAAATAATTGCACTTCGGAATGCAAATAGAAGAATGCTTGCTCTCAACAAGGATGTCGATGAACACTTGGAAAATGAATGAAATATTTGATGAACCACCATGTAGAGCCTCCATGAAGAACTCTGAATAGGAAAGAATAAGATAAAACAATTTAAGGTTGACGCGAACAAGATTGGAGCCTTGCAATGATTGAGATGAAGCTTCATAACAAGATAAACAAAAGAGAAGAAGACAACCAATAGAACTTGGAACTCCAGAAAAGAGAAGTCGAAATCAATGGGAAGAAACAAGAATAAGAATTATGTTATGTGTATCCTTCGTCAACTTAAACTGATCACAAGCAACGGATACGCATGCTACTTATCCTTCTTGAAAAGACTGAAGAGAGATATAGCAGAAACATGGGAAGGTCTTCAACGTACCACCGGTAGGGTTTGGGAAAGAATGAGTGAAATCATATGATAATATAGGAAGAGGAATGTTGAACGGAACACCGTAAGAATCTGAAAATGAACGAAGAAAATAGAATAAAACACCAGATAGAATTAGCAAACGAATGAAGATACTTGAGGGAATTAAAATACTAGAGAGCTAAGAGATCACAAGGTGACTAGAGAATACTTGAACAAAGCACATGAAGAAATTGGAGATGAATGAAGAAATGAAAATTTAGAAGAATTGGTGAACAAGAGCTGAACGTTGAGAATAAATAAATCTTCTGAGATTATGGCCTTTGGATGATCAAGAAACAAAAACAACTCCTGAAATGCTCCGGATGTGTATGAAAAGAATACTTGATGATCGGAAAAATTGAGAGGATGGCATCAAGCTTGAACCATGAAACTTCAAGAGAACGGACGAAGATTTAGGAGAAATTCTTCTTCAGTCTTCAAATTGTGAGAAGGACAACGAGAAACACCTTGAAGAATTTTTAAATACTCCGGAAGAATGAAAAGATGAAAGGTTGAGCCAAAGAAGAATATAATTTTAGAATGATCTTGGAGGCATTTGACTCATGAAAATTCATACTTATGTCAAACTTTAAAAACAATTTGAGAATAGCTCCGGAAAAATAGAAGAGTTAGGTAAGATCCTGGGAAAAGACCTATGGGTTATGGTCGCACTCGAAAGAGACACCGTAGAATGATTTTTAAAGAGAGATTGCATCGGTTGAATTAAATAGCTTGAATGAGGTAACAACCACGAAATAGTACGAACGTGTCTTGAATGGAAACGTGAACCTTCTAAGATATCTTTTACACTCCGGATATGAATAGAGACAGGTGAACAAATAAGAGAGACTTGGATAAGATATTCCAACATGATAAAACATGTGAAACAAAAGAAAGAGATACGATTAAGACAGAAGCTTGAATTAAGTCCACCAGAGAAGAAAATGGAATGAAGAATGATGAGCTGGAAGCTCCTAAGCATCTTCACGAGGGAACACCGGATACAACATTGAAGGGGAAAAACTGGATAGACTTCTCATGAATAAAATGCATACTTGATTAAGATATATGAGTTCTTGAAGTAAAGGGTAGTGTCGGTGTCAAAACCGGCGGATCTCGGGTTGGGGGTCCCGAACTGTGCGTCTAGGCGGATGGTAACAGGAGACAAGGGACACGATGTTTTACCCAGGTTCGGGCCCTCTTGATGGAGGTAAAATCCTACGTCCTGCTTGATTAATATTGATGATGTGTGTTACAAGAGTAGATCTACCACGAGATCAAGGAGGCTAAACTCTAGAAGCTAGCCTATGGTATGATTGTTGTTCGTCCTATGGACTAAAGCCATCCGGTTTATATAGACAACGGAGAGGGCTAGGGTTACACAGAGTCGGTTACAATGGTAGGAGATCTACATATCCGTATCGCCAAGCTTGCCTTCCACGCCAAGTAAAGTCCCATCCGGACACGAGACGAAGTCTTCAATCTTGTATCTTCATAGTCTTGGAGTCCGGCCGATTACGATAGTTCGGCTATCCGGACACCCCCTAGTCCGGAACTCCCTCAGTAGCCCCTGAACCAGGCTTCAATGACGACGAGTCCGGCACGCATGTTGTCTTCGGCATTGCAAGGCGGGTTCTTCCTCCGAATAATTTATAGAAGATTGTGAACACCAGGATAGTGTCCGGCTCTGCAAAAATAAATTCCACGTACCACCGTAGAGAGAATAATATTACACAAGTTCAATCTGCTGACGTATTTTGTGGCATGACGTCACACCATTACCAAGCCTTTACTCGAATTGTTTTTATTGTATCACCTCAGCGCATTTAGCGAGACGGTTTCCTTGGCACTCTTGTCGAAGCAGAGATCGTGTTCCCCTTATTCCGGGATTCCCATCAATACGGACATGGGTAACCCAACCGCGCCATTGATTGTGACGCTTGGGAGATAAGCGAGTTTTACCAGGCCGGTGAGGACACATGTTTTTGTCCGCCCATATAAGGGGATAAAGATCCAATCCTTTCACCTGCGCCTTCTTCCTCCTTGGCTTATCCATCTCCGCGAACTCGAGCTCCAGCGCCCAAGTCCGCACTTCTCACTTCAACCTTCTCCAACTATGTCCGGAGCGGGAGGCAAGTGGATGGCCTCCTCCGTCACGGAGGGGCAGATCTAGAAGCTGCGCGACGCCGGATATTTGTCCAGCGACATCGCGCACCACCTCCCCGACGAGGGAGAGCTCATCCCCACCCCCAGGCCCCATGAGAGGGTAGTATTTCTTCCCCATTTCCTCCGCGGACTGGGCTTCCCACTTCATCCCTTTGTCCGGGGGCTCATGTTCTACTACGGCCTAGATTTCCATGATCTGGCCCCGAATTTCATCCTCAACATCTCGGCGTTTATCTCGTGTGCGAGGCCTTCCTCTGCATCCAGCCCCACTTCGGCTTGTGGCTCAAGACCCTCATTGTCAAGCCGAAGGTTGTGAAGGGCAGCCAAGCGGAGTGCGGAGGCGCCATGGTGGGCAGGATGTCCCACGTTACGTGGCTGGAGGGCACTTTCATGGAAACCATTAAGTGGTGGCAATCGGGGTGGTTCTGCATCACCGAGCCGCGTGACCCTGATTGGGCAGCGGCCCCCGAATTCAGATCTGGCATCCCTACACGGCTCACCTCCTGGAAAGAGAGTGGCCGGATCTGAAGGGCAAGACCGTGATGCCGGCAGCCTCCGTCCAACCAGAGGCGCCGGATAGCTTGCTGGAGGCGCTCAATGGCGCCTCCATCGAAGAGGAACACCGCACCGTTATGAGTGCGGTGATTCAGAAGGTCCAGCTTGCCAAGAGCGGGCTGACCGAAGCCTGCAGCAGTCTTCTAACAGGCTTTGAGGTAAGAATTTTGATATATGTAAAATAGTACCGCATAGACAGTAGCCCCTGATGCTCGGTTCGGTGTTCGGAAAGAAAAGCCGGACTGAGGATCTAAAAAGATATACGCAAGAGTCATAAAAAATATGTCAATATGGGATTGCAGGCTGTGCTGCTGACCTCTGCCACACTGACTGCGGAGGTCAATACTTTGAAGGAAAACCTCGAGCGGTCTGAGAACGAGCTCGGCCGTGCCAAGAAGCAGCTCGAGGACAAGGAAGGTGAGTAACACCTTATTAAAATTGTACCTTACAGAAAAAGATTTTGGTTGCAAAAAGAATGAAAAGGATAACGTGGGTATTGCAGGGGCCACTAACGAGGTGGCGACCCTGAAAGAGGCGGTGACCACGGCCGAACGCAATGCAGCCGCGGAGCGCACCGAGCGAGAGAAGCAGGAGGCCCGGGTGGCGGAGGTACAGCAAGAGCTCTAGGATCTCGTGAAAAAACATGAGAGCCTGGAGCGTGACTCAAAGACTCGAGAGTCTGAGCTTGCAACGGCTCTTGAGAGTGCCAAAGCCGCTAAGGCCAAAGTCTACAAGGCCCTCCAGGAGATTGAGGCGGTGAAGAAAATAGCAGCGGGTAAGGCATTTTTCATGCAAAGTAAGCATGCGAGTGTTAATTACCTGTTGCTTACCCGAATTCGGAGCTCTCCAGGAGCGTTCGCAGATCTTCCTCGCAGCGTGTCCGATGCTGCCGCATTCTACTGGGCTGAGGAGGGGAGCTCGATGGAGAAGGTCTTCTGGTCTCAGTATGCTGAGGCCGGACATCCGGTGCCCCTTAGCGACCAGGTGAAGCAGCTGGTCGAGCTCCACAAGGCGGCCGAACAGGCCATGAAGGGCCTCATAGTTCGGCTGTGGCCTAAGGAGGCCATGCCTGGGAGCTACTTCGGCCTGGTGCAGTGGCTGGTGGATCCGTGCTCGTGGGTTGAAGTCGTCAAGCACTCCGCCTGTATTGAGGGTGCCTGTCGGGCCCTTGCCCGCGCAAAGGTGCACTGGGGCAAGATGGATGCCCAGAAGCTTGTGATGGACCCGCCACCAGAGGGCAAGGAGCATCGCACGCCCGAGATGTATTATAAGAGTGTGCTGAAGGGCGCCCGCACTATTGCGGGGAGTGCTCCAAAGATGTAATTTTTTAGTAGACTCGCATTTTGTTATCCTGTGCGCTGAAAACTTAGTTCATATGCGCTAAGCAATGCTTGTTAATTTAAAATATTACCTTCTGTGCGGCTGTTTATCAAATCTGAGAGATGGCAAGTCGTCGTCTTCAGCCCCCATGCCACGAGTGTTGGGGTGTTCGGGATAAACTTGAGCACTCTTGTTCCCATTTTTGGGTCCATCTAGGGAGGCGCTCAACACAGCGAGGCAACCAGACTTATAATGCTTGAACACTCTCACTTAACCATAGAATTCTATAATTTTAAATTTCGGCGAAGCCCCTAGTCTTCGGAAGGCCGAATTTGGGGCTCTATCCACGCCTGGGCCGGACAAGATCCGGCTCCTCGCTCTAAGCGGCATAAGTCTTTAAGGACTCGCAAAAAACCTCTTGAACAGCGACTAGCTCTCGCCTCATCATGATGGTCAGTTTTAGCTTTCTCCACTCAAGCGTTAACACAGCTCAACTGGAGCGCAATAGCAGTGGTTCTCCCAGTGCTACCTTAGCCGATACAATGGAACGTAAGGTACCAAAACATGGGAGCCGGGCAAACCCAACTATTGACCCAAGACATGATTCGGAGCCGATGCATATAGTGCTATAAGTTCGGGGTGCCGCACTTGTGAAAGTGTTCGGACTTATCACACCATGATGCGGGAAACATAAAGTGTACGGATGCAACATGCCATAAATGAACATATGTATAAAAAAGAAATGCAATTATAAGCAAAAAGGTGCTGCATTGTTTTATTCAAGAAGTGTTGCTATTAATGCAGAATGATACAAATAGTGCGATAAGCAAGGGACGGGACTGTTAAACATGTCCCCCTCCAGGGGTAGGCTGCCGAATGGTGCGTAAAACAGATTTAATGCTCGTAATGGAGACCACCTGGATATTCGTTGTAGCCTTTATCCTTCCCTGGCTGTTGCATCGTGAGTTCGGCACGTTTGCTACCGGACAGGGCCTCTGACGAACGGAGTCCTGTGGGTTAAAAATAAAAAAGGAAAAAAAGGATACACTTGAGAGCCCCTGGTGTGGTTGAGCCGCAGTCTGGGCTGATCGTGGTCGTGCACCTCTCCCCATGCCCATGGTATCTTCAGAGCGTAATGGTGTACGCGAAGGACCTATTTTGACGTTTTACAGGGGCTGGGGTTGGGGCCGCACTGCTACGCGTGCTCGGAATGTGCCAGGTGGTCTTGTTGTAGGTTACTCCGGGCGCGCTTAGCTATGTCCGGCCGCTTAACGGCCGGACTCGAGAATTGCCTTAAGAGGCTGCATTGTACTTCTGTCGCGAGAGCCGCTGTATGTTCCTCCGTTCGGAGAGAACATTCAGTGTTTCCGTTGACCATGATGACTCCTCGAGGGCCTGGCATCTTCAGCTTGAGGTATGCGTAGTGCGGCACCGCGTTGAACTTTGCAAACGCGGTACGTCCGAGCAGGGCATGATAGCCGCTGCGGAACGGAACTATGTCAAAGATTAACTCCTCGCTCCGAAAGTTATCCGGGGATCCAAAGACCACTTCCAGTGTAACTGAGCCTGTACAATTGGCTTCTACACCTGGTATGACGCCTTTAAAGGTCGTCTTGGTAGGTTTAATCCTTGAGGGGTCTATGCCCATTTTGCACACTGTATCCTGATAAAGCAGGTTTAGGCTGCTACTGCTGTCCATCAGGACTCTGGTGAGGTGAAATCCATCGACGATTGGGTCTAGGACCAATGCGGCGAATCCGCCATGGCGGATGCTGGTGGGGTGGTCCCTTCGGTCAAAAGTGATCGGGCAGGAGGACCATGGATTGAACTTTGGGGCAACTGGCTCCATCGCGTATACATCCCTTAGCGCACGCTTCCGCTCCCTTTTGGGTATGTGCATTGCGTATATCATGTTCTCCGTCCGCACCTGTGGGGGGAAACCCTTCTGTCCTCTATTGTTCGGTGGTCGGGTCTCTTCCTCGTCATCGCTATGCAGCCCCTTGTCATTGTTTTCGACAATTAACTTGCCTGTCTGCTTGAATACCCAACAGTCCCTATTGGTGTGGTTAGCTGGCTTTTTGGGGGTGCCGTGTATCTGGCACAAGCGGTCGAGTATTCGGTCCAAATTGGACGGACCCGGAGCAGTTCTTTTGAATGGCTTTTTCCGCTGATCGGGTTTAGAGCCTCTGAATCCGGCATTGACTGCCGTATCCTCCCTATTGTCGCTGCTGACGCGGCATTTGCTTTTGTTACGACGCGCCCTGCCATTTCGGTCCTTGAAATCCGGACTGCCAGAATTTTTGCTGAGGTTGTTGCTGCGTGCTAGCCAGCTGTCCTCACCCGCGCAGAAGCGTGTCATGAGTGATGTAAGGGCTGCCATGGATTTCGGCTTTTCCTGTCCCAGGTGTCGGGCAAGCCACTCGTCGCGGATGTTATGCTTGAAGGCCGCGAGGGCCTCCGCATCCAGACAGTCGACGATTTGGTTTTTCTTGGTTAAGAACCGTGTCCAGAATTGTCTGGCCAATTCGTCTGGCTACTGAATTATGTGTCTTAGGTCATCAGCGTCTGGTGGTCGCACATACGTGCCTTGGAAGTTATCGAGGAATGCGGCTTCCAGGTCTTCCCAACTCCCAATTGACTCTGCTGGCAAGCTGTTAAGCCAATGCCGGGCTGGTCCTTTAAGCTTGAGGGGGAGATATTTGATGGCGTGAAGATCGTCACCGCGGGCCATGTGGATGTGAAGAAGATAGTCTTCGATCCAAACCGTGGGGTCTGTTGTGCCATCGTAGGATTCGATATTCACGGGTTTAAACCCTTCGGGAATTTGATGATCCATTACTTCATCTGTGAAGCATAGTGGGTGTGCGGCGCCTCTGTACTGGGCGATATCACGACGGAGCTCAAAAGAGCTTTGTCTGTTTTGTTTGGCCCGGTCGGACTTACTGTGTCCGGCGCAACGGTTGTCGTCACGTACCGTGGGGCGCCCACGCAATCCATAGATCGATCTTGATTGTCTTGCCTTATCCTCCAATATATCTCGCAAGTCCGGAGCGTTCCCCTGTGGCCTTGTGCTTTTCGAGCGATGCCGGGGTGCGGGTCTAGTGAAGGGCCTAGAGGCCTCTCTGTCACGACAACAGGGTGGTCAGTCAGCCGTATTGTCTCGTGGTGATGCGGGTTCATACGCTTCCTCCTCTAATCGGGGGAGCAGCTTGCGTTTAGGGTAGCTTTTGGAGGGGCGTTCGAGCTCATGCTCTTCGGCCGCGAGGACTTCAGTCCATCTGTCGGCTAGCAGATCTTGATCAGCTCTAAGCTGTTGCTGCTTTTTCTTGAGGCTGTTCGTCGTGGCCATAAGCCTGCGTTGAAAATGCTCTTGTTTGACGGAATTCTCAGGCACGACGAATTCATTGTCGTCGAGGCTTTCCTCGTTTCCGGAGGGAGGCATATAATCCTCTACATCTTCTTCTGCCGCTCTCTCATGAGGGCTGGCATCTCCGTCCTCCTGCGCTAGATCTTGCTGGAGTGGGTTATCTTCGGCACTGTCTGGTGTATTATTATCTCCGGTGCCGGAATCTTCATTCTTGCTGTGGCGGGATTTAGAGCGGTGCCGCTGACGCCGACGCTTGGGCTGTTTCTTGGAGGGGTCATCCTCCGTTGTTCCTTCGCCATTCCCGTCCTTTGGGATATGCACCATGTATATGTCGTATGATGAGGTGGCTTTCCAGTGCCCGGTGGGCGCTGGTTCTTGGTCGTCTCCGGCATCGTCGTCCATACCGTCGATGTCTTCGGAGTTGTAGTCTAGCATGTCGGTTAGATCGTTGACAGCGGCTACCAAGTGGGTGGTGGGTGGGCTTTGAATTTCTTCGTCGTCCACATCCCAACCGTCCTGACCGCAGTCCGGCCAGGAATCTCCTGATAACGAGAGATACTTTAGTGAACTCAAGATGTCGCCGAAAGGTGAGTGTTGAAAGATGTCCGCTGCGGTGAACTCCATGATCGGCACCCAATCGGATTCGATCGGAGGGGGCGCGGGAGGTTCGGAGTCCGGCACCTCGGAGTCACGAGCTTTATGAGGGACAAGGTTAGTGTTCGGCTCTATCGCCGTAGAGGTTGCAGCCCTCGAGGTGGTGTCTAGCCATCCGTGCTCGATCTGCGCAGCCGGCTCCAAATTGAAGATTGGAGCGGGTTCGAGTGCGGCCTCCAGGGTACTGTCCGGCTGCAGAGCTAAATCATGCTCGTCGTGACAGTGCGGCACGCTCGGCTGTGGCTCGAATCCATCGAGGATCAAGTCCCCGCGGATGTCAGCCGTGAAGTCCAAACTTCCAAATCTGACCTGACGGCCAGGGGCGTAGCTTTCGATCTGCTCCATACGGCCAAGCGAATTGGCCCGCAGTGCAAAGCCACCGAATACGAAGATCTGTCCGGGGAGAAAGGTCTCACCCTGGACTGCGTCGTTGATGATGGTCGAAGAAGCCATCGAGCCTATCGGTGACGACACAGAGGAACTATCAATGAAAGCCAATGTCGGTGTCAAAACCGGTGGATCTCGGGTAGGGGGTCCCGAACTGTGCATCTAGGCGGATGGTAACAGGAGACAAGGGACACGATGTTTTACCCAGGTTCGGGCCCTCTTGATGGAGGTAAAACCCTACGTCCTGCTTGATTAATATTGATGATGTGTGTTACAAGAGTAGATCTACCACGAGATCAAGGAGGCTAAACCCTAGAAGCTAGCCTATGGTATGATTGTTGTTTGTCCTATGGACTAAAGCCATCCGGTTTATATAGACACCGGAGAGGGCTAGGGTTACACAGAGTCGGTTACAATGGTAGGAGATCTACATATCCGTATCGCCAAGCTTGCCTCCCACGCCAAGGAAAGTCCCATCCGGACACGGGACAAAGTCTTCAATCTTGTATCTTCATAGTCTTGGAGTCCGGCCGATTACGATAGTTCGGCTATCCGGACACCCCCTAGTCCGGAACTCCCTCAGGTGGGATGGTGGGAAAACAAAGGCAACTTGGGATAGATAAAACAAACACCATTGCAAAGATCTCAGAAATGATCTAGCAAATATTTAAAGGATAGGATTAACTTGGAGAGAAGCACACCGGTTGGAAAAGAATTGACATGAAAATCGCAATGATCCAGAAGGATTAGCATTCACATAGAAATATGAGAACACCGCTCTGGAAAGGTATGGAATCAACACTTGACTTGGAAGCAACTCAAATACAACAAATAAAACCAAACAAAGGATTTGGCTTGCTGAATAAGCCAGAACAAATACATAACCCCTCATGCATTTTTTGAAAGGATAAACCTAGGTAACTACTTGAAGTACCACCTGAGAACTCCCGAAACTGGTTGGTTATGCAATCTAGTCCCACGGCTACACGGAGAAAAAATCATCACAAAACTCCTAGCAGAATTCTACGCTCTAATGTTCCGAATGCGTTCTACACATAACGAAGAAATCTTGGAAACTCGTATACCTCAGACCTTCGAACACACAACGATACTAGTCATGGAATATCATCCATGCTATCCCCTCTAGTACCGGGGATAAGTCATGACACTATTTTCCACCATGAAAACTTTTGGAGCATGTTGATGTTAGCATCCTCTGGTATTCCGGAACTGAGATGATAACAACTATGACGAAAACGCCTTGGAGATCAACTCCCCGAGTCCAATCCATACAATCGGGAGGCACCAAGACAGAATTCCCGTCACATCGATATCGCAACGATTCCAACAATACCCGCGTGATCCTAAAAAAATTGAGTGAAAAAGGAGAAAATTAATGGAAACAAAAACACCTACATCACAATTCCTAAACAGAGCGATGAAGGGTATAAGGAGAAAAAAGAATTCCTAATCTCCGATATAACTATGATTCAAAATAGTTTTTTTCTAGACTCAACAATGGCAATGGTTTGATCAATCAAGGGGGCTCCTGCAGTCGGTAAGGCTCTGATACCAACTTGTAACGCCCAAGATGTGACTCTGTCCCCATCACATGATGAATTCATGATTGGGGCACAATCGCATTTCGAGCCCATAGCAAGGTGGATGTCATTACAACATACCATGTATTGAGTAGATGACAATACAAGATAAAGGCTTACACTCGCCACAAGCTACAACATGAGTACAATAGTTCATCAATACATAGAAATCATCATCCAGAAGAGCAGGATCCGACTACGGATGAAATCAAACAAAAAAAGAGGAACGACATCCACCCTGGTAGCCCAGGCTCCCAACCCGGAACCTATCCATTGATCGAGGAAGAAGAATCATAAGAACTCCAAAACAAGCAAGCATCGCTCTCACATTAAAGCATCTCTTTACCTGTACCTGCTACTATTGTTGTAATAATCTGTGAGCCACTAGGACTCGGCAATCCTCTTACCATGGGTAACAAGACTAGCAAAGCTTAATGGGTATGGAATGGATACGTGGTTAGGTTGTAGCAAGCGACTAAGCATCGTATGGTGGTTGACTTACAAGTACAAGAATAAGGTGAGAAACTACGCAAACGGTCGTGAACTAGTAATGATCAATAAGTGATCCTGATCTACATACAAGTCCAACATAGCCCGATGATGTTCTCTTCTCGAACTCACTCGAAAAGAGATAGTCACGGTTACACACGTGGTTAGTGTATTTTATTTCAGATCTGGTGTCAAGTTCTCTACAACCGGATATTAAAAACTCCCATCTGCCACATAACCGCGTGTAGTGCTTTTGAAAGATTAAACCTTGTAAGGGTGTCCCAACTTAGTCCATCACAAACTCTCATGATCAACGAAGGAAAATCCTCCTCCCGGAACAACCCGATCAAGCTCGGAATCCCGGTTCCCAAGACATTTCGGCAATGGTAAAACAAAACCAGCAAGACCACCCGGTGCGTCGATACCCCGATAGGAGCCGCATGTATCTCATTCTCAGGACAACACAGTCTATGCTAAGTGGACGATAGCCAAATACCTCGAGTTACCCCGAGGTGGCACCGCCGACTGCTATGTAGGTGGGCCAACACTCATGAGGAGCACTGGCCCGGGGGTTAATTAAGAGACCTTGGGGGCCGGCAGGTCCCTATGCAAGTTTCAGTTGTTATTAGGTGGCAAAACTAATGTTGGGTCTTGCTGGAAGAGTTTTATTCAAAGCAAACTGTCAAGGGGGACCATAAACCCAACCATGTTAGGAACACAAAATCAAGGAACATAACACCAGTATGACGGTAACTAGGCGGCAAGAGTGGAACAAAACACTAGGCAAAAGGCCGAGCCGTCCACCATTTACCAAGTATATAGATGCATTAATTAAATAAGAGATATTGTGATATCGCAAGATATCCATGTCCCAACATCGAACAACCTGCAATTGCACCTGCAACTAGCAACTCTATAAGAGGGGCAGAGCAAAGCGGTAACATAACCAAACAACGATTTTCTAAGATGGTGAAAAAGGTTAGAGGTTAATATGGCAATTTGGGAGGCTTGATAAACAAGTGGTAGGTAGCGTGACATAGTAATAGCATCGAGACAACTAGCAAAGCAAAGATAGTAGTGAGATCCAAGGTGACGGTCATCTTTCCTGAAATCCCGCTAGGAAGAAGACCGAATCCATGAAGAAGACGAACGAGCGTAGATGAACCAAACGTAGTCGAACGAATCCTAACAATCCGCAATGTTACCAAAACTAAGAAGCAACACCGAAAAGAAGCAAACGACATGGTAAAGACACAAGCATACATATGGCATGATACACAATCACGTACGATGAATGTCCAGTTTAAATATGCATGGCATGGCAAAGTGCAACAAACAATACTACAAATTAAGTGGAGCTCAATATGCAGCGAGCAGCATATTGACGAAACACCACATCCAAATAATCCTATTTACTTAACTCTCGTTTATGCTACTCACCAATATTAAATGTTGTTAAACATGGCAAGAGGTGAAGCATAATAAAACTACCTATCTAGGCAATTTAAATGAGGCCGGAAACAACGAACATCAATTCCGGAAAATCCTGATACGTCTCCAACGTATCTATAATTTTTTATTGTTCCATGCTATTATATTACCCGTTTTGGATGTTTATGGGCTTTTACTTTACACTTTTATATCATTTTTGGGACTAACCTACTAATCGGAGGCCCAGCCCGAATTGCTGTTTTTTTGCCTATTTCTGTGTTTCGAACAAAAGGAATATCAAACGGAGTCCAAACGCGATGAAACCTTCGGGAACGATCTTTTTGGAACAAATGCAAACCTGGAGACTTGGAGTGGAAGTCAAGCAACAAGCGAGGCGGCCACGAGGGTGCTCGGTGCGCCCCCTATAGGTGGGCGCCCCCACCCTCGTGGGCCCCTCGAGTGTCCACCGACCTACTTCTTCCTCCTATATATACCCACGTACCATGTAACCATCGAGGAGCACCACGAAAACCTAATTCCACCACCGCAACCTTCTATATCCGCGAGATCCCATCTTCGAGCCTTCGCCGGTGCTCCGCCGGAGGGGGAATCGACCATGGAGGGCCTCTACATCATCTCCATGGCCCTTCCGATGAGTTATGAGTAGTTTACCACAGACCTTCGGGTCCAGAGTTATTAGCTAGATGGATTCTTCTCTCTCTTTGAATCTCAATACAAAGTTCTCCTCGATCTTCTTGGAGATCTATTCGGTGTAACTCTTTTTGTGATGTGTTTGTAGAGATACGATGAATTGTGGGTTTATGATCAAGTTTATCTATGAGAAATATTTGAATCTCCTCTGAATTCTTTTATGTGTGATTGAGTTATCTTTGCAAGTCTCTTTGAATTATCAGTTTGGTTTGGCCTACTAGATTGATCTTTCTTGCAATGAGAGAAGTGCTTAGCTTTTGGTTCAATCTTGCGGTGTCCTTTCCCAGTGAAAGCAGGGGCAGCAAGGCACGTAATGTATTGTTGCCATCGAGGATAAAAAGATGGTGTTTATATCATATTGCATGAGTTTATCCCTCTACATCATGTCATCTTTCTTAATGCGTTACTCTGTTCTTTATGAACTTAATACTCTAGATGCATGATGGATAGCGGTCGATGTGTCGAGTAATAGTAGTAGATGCAGGCAGGAGTTGATCTACTTGTCGCGGACGTGATGCCTATATACATGATCATACCTAGATAATCTCATAATTATTCGCTTTTCTATCAATTGCTCGATAGTAATTTGTTCACCCACTGTAATACTTATGCTATCTTGAGAGAAGCCACTAGTGAAACCTATGGCCCCCGGGTCTATCTCTTATCATATAAGCTTTTAATCTACTTCCATTTGCATCTTTTCCAATCTATATCATAAAAATACCAAAAATATATTTATCTTGTCATATTATCTCTATCATATCTCACTTTCGCAAGTGGCCATGAAAGGATTGACAACCCATTTATTGCGTTGGTTGCGAGTTCTTGTTTGTTTGTGTAGGTGCGTGGGACTTTTGGGGAGCCTCCTACTGGATTGATACCTTGGTTCTCAAAAACTGAGGGAAATACTTACGCTACTTTGTTGCATCACCCTTTCCTCTTGAAGGAAAACCAACGCAAGCTCAAGACGTAGCAAGAAGGATTTCTAGCGCCGTTGTCGGGGAGGTCTTCGCTCAAGTGAAGACATACCAAGTACCCATCACAAAATCATCTCCCTCGCATTACATTATTGCCATTTGCCTCTTGTTTTCCTCTCCCCCGCTTCACCCTTGCCGTTTTATTCGCCCTCTCTTTCCCAATCTCCTCTCTCTTTCGCTTGCCTTTTTTGTGCTCGTCGCTATGGCTAGTCCTCCTATTATAGTTAATACTCCCGATCATGAAGTTCTCAATTTTAAACAAAGGGAGGGAGAAAATTTAAAAGATGCTTGGCATAGAATTTGCAATGCTCAAAATAGATCTACTAGGAAGCAATCCACTTCCGCTCTTCTTTGCAATTTTTATGTAGGAATTACTCCTTGGAATAGATATATCCTTGATACCATTACTGGAGGGAATTTCTTGGGTAGCCATACTTTTGATGCTTATAATGCTATGTTAGATTTGTTTGGTCCACCCCCTCTTTTGGTTAATGGAACTGTTTTAACTTTGGAACATGTGATGCAAAGGCTTGAAATTATTGAAAATAAAGTTGCCACTATTGAGTTAGTTGAAAACTTGGATAAAAAGAACCACAACCAAATTACCCAATATGGATCTAGGGTTGGAGTTACCTTGAATTTTTTTAAAGAAAAAGAACCTATAGTTAATGAAAGCATAGATCTAGATTCTACAAGAATTGGTAAACTGGAGGATATCATCACCAACTTAGGGTCCGCCTTTTCATCTGTGAAAAATAACCCAACTCCTCCTACCAAAATTGCCAAGGTCATGTATGTTCCTAAAAATAAGGGTGAATCTTCTAGTAAAGGAAGTGCGGATCTCAAATCAATAAATGTTCATCCCAATTTTCTTGCTATCCTTAAGGAACCTTTTGCTACAAACGAACTTATTGATTTCTTGCCTAGGAGCTTAATCATTGCTAAAACGAAAGAAACTCCTAAGGATTATAAGTGCTCTATTGAAGAATTGAGTGCCAAAGATGGTACTACTTAGATCTATCTTCGCTTTTATGCCTAGCTTGGGGCGTTAAACAATAGCGCTAGTTGGGAGGCAACCCAATTTTATTTTTGTTTTTTTGTTTTTGCTTCTATTTAGTAATAAATATTTCATCTAGCTTATGTTTGGATGTGCTTTCATGTTTTAATTAGTGTTTGTGCCAAGTAGAACCTATAGGATAAGCTACGGTGATAGTTATTTTGATTCTGCTGAAAAACAGAAACTTTACACGCACGAAAGTAATTTTAGTAATTCACAGAAATGTAGTTTTGCGTTTATTATTTTTGCTGTAGATAAATAGACAAATTTCCCAGGACTTCCTATTTTGGTAGGATTTTTAGAGTTCCAGAAGTATTCGATAGTTACAGATTACTACAGACTATTCTGTTTTTGACAGATTCTGTTTTTCGTGTGTTTTTTGCTTATTTTGATGCATCTATGGCTAGTATGTAGGGTATGAACCATAGATAAGTTGGAATACAGTAGGTTTAACACCAATATAAATAAAGAATGAGTTCATTACAGTACCTTATGTGGTGGTTCTTCTTTCTTGCACTAACGGAGCTTATGAGATTTCCTATTGAGTTTTGTGTTGTGAAGTTTTCAAGTTTTGGGTAAAGATTTGATGGACTATGGAATAAGGAGTGGCAAGAGCCAAGATTGGGGATGCCCATGGCACCCCAAGATATTCAAGGATAACCAAAAGCCTAAGCTTGGGGATGCCCCGGAAGGCATCCCCTCTTTCGTCTTCGTCTATCGGTAACTTTACTTGGAGCTACATTTTTATTCGCCACATGATATGTATTTTGCTTGGGGCGTCTTGTATGATATTAGTCTTTTCTTTTTAGTTTACCACAATCATCCTTGCTGTACACATATTTTGGGAGAAGCCCACTTGATTAGAATTTATTAGAATACGCTATGTGCTTCACTTATATCTTTTGAGCTAGATAGTTTTTGCTCTAGTGCTTCACTTATATCTTTTAGAGCACGGCGGTGGATTGATTTTGTAGAAATTGTTGATCTCTCATGATTCACTTATATTATCTTGAGAGTCTCTTAGAACATCATGGTATTTTCTATGGTTATAAAATTGGTCTTAGAATGATGGGCATCCATGTTGGCTATAATAAAAACTATCATAGAAATTGAATTGGATGCTATGATCAATTTGATACTTGATAATTGTTTTGAGATATAGAGGTGGTGATATTAGAGTCATGCTAGTTGGGTGATTATGAGTTTAAAGAATACTTGTGTTGAAGTTTGTGATTCCCGTAGCATGCACGTATAGTGAACCGCTTTGTGATGAAGTTGGAGCGCAATTTTATTTATTGATTCTCTTCCTTATGAGTGGCGGTCGGGGATGAGCGATGGTCTTTTCCTACCAATCTATCACCCTAGGAGCATGTCCGTAGTATCTTGTTTTCAATGGATTGTAGATTTTTTAATAAGTATATGAGTTCTTTATGACTAATGTTGAGTCCATGGATTATACGCACTCTCACCCTTCCACCATTGCTAGCTTCTCTTGTGCCGCGCAACTTTCGCCGGTACCATAAACCCACCATATACCTTCCACAAAACAGCCACCATACCTACCTATTATGGCATTTCCATAGCCATTCCGAGATATATTGCCATGCAACTTTTCACCGTTCCGTTTATATGACACGCATCATCATTGTCATATTGCTCTTTGCATGATCATGTAGTTGACATCGTATTTGTGGCAAGGCCACCTTCATAATTTTCATACATGTCACTCTTGATTCATTGCATATCCCGGTACACCGCTTGAGGCATTCATATAGAGTCATATGTTGTTCTAAGTATTGAGTTGTAAGTAAATAAAAGTGTGATGATTTTCATTATTAGAGCATTGTCCCAGTGAGTAAAGGATGATGGAGACTATGATTCCCCCACAAATCGGGATGAGACTTCGGACTTAAAAAAAGAAAGAGAAAGGCCAAATAAAAAAAAGAGAAAGGCCAAATAAAAAAATGAGAGAAAAAGAGAGAAGGGACAATGCTACTATCCTTTTTTACCACACTTGTGCTTCAAAGTAGCACCATGATCTTCATGATAGAGAGTCTCCTATGTTGTCACTTTCATATGCTAGTGGGAATTTTTCATTATAGAACTTGGCTTGTATATTCCAATGATGGGCTTCCTCAAAATGCCCTAGGTCTTTGTGAGAAAGCGAGTTGGATGCACACCCACTTAGTTTCTTTTGTAGAGCTTCCATACATTTACAACTCTAGTGCATCAGTTGCATGGAAATCCCTACTCACTCACATTGATATATATTAATGGGCATCTCCATAGCCCGTTGATATGCCTAGTTGATGTGAGACTATCTTCTCCTTTTTTGTCTTCTCCACAACGACCATTCTATTCCACATATAGTGCTATGTCCATGGCTCACGCTCATGTATTGCGTGAAAGTTGAAAAAGTTTGAGATTACTAAAGTATGAAACAATTGCTTGGCTTGTCATCGGGGTTGTGCATGATTAAATACTTTGTGTGATGAAGATAGAGCAACAGCCAGACTATATGATTTTGTAGGGATAACTTTCTTTAGCCATGTTATTTTGAGAAGACATGATTGCTTGATTTGTATGCTTGAAGTATTACTATTTCTTATGTCAATATGAACTTCTATTTTGAATCATTTGGATCCGAAAAATCATGCCACAATAAAGAAAATTACATTGAGAATTATGCTAGGTAGCATTCCACATCAAAAATTCTGTTTTTATCATTTACCTACTCGAGGACGAGCAGGAATTAAGCTTGGGGATGCTTGATATGTCTCCAACATATCTATAATTTTTTTATTGTTCCTTGCTATTATATTACCCGTTTTGGATGTTTATGGGCTTTACTTTACACTTTTATATCATTTTTGGGACTAACCTACTAACCGGAGGCCCAGACCGAATTGCTGTTTATTTTGCCTATTTCTGTGTTTCGAAGAAAAGGAATATCAAACGGAGTCCAAACGCGATGAAACCTTCAGGAACGATCTTTTTGGAACAAATGAAAACCTGGAGACTTGGAGTCGAAGTCAAGCAACACGCGAGGCGACCACGAGGGTGCCCGGCACACCCCCTACAGGTGGGCGCGCCCCCACCCTCGTGGGCCCCTTGAGCGTCCATCGACCTACTTCTTCCTCCTATATATACCCACGTGCCCTGAAACCATCGAGGAGCACCACGAAAACCTAATTCCACCACCGCAACCTTCTGTATCCGCGAGATCCCATCTTGGAGCCTTCGCCGGCGCTCCACCGGAGGGGGAATCGACCACGGAGGGCCTCTACATCATCTCCAAGGCCCTTCCAATGAGTTGTGAGTAGTTTACCACAGACCTTCAGGTCCAGAGTTATTAGCTAGATGGATTCTTCTCTCTCTTTGAATCTCAATACAAAGTTCTTCTCGATCTTCTTAGGGATCTATTCGATGTAACTCTTTTTGTGGTGTGTTTGTCGAGATCCTATGAATTGTGGGTTTATGATCAAGTTTATCTATGAGAAATATTTGAATCTCCTCTGAATTCTTTTATGTGTGAATAAGTTATCTTTGCAAGCTCTTCGAATTATCAGTTTGGTTTGGCCTACTAGATTGATCTTTCTTGCAATGGGCGAAGTGCTTAGCTTTGGGTTCAATCTTGCGGTGTCCTTTCCCAGTGACAGCAGGGGCAGCAAGGCACATATTGTATTGTTGCCATCGAGGATAAAAAGATGGGGTTTATATCGTATTTCATGAGTTTATCCCTCTACATCATGTCATCTTTCTTAATGCGTTACTCTGTTGCAGACTAAGGCATAGCCTAGTGGTGGGAAGGGGTTGATGCATTCCCACCCTCCCAGGTTCAAGGCATGGTACTTTCAATTTGGGTTAGTTGCACCAATTATACTATAGGGGGTTCCCTTATAGACTTTCTGTCAAAAAAATGTGTTACTTTGTTCTTTATGAACTTAATACTCTAGATGCATGCTGGATAGCGGGTGATGTGTGGAGTAATAGTAGTAGATACAGGGAGGAGTAGGTCTACTTGTCACGGACGTGATGCCTATACACATGATCATGCCTAGATAATCTCATAATTATTAACTTTTCTATCAATTGCTCGATAGTAATTTGTTCACCCACCGTAATACTTATGCTATCTTGAGAGAAGTCACTAGTGAAACCTATGGCCCCCGGGTCTATCTCTTATCTTATAAGCTTTCATCTACTTTTATTTGCATATTTACTTTTCCAATCTATATCTTAAAAATACCAAAAATATATTTATCTTATCATATTATCTCGATCAGATCTCACTTTCGCAAGTGGCCGTGAAGGGATTGACAACCCCTTTATTGCGTTGGTTGCGAGTTCTTGTTTGTTTGTGTAGGTGCGTGAGACTTTTGGATAGCCTCCTACTGGATTGATACCTTGGTTCTCAAAAACTGAGGGAAATACTTACGCTACTTTGCTGCATCACACTTTCCTCTTCAAGGAAAACCAACGCAAGCTCAAGACGTAGAAAATCCCCATATGCATATTTCAAATTTGCTATTGTTCTGCCCTAACTCATATTGTAATGTTGTTAAACAGGAAAATAAAGTGCACCATTTTAATCTATGCATTTTTCTACCCCATTTACATTTAAAGTTTATTTAATTCCGAGCTGAGGTTATTTAAGTATGAAATAAACCGTTGTAGAAAGTCATTTATACAAATTAATGGAAACAACAATATTAAACATTTTTAACATGGATGAAAGCAGCATATTATGAAACTAGATGAAATTCTAATCATTTTACATATATGACATATTTAAATGCGATGCACGGTTAATTAGTTATTAGCAATTCAAATGCATGGCAGTTTTCTGTAATTTTGTAGTTGAGTGGATAACTGTCAAATTCTCAGAGATGGAAAAAAACTACACTGGCTGAATCTGCTGGCCCAACAGTGCATAGGGGGGTTTTCGGGTGGCTACTCACATCAGGCCTCTTGGGACTGTTGGTGCTGGGCTGCGGCCCACGCACACACGCGTGCACGAGCGGGCGAGGTCGTCATGGGGGAGCTCCTATTGGGCACTACAGGCGCCAGAGGTCCTCCCTGGCGCCTACTACAACGCCTAGTTGGGCCGGCCCCAAAACGCATACAACATTGGAAATCATATATCGTAAAAAAGCCAGAAAAATAAAAGCTCTCTCCAGGTTTCGAACTTGCACAGTTGAACTAACGTACGTGTTCTGCTGACCACTCGACCTACCTGCCATTAGTGATAGATAACAACACCAATTGCATAATAACAATGTCGTCGTGCTATTTTATTGCACAGAACTGTACTGATGTATATTTTCTGAATTATTTGACCCAAAAAATCGTGAATTTGAAAAGGTTAATAGATTCAAAAAAAGTTCGCTAATTTTCAAGAAAAGTCCACCAACTTGAAAAACAATTCATCAAATTTGAAAATTGTTCGTGTATTGAAAAAAGTTCATTGAATTAGAAACAGTTCATCGATTTTAGAAAAAGTTCATCAAAATTGGAAAAAGTTCACGGATTTTCAAAAAAGTTCATTGAATTTGAAAAATAAATTCATGGATTATTGAAAAAAGTTCATTGAATGGTTAAAAAGGTTCACAAATTTTGAGAAAAGTTCATCGATTTGGATAAAAGTTCATGGAATTTTGAAAAAAAAAGTTCATTCATTTTGAAGAAAAAGTTCATTGATTAACAATCTTGCATTTTAGAAAAAGAAATAAATAGGAAAATAAAAAATAAAAGAAGAAAACAAAAATTAAAAAGTAAATGTGAACTGGAGAAAGAGTAAAAAGAAAGCAAGAACTTACCATGCATAAGCTTGTTGTTGGCCGAGTGGTTGGCGCTATGCGGTGGGAACGTGCAGGTCTTCGGTTCGATTCCTCACTGCACACTTTTTTTGCAGTTAAAGATATAAAGCAAAACGCTATCATGGGCCGGCCCATCTCACGATAGTGGGGTAGTTCGCTGCAGGCGCTCGTTTGCAAAAATACCTGTAACAGGCGCCTCTGGCGCTAAATAGGAAACGCCATCGTGGGGAGCTGCAGGAGGTCAACGCGAGCAGTGGCTCACTATGAAGCATGAGCGGGCTGGCGCTGGACTTGGTGACGGGCAGCGGCGGCGGACCAAGGCGAAGCATGGGAGGTCCGGGACGGCGGGATCCGGCCAGGAACGGGCGACCTGTCGGAGGCCGGCCGGACCTGGAGCGAACAGTGCCGTCTTGAGGCGCTGGCATGGGCAGAGCTCGGCGAGGCCATGGCATACGTTGCAGAGGAAGCGGGAGGCATTGATGTCGTCTCCCTCGTGGATGTAGGCAAGCGACGGTGCACACCTCGTCGGGCGTGGAGATTGGAGCTGGATCGAGGCAGAAGAAGGCTCCGGGCGGCCATGGCGCTAGAGCTCCTATGACAGAGAGACAGAGAGAAACTGAGAGATGTGAGACAAGGAAGGACCAGAGGAAAACGGGAGCAAGGGGAGGTAGCAGAAGGAAAGATAGGGGCGCGGCGAAGCTGCTGGTCCGGCGGCTGGACTCCGGCGAGGCGCGCATGGATCGGGACGAGGAGGCTGCGGCCTCGGGTGTGGATGCAGGGGAGCGAGGAGGGCTGTCGGGATCTCTGGTTGGTAGGAATCGATGGGATTAGTTGAAAGGGGAGATCAAGCAGAGGAGTGGCGGCTGCGGGAAATCGAGGAGAAGGTGGAGGCTTGGTTGTGTGGGGTTGGACGATGAGGATCTAGGAGGATCCCGAGGAAGAGAGTGGCGGCACGGTGATGGGATGGATGGGACATCTCCCAAGATTTTAGGGTTTGGTTTGGTTATATAGCAAGTGGATTAGCTTAGGGGTGATACGTCCATTTTGCATCATGCTTTTATATCAATATTTATTGCATTATGGTATGTTATTACACGTTATGTCACAATACTTATGGCTATTCTCTCTTATTTTACAAGGATTAACATGAAGAGGGAGAATGCCGGCAGCTGAGGTTCTGGGCTGGAAAAGGAGCAAATATTGGAGACCTATTCTGCACAGCTCCAAAAGTCCTGAAACTCCATGGAAGTCATTTTTGGAATTAATGATAATTATTCAGTGAAAGAAATACCTGAGGGGGGCCAGCCACCGTCCACGAGGGTGGGGGCGCGCCCCCTGCCTCGTGGGCCACCTGGCAGCCCTCCGATGCCCATCTTCTGCTATATGAATCATTTTACCCTGGTAAAAATCAGAAGCAAGCTTACGGGACGAAACTCCGCCGCCACGAGGCGGAACCAATCTAGGGCTCCGGCAGAGCTGGTCTGCCGGGGAAACTTCCCTCCAGGAGCGGGAAATCATCACCATCATCATCACCAACGATCCTCTCATTGGGAGGGGGTCAATCTCCATCAACATCTTCACCAGCACCATCTCCTCTCAAACCCTAGTTCATCTCTTGTATCCAATCTTTGTACTAAAACCTCAGATTGGTACTTGTGGGTTGCTAGTAGTGTTGATTACTCCTTGTAGTTGATGCTAGTTGTTTATCCGATGGAAGATCATATGTTCAGATCCTTAATGCATATTAATACCCAGTACAAAAAAATACACTTCTGTGATGATACGTGTTTGTCACAGTAGGTCGCGTTTTTTTGTCATGCATGTACATCCCTGACAAATTTATGACAGAATCAAGATAGTCATACTTGTGCTGTCGTAGAAGTGTTCCATGACATTACCAAAATTATCATCACGGAAGTGTCCACTTCCATGATGATAAATCGCGTGTCACAGAAGTGCTTTCGTCAAGGGTGACCGACACGTGGCATCCACCGTAACAGAACACCGTTAAGCTATCGGGTCGGGTTTTGGATCCGATAACCCGTTAACAGACCCGACCAATGGGGATTTTCCACGTGTAAAATCATCATTGGCTGGAGGAGACACGTGTCAGGTCTGCGCTGGCACAGGTGTCACTCATCCAATGGGCGAGACGCGCCTATGATATGTTGACACGTGGACTGGCCCATCAAGTTTAAAAGGGCGGGCCCAACTAAAGGCCCACAAGATTTTGCGGACCATAATGGGCCGGCACAGCTAAAGGCCCACTAGATTTTGCGGACCATAATGGGCTAGCCCAGCTAACGACCCACAAGATTTTGCGGGCCATAATGGGCCGGCCCAGGTAAAGGCCCATAAGATTTTTGTTTGCCATAATGGGCCGGCCCAGGTAAAGGCCCACAAGATTCTTGCAGATCATAATGGGCTAGCCCGGCTAAAGGCCCATGAGATTTCGCCGACATTAACGGGCCGGCCCAGCTGTAGGCCCACAAGAATTTGAGGACCCTAGTAGGTCGGCCCATTAACTGGCTGCCATGTTTTGGGCCAAATGCCGGCCCATATTTGATCCGGTCCATTAATGGCCTGGCACGTTCCTGTCCTAATAGTGGCCCATATGAGATCTTGCCCATTAAAAGCCTACCACGTTCTGGGCCAAATTACGGCCCAGATCAGGTACGTCCCTTTAAGAGGCTATGGGCTCAATTATGGCCCATATCAAATTCGGCCCGTCAACTGGACACTATGCTTTTGGGCCCACTTGCTAGAGGCCCACTTAGTAATTCGGCCTGACATTAGTTTTGGCCTCTTAAGGACCCGTTTAACATTTCGGCCCTATATTAATTTCGTCCTGTTAAATGCCTGTCATATAGTTGGGCCTAACTACGGCCCGATTTGCATCCGGCCTGCTCGCAGCCGATATCTGATTGGCCCAAACAAGGACCGAGACAATTTTGGCCTATTAAAAGCCCGTGATTTGATTCGCACAATCATGGGCCGGGGTTCATTTCGGGCTGCTACCGGCCCGTTAGCTGTTCGGCACATTTCAGGCCCAACCTACATCGTGATTGCATGATGGCCCGATTATGTACCGTAATTTTACGGTTTGGCCGGTTTACTGCGAAGACAGGATAAATATACAGTAAAATAACTACAGCATCGTGAATAAGAAAAACCCTAGACTATACAATAGAGAAATTACAACGTATTACATCCACTGGGCATCAAAGTTCGCCACTATGATAATAAAGCACAAGCAGACAGCAGATTACATACACTAGGCATCAAAGATCGCCACCAGTGCAAATAAACACGCCGACAAAATAATATACAAAATCGACAACACTTCAATAGAGTTCAAGAAAGGTTAGCCCTGCTGGGGAGCTGCAGCACAAGCAGCTGAACAAGATGATGAGACTGCGCTTGTTCAACACTTAAATCTTCCTCACTCTGAAAGATAAACAAGCAGACAGATGACAGGTTTTGCACATAAAAGTATCAGTGCTGACAATTCATCACATTTCTTACTGACAATAAAGTGACACAGTTTAAAATTGCATTAACACAATATGGTATTGCTCAGGTCAAGACATGGCAGGAAATGACATAGTGAAGGAGTTGGCAGCTTCACGACACGACTGGATTATAGATCAAGAACTCATAAGTATCAATGGTTAGTGTGCTGTCAATTTATCCCATTTCAGATTGGCAAATAAAGAGATGGTTTAAATAATACTCCCTCCGTACGGAATTACTTGTCATCAAAATGGATGTGTCTAGAACTAAAATACATCTAGATACATCCATTTCAATGCCAAGTATTTTCGGACGGAGGGAGTAGTAGAATGATATGACATTGTTCATAGTTAAGACATTGCAGAATATGACAATGTGTTGTAGTGGGTAGGTTAACCACACCACTAGATTACGGATGAAGAATAGAAGCATACATGCAGTGCAAAAGAAGATCACTTGCTCTGTATAGTTTAATTTACATGGTATGAATAAGGAACTTGGTTGTACAACTGAAAACTTAAATTGAGAAAGGACAAACTTTTGTTTATGAACTACATAATAAACTTTAAACATGCAATTTGATGCAGACACCAAAAATAAATAGTTGTTGCAGTCATGCCTAACCAAATATATACAACAAAGTTTGAAGGATTGATATGGACAAACTTACATTAGTGGTGAAGACAGGCTCTATAAAGGCCTTGTCCATGCTGATGGGGGGGCAATTCAAGAAGTTTACCACAGAATCTTCTTCATAAGCATTGCCTTTATTCTACATTTTGTTAAGAGTAAATATAGATGTGATAATATACGAAAATATGGAGAATATTTAAGATAAGATGAAGAGTGATGCTACATAACCAAGTAGCTATAAATGTAAGTGCAGCGATACAGGCAAAAGGTACAGCCAAGAGCAATGCACAGCTAAACTTCTTCAGTACCAACCTTATGGTAAGAGTAAATATAGATCTGATGTGTAGAAAATGGAGGGCAAAGGAAAATAAGCTATAGAGTGATGGTACATGAACAACTACCTGTCATTATAAGTACACTGATAAATGACAACATGTACTTACAAGAATAATGCAGAGCTAAAAAACATTGGCATTGGATAAATTCTACACTAATGTAACCATTCATACAAATCAGATAATTTGGAGCGAACAATTGCTAAGCAAGCTATCATGCATACTGCTGTCACATAATGAATCAGGTATGTATGCAAGTACAGTGATACAGGACAACAGGTACTAACAAGAGCAAAGCAGCGGGCAGCATATTTGCGATATCCTGTCATTCTTTTCAAATCGGAATTCTTCTTCGAGCAGATTTCCTGCAAACAAGATCCGTGAGGCACATGCAGAAAAGTAGAAGTTCAAATTGTCATGTGATTTCATAGATAGTACCTCATCCTGGGAACGAGACCATTGCATAACAATGTTTTTCCATTCAATGTCTTCTAAATTTAGCACAGGAGACTTCACCGAAAATTCGTTTATAGATTTGCCACCAAAGCGTGATTTCCTCAGGTAACACTGATACTTCTGCAATGCTTCCTTGAAAAGCACAAGCAAGCTTTGCTCGTCATGACTATCCAGATTGACCCTCGCCTAGTTACAACAATTTAATGTAAATCATTGATGTGTTCAATCAGCAGAAAACGGGAAAATAATAACCATGAATAATAGCACTTAGACGTAAGTTGGACAGGAAGATGTGAAAATGGTGTTTGTCTTCACAATAATCTTCCCATGATGGGAATATATGTACGTAGTCCCTAAAAACATTCAAAGCATTGTCTTTTAAACTAGGAATAAATGGAATGGGGTTCCAATCTGCAGGAATTGGCCGTCTCTGCAGTTGGGATAGGTCTTCGGCCGATGGACTTGCTGTACTTTTTTCTGGAGTGGGATTTTTCTGTGGTACAACTGGTGCTATGCCAAATGAACTCGGTATACCTTTTGCTGGAGTGCAGGTCCTGTGTGGTGGGCTAGTGGTGTGGCCAGTGAAGTATGGGTATAGTCTGCTAGAGTCGGTCCATTTGTGTCACAGCACTATCGAACATGGTAAAGAAGAGCAAGCAGATTTTGGATAATAAAATGTTGGTTGCACAGTGCCCACACATGATGAACCAGAGCGCATTAAGAATGCAACTCCCAGCTGTCTCTCGACCATTTCAGGCGGTTGGATGAAGATCCTACGTCTCCTAACCCTTCTTCTTCCTCGTCTCTGATTCTTCCCATACAAAACACCGCACGGGCCGCCGCCGGACCACCGGCCCCCACCGCCTGTGTTCCTCCGCCACCCTCACCCCCCACCCGCGTCGAGTTTTCTTCGTTCGACGAGGCCCCACAACCACCCGAGCCCCTTGGATCGCACCGGCGAACTCTGGCGAGCTCTGAAAAATCGACTGACCCAATTTTGAAATTTAGTCTACTGTGATTTAACTAGTGTGGAATATAAAAGGGGAAAACCATAAGCAATGGGAGTATAGTGTTGAGCATGCCATGGTGGATTTGAAGGTGCAAACCGGACAAAGGCAACTTCACAGCCAAGACAAGAAATCAGAGTAAAGCAGTGGCGATCTATTTTTTTGCTGCGATAAATAAGTTGAGCAGATATGAAAGAGTACCGCCTCTGGTGTGGCGCCATTTACGCATCTGGTGAGAATTTGACGATGCTGCGGTAATGATGGTTGTCGGCGGCATGGAAGCAGATCTAGGAGGGTAGACGGTGGCGGCGGGGCGCGGTGGACGAGACGGTCATAGGAGCGGCGCTGGCAAGGTGGACGACGACAGGGATGAAGCGAGAGGGCGGGATGCAAGGATCCCGATCCGAAGGCATGGATGAGAGAGGTCGATCTCTTATAATGGATGGCGGCGTCGGGGTATCAGCTCTGGCATGGTGGAGGAGGACGGCGGTGGATGGGGTGGCGGACAGCGGCGGACGGAGGAGGGTGGGGTGGAGAGGGTGTTTTGGCGCCCACGGAGTACGAATGGGGAAAAGGGAGGTAGAGAGGAAGGGGGAGAACCATGTATTCAGGGCGCGCTTGTCTCAAATGCGAGGAAATTTACAAACTTAGCCCCCGTTTCAAATTTCTACTACATCACAGCAACATTAGTCGGTTGGGGATAGGACGGTAATCTCGCATACACCGAATATTTGCCGACGAGAGTGTGTTTTTGGCGCCCACCGTGTATGAATATGAATCGGGGAGGGAGTCGATTTCGGCCGAGGGCACACTGTGTTTTGGCGCCCACCGTGTATGAATCCGGGTGAGAGGAGGTTACGTCACGTTTGGGTGAAATTACAAACCTACCCCTATCGAAACCTATAGAAATCCAGCAGATAGGCTTTGCGCGGTAGGGATAGGCAGTAGTGATTTCCATCTCGCGGATTTTGGTTTCGGGCGGTTACTGCGACTTTCCCTGCTTCGTTCAAATTTTGCACAGTGCACGTTTACCGTGCCAACTCAATTCGAATCCCGTTTGTATTCTACTATTTATTTTGGGCGGGATCCATTTTCAATTGGAATTACATTCTATATACATCATTTTATATATATATATATACTTTCAAAAGCACAGCAAAGAATTATGCTCCTTTATATGTATAATATGATTTACAAATACAACGATCTCGAAATCTTAAGGTTGAATTCGAAAAATTTTAACCAAATTATGTTCTACTAAAATGTATGGATCAGTAATATCTACATATTAAATAACATAGATGTGCGTGAGTTCATATGAGTATGCATGTTTGATAGATCAATTTTGGTTCGAGTATGGATTACATGTATCATCATCTCGAATTCAAATATTTGAATCCCTTTTTTGTTCACTCCTTTCACGCCCATCTCTCTCGCATGCATGCTCCTTCAGGTAGCCATCACTCTCTTTTCTCCAGCTCACCCACATGCTCACTTCATGTTTCTCCTATCCTCGCAAACATGGTCTCTCGATGTCTCCCTTGAGAAGTGGCACACTCTCCCTATCGTTATACATTACCCGGTTTTCATTATCTCTCACGTCTCGACTATTCTCTGGTATCACTCGGTAACTAAGCTTTCTTTTTCACCGTGACACACACAGTCTCCACTCGTCTTTCACTTTGTCTTTCTCTATATGGGATTCTCTCACACATCCTATATGCCTCTCTCTCTCTCTCTCTCCTGTAGACACAACATTTGTTGTGGTCTCCTTTTCGTCTCCATCCCAGACTGACACCGATCAGACAACCCCGACTACCGTCTCCTCTCTCACACACACATACACACACACACAACTCCTGCTTCCACTCCCCTTCCCGACTATCATCTCTCTCTCACACACATAAAACTCTCGCTTTCACACCCTGACTCGTATTTCTCTCACAAACATTTATCGACTAGCTAGCCTCTAGATAGGTTTATACACCCGCACACTCATGCTTCCACCATCGCATACATGTCTCTCTCCCGCTCCTTGTATCTATGTAGCTTTTTCTTCCCTTCTTGAGACACGCCCTCTCGATCATGCACACACACACTATCGCCTCATTTTAAGCTGATACCTATCGCACACACACTACTTGTGTCTTTGTCACACATGCACTCCGTCCTCCTCCACTCTCCCTCTCTCTCTCACACACACATGGGCTTTTTGCAACAACTAGCAAGATGACCATGCGTTGCACGGAACATCAAGATGCATTTGTATGAGTAATTTATCTTGTGGGGGAAAAGGATGAACGAGGGAAGACCTTATTTGCAAATGTGGAGAGGGGTGTGGATATCTTTTTGCAAAATTGCCATAGTTTCCTTCCTATCCGTCAGATATAGATCGGACGGCCTATATTGCAGGATGGCAGGCACACGATCATCACCGGTAATGCTTTTTATAAGAGTAGGGATAAAAAATAGAGTTGGTGATGATGGTGGGCCTGCCATCCTGCAATGTAGGTCGTCTGATTTATATCTGACGGATAGGAAGGAAAATATGGCAATTTACCAACACTCTTCACCACATTTGCAGATAAGGCCTTCCCTCGTTCATCCTTTTCTCCCACAAGATTTTGATGTTCCGTGCAACGCACGGGCATCTTGCTAGTAAGAGTATAAATTAGACATATACCACTTCTCAAATCTTGAAACCAACAAGATGCCTCCCTTATCTCATCAAAACCGCCAAAGGAATATATTTTTAGTGAAACATAACATATTTTTAGTCATATACGTATTCGAAACTAGACTTTTTTTCTATCAAATCGGTGAATATGTATTAATCTACTTTGATCGTGTGGCAACGCATTGCCACATTGCTAATAGTTATTATAATTTTTTGGACACCTGACAAACGGTGGAGTACATATACAAAGAGAAGAGGTGCACGCACGCAGTCGGCCTCTTGCTGTCTTGCACATGAGTGTTACATAAAGGCGACGTTAACAAATAAACCCTAAAACCCTAGGTGCACGATTGCTACATTCGCGGGTACCGGGTACGTGGTGGAGCACCTTTGTAGGAGTTGATGGTCGGGACCACACGTGAACGACTTGGAGCACGGTGGCTCGCCAGTTGCCACAGATCGAGTAGCCACGTTTAAAATATCGTTTTTTTAGCGGGGTTAAGAGTTCTGATTTTAAATGGAACGCTATAAGTAGTAAGTAGTTTTTAGAACGATTGGTATGGAGCGAAAATGGAATTCATAGTACTACGTACCTCCTTGGCGTATGGTTGTATGGCATTATGTTACGAGATGTTGAACCTGGTAGTTCTAGGGCAAATACTATGGTTTAGATTTAGATGCTGGTTTTCAGTAATCGAAAGGGGAAACCCTTCTTTGATTAAACAAACTACTACCTCCATTCTGGTTTACTAGTCCCCATTGTACTTTGGGTCAAAGTTTGTCCACGAATTTTACTTGTAAAATGTGAATGGAAAACGAGATTTTGTTATACCCAAACAAAAAAGGACTGGAGGGAGTGATTGCTCTAACACAGACGCGACCTCTCATAGCGCAGGCATTGAACCGGCGCGCCGGCCAAGAGAGCCGCACTCGCTGCAGGCCCGGCTGAGCATGCCTCCTCACCGTGTGCAACCAGCTTAAGACTTCCCCGCCTGCTTTCATTGAATCCGCGCGTGTGCCGGCAACACGTCCTTCCGTGAGCCGGCAGGCATTTTAGAACACAAAAAATGACTAAAATATAATTAATTTATGCATGGTCTTGACTTGTTCTGCTCGCACTGGTAGCAGGAACTAGTAGAGGTATTTCTTTATTTATAACTCTCCTCACATTTTTTTTGGCTTTGAAGTGAATCATGGTTGCGGACATTATGTATGAATGTGCAGATATCTGTGAACATGAGTTCGTGTTGGGGAACCTAGCAGAAATTCAAAATTTTCCTATGTGTCACCAAGATCTATCTATGGAGAAACCAACAACGAGGGGAAGGAGAGTGCATCTACGTACCATTGTAGATCGCTAAGCGGAAGCGTTCAAGAGAACGGGGTTGAAGGAGTCGTACTCGTCGTGATCCAAATCACCGAAGATCCTAGTGTCGAACGGACGGCACCTCCGCGTTCAACACACGTACAGCCCGGTGTCGTCTCCCATGCCTTGATCCAGCAAGGAGAGAGGGAGAGGTTGAGGAAGACTCCGTCCAGTAGCAACACAACGACGTGGTGGTAATGGAGGAGCGTGGCAATCCTGTAGGGCTTCGCCAAGCACCGCGGGAGAGGAGGAGGGAGAGAGGTAGGGCTGCGCCAGGGAGAGGTGAAACTCCTGTGTTGGCAGCCCCAAAACCCTCAAGTATATATAGGGGGAGATGGAGGGTTGTGCCCCCACCTAGGGTTCCACCCCTAGGGGCGACGGCCAGCCCAAACCCATCTAGGGTGCGGCCAAGGGGGGGAAGAGGGGACACTTGCCCCCCAAGTTAGGTGGGTGCGCCCCCTCCCCCAAACCCTAGGCGCCTTGGGCCCTTGTGGGGGGTGCACCAGCCCACCTGGGGCTGGTCCCCTCCCACACTTGGCCCATGCAGCCCTCCGGGGATGGTGGCCCCACTTGGTGGACCCCCGGGGCCCTCCCGATGGTCCCGGTACGTTACCGATAAAACCCAAAACTTTTCCGGTGACCAAAACAGGACTTCCCATATATAAATCTTTACCTCCGGACCATGTCGGAACTCCTCGTGACGTCTGCGATATCATTCGGGACTCCGAACAACATTTGGTAACCACATACAAACTTCCTTTATAACCCTAGCGTCATCGAACCTTAAGTGTGTAGACCCTACGGGTTCGGGAACCATGCAGACATGACCGACACGTTCTCCGGCCAATAACCAACAGCGGGATCTAGATACCCATGTTGGCTCCCCCATGTTCCACGATGATCTCATCGGATGAACCACGATGTCAAGGACTCGATCGATCCTGTATACAATTCCCTTTGTCCAGCGGTATAGTACTTGCCCGAGATTCAATCATCGGTATACCGATACCTTGTTCAATCTCGTTACCGGCAAGTCTCTTTACTCGTTCCGTAACACATCATCCCGTGATCAACCCCTTGGTCACATTGTGCACATTATGATGATGTCCTACCGAGTGGGCCCAGAGATACCTCTCCGTTTACCGGAGTGACAAATCCTAGTCTCGATTCGTGCCAACCCAACAGACACTTTCGGAGATACCTGTAGTGCACCTTTATAGCCACCCAGTTACGTTGTGATGTTTGGTAAACCCAAAGCATTCCTACGGTATCTGGGAGTTGCACAATCTCATGGTCTAAGGAAATGATACTTGACATTATAAAAGCTTTAGCATACGAACTACGATCTTTGTGCTAGGCTTAGGATTGGGTCTTGTCCATCACATCATTCTCCTAATGATGTGATCCCGTTATCAATGACATCCAATGTCCATGGTCAGGAAACCGTAACCATCTATTGATCAACGAGCTAGTTAATTAGAGGCTTACTAGGGACATGGTGTTGTCTATGTATCCACACATGTATCTGAGCTTCCTATCAATACAATTATAGCATGGATAATAAACGATTATCATGAACAAGGAAATATAGTAATAATAACTAATTTATTATTTCCTCTAGGGCATATTTCCAACAATCTCCCACTTGCACTAGAGTCAATAATCTAGTTCACATCGCCATGTGATTAACACTCACAGGTCACATCGTCATGTGACCAACACCCAAGAGTTTACAAGTGTCACTAAACTAGTTCACATCATCATGTGATTAAGACTCAATGAGTTCTGGGGTTTGATCATGTTTTTCTTGTAAGAGAGGTTTTAGTCAACGGGTCTGCAACATTCAGATCCGTATGTACTTCGCAAATCTCTAGGTCATATTGTAAATTCTGCTTCCACGCTCCACTTGGAGCTATTCCAAATGGTTGCTCCACTATATGTATCCGGTTTGCTACTCAAAGTCATTCGGATAGGTGTTAAAGCTTGCATCGACGTAACTCTTTACGTCGAACTCTTTATCACCTCCATAACCGAGAAACATATCCTTATTCCTCTAAGGATAATTTTGACCGCCATCTGGTGATCCACTCCTTGATCACCTTTGTACCCTCTTGCCAGACATGTGGCAAGGCATACACCAGGTGCGGTACTTAGCATAGCATACTACAGAGCCTACGTCTAAAGCATAGGGGACGACCTTCGTCCTTTCTCTCTTTTCTGCCGTGGTCAAGCTTTAAGTCTCAACTTCGTACCTTACTACTCAGGCAAGAACTCCTTCTTTGACTGATCCATCTTGAACACCTTCAAGATCATGTCAAGGTATGTGCTCATTTGAAAGTACTATTGAGCGGTTTTTGATCTATCCTCATAGATCTTGATGCTCAATGTTCAAGCAGCTTAATCCAGGTTTTCTATTGAAAAACACTTTTCAAATAACCCTATATGCTTTCCAGAAATTCTATATCATTTCTGATCAACAATATGTCAACAACATATACTCATCAGAAATTCTATAGTGCTCCCACTCACTTCTTTGGAAATACAAGTTTCTCAAAAAACTTTGATCATCTTATCAATGTGCATATTCCAACTCCGAGATGCTTACTCCAGTCCATGGAAGGATCGCTGGAGCTAGCTTACCTTTTAGCATCCTTAGGATCGACAAAACCTTTCTGATTGTATCACATACAACCTTTCCTTACGAAAACTGGTAAGGAAACTCGTTTTGACATCCATCTGCCAGATTTCATAAATGTAGCTAATGCTAACATGATTCCGACGGACTTTAAGCATCACTACGGATTAGAAAATCTCATCGTAGTCAACTCCTTGAACTTGTGAAAAACTCTTCGCCACAAGTCGAGCTTCATAGATGGTGACATTACCATCCACGTCTGTCTTCTTCTTAAAGATCCATTTATCTCAATGGCTTGCCGATCATTGGGCAAGTCCACCAAAGTCCATGCTTTGTTCTGATACATGGATCCTATCTCGGATTTCATGGCTTCTAACCATTTGTCGGAATTTGGGCCCACCATCGCTTCTCCATAGCTCGTAGGTTCATTGTTGTCTAGCAACATGACCTTCAAGATAGGATTACTGTACCACTCTGAAGCAGTACGCATCCTTGTCACCCTACGAGGTACAGTAGTGACTTGATCCGAAGTTTCATGATCACTATCATAAGCTTCTACTTCAATTCGTGCAGGTGCCATAGGAACAACTTCCTGTGCCCTGTTGCACACTAGTTGTAGTGATGGTTCAATAACCATATCAAGTCTCCACCATCCTCCCACTCAACTTTTCGAGACAAACTTTTCCTCGAGAAAGGACCCGGTTTAAGAAACAATCCCTATTGCTTTCGGATCTGAATTAGGAGGTATACCCAATTGTTTGGGTGTCCTATGAAGATGCATTTCATCCGCTTTCGGTTCGAGCTTATCAACCTGAAACTTTTTCACATAAGCGTCGCAGCCCCAAACTTTTAAGAAACGACAACTTAGGTTTCTCCAAACCATAGTTCAAATGGTGTCATCTCAACGGAATTACGTGGTGCCCCATTAAAGTGAGTGCGGTTGTCTCTAATGCCTAACCCATGAACGATAGTGGTAATTCGATAAGAGACATCATGGTATGCACCATATCCAATAGGGTGCAACTATGATGTTCGGACACACCATCACACTATGGTGTTCCAGGCGGTATTAATTGTGAAGCAATTTCCACAATGTCTTAATTGCGTGCCAAAGCTTGTAACTCAGATACTCATCTCTATGATCATATCATATACATTTTATCCTCTTGTCACAATGATCTTCAACTTCACTCTGAAATTACTTGAACCATTCAATAATTCAGACTTTTGTTTCATCAAGTAAATATACTCAACATCTACTCGAATCATCTGTGAAGTAAGAACATAATGATATTCACTGCATGCCTCAGCACTCATTGGACTGCACACATCAAAATGTGTTACTTCCAATAGGTTGCTATCTTGTTCCATCTTACTGAAACCGAGGCTTTTCAGTCATCTTGCCCATGTGGTATGATTTGCATATCTCAAGTGATTCAAAATCAAGTGAGTCCAAACGATCCATCTGCATGGAGTTTCTTCATGCGTATACACCAATAGACATGGTTCGCATGTCTCAAACTTTTCAAAAACGAGCGAGTCCAAAGATCCATCAACATGGAGCTTCTTCATGCGTTTTATACCAATATGACTTACATGGCAGTGCCACAAGTAAGTGGTACTATCATTACTATCTTATATCTTTTGGCATGAAAATGTGTATCACTACGATCGAGATTCAATAAACCATTCGTATCAGGTGCAAGACCATTGAAGGTATTATTCAAATATACAGAGTAACCATTATTCTCCTTAAATGAATAACCGTATTGCGATAGAAATAATCCAATCATGTCTATGCTCAACGCAAACACCAAATGACAATTATTCAGGTTTAATACTAATCTTGATGGTAGAGGGAGCGTGCGATGTTTGATCACATCAAACTTGGAAATACTTCCAACACATATCGTCAGCTCACCTTTAGCTAGTCTCCATTTATTCCGTAGCTCTTTTATTTCGAGTTACTAACACTTAGCAACCGAACCGGTATCTAATACCCTGGTGCTACTAGGAGTACTAGTAAAGTACACATTAACATAATGTATATCCAATATACTTCTATCGACCTTGCCAGCCTTCTCATCTACCAAGTATCTAGGGTAATTCCGCTCTAGTGACTATTCCCCTTATCACAGAAGCACTTAGTCTCGGGTTTGGGTTCAACCTTGGGTTTCTTCACTGGAGCAGCAGCTGATTTGCCGTTTCATGAAGTATCCCTTCTTGCCCTTGCCCTTCTTGAAACTAGTGGTTTCACCAACCATCAACAATTGATGCTCCTTCTTGATTTCTACTTTCGCGGTGTCAAACATCGTGAATACCTCAAGGATCATCATATCTATCCCTGATATGTTATAGTTCATCACGAAGCTCTAGCAGCTTGGTGGCAATGACTTTGGAGAAACATCACTATCTCATCTGGAAGATCAACTCCCACTCGATTCAAGTGATTGTTGCATTCAGACAATCTGAGCACAAGCTCAACGATTGAGCTTTTCTCCCTTAGTTTGCAGGATAAGAAAATTGTCGGAGGTCTTATACCTCTTGACGTGGGCACGAGCCTGAAATCCCAATTTCAGCCCTCGAAAACATCTCATATGTTCCACGACGTTTCGAAAACGTCTTTGGTGCCTCAACTCTAAACCGTTTAAATGAACTATCACGTAGTTATCAAAACATGTATGTCCGATGTTCGCAACATCCACAAAAGACGTTTGGGGTTCAACACACTGAGCGGTGCATTAAGGACATAAGCTTTCTACTGTCCGCATAATCGCTACTGTCAACTTTCAACTATATTTACTCTAGGAACATATCTAAATAGTGGAACTAAAGCGCGAGCTTACGACATAATTTGCAAAGATCTTTTGACTATGTTCAGGATAATTAAGTTCTTCTGATGAACTCCCACTCAGATAGACATCCCTCTAGTCATCTAAGTGATTACATGATCCGAGTCAACTCGGTCGTGTCCGATCATCACGTGAGACGGACTAGTCATCATGGGTGAACATCTTCATGTTGATCGTATCTACTATACGACTCATGCTCGACCTTTCGGTCTCTTGTGTTCCGAGGCCATGTCTATACATGCTAGGCTCGTCAAGTCAACCTAAGTGTTTCGCGTATGTAAATCTGGCTTACACCCGTTGTATGTGAACATAAGAATCTATCACACCCGATCATCATGTGGTGCTTTGAAATGACAAACTTTTGCAACGGTGCACAGTTAGGGGGAACACTTTCTTGAAATTTTAATGAGGGATCATCTTACTACCGTCGTTCTAAGCAAATAAGATGCATAAACATGATAAACGTCACATGCAATCAAAAAGTGACATGATATGGCCAATATCATATTGCTCCTTTTGATCTCCATCTTCGGGGCTCCATGATCACCATCGTCACCGGCATGACACCATGATCTCCATCATCATGATCTCCATCATCGTGTCTCCATGAAGTTGTCTCACCAACTTATTACTTCTACTACTATGGCTACCGGTTAGCAATAAAGTAAAGTAATTACATGGTGTTGTTCAATGACACGTAGGTCATACAATAAATAAAGACAACTCCTATGGCTCCTGCCGGTTGTCATACTCATCGACATGCAAGTCGTGATTCCTATTACAAGAACATGATCAATCTCATACATCACATATCATTCATCACATTCTTCTTGGCCATATCACATCACATAACATACCCTGCAAAAACAAGTTAGACGTCCTCTAATTGTTGTTTGCATGTTTTACATGGCTGCTATGGGTTTCTAGCAAGAACGTTCCTTACCTACGCAAAAACCACAACGTGATATGTCAATTGCTATTTACCCTTCATAAGGACCCTTTTCATCGAATCCGATCCGACTAAAGTGGGAGAGACTGGCACCCGCTAGCCACCTTATGCAACAAGTGCATGTCAATCGGTGGAACCTGTCTCACGTAAGAGTACGTGTAAGGTCGGTCCGGGCCTCTTCATCCCATGATGCCTCTGAATCAAGATTGGACTAGTAACGGTAAGAATATTGAACAACATCAACGCCCACAACTACTTTGTGTTCTACTCGTGCAAAGAATCTACGTAATAGACCTAGTTCATGATGCCACTGTTGGGGAACGTAGCAGAAATTCAAAATTTTCCTATGTGTCACCAAGATCTATCTATGTAGAGACCAGCAACGAGGGGAAGGAGAGTGCATCTACATACCCTTGTAGATCGCTAAGCGGAAGCATTCAAGAGAACGGGGTTGAAGGAGTCGTACTCGTCGTGATCCAAATCACCGGAGATCCTAGTGCCGAACGGACGGCACCTCCGCGTTCAACACACGTACAACCCGGTGACATCTCACATGCCTTGATCCAGTAAGGAGAGAGGGAGAGGTTGAGGAAGACTCCGTCCAGCAGCAGCACAACGGCGTAGTGGTGATGGAGGAGCGTGGCAATCCTGCAGGGCTTCGCCAAGCACCGCGGGAGAGGAGGAGGGAGAGAGGTAGGGCTGTGCCAGGGAGAGGTGAAACTCCTGTGTTGGCAGCCCCAAAACCCTCAAGTATATATAGGGGGAGAGGGAGGGCTGCACCCCCACCTAGGGTTCCACCCCTAGGGGCGGCAGCCAGCCCAAACCCATCTAGGGTGCGGCCAAGGGGGGGAAGAGGGGAAACTTGCCCCCCAAGTTCGGTGGGTGCGCCCCTTCCCCCAAACCCTAGGCGCCTTGGGCCCTTGTGGGGGGGGCGCACCAGCCCACCTGGGGCTGGTCCCCTCCCACACTTGGCCCATGCAGACCTCCGGGGATGGTGGCCCCACTTGGTGGACCCCCGGGACCCTCCCGGTGGTCCCGGCACGTTACCGATAAAACCCGAAACTTTTCCGGTGACCAAAACAGGACTTCCCATATATAAATCTTTACCTCCGGACCATTCCGGAACTCCTCATGACGTCCGGGATCTCATCCGGGACTCCGAACAACATTCGGTAACCACATACAAACTTCCTTTATAACCCTAGCGTCATCGAACCTTAAGTGTGTAGACCCTACGGGTTCGGGAACGATGCAGACATGACCGAGACGTTCTCCGGCCAATAACCAATAGCGGGATCTGGATACCCATGTTGGCTCCCACATGTTCCACGATGATCTCATCGGATGAACCACGATGTCAAGGACTCAATCGATCCCGTATACATTTCCCTTTGTCTAGCAGTATAGTACTTGCCCGAGATTCGATCGTCGGTATACCGATACCTTGTTCAATCTCGTTACCGCCAAGTCTCTTTACTCATTCCGTAAGACATCATCCCATGATCAATCCCCTGGTCACATTGTGCACATTATGAAGATGTCCTACCGAGTGGGCCCAGAGATACCTCTCCGTTTACTGGAGTGACAAATCCCAGTCTCGATTCGTGCCAACCCAACAAACACTTTCGAAGATACCTGTAGTGCACCTTTATAGCCACCCAGTTACGTTGTGACGTTTGGTACACCCAAAGCATTCCTCCGTTATTCGGGAATTGCACAATCTCATGGTCTAAGGAAATGATACTTGACATTATAAAAGCTTTAGCATACGAACTACGATCTTTGTGCTAGGCTTAAGATTGGGTCTTGTCCATCACATCATTCTCCTAATGATGTGATCCCGTTATCAACGACATCCAATGTCCATGGTCAGGAAACCCTAACCATCTATTGATCAACGAGCTAGTGAATTAGAGGCTTACTAGGGACATGGTGTTGTCTATGTATCCACACATGTATCTGAGTTTCCTATCAATACAATTATAGCATGGATAATAAACGATTATCATGAACAAGAAAATATAGTAATAATAACTAATTTATTATTTCCTGTAGGGCATATTTCCAATAGTTCGATGTGGAAGTTGGACTTGGAATGTCGGGCTTGTGTGTGAACTATCCATGTCCAATGCTTTGTCAATTATTGTTTGGAAAGTAATTGCTGTTATTACATGACCCGAAAAAAACATTTTGTGCCACATCAGTAGATGCACAGACATCACAACAGGCATGCTGACTGGATAAACATTTGAACCTAGCTATTATGAAGGAAATTTTGTATTGACAACAGTTTTCGATTGCAGGAGATGCCTAGCCTGCTCTGCCTCTGCTAGCTTATTTCTGGCTTCTTCCATCTCTTATTTGGCTTGGCTGAAGAGAGCATCTGATTGCTCTTTTCGCTTCTTTAGGAACTCAGCTACATCCTCAAGGGCTGATGCACGCTTTCTTTCAGCCTTTACTAATGCCACGAGGACACGAACAGCTGATGACTCCACCTGGCTTGTGTGTAATCCAGCATCATCTGCGAATTTGCACCTTGTGTCTAATCCAGCATCATTAGGTAACTGGCACCTTGTGTGTAATCCAGCCTCATTTTGGAAACATGATCTCGAGGTTGACCATACTTCCCTCCTCGCAGGAACTGCATCCTGACATGAAATTACTTCTTTTTTAGATCAATACTCAGAGAAACCTAGATCCATTTAGTAGAAGCCAGATAAACAGAACTTGGAGAAGTGAATTCAAAAGGAAAAGAAATATAAAAACAGACTACACGGTGAGAACACCCACTTCCTACATCAAGTTAAAAATGAAAGCATTAGGACAATTGAGACTCTTCTTATTACACATCGAAGAACACCACGCTTAAGAGAAACAGAAACTACAACATTTACACATAGAAGAACACGAGGCTAAACAAAAGTAATTGAAAGGGTGTTACTTACCAAACCTCGTTTTACAGGTTCGGTGCAGCTCCTCTTTAACTTGCCAAGCTCCTTGAAGATGTCCCGAATATCCCGTGTTTGGTCTTCATTGCTCCTCTGCATGTTCACACTCGTGGTTTCAAAATCTCAACATGGCAAAAAAAATACTACTAGTAATACTCGCGCATCTTGTGGGCAACATTAAAGCACTCGTCTGCCATGTTAGAGCATCTCCACAGAATCGCAACGCGCGGCGCTTTAAAAAAGTGTTTACAGTGCTGAGATCGAGAAGTAGATACTAGAGAGTAGAGGATAGTTCTCAGCATAGATAGATAAAAAAAGATAATTCAACTACTCCTCGTCGTCCGACTGCTCCTCGGTGATGTCCTCCTCCGACGTCTGACTGTAGGCGTGAAGATACCGATCGTCGTCGGATTCCCAGGGCGACGCTGCTCCTAGCCTGATGTTGAATTGAGCGCCCGCTTTTCGCCTACACTTGTCCTCGCGATAGGCGGCTCGCTCCGCCCTCCTCTTATCCCTCTCCGCCCTCCTTTGCGTGTAGAACTCGAGCTCGTTGATGATGTCCTGCGGGAAGTGTTGGCGCCACAGGGCAATGGCTTCCTCGTCCATCTCGGCGATGCCAAGACGGTGCTCCCGCCTCCGGTTGTCGCGACGATCCTCGTCGGTGCTAAGCCGCGGCAGAGGTGCGAGCTCCTGCGCCCGCTCCCGCGTCGGCACATTGGGGAAGTTCAATGTTCTATGAGGCCACCGGAGGCGCCACGCCGCCATGTCGTACGCGCGGGCAGCCTCGGTTGCGGTGTCGAAATTGCCGAGGCCGAGGCGCATCACGCGGAACCGGATCTCGGCGGAGAAGCCGCCGGAGGGGCGCGCGCGGACTCCGCGGTATCCCCAAGTTTCTTGGTGATGCGGCGGCATGGTGGTGCGTCGGTGGTGAGGCGAAAAAGAGCGGGGAGAGAGTGGTGGCGAGGCACAGAGCGGTGGCAAGGCACAGAGCGGTTGGAGGGCATTGGATTTTATGAAGCGCACCGGACGCCGCGCGCCAAAACTAGCGCATGCCCGGCCGCTTTTTCCCGTGCGCGCGATCCTTTCCCGACGTCTCTGCTATCTCTAGTCTCTTCTCTATGATTATATTTATTTAATATTTAATATTTAATATTTATCTCTACTTCCTTTACTGTCTACTTTTTTTCTCTATACTTTTTTTTCTTGCAATATAGGCCGTCCGATTTATAACTGACAGATAGGAGGGAAACAAATGGGAATTTTGCAAAAAGACACCCATACCCATCTCCAGATTTGCAAATAAGGCTTTCCCTCGTTCATTCTTTTCTCCCACAAGATAAACTACTCATACAAATGCATCTTGATGCGTGCAACGCATGGGCATCTTGCTAGTTCTAAAACCCTTTCCATCATTTGCCACACTGCTGGTTGTAGATGAAAACCCTACCCAAGCAGAGCGCGATACAGGAGCGACGCACAATTACAAGCTGATATTATGTTGGACAATGGAGGCTATAACTAATTACTTTTACGGGAACAATAGCACCCAGGAAAATTGAAGGGTAGGTATGAACAAAAATGGAACTGCACATGTACTGCTAAGTGATTCAATACACACATTACCAATCGAGGAGGAGAACGATGGTCGCGGCGGCCTTTGTGAGTCATGGTCGGCAACGGGAGTCAGTTCATTGTCCACGACGGTGGTACTTCTGCGCTTGGCGTCGGCTTCCGGGAAGCAGATCCGAGACCGTGGAAGACGATGCCAGGGAAGAGGCTCCGTCTACGATGATGACGGTGGATCGGCTCCAATGCGGCATACGAGGTCGTCGATGAGGCAGATGCGCTGCGGTGGAAGAGTGCGCCGACATAAAGGGGAGGAGCACGATGGCTGCGGTGCCGTGGAGAAGTCTATTTTGCGGTGGGGATAGAAAATGGGGAGTATTCAGGTGTACTACTCTGGGTGCCGGGGTGGGGCTGGCTAGGTAGGGTGAACCTGAAGTTACGAAAACAGCCCCCTACCAAGCATCGTCCGTAGGCCTGTTCCGAAGGCTATGATGGTAACTTTCCACTGCTCGAATCAGGGTCGCGGGAGATTTTCCCGCCGACCTCAAAATTTTGTGACATTGGACTCCCCGTGTGGCGTGTTGAGTGATTCGGCTAAGCAACTAGCGAGTAGTAGTAGTAAACTCTGCATATTTGGTTTGACCGAAGTCAAACTTCCTAAAGTTTCACCAAGTTTATATAAAAATATAAACATTTACCATAACAAATATGTATGATGTGGAAGAACATTCAATAATGAATCTAATGGTATTTATTTGTTATTGTATATGTTTATATTTTTTGTTATAAGCTTTCTGAGAGTTTACAAAACTTGACTTTGACCAATGCTAATACACGGACTTAAATAAAAACGGAGGGAGTACACATTTGTTTTCTTAGTTTGTAGTGAACTAATCATTTGTTGAAATTGTGAAATAAATATATTAGGCTATTGACTTTGAATGTAATGGTCTATACAATTCAATAGTTACAATCATTGTCGAATCCCAAGATGTATACAAGGTCTATAGTACTTCACAACATGCTCAAACTCACATAATCCCAGTCAAATGAGAATCTAAATGCATTTCATAGTTATTACTTTGTAGGATGCAACAAAAACAACCAAAACTCTATAGCAGCCATTATAGAAGCAACATTTTGACATATCCCATTGTGTGAATGAAACATGCAGAGAGAGCTTTTGAAGATGGAGCAGATAGGGAGGGAAGATTGTATGTATGTGGACGAGAGAGTAGGAAACAAACCTAACAAGACAGAGAGAGAGAGAGAAAGAGAAAGAGAGATGAAGAAGTTAGGTCTGTGAGAAAGATGGAGACATGTAATATACGTGATTCTGTATACGTGGAAGGAGAAGAGACAACATGTTTGATGAGAGAGCTGAAAAAACATGGACAAGAGGGGAAAGATCTCATGGGTTGAGGGATTGGTAATTTTGTGCAAGAGAGAGAGAGAGGGCGGGGGAGGAGTCAGCCAGTCGTCGTCACATCACCCTGCTTCCAAATGACCCCGCATTCTCTAGCGCCGTGTGGTCGCCGTCTTCGATCTGCTCGATGCCCTCTTTGAAGATTGAGGTGTTGTGCATGTTGGGGTGCAAAGAAGAACAAGCGAGAGTGGTCGTCGTATAACCTTGGATGGGGATGAATTGTGTGCTCGGGGGAGAGTGTGTGTGTGTTGTGCTGTGTGTGTGTGTGTCAGATATTGAGCGAAAACAAACCTAAGGAGAGAAATGGGTATTCATGAAGAGATTGTGCGGGCCTTGAGGTGGGCAGGGGCCGAGTGAGGGTGTCAAAATGTGCGCGTTGATGCATATGTTGCATGCGATCGTGCGAGGGACCGACGAATCGAGAGAGATGGTTGTTGTGTTACGGATGCTCCTCTCTCTCTCTCTCACACACACACACAAGTAAACTAGAAGACCGTTCTCTCATGTATACACAATGTATCGGCATCTGTCTATGTCTCACTCATGCATGATCATTTGCACATTCACACCTCTCTATGTCTGTATCACACGCACACCATCTCCTCATTGCCCTTCCACCACAACACACATATGGACACATACACACATTCTCTCTCAGTCACACACACAAAATAAGTATTAAAAAAACTAGGGCGCACCTAAAACGTCCAAATCCAAATAAACACAAACTGGAGCTAAATTCAAATATATGGAAATATTGCAGCGTCAAGAACTTTCCCAGGAAAAAAAAGTTGAGTAATATTCGAGGATTGTTTTCAGACACACAAAAAGGTTCGGTGGATGTCCTTCGAGCGCGACATGGTGATGCACCGTTCGATCGACCGCACGGCCGCGGTTCACGCGCTTGCATAGGATTCCGTATCGTGGTTGTGGTACTAACTTCAAAAAAAAAGCGCTGCCTAAGTCCAATGTTTACATGTACTAGTACGGTTTTCTTTGAAGTTTGACCAACCTCATATAAAACTAAAGTTAGCTCCCATAGGCGCACTCATCAATATGCCGCCGCCACCGTTGCACATACCGGCGCCGGCCTGCTCCGGCCAACAATTTCTCGCCCATCACCGCCGTCTCGCCGCCATCCCTGTGACATGAAGCCGAAGGCTCGCCCGCTCACGTCGTCTACAGTCCCTCCTTGCCATGCCGCCGCGCTGCCAAGCACGCGAGCAGCAGGTGGAGCCGCGTCTATGCAAGCATCATACAAAGAGGAGGACGAGCGCGTGCTCCAGCATGCCGGTGAGGAGGAACTAGCGTGTCATTGTCATCTCCGCCCGCATGGAGGAGGCGCGCGGTGGAAGCCGATCGCGCGCGCTTCGAGCCCGTAAACCGGGTGCAGACGCAGAATCTACCTTTGAGACCTTGAATGCCACGTGGATCCTACAATCTGAAGGAGCAATTTGGGTCAGTCGACTCATGTGAGCCGTTTGATGCAACATGGATGGCTACAAGGGCTTCTTCCACCTCTTCTGTCGTCTTCTTCCTTCGCTCCGTCGAACTTCTTTCACAAATCGACTGACCCAAATTATACTACTAGTACAAACATATTAAGTACAGTAGGAACACGAAGGTACGAGCAGTAGTACCAACTACAAGAAGAACAGTAGTAAGACATAGTACTAGTACTACTCTACGTACTAAACAGTTCAAATAACGAGAAAGAACATAAATATAGTTCTGCTGGGGCTTCCGCACAACACACCCGTGAAAATAAACTAAGCAACTAGTCAGCTTGACACTGCAGTAGAACCAGCATGAGCGACGGCACTGCCACCTATTCGGAGTCCGAGTCCACGTCCTTGACTTCGTCCTCGTGCCTCTTCCTCCTCCTCTTCGCCGACGCTTCTTTGCTTGAACCGGACACTGGGCTCTGCTTCTTCATCCAACCCATGTAGATATTTAAACAAAGGTAGGCATCCATTGCTGTGACAGGATGTGATCTTCATCTAATGTCTTCGACTCCCATGCATGATGAATCTCGTGATGAGGTTTCTTCAGTTTAGCGTACGAAGGATCAATCATGGTTGCTGCTAGGGTCAGCATTGAAGGTTAAGAGGAGGACACCATGCTTGCCTTCTGGAGATCGAAGGGCTGGCCTACAACGAGACCTATCCGACGCAGGACTTCTTTGTCGTTCTTAAAGCCTACAGTAACGAGTTTCACTCTTTTGTCCTTGAGGAAGTTCTTAAAATCCTGGCACTCAACGTCGGCATGGCATATGTGGTAGACCAAGCAAATGTTATGTACGCAAACCTGGATCATGGCAGGCTTCTTCCTCTCTTCGTCCTTTAGATCCTTCTCTTGTCCCAGGACTATGGTGTAGTCAACATCTAGCCCAGCGACCCACTCATCCATTGAACTGTTGAACATGCGTAGGAAGCGAGCAAGCCATGCTTTCACCGTCGCGGATCCACGTGTGTAGATGACGATGAACTGATCGCCGGTGATGGCTCTAACATAGTACTCAGCGGCTACCATGGAGATTTGGGAGGCCATGGATTTTGGAGGAGGGTTAGGAGAAGTTGAACTGTTGTACCCCGCAAAAACTGGGAGCGAACTAATGTGAAAAGACGGGACGACTCGGAGCGAACTGTTGTGAGGTAGAAGACGGGGATGAGTACAGCATGCGAACGGCGTGGGGTTGCTGGCTTGCCCGGTGGATAAACGGTTGCAAGCCCCCAAAGAGTTCTCAAGAACTATGCGGGACCCACTAGATGTCATGTCTACTAGACCCATATCGTAGGCCTAACGGTATAGCTTCTGCCTGTTCGGACGCCATGTCAGCGCGTGGACGTAACTTCACTTAATTCCATCTACCATCGCGCCTCCCATGACCTTTGCCTCCCTCGCGCGGTCGCGCCCTTTGAGACTTCGACCGGCTATAAATGAGCAATTTTTTTGCCTACTCCGCATGCATGATACTCCCTCTGGTCCTATCTACTCCCGTCAACCGTTTGCAAAGTGTTTGACCAAATATATACTTTTTTTTGAACACCACCTTATATTAATTAACCAGCCACACCAGGACACTCATTAGATACAATATTCACCACACAGGGCGGTATGTTATTTACAAGAATACCATCTAATCTATTGTCAAAGCTATACTTAGCCATTAAGTGTGCCACCTTATTGGCCGAACGTCTAATATTTTACAATTGAAGATTGTTGATCAACTTCGAGATGCTCTACGCTTTCATCTTCAGGTCACGCATAGTAGACTTGTCATAGTCCCCCGATGCAAGAGACACTACCACAAAAGCGCAATCAGTCTCTAAAATTACAGGATTATGAAGAGAAATACCTATGTAGAGACCGGCAATGCAAGCCCTAAGCTCCGCTTCCTCCACGCTTTGACAGGCATCAATGAAATCCCACGACCAAATTTATACTAAAAATATCAATATCTACAATACTGATTATAATGAGTATAAGAACTACGTTTTATAATGAGTGTAAAAATATTGATTTGACATTGTGAATGTTGATACTTCCTCCGTATAGGTGAGTAAGTCATCTTAGGCTGTGCACCGTGACCAAGGAGGAGGGGAAAACGAGAGACATTAATGTTTATTTGCTATTTAAATAGTATTGCATGCAATGAACTAACCACTGCATGTCATGTTTGATAGTCTCAGGTCATTAAAAGCATGCACACCCTCATCTCTTATTGGTTGATATGTCAAGAAACAAGAAACGAGGTAGAAGTTAATGCACCGCGCTACGTGTTTTGGGATTATTTGGTTTTCGTAAGATGACTTACACACCTAGCTATTAGAGTACCACTACCTCCCTTCTAGTTTAAAGGGCTCGACTCAAAATTTCACCTACTCTTAGCAAGATAGTAGAGGCGGTGGAATAGTTTTTGAAGTCTGCAAAAGTACTCAACTAATGCTGTCGTTCTTCACAAAAAAATGTGTTTACCAATGCATGCATGAACACTAGTTAGTCTAACCCCCTCTCTTCTTTAATTCTTTGCCACATCAGCATGTTTGCTATTCCCGTGTGCATGATACCAGCTAAGATACCACCATGATGGCCAGCCTTAATCATCACATGCAATAATTTAGTGCACCTTGAAATATGAACATGTGTGGGGCGTGTATGCTTTTAATGACTTGAGACTATACCTAGCCCGGCATGCAAGATGACTTATTATGCACCGTTCCCCATAACTGCAGGAAGCCCGTTCGTCTCCAAATCTTTTCCTCTCCATGTGTGGAAACAATATGCCTGCCAAACTCTCCTTCTCCCTCCGGCGGTCCCACCACTCCACCCCGTGTGAAAAAATCTGCATGCATGACTCTCCTCCCCCCACGCTCGTCCAATCCGTTGTGACCAGCAATATTTCCACCCCTTCGCTCCCCCGTAATTTACTCCAACAAATATGCCCACGTAGCTTTTACTTAACTTCAGGTGCATTGGGTCACTGACATACGGGCCCAGCAGTGTACTAGCCCACATGTCAGTGATGCAACTGGACCTGCAGTTAAGTCAGTGTAGCTCAGTCAATATCTTACGTAGGTGTGCCATTGCTCGCAATAAATATTGCGCCTCCCACGACATCGCTATCTCCTCCCCCTCACGTTCACGTTCATCGCTATCTCCTCCCCCTCCCTCTCACGTCGACCACCATGGCATCTTCCCTCCCAAGCCCTAGGAGCCCCTCGCTGCACCGCGCGGACGGTCACGCATCGTCGTTCCGTTCCTTGCCGCCACTAGTCGAGGAGGACGCGTCGGCGTTCCGCTCCTCGCCGCTACGCGACGCGTCGCCGTTCCTTTCCTCACCACCACTGGTCGAGGAGGACGCGTCGGCGTTCCGCTCCTCGCCGTGACGCGACGCGTCGCCGTTCTGTTCCTCGCCGCCACTAGTCGAGGAGGACGCGTCGGTGTTCCGCTCCTCCCCGTGACGCTTCGAGGTGGACGCGTCGGTGTTCCCAACCTTGCCAGCACGCGCGTCGGAGGACGCGTCGGCTCCCCGCTACGAGGAGAACGCCGCGCCGCCCGCCGAGCCCCCCAGCCTTGAGGATATTTGTAAAGAAATGGATGTCGCCTTGTGGGAGGCTTTGCCTCCAGCAGAGCGCGCCAAAATAGAGGTGGAGAAGAAGGCCGACGAAGAGAAGCGCACCGCGCAACAAGCTTTCTGGGAGAGCTATGTCGCGTCTGGGAGAGTCAAGCAATTGGTTCTTTGGCAGAAGGCTCGTGCGAGGGCCATGAGGGTGGCGGAGGACGCCCGTGCCGATGCCCTGAGTGCAGTCAGGCCCAAGCGCCTCATCTACGCTTGGCGGTACATGGACCGGGTGCATGCTTCCAGCCAGGAGGAGTACCTATTGGCGCCGGATCACCACACTGGTGAGATCGCGCTCGCCTGCCGGCAAGCCGCCAATCAGCACCTCGCGAGTTGCGAGGCTGAGGAAGAGGCGTTGTGTCTGCGCGCTGGGAAACGGCCGCGCACCAGGGCACTCATGGCGCGCCGCAAGCGCTCCTGTGAGCACCGTGGCTTTTAGGAGGAGTATAATTTTTGTTTCGTAAGGCGATCTCATTAGTTTTGGGACGCAAATGATAAATCCCGAACGTTCAGGAATTTTTAGCGTCCTTAATTAAGTATGTAAAAGGGAAAGTTTGGAAATGTTGTGTATTATTACGCACTTTGAAAGTATGTGCATATAGCACAAACTTTACTCTATACTATCGGACTACACCTCTCTCTTGATATATGCTTGTAGACTGTGCTACTCCCTCCGTCCAGGTCAATAAATCATCTTTGGTTGTGCACGGTGACCAAAAAGGAGGGAAGACTTGTACACCTAGGCGAAGGGAGTACTACTATTACTTATGTACGTGCAAATGCACGTTCTAACATTACGATGCGGTTTTTGTAAAGTAGAAAAACAGCACTAGTCAAGCTTGTGAAACGATTCAATGCAAAACAAATGCAAAAATGCTCATTTGATTGTTTACTTTTAGCTTCCTTCTTTGTGGTTATTTCTCTGTGCACCGTGACCAAGGAGGAGGAGAAAACGAGAAACGTTAATGTTTATTTGCTAATTAATAGTATTACATGCAAAGAACTAACCACTGCATGTCGTGTTTGATATCTCAAGTCATTAAAAGCATGCACACTCTTTATCTCTTATTGGTTGATATGTCAAGAAATAAGAAATGAGGTAGAAGTTAATGCACTGCGCCTAAGTGTTTTGGGATTATTTAGATTTCGTAAGATGACTTACACACCTAGATGCACCGCGCCTAAGTGTTTTGAGTAACATTTTATCAGTTAAATCTTTGGTCAAAATTTAGCACAAATTACAATGGTGAGGAATAAACCAGGACGGAGTAGTAGTTTAGAAGCCCAAATAAATGAGTGAGGCGCCTTATTGTTACTCTCCATTGTGACTAGTCTTGTGGGAAAAGCTGTGGAAGCCGCCAAAAGAACTGGCCCTAGGAGTAGTAGCTAGGGATCGAGTGTGGGAGATGAACCGGAGAAAGTAAATGCAGAGAGATGATTTCAGGACCCCGGTTCTATGCCACACCGATCTAGCATGTAACACCTCATATCACTTTGCGGCCTCACGCACGGTATTCCCACGGGTGTCGCCTTACCATGCCCGGGACCGTTTGCGCCTTTTGGCACACGTATATGATAGTGTCGCTAGCATCCATATGACAGAGAACTCGGGCTGACATGGCTAGTCATGAACCCAAAGTGGCACTAACTTACAGGGACAGGCATACATGACCCAGCATCGAACGTGTCGGTCATCAGCGAGTGAATCCGGGCTGTAGCAACTAGGCTAGCAGGACTCCGGTAAACCGGGCTATAGCAGGCTAACAGGACTCCGGTAGACACCGCGTGACATTTCCCCGAAGGGACAAACACAGGAACGAAGAAGCACACATGCCAGCCAGCCTAAGTGTTTCGGAGCAGTAGCAAGCTACCAGGGCTCAGTGGAAGCACTAGGAGACATTTCCCGGTAAGAGAGGCTACTAAGGATAAAAACCTAGATAGTCAGATCCCACACATAGCAATACACATTACACGTACGCATAACAGGCAAGTATGTGTTGTACAACATGGCATCACAGCATAACTCAACAACTCATATAGATAAGGCTCAAAGAGCCATCATAGCATTTATTGCAAACAGGGGTCACAGGACCCATCATACAGAGCATACAAGCAACAAGCGGAAGCATTACATGTCTGAGTACAGACATCTACAAATGAAAAAGGCTAAAGAGCCTGACTATCTACAACGTCCGATCAAGATCGTAGCTGAGGTACAAGCTACTCGTCGAAGTCCACGAGAACACTAGTAAGACCGAAGTCTCCGCTGCAAAAACATAAATAAAGCAACATGAGTACAAAGGTACTCAGCAAGACTTACATCAGATCCTATCATACATGCATTTGTATCAAGAGGGTAATGTGGGGTTTAGTTGCAGCAAGCCAGCTTTGACTCTGTGGCTATCCTGTTCTACGACTACCAGAACTCTTGAGGTGATATGGCGCACACGAGTCCACTAATCACCACACAATACACTACTATGGATTCATCCCCGTCTCCCTACGAGAAGGCCATCCATAGCACTCACACTTGTCTTGAGCATTTTATAGTATCCACTTCAAGTTATCTATGTACCATGTAAGCATCCAAGAAGTCCATAACCGCGGACCCGGCTATTCGAATAGATCATGTTAACCCTGCAGGGGTGTACTTCTTCACACACGCTCTCGCCACTTACCGCCATGTACACGTCATGTATCTCGGCAACCTTCAAGCGGAAGCCTGGCGAGGGTGTCGGCCACGACCTGACTAACCACACAAGACTCTAGTCCAGGTTTATCGCCTATTCGGGTTCCATCCGTAAGGAGATCCGGCCGGGGTGTCGCTCACGGCCCCAAACGATGTGAGCAGGGTTCCCAAGCCCACCATCCGGGTGCCACTTGGTACACCGTGCCACTGTGCCTAGTCTGTCCCAAGCCCACCTGGCCGGGTGCCACTTGGTAGACTACTAACACTACCTACAAACACCAGAAACTAGTTGCAACTCCTGGACAGAGATCAAGTTGGTTAATAAGCCGAGAGGGGTCGAGTTACCGGAACCCAATGTGTGGTAGTATCGAGTCATTGGACGACATACACAGAACTCAGTGCTTAAGGACGGTTCCAGTGAGACAACCCACCATGTACTCCTACATGGCCTCTCACCGCTACCTTTACCAAATCGTGTTCACACACTTAACTCTCAGCACCAGAACATATCATAACACTCCAATTCATTCCCAATGAATCATACCTGACACAACTCTAAGCAATAGCAGGCATAGCATGGTAGGAACACAACATGGCTCAATCAACTCCTACACATGCTAGTGGGTTTCAACTATTTACTGTGGCAATGACAGGTCATGCAGAGGAATGGGTTCAACTACCGCAGCACAAAGTAGCAGATGAATCGTTGTTGTCCTAATGCAATAACTGAGAGCAGGAGCGAGAGAGTAGGATTGTATCGGAATGAACAAGGGGGTTTGCTTGCCTGGTAGATTAACAAGAGGAGGCACTGCTTCACAGACAGGTGCTCTGGAATGGATTCCGGAGCAGGACCTAACGAGAAGGAACAGTGTCGGCAATCAAAACACAAGCATATGCAACAAAATGATGCATGAACATGGCATGAAGATGTGATGTTGTTTGAGCTAGTGCAACTAGTATTCAAAATGAATGAAGTCCATTTGAATCAAGGGTTCAAATGCAACTCCAAATTAAGCTCTTATAAATGCCATTTACATGTTTTCAATTATACAGTAGGTATAAGTTGGTTTGTCATGCATGAAACTGGTACATATTGAAAGATTGCATTTTTCTGATAATTTTTCATATATAAATTATTTCAATCTGAGTTACGGTTGAATTTCTATGATTTTTTGAAGTTTGGCTAATTTTTTGGAATTTCCTGATTAATTTAAATCCAGAAAATAAATAATTGCGTCAGCACTGCATCATGCTTGCGTCAGCAAGTCAACAGCACTGACTGGTCAAACCTGACGTGTGGGGTCCACACGTCAGTGACACGGGTTAAACAGGGGGGTTAGTTTATGTTAATTAAAGATTAGGGGGCACTGGGGCCCACACGTCAGCGTCAGGGGTTAGGTTAGTTGGTGATTAGATTAAGCTAATCACCTGACGGCGGGGTCCACCTGTCAGGCCGGCGAGGTCATCGCCGGCGACCACGGGACACGGCGGTGTCCGCGTTACAGGCCACGGGGACGGCGTCTGAGAGCACCGGGGCGTAGCCCGGGCTCTCGCGCATCTGGTTGAGCAGGTGGGAGGAGCTGGGGGGCCGGAGCTCGCCGGAGCGAAGCTCACGGCGGCGGCCGAAGCACGGGCTCCGAGCGGGAGCGGGCTGTGGGGCACGTGGAGGCCACTCGAGGGGCTCTGCGGCACCCTCGTGGCACCAGGAGCACGGTGACGAGCTCGGTTGTGGGCTGCGGTGGCCAGGGCGACGGCGGCGACATGGACGGCTGCGAGAGGCTTCGGCCGTGGTGGGGAAAAGGGGCTACGGCATGCGGGCGGCTAAAAGGAGAGAGGGGAACGGGGCAGGAGCTCACTGTGGTTCCGGTGGCGTCTTCAGCGGGCTCGGGGGAGGTCGGACGGCGGCGTGGCGGCGAGGACGATCTCCGGCGGCCGGAGATGAAGACGACGGCGCCGAGGACGAAGCAGAGCTCTCCCGGGTTGCTTGGCTCGGTGAGGAGGGAGAGGGGGTCGCGGCGGAGCTCTCGAGCGCGTCGGGGAGGTGCGGCAGTGGTCGAGGGCGCGGCAGCAGTGGCCGGTGGCGGCGGTGGCGCTCGGCCGTGAGAGAGAGAGAGTGAGGGAGAGGAGAGGAGAGGACCGGGGGAGAGTGAGAGGGTCCGGGGGGCGCGTGGCGACGTGCGGGTCATCCAGAGCGATGAGGGGGAGGACAGGCAGGCAGGGAGGAGGTGGTGGCGCGGCTGCGGCATGCCGGCCACGCAGCTGCTCCTACTAGCAGGAGCTTGAAGAAGCTCCTGTCAGTTGGGATGGGCAGCTGCTGGGCTGGCCACTTGGCCCGCCAGGTGGCTGCACAGGGAAGTATGCCCAGGTAAGCTCCCCTTTTCCCATTTTCTTTTATTTTCTATTTTTCTAACATTTGTTTTGATTTAATAATAATATTAAATCATTTTATTTACTTATGCCAATTTTTGTAGGAACTAGTGGTATTATTCCAGAGCTCCTCAACAAATGGCATAATTTTTGGACATATATTATATATATAACAAATATATATCCAATGCAAATAATTATGCATTAATTCCAAATGCCCAAAATAAATACTTATGAGCTCCTAAAAATATTGGTTTGATTTTTATCTCTGTCCAATATTTTCAGAGAGCAACATGAGCATTTTCTTGGACCTTTTTGGAGCAATTTTTATTTGGGTCATTTCCAAAATGATTCTGAGGGTTTCACAAATCCCCATTTCAAATTAAATGGAATTTAAACATGATGCACAAATGACTAGCTAGCCTAGGTCATACCAGAACTAGGGATGTGACAACTCGCCCCCACTTGAAAGAATCTCGTCTCGAGATTCAGGGGTCGACGGAAAGAAAGCAGGGTACTCCATTCGAAGACGATCTTCTCGCTCCCAAGTAGCTTCTCTCTCAGAATGATGAGACCACTGAACCTTGAGAAACTTGATGTTATGACGTCGAGTGACACGCTCTGCTTGATCAAGAATGCGAACCGGGTACTCTCGGTATGTGAGGTTATCTTGGAGATCAAGCGTTTCGTGGTCCACTTCGCGGATAGGATCCGAGAAGCAACGCCTGAGTTGAGAGACGTGGAAGACATCATGGACTCGAGAAAGATGTGGGGGTAGTTCCAACTGGTAGGCAACCTCTCCTCGTTTAGCGAGAATGCGAAAAGGACCAATGTAACGAGGAGCCAACTTGCCCTTGATACCGAAACGATGGGTACCCTTCAAAGGAGTAACCCGAAGGTAAGCTTTGTCGCCAACTTCATAAGTCATATCCTTATGATGACGATCATACTGGCTCTTTTGACGAGACTGGGCTGTTTTCAAATTCTCACGAATGATGCGAACTTGCTCTTCTGCCTCCTGGATCATGTCCGGTCCAAAGAATTGTCTTTCACCGGTTTCTGACCAGTTCAAAGGTGTTCGACATCTTCGTCCATAGAGAATCTCAAAAGGAGCTTTCTTGAGACTGGATTGATAGCTATTGTTATAAGCAAACTCGGCGAAAGGAAGACATTTCTCCCAATCCATACCGAATGAGATAACGCAAGCTCTAAGCATGTCTTCGAGAATTTGGTTGACCCTTTCCACCTGACCACTCGACTGAGGGTGGAAAGCGGTACTGAAGGAAAGATGGGTTCCCATGGCAGTTTGGAAACTCTCCCAGAAATGAGAAGTGAAAAGACTACCACGGTCTGAATTGATCTCTAGTGGAACACCATGAAGTGAACTATTCGAGAAATATATAAGTCAGCGAGCTGACTAGCAGTGATACTCTCTCGAACAGGTAGGAAGTGCGCCACTTTGGAGAGACGATCAATGACTACGAAGATAGCATTATTCCCTCTCTTGGTCCTGGGAAAGTCGGTGATGAAGTCCATACCAACTTTATCCCATTTCCATTCAGGAATAGCTAAAGGCTGAAGGGTGCCAGCAGGTCTTTGATGCTCTGCCTTAACGCGACGACAAACGTCACAGTTAGCAATAAACTGAGCAATTTCTCTCTTCATCCTAGTCCACCAGAACCTCTGGCGTAGGTCCTGATACATCTTAGTACTACCGGGATGAATCGTGAGAGGAGATTCATGAGCTTCCTTAAGTATCAGTTGCCGAAGATGTTGCTTCTTGGGAACCACCAGGCGGTTCCCAAAGAAAACGACACCTCGATCATCTATAGAGAAACTACCAGCAACACCTTGGCAATGTTTCTCTTGATCCGGGTAATCCCCGTATCATGCTTCTGGGCTTCTATGATATGATCTACAAGAGTAGGTTTCGCCACCAAGGTAGAAAGGAATCCATGAGGAGCAATGTGAAGGTTAAGCTTACAGAATTCCTCATGGAGAAGTGGTTGGCCCTGCTGCAACATGAGATTATTGCAATAGGATTTACGACTTAGCGCATCAGCCATGACATTAGCTTTGCCTGGGGTGTAGGTAATCCCTAGATCATAATCTGAGATCAACTCCAACCAACGTCTTTGCCTAAGGTTCAGATCTGGTTGGGTGAAGATATACTTGAGACTCTGGTGATCGGTGTAGATCTCGCAACGTTTACCAAGAAGGTAATGTCGCCAGGTCTTGAGTGCATAGACTACGGCTGCAAGCTCTAGATCATGTGTAGGATAATTCTCCTCATGTGGATGCAACTTTCGAGATGCATAGGCAATCACATGACGATCCTGCATAAGAATGCAACCTAGTCCCTGTCATGAGGCGTCGCAGTAGATAACAAAGTCTTTAGTGAAATCCGGTGGCACAAGTATGGGAGCAGAAGTCAGGCGTCTTTTCAGTTCCTGAAAACTGTACTCACACTGTGGGGACCACTCAAACTTTTTATCTTTCTTGAGAAGTTCCGTGAGGGGTTTGGCTACTTTGGAGAAGTTTTCAACAAAGCGGCGACAATAGCTGGCTAGACCAAGGAAACTCCTAACTTGTTTAACGGTTTCAGGTGGAGTCCAATCGAGAACGGCCTTAACTCTCTCGGGGTTGACAGCAATGCCCTTACCAGAGATTACGTGGCCTAGGTAGGTCACTTCTGGCAACCAAAATTCGCACTTGGAGAACTTGGCATAAAGGCGGTGCTCTCTGAGTTTTTCTAACACAAGTCTAAGATGTTCGGCATGCTCTTCCTCGTTCTTCGAGTAAATAAGAATATCATCGAGGTAAACCACGACGAACTTATCTAAGTACTCCATGAAGATCGAGTTCATCAAGCGGGAGAATGTGGCTGGAGCGTTGGTTAGACCGAAGGACATGACGGTGTACTCGTACTGACCATAACGAGTGACAAAAGCCGTTTTGGGATGTCCCCATTTCTGATCTTGATTTGGTGGTAGCCTAACCTCAAATCCATCTTGGAGAAGACTGAGGATCCAGCGAGCTGATCATACAGGTCGTTGATCCTGGGGAGCGGATATTTGTTCTTTATCGTGACCAAATTAACGGGACGATAATCTACAACCATCCGGTCCGTACCATCCTTCTTCTTGACGAAGAGGACGGGGCAAGCCCAAGGAGAAGAACTAGGACGGATGAAACCCTTTTGCAAGGACTCATCAAGTTGTTTCTTAAGCTCGGCTAGTTCTAAGGGTGCCATCTTGTAGGGTCTCCTAGAGATTGGAGCGGTTCCTGGGATAAGATCTATGACGAACTCTACATCTCTGTCAGGTGGAACACCTGGCAGTTCCTCTGGAAAGACATCCGGAAAGTCACGGACTACCGGGATATCTTCAAGGTCTGGAAGAGGGCTGGCATTAAGAGAATAGAGCTGACGCTTGCAACTCTAGTGGAGACAGTGACTATCTTGCCAGATGGGTGTGTAAGCTGAACGGACCTGGTGTAACAATCAATCTTGGCATAATGAGCTGTCATCCAGTCCATACCCAAGATGATGTTAATATCTGTAGACTTGAGGGCTATATGTGAGGCAAGGAATACAAGTCTGTCAACAAGGATTTCGTTACCATGGCTTACACTACAGGTTTGCCATTTGGATCCAGGAGTTTGAATGACTAGTGGAGAGGGCATATCACAAAATGACATGTTGTGCAAGTTAGCATAGCTTTCAGAAATGAAGGAATGAGATGCTCCAGTATCGAACAGAACCGATGCTGGGTGACAGTTGACAAGGAGTGTACCAAGAACGACATCCGGATCATCATGAGCGTCTTTAGCTGAGACATGATGCACACGTCCACGTTCAGTGGGAGCTGACTTGACACTGATCATCTTGCATGGTGGCTTAACACAGCCAACGGACTTCTCGGGCTGGGGTGGAGCATAACTAGTCTGAGAGTAGTCACGTGCATAGTGTCCTGGCTTCCCGCATGTGAAGCAGGTCCCTGAAGTTGGATGTGGACCCGCACTGACAAGCGGTTTACCAGTAGGCCTGGTTGGAACATACGACTGAGCTAGGGGAGGCACCACATAAGATGGCCTCGGTGTATAACCGGAAGGAAGAGCAGAGTTTGGAACCCAAATCCGGCGCTTCTGAGAACTAGAACTGGAGGAAGATCCCAAATCACGGGTGTGCTTACGAGACTCCTCGTAAGTGAGTTGAGATGTATCTGCATTAATGGCCTTGTTCACCAGAGCTTGGAATGTATCACAATGATGCAGGTGGAGATCATGACGCAACTTGGGGTTGAGACCCTTCCGGAACCTAGCCTGCTTCTTGGCGTTCGTGGACACCTCTTCTGAAGCATAGCGGGCAAGGTTCTCAAACTCTCTACTGTAAGCATCAACAGCCATCTTACCCTGGGTGAAACTACAGAACTCTTCTCTCTTGCGATCGATGAGGGCTTCAGGAATGTGATGCTCGCGAAAAGCCTCAATGAAATCCCTCCAGGTAGGAATCTGGCCAGCTGGAAGCATAGCCTCATAGTTCTGCCACCAAAGACTAGCAGGACCTTCCAGGTGGTATGTGGCATAGGTGACCTTGTCATCTTCAGCTACGTTCGCGGAACGCAGCTTATGAGTGATGCTACGGAGCCAGTCATCTGCATCGAGTGGCTCAATGGAATGATGAAAGGTAGGTGGGTGCAAGCGAATGAAGTCATGAATGGTTACAGACCCTTTGAACTGATGTGCGGTGTTCTCCTCGATACGTGCCAACAAGCAGTTGGACTCACGCTTGTTCCTCTCCATTTCTAACATGAACTCTATCAACGAAGGCTGGTCGGGAGGATCATCATCCCTATCATCTCCGTGGTTCTGGCTACGAGCAACAGAACTTCACTTAGCTGATGACATCCTAAGAAACGAAACCAAGGACGGAATCAGCATCAACTATAGGCTATAGAATGTAGGACAAGGAAATTTAGTATCTCTCAAACTCCTAGGGCATTTCCGGCAGCATAACGGCAGTAAAATGCTCAGAATGAGACATCCTGCAAAAACTAGAGTAGTACAACAACTCAACATCACCACTCAAGGTTCTGGGATAGTACTAAACAGACTACACCGGAAGTACTCAAAACTGGGATATGACTCTGATTAATCAATCCTATGGGACTACGGAGTAGTAAAACGTGATCCTGATAGACGGAAGAGAGAGCCTAGTTCCTTAACCCCGTAGGAAAGATAGGATGACTCAGATCAGAAGGCCATGAGGTATAAGGAGTAAAAAGAGCCTTACGTTCCTTCCCACAATCAATTCCCTTACATAACTAAAGAATTTCTAGACTCAACTTCGACCAGTTTGGCTTGGTAATCCTACAGGCAGTCAGGCTCTGATACCAAAGCTGTCAGGACCCCGATTCTATGCCACACCGATCTAGCATGTAACACCTCATATCACTTTGCGGCCTCAAGCATGGTATTCCCACGGGTGTCGCCTTACCATGCCCGGGACCGTTTGCGCCTTTTGGCACACGTATATGATAGTGTCGCTAGCATCCATATGACAAAGAACCCGGGCTGACATGGCTAGTCGTGAACCCAAAGTGGCACTAACTTACAGGGACAGGCATACATGACCCAGCATCGAACGTGTCGGTCATCAGCGAGTGAATCCGGGCTGTAGCAACTGGGCTAGCAGGACTCCGGTAAACCGGGCTGTAGCAGGCTAACAGGACTCCGGTAGACACCGCGTGACATTTCCCCGAAGGGACAGACACAGGAACGAAGAAGGACACATGCCGGCCAGCCTAAGTGTTCCGGAGCAGTAGCAAGCTACCAGGGCTCAGTGGAAGCACTAGGAGACATTTCCCGGTAAGAGAGGCTACTAAGGATAAACAACTAGATAGTCAGATCCCACACATAGCAATACACATTACACGTACGCATAACATGCAAGTATGTGTTGTACAACATGGCATCACAGCATAACTCAACAACTCATATAGATAAGGCTCAAAGAGCCATCATAGCATTTATTGCAAACAGGGGTCACAGGACCCATCATACAGAGCATACAAGCAACAAGCGGAAGCATTACATGTCTGAGTACAGACATCTACAAATGAAAAAGGCTGAAGAGCCTGACTATCTACAACATCCGATCAAGATCGTAGCTGAGGTACAAGCTACTTGTCGAAGTCCACGAGAACACTAGTAAGACCGAAGTCTCCGCTGCAAAAACATAAATAAAGCAACATGAGTACAAAGGTACTCAGCAAGACTTACATCAGATCCTATCATACATGCATTTGTATCAAGAGGGTAATGTGGGGTTTAGTTGCAGCAAGCCAGCTTTGACTCTGTGGCTATCCTGTTCTACGACTACCAGAACTTCTTGAGGTGATATGGCGCACACGAGTCCACTAATCACCACACAATACACTACTATGGATTCATCCCCGTCTCCCTACGAGAAGGCCATCCATAGCACTCACACTTGTCTTGAGCATTTTATAGTATCCACTTCAAGTTGTCTATGTACCATGTAAGCATCCAAGAAGTCCATAACCGCGGACCCGGCTATTCGAATAGATCATGTTAACCCTGCAGGGGTGTACTTCTTCACACACGCTCTCGCCACTTACCGCCATGTACACGTCATGTATCTCGGCAACCTTCAAGCGGAAGCCTGGCGAGGGTGTCGGCCACGACCTGACTAACCACACAAGACTCTAGTCCAGGTTTATCGCCTATTCGGGTTCCATCCGCAAGGAGATCCGGCCGGGGTGTCGCTCACGGCCCCAAACGATGTGAGCAGGGTTCCCAAGCCCACCATCCCGGGTGCCACTTGGTACACCGTGCCACTGTGCCTAGTCTGTCCCAAGCCCACCTGGCCGGGTGCCACTTGGTAGACTACTAACACTACCTACAAACACCAGAAACTAGTTGCGACTCCTGGACAGAGATCAAGTTGGTTAATAAGTCGAGAGGGTCGAGTTACCGGAACCCAATGTGTGGTAGTATCGAGTCATTGGACAACATACACAGAACTCAGTGCTTAAGGACGGTTCCAGTGAGACAACCCACCATGTACTCCTACATGGCCTCTCACCGCTACCTTTACCAAATCGTGTTCACACACTTAACTCTCAGCACCAGAACATATCATAACACTCCAATTCATTCCCAATGAATCAGACCTGACACAACTCTAAGCAATAGCAGGCATAGCATGGTAGGAACACAACATGGCTCAATCAACTCCTACACATGCTAGTGGGTTTCAACTATTTACTGTGGCAATGACAGGTCATGCAGAGGAATGGGTTCAACTACCGCAGCACAAAGTAGCAGATGAATCGTTGTTGTCCTAATGCAATAACTGAGAGCAGGAGCGAGAGAGTAGGATTGTATCGGAATGAACAAGGGGGTTTGCTTGCCTGGTAGATCAACAAGAGGAGGCACTGCTTCACAGACAGATACTCTGGAACGGTCTCCGGAGCAGGACCTATCGAGAAGGAACGGTGTCGACAATCAAAACACAAGCATATGCAACAATATGATGCATGAACATGGCATGAAGATGTGATGCTGTTTGAGCTAATGCAACTAGTATTCAAATTGAATGAAGTCCATTTGAACAAGGGTTCAAATGCAACTCCAAATTAAGCTCTTATAAATGCCATTTACATGTTTCACTTATACAGTAGGTATAAGTTGGTTTGTCATGCATGAAACTAGTACAGATGGATAGATTGCATTTTTCTGATAATTTTTCATATATAAATTATTTCAATCTGAGTTACGGTTGAATTTCTATGATTTTTTGAAGTTTTGCTAATTTTCTGGAATTCCTGATTTAATTTAAATCCAGAAAATAAATAATTGCGTCAGCACTGCGTCATGCTTGCGTCAGCAAGTCAACAGCGCTGACTGGTCAAACCTGACGTGTGGGGTCCACACGTCAGTGACACGGGTTAAACAGGGGGGTTAGTTTTATCTTAATTAAAGGATTAGTGGCACTGGGCCCACTGGTCAGTGTCAGGGGGTTAAATAAGCGGTGATTAGCACTAAGCTAATCACCTGAAGGGCCGGGCCCACGTGGCAGGGCTCAGGCGACGGGGCTCGCCGCCGGCGACCTCTGGACGCGGCGGAGTCCGCGCCACAGGCCACGGGGCGGCGTCTGAGAGCACCGGGGCGTAGCCCGGGCTCTCGCGCATCTGGTGGAGCAAGTGGGAGGAGCTGGGGGGCCGGAGCGAAGCCGGAGCGAAGCTCACGGCGGCGGCCGGAGCACGGGCTCCGAGCGGGAGCGGGCTGTGGGGCACGGGGAGGCCACTTGAGGGGCTCTGCGGTACACTCGTGGCACCAGGAGCACGGTGACGATCTCGGTTGCGGGCTGCGGTGGCCAGGGCGACGGCGGCGACATGGACGACGGTGAGAGGCTTCGGTCGTGGTGGGGAAAGGGGGCTACGGCATGCGGGTGGCTAAACGGAGAGAGGGGAACGGGGCAGGAGCTCACTGTGGTTCCGGTGGCGTCTTCAGCGGGCTCGGGGGAGGTCGGACGGCGGCGTGGCGGCGAGGACGATCTCCGGCGGCCGAAGATGAAGACGACGGCACCGAGGACGAAGAAGAGCTCTCCCGGGTTGCTTGGCTCGGTGAGGAGGGAGAGGGGGTCGCGGTGGAGGTGTCGAGCGCGTCGGGGAGGTGCGGCAGTGGTCGAGGGCGCGGCAGCAGTGGCCGGTGGCGGCGGCGGTGCTCGGCCGTGAGAGAGAGAGAGCGAGGGAGAGGAGAGGAGAGGACCGGGGGAGAGTGAGAGGGTCCGGGGGGCGCGTGGCGACGTGCGGGTCATCCAGAGCGACGAGGGGGAGGACAGGTAGGCAGGGAGGAGGTGGTGGCGCGGCTGCGGCATGCCGGCCACGCAGCTGCTCCTACTGGCAGGAGCTTGAAGAAGCTCCTGTCATTTGGGCTGGGCCGCTGCTGGGCTGGCCACTTGGCCCGCCAGGTGGCTGCATAGGGAAGTAAGCCCAGGTAAGCTCCCTTTTTCCCATTTTCTTTTATTTTCTATTTTTCTGACATTTGTTTTTATTTAATAATAATATTAAATCATTTTATTTACTTATGCCAATTTTTGTAGGAACTAGTGGTATTATTCCAGAGCTCCTCAACAAATGGCATAATTTTTGGACATATATTATATATATAACAAATATATATCCGATGCAAATAATTATGCATTAATTTCAAATGCCCAAAATAAATACTTATGAGCTCCTAAAAATATTGGTTTGATTTTTGTCTCTGTCCAATATTTTCAGAGAGCAACATGAGCATTTTCTTGGACCTTTTTGGAGCAATTTTTATTTGGGTCATTTCCAGAAATGATTCTGAGGGTTTCACAAATCCCCATTTCAAATTTAAATGGAATTTAAACATGATGCACAAATGACTAGCTAGCCTAGGTCATACCAGAACTAGGGATGTGACAGATGAAATGCGAAAAAGACAGAGGGATGTGTTGGTTGCTTGTCCATTTATTTTATCAGGCCATTTATTACTGGGAGTGGTTGGGTTTTGTGATATGACGGCTTTACTGCCACGCCACGAGTGGGGTGAGAGGTGAAACTCACGTGCAGCGCCGCCCTCTACACTTGTACTACATCGGTCGTGGTTTATTAGTCCCCCATTGAATTTGACTAAAGATTTAACTGACAAAATGTTAGTGCATGTCAACAAAAACTATATCGTTGGATTCGTATTTGAACATAGTTTTGAATGATATAATTTTACGTGACATGCATCAGTATTTATCGTACTATATATAATGTTAGTTCAATTTTTGGTCGTACTAATCTATAGTAGTAAGGTGCCCGTGCGTTGCACCGAAGAGTGAAATGCATTGATCGGGGAGTTGTTTATTTTGACAAAGGATGTGGGGTCATCTCATGTGTAACGGGTATCGATAGGTTTCTTCGGATATTATCTCATCTCTAGAGCTCACAAACATCCGGGTGAAATAGATAAAAAGGTATCTTTTGCAAACAAAAGTGTTCAACTGTTCAACCTGCATCCAAAACTTGTGAAGAAATAACACTTATTGTGCTTTGCAAGAAATGATCTTTAAGAATTAATTTTTGAGTATCGATTGTTATACATGTTGGCTACAGATGACATGGCACTTTCTTATAGTCAACAGTTGGCTATACTATTAAGTAATATTAACCATGCCCTTATACACCTAGACGGAGGGATTAAATCAGGATGACTTGCAAGGGGGCAGAGGAGATGTAAGAAATGGTTCATCGTAAGTCTTTCAGGCTAGTCATAGTGGGGAGTAACTTAGACTAGTGTCATGCATATAACACTAGTCTTTGTTACTACCTTCATAGTACAAAGTAACATACAAGTAGTATCATAGATGATAGCATTTATTACATTATACACTCATTTTGCTTTGGGTTGCGTTATGTTTCAGTAACATATTATGTTACTTCATACACATTTTTCCTCATTAACTCTATGCCACATAAGCAAACCTATCTTGAAATGCGCTATGTTACTTGCTAAGTTACTCCCACTATGACCAACCTCACCAGTACTGTAGTAAAAATTCATACATGGAAGATTCTAGACTAAACCATAAATGGATACACGTTTATTCATCCGCGATACTCCAATAGAGCAAGATCATGCATCGAAGTCTCCACATGCTTAGACAGCGGATTACATTGAGCGAAGACTAATGATCAACATTTAACTTGATAATGTGTATTTTTTTAGAAGAACAGGGAGGCTCCTCCCCAGTTCCATTATAAAATGAAACCCAAAGTGTCTTACATCAGCTCACTGAGAGGAGCAGTTCAAAGGAACGACAAGCTTACAGAATCAAAAGCGGCAAAGTGCACTTGATAATGCGTATGTCCAGGTGAACCTCCTTGGAGTCCCCGTGCACCGAGTCGGCGGGTAAAGGATGGAATGGATGCCATGGGTTTTCCAAGTCCACATTGGCGGGATAGTCCCAGCTCCTCAGAGTCCAAGTCTGTCCGATGAGGCCGGTTTTGCCGCACGCGCCCGGAGGGGTAGTAACATTGACCACGCACCCGTACATCTGCCTCATGTCAGTGTTAGCGTCAGCTGCGACGCCCCTGACGCACATTACAGAGACGGGGCAACGGCCTGCGCGGGCCTCGCCGGTGCCCATGATCAAGAGGAAGACGCTGCCATCCTCCTCCGAGACTAGCAGGCGGCGGTGATCCTCCATCGACTCCGGCATGGTGAACCGGTAGCATGTGTCATACTTGATGTTCTCCGCCAAGGGCCAACAGTGACCGCTGCACGCATCCGTGAGGTGATGCACCATGTCCGCCGGCGAGCCACAAAACGGCATCGGGCACTCATAGCAGTGGACGAAGGGCTCCTTGGAGGCATCGACCAGGCCGTCCATGAAACGGGAGTGGCTGTAGGGGACGTTGCGCCAGTTGAATATGTGAGCAAGTTACTATGAGATTTAATCCGAATAAGCACAAAATAAATCATGACTGCTATAACCTAGATGAAACTAATCATGTGGACTAGCATAGTAGTTGGATACAGAGTAGAAACATGAATTCTACCACGATTTCGAACAGGAAGGACAGAAACACATACGGTGCAACGGGAGGAGCACCGTTGGCGTTGAGGTTGTCACCCATGTCGTTGAGGAAGAGGTTGCCGAGGTCAGGGAAGAAGTCGTCGTCGGTGAAGTCGTGGCTGCCAGCAATCGCGAGAGTGCGCTCCCTAGATTTCAACAGCGCCCGCCGAATGGAGCATAGGAGGGAGTGGCTGTAGGGGATGTTGCGGCCGCCGAATGGAGCGCAGGAGTAGCACACGAAGCAGTAGATGGTGTCCTTACTAGTACTCCCTAGTCTCTATCTATCTATATCTATAGGAGTATATATCTACTCTTATAGAAAACCGAGTTGGTGATGATGGTTTGCCTGCCATCTTGTAATATAGACCGTCCGATCTATATCCGACGGATATAAAGCCAACTATGACAATTTTACAAAATATACCCGCACCTCTCTCCACATTTACAGATAAGGCCTTACCTCGTGCTCCTCCCTATGTCTCTATCTCTACAAGTACTTTTTTATAACAAATCAAATAGTGATGCACCGTCCGCTGCACGCCCAGCTGAACACGCCTCCTCGCCTCCATCATCACCAACTGAGTCTTTTAGAGGAGTAGGAGTAGAGAAAAAACCGAGTTGGTGATGATGGTGTGCCGTCCAATGCACGAGCATCTTGCTATTTTTTTCATATAAGTCCAAACACCACATAGACACGGTTTTTGAGCACGGTTCGTAGTCGTTCCACAATCGGGCATCGAAGTTTGTAACTATTTTAGATTAGAATATACTACTCCTCCGGTGCTAGTAGTAGAGCAGAGTCCTACTCTACTACTCTACTCTAGCAAGCTAGGGCATAGTACTGTAGTAGGTACTGTAGCGAGTACCAGTACTGTGATCACTCAAGCAAGTTGTCTGGCATCGATATGACCCTATGCTGCTGGTATGTGTCTCGTAAGTCAAGCGGCGTGTTGTAGTCATCATCACCTATCCACTTCTCGCAGCACATATTCCCTTCTCCATCTTCTTCCGCACACAATCTCGTCCAAGCTTCCATCCCCGCTAAGGCGCCTCCCCCCATCGTCGGAAACCCAAGCAATAACAATGGCAGAACCGAGCAGCATCCGCCGAAAGAGTGGCTAGAATTCGCTCCCCACAGAGGTAATCAAGCTCATTGTTTCGCGTGTGGACAATCTCAGTACCATGCCGCTCGTCGCGTGCTCGTCGGGGTTGTACCGTTTACTCAAAGCCCTCAGGCCGGAGCTTTTTAAGCCAGCTCCTTGCTTGCTTATGCCGCCTGATCTTCAGAAACGACATGTCATGCAGCATAACGATCATAGGGTGGCAAGCATCAACCCCCTTCACTGCAGTCCGATCCCCGTCAGCCTCAGCTACATTAACGGTATGTACTGGGTCGGCATGAACACGTCTTGGATGTTGCTCGTCGACGGTCACGATAGCTGGATGCTCGTGGAGGTCTACACCCGGCGATTGATCCCCCTTCCTTTGATTAACACTGCACTGATTTGGCACCGCGGCCCAGAATACTCAGAATCTTACAATATCCAACATGATACCAAGTTTGATTTACTCAAGGTTGTAATCTGCCAAGTGCCCACAAGATCTGGGAATTATAAAGATTTCAGGCTAATTGCGTTCTTCAACCGCGGTCTTGCCTATCTGACAGGTCACTGCGGTAAGTGGATAAATCTGCACGTCCATCGCAGGATCATACATCCTCCATGGTTCTCTGATGCCATTGAACACAAGGGCTTCATTTACGCTGTCGACTCCTTCTATGGCTGGACGTATTGCTGGCCTACTCCAGTCATCGCTACAAACGGCTGTTACAACAGTATGTTACTTTCCTATGATATCATTATGGCCTGCTTATATTACTGTCAACATTTACTGAAAAAATATTCATGCTCATAACATGTTGTTCTTAAGATTGACTAAATCAAGAGCCCTTTTTTATTTGACTCCAACTTGATATGATGTTGTAGGCCGCCTGGTGTCCCTACCCTTCCTAATCCCAGAACCTTTCAAAGAAAAGCGGCATGGCAGTTGCAGGTGGTTCCTGGCTCGATCAGACAACGACGAAAGATTGATGATCGTTCGCACGTACCAGACGTGTTGTTTCGCGGAATACAATCACAGTCACTGCAAGGTCTTTGAGCAGGATCCCAGCTTCTCTGGGCCTTCAGAAATTTTTGACTGGAGGCTGGTAAGTAGCCTTGGTACACGCTCTCTGTTTGTCGGACTGAATTATCCGATTAACCAGAAGATAACCGACGGCAAGGATCATGATGGCAGCGCGGTTTTGTTCATCAGGCAAAACTGTGTGTACACAATGTACCATGCGTCTCTGCATGCACCATACCCTGATATGTGCCGCCACGCTCTGCAGCCCAAAGTAGGAGAGAGGGTCGCAAGTATCAGACTTAGACCTGCTGGCTGGAGTTTCCCCCATCAGTCACCCATCTGGTTCAAGCCATCAGCCAATCTCCACAGCTTAATAAATAGTAACGTCTAACTGAGCCAGTTAGTTAGATGAGTACACTTGGTGTAGTAGGATCTTTATTTACTTTGATGCATACACTTGTTTTTTTTGGTAGCCATTTTGTAATGATGGCTGATGTTTGGTTTGGAAGAGAGAGCTGCGTCTTCACTCTTCTGGCCTGCTTACTGCTGTTGTTGCACCCCCAGCCCTGGTTGCTGCTGCTGCTGTTTTCAATGTACAATCAGTAGTATATTTCGTCTGTTGGTTGAATATAAATGTGTTGTTAGAATGACAAACACAATGTTTTGGAAGTAGTTGCACAGTTCGATCCTTTAGTGCCCCGTACCGTACGTAGCTCATACTATTTTTCGTACGGAACACATTTTCCACTTGTTGATAACATGCAGCCCACTAATAAAGGCCCAATAGAGAAGCCCATAATTAACTGGAAGGGACGCTCTCACATGAATCCGGCCCAGGTACATGCTCATGGTCCCCTAAATATAAATAAGTAAATAAATAAATAAAGCTAAATGCTCATGCACCAATTCTTTAGGAAAATAGGTAGCCCAATATTTCTTTTTGAAGAATACCCAAGCTAGGCCTATTTGTTTTCTCCGAATTACTGGGCTGCAAATCTTTCAAGACGAGCAAATGGGATATTAGTTTTTTTTAATTCTGTTCTTCACTGATATCTTATACGTATTTCATTGGATTTAACATGACATAGTACTAACTTATTTTTAAATTTGTTTTAGTATGGCTATTAATTTTTGGATTAAGAATATTTTGCTCCGCAACAAAAATTTCCCACATATTTAGTTAATTTTTTGACCCTGGTACTGACCAGAAAATGGGCGGCAATTCTAAAAATGGAAAACGGGCTGCAATAAATTCCATATGAATTAGAAAATGAGTAAAAATTATAAAAATAATAGCAAATGGGTTGTACACGCCATAGATTTCGAGGCTGACTTGTTTACGCAAGGCTTTGTCAGTGAACACGCGATTCTAGCCGCCGTGCTTCTTCAATCTCTGATCTTCCTGCTCCGGCCGCCTAAACTAGTGCGGGCGGGACTGCCTGCTCCCTCCTCTTGTGGCCAGCTGTGATGTCGCGCAGGCTTCCCCGGCCCACCCTACTCCCTCCGCTGGCCTAGCCGCACGTAATCAACTGCCTCCTTATTACACAAAAAAAATGATTCCTCCCACTGACATCTGGGGCACATCGGTTGGGAGGCTGACCTGTGGGCCTACTACGTTGACGCGGACGCAGGGCTTGTCAACTTAGTCAACAAGCGATTCTAGCAGAATTAACCGTTGGATTCAAATCGAACAGTCCCGCTGCTTCTTCAATCGCTGCTCTTCTTGCACCAGCCGCCCAAAGCAACACCGGGGAGACCACCTGCTCCTGCCTCCAGTGGCCGGTTGTGCTGCCGTTGAGGCCTCATCGCCCCCTACTACTCACACCGCTAGCCAGGCCCTGCGGCGACGGCAGCCTCACACCGCAGCCGAACCAGTGAACCCTCGTACTCCTCTCCTCGTGGGCATTCACTGCCGCGTCTTCCCCGGCTCCGCGTCGTCCCCTTCCTATGCCTCGCCGTCGTCCATCGCCTTGGTGCTCTCGGCGTGGCGTGGTCAATGTGGTCAACGACATTCCATCAGGAGAGTATTGTACGTGTAGAGGCTGACAGCTGGGTCCATGGCCACAGCCCTGTTTTTTTGTGATTTGCCAAGTAAGTCGCTTTGTCAGGCCTGTTGGGCTGCAAATCTTTCAAGACGAGGAGAGCTTTCATTCGGCTGGCCGAGAAAATGGCCCATCGGTAATGAGAAATGGGTTGTACATTTTTAAAACACATCAAACCGGCAATTAGTTTCAAATATCTTTTTTTCATTTCGAGATTTTAAATTACATTAATTTTTATGCATGGAGAATTTGTTGGATTTTATATTGATATACATTTATTTTTAAAATCAGTTTGAATGTGAGTCGAAATTTCGGGATTAAAAACAGTTCGGACCGCACCGAAATATGCAAAATTTCATATAAGTTTTTAACCGTGGCAACAATATGGGCTGTAATGCTAACAAAAAGAATATGGGATCCAAAAAACCTTAAGAATTAGCAAATGGGCTGTAAATTATTAAAAATAATGGTAGATGGGATGTATGATGTTTTCAAAAGATTTGAGGCTTTCCTAAAGAAAAGGTTGATGCACAACCAGTGACTGTTCGATGGCCATCCAACGGCCGTCGTGCTTCTTCAATCTCTGCTCTTCCTGCTCCAGCCGCTCAAACAAGCGCTGGCGGGACTGCCTGCTCCCTCCTCCCCGCGGCCGGCTCTGACAGCTCGGACCCACCAGCTATATCTTCGTACACAAGGAAGTGCCTCCTTATTACGCACAAAAAAAAGAATACTCCCCCTGTTAGCTGGGACCCAGTATAGTGGCAGGCTGACTTGTGGGCCTACTAAGTTGACGGGGACGGAGGGCTTTGTCAACTTAGTCAATATGCACGATTCTAGCTCCAGTGACCGTATGATGTCCATCCAACGGCCGTAGTGCTTCTTCAACCTCTGGTCTTTTTGCTCCAGCCGCCCAAACCAGCGCCGGTCGTGCCTTGTGCTCCTGCCTCCCGTGGCCGGCTAAGATGTGGCGGAGGCCTCACCACCCCCTACTACTCCCACCGCTGGCCAGGCCATCCCTCTGCTCACCCACACCCCCTGTTATTCTACGGTGATGGCAGCCACACACCGCAGCGAAACAGTGAACCCTCGTACTCCTCTACGCGTGGGCATCCTCTGCCGCGTCTTCCCCGGCTCTGCGTCGTCCCCTTCCTAGGCCTCGCCGTCGTCCACCGCCCTAGTGCTCTCGGTGCGGCGTGGTCAACGTGGTAAAGGAACGGCTTCCATCGGACATGGACTGTACGTGGAGAGGCTGACAGCTGGGTCCACGGCCACAGCAAGGAAGTGGCTCCTTATTACGCGCAAAATAATTATTCCTCCACCTGACAGCAGGGACCCACCGGACAGGCCACCATAATTCACGAAAAAAACGTTTCCCCCTGACTGCTGGGACCCACCACCTACACCTTCGCACGCAAGGAAGTGCGTGCGGGCAAAAAAACAAAATAAAATGATTCGCCCCCCTGACTGCTGGGACCCACCAGCTACATCTTTGCAGGCAAGGAAGTGCCTGACAGTCGGGACCCACCTGGTCGAAGCATACGTAGCGTTGTCATCCTGGTCGCGAATGTGTACATACATACTAGTCAATGTAGAGGCGCGCACGTGTCGTAGTAGAGGCGCGCACGTAGCATGTACACGTACGTACAGCGGCCAGGGTGCAAGAAAGAAAATACGGCCACGTACGTACATACGGGCAGGGTCTCGAACGCCTACTCGCGCATACGTACATGGCTGGGTCGGAACGGAGAAACAGAGTCCTCGCCGTGTTCATGGGGAGGCAACGGAATGCGTCGTGTTCATCGGGAGGCAACAGAACGCGTGGGATCCAATCGGCTTGGACGGAACAGGCGATGAAAATGAGGCCTGGCGTACCGCACAACAGAGGAAACGGACCTCCTATGTTCGAAACGGGGTCTTGTTGATCGGGAGGGGTCTGGCGTACCACAAAACGGGGGAAACGGACCTCCTACGGTCGAAACGGGGGTCCTGTTGATCGGGAGGGGTGTGGCGTACCGCAAAACGGAGGAAACGGACCTCCTACGGTCGAAATGGGGGTCCTGTTGATCGGGAGGGGTGTAGCGTACCGCAAAACGACAAAACGGACTTGTGTTGGAGCGCTACGGTCGAAACGGGGGTCCTGTTCATCGGGAGGGGTGTGGCATACCGCAAAACGGGACTCCATGAGATATTGTTCATCTCCACCGTCGACCTCCTCCAGCCTCCACGGGCTACCATCGACCTCCTCCAGCCTCCACGGGCTCCTGTTCATCCAGCCTCCACCGCGCGCTACTCCACCGGCTACTGTTCAACCACCCCTCCACCATCTACTGTTCATCTAGCCCTCCACCATCTACTATTCATCCAGCCCTCCACACCACGGGGTCCTGTTCAACCACCCCTCCACAGCCACCCCTCCACCGTCTACTGTTCATCCAACCCTCCACACCACGGGGTCCTGTTCATCCAGAGGCAACGCCACCGCTCACTGTTCATCCACCCCACCCCCCCCCCCCCCGCAACGCTCACTGTTCATCCCAGAGGCAGCATCAATTGGCTTCAGTTAGCAGCAGTAGTGAAGGAATCGCTCCATCGGGTTCAGTTAACAGCCATCGATCGATCGCTCGGGTTCAGTAACACGTAGCCTGCAGTGCAATCGCTCGGGTTCAGTTAGAGCCCAACGCTTCGCTCGGGTTCAGTTAGAGCCAACGCCTCGCACACACGCGCGTAACTGTACGAGAGAAACGCGCATCGCTCTCCCACCATAACCGGCAACTCCCCGAAATTTTCCTCCCCCTCGCTTCTACCATGGTTTTTTCCGTCATGGACGGCCCAAAGAATGTCATGTAGCTGCGTCTCCGGCCCGCCCAGGACGAAAAGCCCATTTTCTGTCATGATTTTTTGTCATTGAAGTAGGAGCCCACCACATCTATGATGATACCGGGTTTTGTCACAATTATCGTCATAGAAGTGTCATATGTATGACAGGAAAAAAATTCGTTTGGCCCAAAATGTCACGGATGTGTCTTTTTTTGTAGTGACCCCTCTGATTATGAACATGAATATGCTTTGTGAGTACTTACGTTTGTTCCCGAGGACATGGGAGAAGTCTTGCTATTAGTAGTCATGTGAATTTGGTATTCGTTCGATATATTTGATGAGATGTATGTTGTCTCTCCTCTAGTGGTGTTGTGTAAACGTCGACTACACGACAGTTCACCATTACTTGGGCCTAGAGGAAGGCATTGGGAAGTAATAAGTAGATGATGGGTTGCTAGAGTGACAGAAACTTAAACCCTAGTTTATGCATTGCTTCGTAAGGGGCTGATTTGGATCCATATGTTTCATGCTATGGTTAGGTTTACCTTAATACTTCTTTTGTAGTTGCAGATGCTTGCAATAGGGGTTAATCATAAGTGGGATGCTTGTCCAAGAAAGGGTAGTACCCAAGCACCAGTCCACCCACATATCAATTATCAAAGTAACGAACGTGAATCATATGAGCGTGATGAAAACTAGCTTGACGATAATTTCCATGTGTCCTCGGGAGCGCTTTTATCATTATAAGAATTTTTCCAGGCTTGTCCTTTGCTACAAAAAGGATTGGGCCACCTTGCTGCACCTTATTTACTTTTATTGCTTGCTACTCGTTACAAATTATCTTATCACAAAACTATCTGTTACCTACAATTTCAGTGCTTGAAAAGAATACCTTACTAAAACCCGCTTGTCATTTCCTTCTGATCCTCGTTGGGTTCGACGCTCTTACTTATCGAAAGGACTACGATAGATCCCCTACACTTGTGGGTCATCAAGACTCTTTTCTTGCGCCATTGCCGGGGAGTGAAGCGCCTTTGGTGAGTGGAACTTGGTAAGGAAACATTTATATAGTGTGCTGAAATTTACTGTCACTTGTTACTATGGAAACTAATCCTTTGAGGGGCTTGTTCGGGGTATCTTCACCCCGACCAGTAGAGCAAAGATTTGCTCCTCAACCTACTGAACCTACTGAAAATATTTACTTTGAAATTCCTTTGGGTATGGTAGAGAAACTGTTAGCTAATCCCTTTGAAGGAGATGGAACATTGCATCCCGATTTACACCTTATCTATGTGGATGAAGTTTGTGGATTATTTAAGCTTGCAGGTATGCCCGATGATGTTGTTAAGAAGAAGGTCTTCACTTTATCTTTGAGGGAGATGCATTGACATGGTATAGGCTATGTGATGATATGGGATCTTGGGACTATAAACGATTGAAATTGGAATTTCACCAGAAGTTTTATCCTATGCATCTTGTTCATAATGATTGTAATTATATATATAATTTTTGGCCTCGCGAAGGAGAAAGCATCGCTCAACCTTGGGGGAGGCTTAATTCAATGTTATATTCATGCCCCAATCATGAGCTCTCAAGAGAAATGATTATTCAAAAAAATTATGCTCGGCTTTCTCTCAATGACCGCACCATGCTCAATACTTATTTTGTTGGTTCTTATATGATGAAAGACTATTGAATTCAAGTGGGACTTATTGGAAAGAATTAAACGCAACTCTGAAGATTGGGATTCCGATGATGGTAAGGAGTCAGGTATGACACCTAAGTTTGATTGTGTTAAATCTTTTATGAACACCGATGCTTTTCGTGGATTTAGCACTAAATATGGACTTGACTCTGAGATAGTAGCTTCTTTCTATGAATCATTTGCTACTCATGTTCATCTCCCTAAGGAGAATTGGTTTAAATATAATCCTCCCACTGAAGTAAAACTAGTTGAACCTGTTACAGTTGAAGAAACGACTATCACTTATAATGATCCTATTGTTCCTACTACTTATGTTGAGAAACCACCTTTCCCTGTTAGGATAAAGGATCATGCTAAAGCTTCAACTGTGGTTCGTAAGAGTAATACTAGAACATATACACCTCCTGAGCAAATTAAAGTTGAACCTAGTATTGCTATGGTTAAAGATCTCTTGGCTGATAATATTGATGGGCATGTTATTTATTTCTGTGAACAGGCTGCTAACATTGCTAGACCCGATGCTAAGATACATAGACCTATTGTAGGCATGCCTGTTATTTCTATTAAAATAGGAGATCATTGTTATCATGGATTATGTGATATGGGTGCTAGTGCTAGTGCAATACCTCATTCCTTATACAAACAAATCATGCATGACATTGCACCTGCTGAGATTGAAGATATCTCTATTACAATTAAGCTTACCAATAGGGATACTATTTCACCAATTGCGATTGTTAGAGATGTTAAAGTCTTGTGTGAGAAAGTTAAATACCCTGCTGATTTTCTTGTTCTTGGTTTCCCACAAGATGACTTTTGTCCCATTATATTTGGTAGACCCTTCTTGAATACAGTTAATGCTACGATTGATTGCGAAAAGGATGTTGTTACAATTGGCTTAGGAGATATGTCTCATGAGTTTAATTTTGCTAAATTTTGTAGACAACCCCATGATAAAGATTGCCTAGTAAGGATGAAATTATTGTTCTTGCTTCTATTGCCGTGCCTCCTACTGATCCGTTAGAAGAATATTTGCTAGACCATGAAAATGATATGTTTATGAATGAAAGAAGGGAAATCGATGAAGTATTCTTTAAACAGGGTCCTATTTTGAAACACAACTTACCTGTTGAAATCCTAGGGGATCCTCCTCCACCCAAGGGTGATCCCGTGTTTGAGCTTAAACCTTTACCTGATAGTCTTAAATATGCTTATCTTGATGAAAAGAAGATATATCATGTTATTATTAGTGCTAACCTTTCAGAGCAGGAAGAGCAAAGATTATTGAAAACTCTGAAGAAGCATCGTGCTGCTATTGGATATACTCTTGATGATCTTAAGGGCATTAGCTCCACCTTGTGCCAACACAAAATAAAATTGGAAGAAGACGCCAAACCAGTTAGAGATCATCAACGACGGTTAAATCCTAAGATGAAAGAAGTGGTAAGAAATGAAATACTAAAGCTCCTCGAGGCAGGTATAATTTAACCCGTTGCTGATAGTCAGTGGGTAAGTCATGTCCATTGTGTCCCTAAGAAGGGAGGTATTACTGTCGTTCCTAATGATAAAGATGAATTGATCCCGCAAAGAATTATTACAGGTTATAGGATGGTGATTGATTTCCATAAATTAAATAAAGCTACTAAGAAAGATCATTACCCTTTACCTTTTATTGATAAAATGCTAGAAAGACTATCCAAACATACACATTTCTGCTCTCTAGATGGTTATTCTGGTTTCTCTCAAATACCTGTATCAGCGGACGATCAAGAAAAGTCTACTTTTACTTGCCCTTTCGGTACTTTTGCTTATAGATGTATGCCTTTTGGTTTATGTAATGCACCTTCTACCTTTCAAAGATGCATGATGGCTATATTCTTTGACTTTTGTGAAAAGATTTGTGAGGTATTCATGGATTATTTCTCCGTTTATGGATCCTCCTTTGATGGTTGCTTGAGCAACCTTGATCGAGTTTTGCAGAGATGTGAAGATACTAGTCTTGTTTTGAACTGGGAAAAGTGCCACTTTATGGTTAATGAAGGCATTGTCTTGGGGCATAAAATTTCTGAAAGAGGTATTGAAGTTGATAAAGATAAAGTTGATCCTATTGAAAAGATGCCATGTCCCAAGTGTCGGGGATATACCCCGCGGCGTAACCCGGCCGGAAGTATAACCCGGCCGGACTTGGCGACTCACTAATGACCTGTCCTGACTGGACGACTCACTAAGTTACCCGCCCGAGCCTGGCGACTCATGGGTAACCCGGCGAGCGGGTCAGAGGAACGACAAGACCCGGTGGCCCAGAAGGCGGTTTATGGAAGGCCGGCTCATGTTATGGTGGGCTGTTTAAGAGGAAAGAATAAGGAATATTCCCTTACAAAGGAAGCAAGACTAGGACTCCACTTGTAATAGAATAATCCTAATCCTACTAGGACTAGTCATCTAACCCGCCCCTTCAACTTATATAAGGAGGGGCAGGGCTCCCCAAAGAGGGACAAGCAAGAAGAAACAATCTCTAGGGCTAGACACAAAGAGCCAGTTTACCGGTGACTCTCTCGTGATGATAATGAGACTTAGCCACAAGCAGCATGTAGGGTTGTTACCGGATGATGTTTTCCGGGGCCTGAAGCTGTCTAAATCCTTGTCTTGTGTTGCGTCTCTCGATTCTGCTCAACCCCTCTCAAGCTACCACATAGATGCGTTGGCCTCACGACTAAGTCCTCACACTAGGACATCTGCCGTGACAATTCCACGACAGTTTGCGCCCACCGTGGGGCTCACGCATGATGGTTTTTGTTCTTGGAGGGAACTCTCCAGGGATCGAGAAACCCGCACTCGAAGAACCGGCCTGGAAGGATCAATGTCGACTCCTGCTTCATCATCAGTCAAAATGGAAGGATCAATGTCGCCTTCTCCACCAACAACGACCTGCCTCGTGCACCACCACCATCCCCCACCTTTGCCGCACCCAACAATGCTCCAAAATAGGCCGCCAACCACGCAGACATGCCTCTCCACACCTCATCCGACGATGACGCCCCCGCCAACCTCCCCAACTCCGTCATCAACATCTCATCCGACAGCGACTCAGCGCCGCCATCGCAGAAGGCGTCCCCCCTTGGGTGTTCTCTTCATGAACAATCATTGGCTCCTCCTCAACACCGGCCGCCATCAACCGCCCCACGCCACGCCTTGCCACTGCGATCGACCACATCTCCTCGCCCATGCCTCTGACGCCGGAACCAGACCACGACGATGACAACCCGGCCGACCAGCTGCCTCCCTCGGCCATGCAGCTGTCGTCGGCGTTCCGCCCGTATGACAGCTCCAACTCCTCGCCTCGAGGGCTCGATGTGTCCGCCATCTCCTTCTCAGCAGGGGCATCCCCATCTGGTACAGCCGCAGCTTTACCTTGTCCTTCTACTGCTCCTGCAAGTCCTCCCGCTCGCACTCTAATCACCACGCTTCCGGCAACGGACTGTGCAGACCCCCCCCTTCCATGACTGCGTCCTCCGAAAACTGCGCCACAGCGCCAAGCCATCGGCGGATAAGGCTATGAGCCTTCGCCGGAACTCTCGCCTCGCTGCCAAGGAGCCTCGCGTCTTCACTGACATGACCACGAAAGTTGTCCGTGCCCGGGCTGCGCGCCTCTCCGCCTCTGATGTAGCCAAGGCGCTCAAAGACGCCATCCACGATGCACGCCTCGACTTCCCCGACGCCCCTCCAGCCTCGGCTGCTGCCCTTGCCGAAATCGCATCGTTGTGCGGGGCCGACGACGCGGCTGCTGCCTCCATCGCCCATGCCGACGATGACGACCATGCCGATGATGCTGACGTCGCGCCATGAAGTGCCAATGCTTCCGTACAAGCCCATGCGGCGTCCCGGCAACGATCGCCCGTCCCTATCGCGGACCTACTCAATGGGTCTATCTATCCCTGCGTCCGTGTATCTGGAGCAGTTGTTCTTTTGCTCCACCTATCCACTACTATTTCACATGTACCCTCTACCTACTTTCACTTTGTTTAAGTCTAGATGTCCCCTCGGTTACTTATGAGTAACACAACTATATCTGTTTGTTCCTGGAATGTACGAGGACTAGGTGATGAATCCAAATGCGCCGATGTCCTTTCTGAACTGATCAGTATCAAACCCCACTGCGCCCTCATACAAGAATCAAATCTCAATGAGATCACCGAACAAAAATTTAGGTCCTTCTTACCACGATCTCTAGATCAAAAAATCGTCCAACCAGCAGACGGATTGGCCGGAGGAACCATCTCTGCTTTCAACAAAAACTACCTCTCCCTAATCTCTCACTCCAACCACCGTTTTGCCACATCCAGTACACTCAAATCACTCGCCCACACCCTTCCCTTTGTTATCACAAACGTATATGCACCCTCAAACCGCAACCACAAGCAAGACTTCCTCGACGAACTCAGACGCATCCAAGAAAATGACCAAATTCTGTGGCTCATTGTAGGCTTCTTTAACCAAATCCGCTTTCCTAGTGAAAAAAATAACCGTAATTTTCACCAACGCGAAGCTGATGCTTTTAACTCTATGATCAACGACCTCACGTTAATCGAACTACCACTGCTTGATAGACGATTCACTTGGTCTAACAAAAGAGCAAACCCAACCCTAGAAAGACTTGACAGAGCTTTTATCAACTTAGCTTGGAACAATTGCTTCCCTAACACAACTCTGACATCGCGTCCACGTATCACATCCGATCACGTCCCCCTAATTATAAACATCCACACTACGGTCCCAAAACCACGCCACTTCCGATTCGAATCTGCGTGGACTCTAACCGCTGACTGCCACAACATAATACAAACATGCTGGGCTCAAAGTCAACACTCAAACACAACAACAAACTCCGGAACTGCCCTTGCAAAAAATCTCAAAAAAACCAGATGCGCCTTAAAACAATGGGCCTCAAAAAGATCACCTGCAATCCAGCGGGAGCAAGCTGCAAAGCAAATCATAAACCTCATTGATCTCAAAGAAGAGGCTCGCCCCCTCTCGAAAGCCGAAAACTTGCTCCGCATTGTCATCTCCGATACACTTCACTCGGCCATTGCCGAAAAAGTAGCTTTCTGGAAGCAACGTGGCAAGGTCAGAGCGGCCATAGGCGGCGAGGAGAACTCCCAGTACTTTCGTGCAGCAGCATCACAACAACTCCAAAAAAATACCATAACCTCCCTCCTTGCAGATGGAAATGAGTTCCATTCTCACGATCAAAAAGAAAATATTCTCAAAGACCACTTCATAACGATCATCGGAACCGCACACCCCACCTCCTGGCCGTTCCAATTGCAAAAATACTACCCCAAGGCCATACCGCAGCTTACCTCTCTTGACTCTCCCTTTACTCCCGAAGAAATAAAAGATGCCTTCCTCCAGATGAACCCTCTCGCTAGCCCTGGACCGGATGGCTTCGGCCCGCTCTTCTACAAGAAATATTGGAATCTTCTTAAAGCTCCTATTTTTTCTTTCATGACGGACTTCCAAAACCTCAATACACAAACTGAATGCCTAAATAGAGCACACCTAATTCTGCTCCCCAAAACAGAACTGGCAAACACTCCCGACGCCTACCGCCCCATCTTGCTTCAAAACTGCCCTATAAAAGCCGTTGCAAAGGTGCTCACTAATAGGCTAAAACCATTGATCCCGCTGCTGGTTCATGCTAACCAAACTGGGTTCATCTCAGGCCGTAGCATCGCAGAAAACTTTATTTACGCTGCCGACCTCGTCCGTGCCTGCCACTCCAGAAAGGCTCCAACAATGGTAAACAAGTTGGATTTTAGCAAAGCTTTCGACTCACTCTCCTGGGGCTCCCTTATATCCATACTAAACTGCCGTGGTTTCCCGCAAAAATTCACCGCATGGATCCACGACCTTCTCTCCACCGGAAAAACTGCTGTTATGCTCAATGGGATCCCCGGTAACTGGATTAACTACAAAAACGGCCTCCGACAGGGTGACCCCATCTCACCCTACCTATTCATCATCATTGCTGATCTTCTGCAGCAAATGATACAACAAGACTGCAATCTATCACACCTTAGCCACCCGCTTTTCTCACATCTCCCGCCAACTGTCCTACAATACACTGATGACACCCTAATCATCGCTAAAGCATCAAATGACGGCGCCCAACAGTTAGGCAACCGACCTCTCTATCAACTTCACCAAAACAACGTTAGTGCATATGCATGTCGCACCTATACTATCGGCATCCATTGCATCTACCATGCAATGCACAACCTCCTCCTTCCCACAGATCTATTTAGGTCTACCCTTAGCACCCACTCGCCTGCCTTCAAACGCCTTCCTACCCATCATCGAACGATGTCGAAAATTCTTAACAGGTTGGCAGGCAAAGCTCCTCTCCAAAGGAGACATGCTCATATTACTATCTGCAGTCCTAGATTCAATCTTGGTCTATTTTATGTTTGTCTTCCTCATTCCCAAAAGCGTTCTTAAAACCCTCGATTCCATTAGACGTGCTTTCTTCTGGGCTGCAGAAGAAACTTGTACTGGTGCTCAATGTCTAGTTGCCTGGAAAAATGTCTGTAAACCAAAAATGTGTGGTGGTCTAGCCTTAAAAAACCCCTGCATAAACAGAACAAATGCTTGCTCATGAAATTCGCTGTCAAAGCTCTTAATCCAGAACAATCTCCATGGCTTGACTGGATCGCTTTGCAACACCCAAATGCCCTCCTCACCCCACAAAACAGTCACTCATTTATCTGCCAAACAATAAACCAGCAACTACCAGCCCTCCATGCCATCTCCTTTGTACTCACAAACTCTGGCACCAACACATATTTCTGGTTAGACAAATGGATCCACCAAGCACCCCTAGCCACTTTATTCCCATGCCTATACTCTCATACCACTACACCCATCGCTCGTGTGGCTACTGTTTTTAACTATGGTTTAGATTCAATCCTGCGGAACCGCCTAACCTCTAACGCCACTGCTGAGTTGTGCTCTGTGTTGTCTCTCCTGCAGGATTTCCAGCGGTCACCTGGACCAGACGAACGCTACCTCTCCGGTGGCTTGTGCTTCTCCACCAAGGCCGCCTACTCACTGTCCATGGGTGACACCACCGAGCATGATATGCACTCCATCCCCATCTGGTCCTCATGCGTCCCAACAAGAGTGAAGATTTTTGCATGGTTATTGTTCAGGGATCGATTAAACACCAAGTGCAACCTACTCCGCAAGCACATGGTCTCCGATGCGCTATGTCCCCGCTGTGATTTTGATGGTGAAAACTGATTACACTTGTTCTTGGCCTGCCCGCTCGCTCAGAGGATCTGGCATAGGGTAGGCCTATCACCCTCGGCAAACATCAACGAACTCTGGGACTGCCGCCTACCTTTCCAGCTGAATGCGCCGGCCTGGCACTCAATCCTCCTCATCATTCTATGGAGAATTTGGGACTCAAGAAATGCCATGACATTCAAGCAGCAAGAATATCATAGCATCCTCACTCTTAGAAGAATCATTGATGATGTAGCGCTCTGGACTCACAGGATGAAGAAACCAGAGCAAAAGCAGGCCGCCTCCTTATGGCGTTCCTACCTCTTATCACGACTACACGTACTTTTGTAATTTCACCTTGTAATCGGTCGAACGATGGGTTACAAACTTGAGAAATATATTCAGGTGGGGAGCTCTCCCCCCGGTGATTTTTCAAAAAAAAAGATGAGAGAATTAGAATTGTCTGTCCTAGAGCCGCGCTGTCGGTCGCCTACAACGCCTGGACCTTCCGCCGCAGCGCTCGTAATGCAGCAGTACGCCGACAGGAGTTCAGTGCACGCGTGAGTCGTCCGAGGCCACGATCTGGTCCGCCGAGTTCCACACGCTGTCAGGTTTCAAGTTCCGAGAAGATTCGGGTCCGTGGGGTACTCATCGATCTGCTAGTTGCTGCCTTCGTGTGCGAACGCACGCCAGAAGCTAATCCATGTCTTCACAAGGACCGAAGTTGATCCTGCTCAAGTGCATCAACTCAAATAGTATTACTTCTGATTACATGTTGTTCAGATTTTTCTTTTTATATACATCAAAAGTGCTTCGTCCACCTGGCGATACTACCAGGTGCGCGGCTAAGGCGGTCCTGGTCTGAAAAAAAAGGAAAAAACGACCTCACTTTCACGGCCTCGTTTTGCCACTCGCTTCGGACCGAGCGACCTCAAGTCTCCGCCTCGGTTTTTTACTCCGGGTCCAACTCCGCCGGTTCCGTTTTCCGCCGGAGCCTCAGGTCGCCGCGAGTCCAAGTCGCCTCCACCAGAGCTTCAAGTCGCCCGCCTCGTGCTGAACTGCCCCGTGCTAAGTCACGTGACTCCGTCGCCTCGAGTCGCCTGCCGCTGTGGCCGCGAGCCGCCTTCGCTAACCTCGGCAACAAGCCGCTTCTGCCACGGTTGTGCCTCACTGGCGCGCTTCCGCCTGCTGGGCCTCGCCTCTGCTGTGCCACCTGCCTCAAATCGCCGCCCTCCATGCATCCTCTATCTGACCCGTTGTCGGTCCCTTCGGTCTACATTAAAACAGGTCAGAGACCACGCTGGAGTCCACCCACGCGGCACTGCTGTCCGATACTACAAGGATTAGACTGAAGAAAGAAAAAAGGAGCAGATTACAAGCCAGACATTTGATTCCTCGGGTTCACGACCGCTAGTGTTTTGCATCATCAAAAAACAGAGCTACACTACACACGCTGCTATATGGTCTGGTTCCCTATATTTTGGTTTAATGGACAAACTGCAAGATCATTTGTGAATTATGGCAGTCTGCCAATGTCTGGGTAAATTTTAGCTGCCAACTCGCCGGCCCGGAGGACCGGGTTGTGTCCATACGCCAAAGGCCAGCAGACAGAGGCATATTCTGCCCGTCATCCCTGCGTTTTAGTATACATCAACACGCCAGGTCACCCGGCAGATACCCACGACAATTTACTGCCTTACAATATGCCAACTTCAGTACAACAGTCAAGCTGCCATGCTCGCCTCAGCTGCCTCCGTCGAGCAAGATAAGTTTTCTGGTCTGTTGTGGCCTTGTGCAGGTCATGGTGTTTCTGACCTGCCGCCTGTGCAGATTCCTGATTATTGGGTCATGTTGCGTCTTGAGCAATCTCAAGTTCTCGTGTGACACAGCATGTGATACTAAAGACTAGTTACCAAGATTGAGATCATGCAAAAAGAGTTCTATGCACGTACGTGACATGTTGTTGTAGAGGAGGAACATGCACGTCCCAAACTTTATAGGCAAGGGATACCCTGTTGAAGATGATACAGCAATTGCATGCAACTGTTGATCATCAAATGCTTACATTAGACGAGTCATACCATCGCCAGTTTGTCTACGGAGTTACATCCTGATTATCTGTCGTCTGGACAAATCTAGGTGCTATCTTCTCTATATATTTTATTAGAACATATTAAATTGTTTGAGAACAACTACTTTGGTCTATGATATTTTTTCGCAGGACCATTATTCCATACAAGGGTGTTACATAAAGGGTGCACGCCAATGTTATTTTTGCACTAATGCATGTCCGTGCTATGCTGCTGGACAGATATGTGCGCAAGTCGCCACCCCCACTACATCCGCACGCGTGACTGACTCATCATCCGCGTCCACATTTGTCTCGCCCGGGTCCAGGCCGTTCCAACGCTGTAGCTGTCTCTCACGACCGCACCGGCTTACAACGCCACGGTCGACTCACCCGTCCGCTCTCGCGGCCGGTTGACGCGCCCGCACCGGCTTACAACGAGGAGGACAAACTTGCTCGTCCGCACCGGCTTACAACTCCGCGGCCGGCTCGTCTATTAGCTCCCGCGGCCGACTCAGCCGTGATAGATTTCAACTTCACCATAGTGATCGTCAACACTGCGGCGGATAATTTCTGGCTTAACATATCAGGTGAAATCCATCCAGTATATTTTTATATTATATATTGTTTTCTTTAAAAGAGCAATTAAGCTTACCAAGTTATCTAATGCAGGACCCTAAACCGCCATATTGGTGTAAATGTAAAGGCCGTCAGAAAATTTCCGGCTTAAAAAAGAAGGATTCAGGTTTAAAATCCGATTTAAGAGGAGTTGTCTCCCATAAAGCTTTGAAGCTCTCAATATCCGGTTTAAGAATTTCCGGTTCAAAAGAATAATCTCTCGCAACTTTGAGTTCCCAGAAAAAATTAAAGGGACCAAAGAGAGTCTGTTGCAAAAGAACAACTCAAATATAGGTACCCTTCGGGCACAGCCCACAATATCACTTGGGGGCTTGGTCGTATTTGAACCATAGCTACACCTCTTGATCCGGCTACCAAGCCCATATCATAAGAGCACAACTCTGGTTACCTCGTTAATCTGGCTATCAAGGCCGTATCATAAGAGCACATCTCTGGTTACCTCTGTAACCCGGCTATCAAGCCCATATCATAAGAGCACAGCTCTGGTTACCTCGGTAATCCGGCTATCAAGCCCATATCATAAGAGCACAGCTCTGGTTACCTCGGTAATCCGGCTATCAAGCCCATATCATAAGAGCACAGCTCTGGTTACCTCGGTAATCCGGCTATCAAGCCCATATCATAATAGCACAACTCTGGTTACCTCGGTAATCCGGCTATCAAGCCTATACTATAAGAGCACAGCTCTGATTACCTCGGTAATCCAGCTATCAAGCCAATATTTTAACTTCATATGAGCACAACTCTGATTACTTTAGTAATCCAGCTATCAAGCAAAAATTCTAACTTCCTATGAGCATAGCTCCGACCTACTTAGAGGCTTAATGCCCGGGTTAAAGGGACCAAAGAGAGTATGTTGCACATCACAACTCAAACATAGGTACCTGGCCTTGATGGTTCACAATACTTCCCTTGGGGGCTCCCTGATTCACAGAACATAGCTTTGATAACCCCTTCTTGGTTTGAAACGCCAGTATATTTTTGATTGTGCCATTGGAATCATGCGCTTATAAATCATTGGATTATTGCCCTCATTGGATATGGCAATGTAAACCGGTAGTATGAGCCAAATCTACAGATAAGGTATTCAAATCTTTAATAGCCAAATGTGGCTGGATTGTCATGAGGATATTGAATGATTGAGGTTTTCATACCGGATTATATTATTCAAATCTTAATAGCCAACATGGCTGGGTTTTTATTATGGTTATCAATAACCAGTATTATGATTGAGGTTTTCAAAGTCGCTTCAGTGCAATGGCTATTATTTTATCAATGTATATAAGTTATTCTACAATGGAAGGAATAGTCCCGAGTCGCTGCAGGCTTACGACCCGACACTTGGGGGCTACATTGTTCAAGTTGAGATTACATCAAATATGCAAGTCTCATGACGCTGCAAGCATGCACCATGGCAATTGGGGGCTAATGCAAAGTCATTTTTACTAGCCTTATTGAAGACCCGACTCATCACATCATAATGAGCCGGCCATTGGGGGCTACCAATTGCTCCTGTCAAAAAATTTAAGGTACACAAGTCTTAATCCATTATATTGAAGGATCCACTGCTTAGTTGGTAAAGCAAAAAGCTCTTAACCTTGTGGACGTGGGTTAAAGCCCCATGATGGGGGTTACATTATATGATGTTCTTTTTAAAGAAGCATATACAAAGTCCCAACTCAATATTATCTTACTGAGCCGGCCCTTGGGGGCTACACTGGTTGAATTTTTTATGAGTATAAGGCAATTACATGTCCCAGGTTGCTGCAAGTATGACAACCCGGCACTTGGGGGCTACATATATGGAGTATTCAGTTTTTACTAGTGACTGAGATGAACAACATGGATTTCTTCAAAGTGGCCGTAATTATGTGGAAACAAGTCTCAAATCATCACTTTGTTCTGTTCAAGACTTGGGGGCCACAGGTAATATGGATATAAGGGAGAAATATCTTCCAATTTTCAGTTTTGAGCAAACCAGATTGACCCGGTGTCTGCAACAATTATGACCCGGCGTCACCAACAATTATTGACCCTGCGTCACCAATCATTATGACCCGGTGTCTGCAACAATCATAAACCGGCGTCATCAATAATCATGAACTGGCGTTGGCAACAATCATGAATCGGGTTGGCAACAATCATGACCTAGAATTATCAGTTTTTATAACCCGACAATTTTGGCAATGATAAATCGGCAAGTTCTACATTTTCAAACCGGCTGATATCAGTTGAATATTTGAGGACCAATATTTTTGTCAAATCATAGCATTGAAGGCCAATTCAAATGGATTCTTTATTTACAAAATATCTTCTGCAAGCAAATTGATTATGAAGCTGGCCTATTGACTCGGATTTTTCAGAAGGAAGAAATGACAAGGACTTAAGGATGATCAACTGCCGGTTTATAAGAATATTTAAACCAGAGCACAACCCACCAAATTTGTTCTTGTGTTTATGTTGCAGATATTACTGTCGTTCCTAATGATAAAGATGAATTGATCCCGCAAAGAATTATTACAGGTTATAGGATGGTGATTGATTTCCGTAAATTAAATAAAGCTACTAAGAAAGGTCATTAACCTTTACCTTTTATTGATCAAATGCTAGAAAGGCTATCCAAATATACACATTTCTGCTTTCTAGATGGTTATTCTGGTTTCTCTCAAATACCCGTGTCAGCGGACAATCAAGCAAAGCCTACTTTTACTTGCCATTTCGGTACTTTTGCTTATAGACGTATGCCTTTTGGTTTATGTAATGCACCTTCTACCTTTCAAAGATGCATGATGGCTATATTCTCTGACTTTTGTGAAAAGATTTGTAAGGTATTCATGGATGATTTCTCCGTTTATGGATCCTCCTTTTATGATTGCTTGAGCAACCTTGATCGAGTTTTGCAGAGATGCGAACATACTAGTCTTGTTTTGAATTTGGAAAAGTGCCACTTTATGGTTAATGAAGGCATTGTCTTGGGGCATAAAATTTCTGAAAGAGGTATTGAAGTTGATAAGGCTAAAGTTGATGCTATTAAAAATATGTCATGTCCCAAGTGTCGGGGATATACCCCGCGGCGTAACCCGGCCGGAAGTATAACCCCGGTCAGACTTGGCGACCCATTAATGACCTGCCTTGACTGGAAGACTCACTAAGTGACCCGCCCGAGCCTGGCGACTCATGGGTTACCTGGCGAGCGGGTGAGAGGAACGACAAGACCCGGTGGCCCAGAAGGCGGTTTATGGAAGGCCAGCTCATGTTATGGTGGGCCGGTTTAAGAGGAAAGCATATGGAATATTCCCTTACAAAGGAAGCAAGACTAGGACTCCACTTGTAATAGAATAATCCTAATCCTACTAGGACTAGTCATGTAACCCGCCCCTTCAACTTGTATAAGGAGGGGCGGGGCTCCCCAAAGAGGGACAAGCAAGAAGAAACAATCTCTAGGGCTAGACACAAAGAGCCGGTTTACCGGCGACCCTCTCGTGATGATAATGAGACTTAGCCACAAACAGCATGTAGGGTTGGTACCTGATGATGTTTCCCGGGGCCCAAAGCTGTCTAAATCCTTGTCTTGTGTTGCCTCTTTCGATTCCACTCAACCCCTCTCAAGCTACCACATAGATGCTTTGGCCTCACGACTAAGTCCTCGCACTAGGATATCTGCCATGACAATTCCACGACACCAAGGACATTAAAGGTATACGAAGTTTCCTTGGTCATGCCGGTTTTTATAGGAGGTTCATTAAGGACTTTGCTAAAATCTCTAGGCCTGTGACTAATGATTGTGTAGAAGCATTTGAAATACTTAAGAAAGATTTGATTTCTGCACCTGTTGTTCAGCCTCCTGGTTGGAATTTACCCTTTGAATTTATGTGTGATGCTAGCAATTATGCTGTAGGTGTTGTTCTAGGGCAAAGAGTTGATTTGAAACTAAATGTTATTCAATATGCTAGTAAAACTCTAGACACTACCCATAGAAATTATGCTACTACTGAAAAAGAATTCTTAGCAGTTGTATTCGCTTGTGATAAGTTCAGACCTTATATTGTCGATTCTAAAGTAACTATTCACACTGATCATGCTGCTATTAAATATCTTATAGAAAAGAAAGATGTTAAACCTAGAATTATTAGATGGGTTCTCTTGCTACAAGAATTTGATTTGCATATTATTGATAGAAAGGGAGCTGAGAACCCCGTTGCAGACAACTTGTCTATGTTAGAGAATGTTCTTGATGACCCACTACCTATTGATGATAGCTTTCCTGATGAGCAATTATCTGTCATAAATGCTTCTCGTACTGCTCCATGGTATGCTGATTACGCTAATTACATTGTTGCTAAATTTATACCACCTAGTTTCACATACCAGCAAAATAAAAAGTTCTTTTATGATTTAAGACATTACTTCTGGGATGACCCACACCTTTATAAATAAGGAGTAGATGGTGTTATTAGACGTTGTGTACCTGAGCATGAACAGGAACAGATCCTATGCAAGTGTCACTCCGAGGCATATGGGGGACACCACACTGGAGGTAGAACTGCACATAAGGTGTTGCAATCTGGTTTTTATTGGCCTACTCTCTTCAAAGATGCCCGTAAGTTTGTTTTGTCTTGTGATGAATGTCAAAGAATTCGTAATATTAGTAGACGTCAAGAAATGCCTATGAACTATTCTCTTGTTATTGAACCATTTGATGTTTGGGGCTTTGATTATATGGGACGTTTTCCTGCCTCTAATGGATATACACATATTTTAGTTGTTGTTTATTACGTTACTAAGTGGGTAGAAGCTATTCCAACTAGTAGTGCTGATCATAACAACTCTATTAAGATGCTTAAAGAAGTTATTTTTCCGAGGTTTGGACTCCCTAGATACTTAATGACTGATTGTGGTTCACATTTTATTCATGGTGCTTTTCGTAAAATGCTTGCTAAGTATGATGTTAATCATAGAATTGCATCTCCATATCACCCACAGTCTGGTGGTCAAGTAAAATTGAGTAATAGAGAGCTCAAATTAATTTTGCAAAAGGCTGTTAATAGATCTAGATAGAATTCGTCCAAGAAACTTGATGATGCATTATGGGCCTATAGAACTGCATATAAAAATCCTATGGGTATGTCTCCGTATAAAATGGTTTATGGAAAAGCATGTCACTTACCTCTCGAACTTGAACATAAGGCATATTGGGCTATTAAAGAGCTCAATTATGATTTCAAACTTACTGGTGAGAAGCGGTTATATGATATTAGCTCACTTGATGAATGGAGAACCCAGGCCTACGAGAACGCCAAATTGTTTAAAGAAAAAGTTAAAAGATGGCATGACAAAAGGATACAAAAGCATGAGTTTAATGTAGGTGATTATGTGTTTATTCAACTCTTGTTTAAGATTTTTTGCAGGAAAACTTCTCTCTAAATGGGAAGGTCCTTACGTTATCGAGGAGGTCTATCATTCTGGTGCCATAAAAATCAACAACTTCGAAGGCACATATCCGAAGGTGGTGAACGACCAAAGAATCAAACATTATATCTCAGGTAATCCCATAAATATTGAAACTAATATTATTGAAACCGTAACCCCGGAGGAATACATAAGGGACACTTTCCAGAATGTTTCACACTCCGAAAAGGAATAGGTATGTGGTACGGTAAGTAAACCGACTCCAAAACAATTCTAGTAGCAATTTTTCTCCGTTTTGGAATATTTAAGAAAATAGGAAAATAAGAAGCAGTCCGGGAAGGACATGAGGCGCCCATGAGGGTGAAGGGTGCGCCCTACCCTACTGGGTGCGCCCCCTGCCTCGTGGGCACCTCGTGTGCTCTCCGGACTCTATTTTCTTGCATGATACTTCTTTTGGTCGGTAAAAACTCATTGTATAATCTCCCAAAGGTTTTGACCACCATATCACGCAAAAATCCTCTGTTTTTGTTTTGAGCTGTCTCTGTTGCAGATTTAGAGCAAGATGTCTTCTCAAAAGTCAGTCGGGGAGAGGCGGGTGTCTCACCCGACGCCAGGTCCAGGATCAAACAGCGATGCTTATTACTTTGGGCCATCAACGGAGGATGAGATGGAGGTCGGCTTGAAAAGGATAGATGCCATGGAGGAGGATCAAGAAGTTACCTCTCGTTTCCAAGCTGGATTGACAATGGGGGAACTACAGAGCTCAACCGTTCCAAACTCGGTCATCCCTTCCAATGTTAAATTTCTTTCTTATGAAAATATGAAAAAGAGTGTCACTTGTTCTCCAACAGTTGTGCAACATCCATGGGTGAAGGGAGCTTTAGCCGTCATGGGTAAGCTCCGTAAGGAAAATATGGACCTCAAGCAGGAGGTCAATAAGCTCGAGGAGGAGAATCATATCCTGAGGGGCATTATCGTCGAGAAGATCACGCCATCATCTCCGAAGAAGGAGACATAATCACATGGGTATGGGCACTCCCCTTGGCAACTGCCAAGCTTGGGGGAGGTGCCCCGGTATTGTATCACCATCACACTCCTATCTTTACCATTTCACTTAGTTCGATCCTTTTAGTAATATCTTGATCTAGTAGAATAAAGTTTTGGTATGAATTAGTTTGGAGTTTTTGACGCGGAGCATCCCACGATCATCCCCATGGACGCATCTACATCTCCTGCAACGCCACTTGGACCTATGACTAGAGCACGTGCAAGAGCTCTCGAAACCGAGGTGACATCACTCCTCTCACAATTCCCTTTCGATGCACACGAGACATGGCTACTACCTCAAACGGAGACACTTTGCATACTCAGGTACCAAGGAGTTAGCCATGGAGAAGCTAGGAAGCAAGGAGAACCGGAAGCGGAAGACATGCGTGAAGACGGAGAGGAAAAGCGCCAAGTCCCAGGCTGGCTGGACGATTCGGACGAGGGCCCGGACGATCCGGACCCTGGTCCGGACGATCCAGCTAAATCGCCCCGAAGACACCCGAAGCTCATCCCTGAAGCCAGACCATTCGGACACCGACCCGGATCCTCCGGACATCGCCTGGACATCCGGAACCCCAGCCGGACATCCGGACCTGCACCACCACCGACTGCGTCACCAGCTCATCTGGGCCTCCTCCCAGATCATCCGACCAGAGCCTGGATCATCCGGCTCCTCACCCGGATCATTCGACCCCACCCGCATGCGCGTGTTGGGCTGAGCTCATGTACCCCTTCGCCCCCCTAGCCTATATATAGGACTCCTCCTCCTCCTTTCGATCTTAGCATTGGTTTAGCTCATTTGAGATAGAGCATTGCTCATCCATATCGGATCTACTCCTTGTGAGGGACCGCACCTCTTCGGAGAAGATCCACCCGGATTCAAGACCTCCATCCGAAGATGACCACCAAGACCTACTCACAGAGAAGAACGGTTACCCTTGTATTGTCCTTTGTTGGCTTTGGATCTGGTGTTACTTTGTGCCTCGATGATCTAGCACATGTGTGATCATATTCGTGTTGGTTGAGTGTTTTCTCTTGCGTTTCCCCCCGTGATTTCCGCCGTTCCCCTCCGCGCGTTCTTCGTGTTCCTCATAGGGATCCTCTCCAAAGGTGAAAGATTGGCCCCTAGGGTTCCTCCCTACATCATCTTGGTATCAGAGCCACATTGATCACGTTTTTGGAGCCCCTGCCCCTCTTTTTCTAGCTTGATTTTGTTGATTTCGTCCTAAATCCGAAAATCGCCACCAAAAATAGCCCCCAATTTTTTTTGTGATTTGTTGGTTTTGATGATGTTTTGTTGATTTTGATTTGTGGATTCATTGTGTAACTCATGGATCTTGCCTTTCCCCACCATCTCACCCTCGAAATCCATCCAAAATCCATGAAATCTTTGAATTTCTCCCCGTTTTCGAGTTCATCCCGAGCAGCCCCCGAGCGCAGTTGACCTGCCCAGATCATTCGGACCCTGACCCGGATCATCCAGACTCGCCCGGATCATCCGGCTCCCGGCTCGGATCATCCGGCTTCGTCTGCCGAAACTGCATTTCTGCAGTTTTTCTCCACCACCACATACGCCTTCGCACTCCCCCCACTTCAACCACCACCACCTTCACCCGCCAACCCCCACGACGTACCCCTCCGTACCACCATTCGACTTTGGGTTCACGAATTTGAGTGTGGTTTCCCGTGTCCTATTGTGTTTCGGCTATTTAGGTATGACGCGACATCAACATCACCACCACTTATCTTCTTCGACTACTCATCATCGCTATGGACGGTAACTTCGACGACATCTTTATCTACACCTTGCCATTGCATTGATAACCACCATAGCCTTATGTCGCTTACCCATCGAGATTAGCCATTGAGTATTGCCGGCAACGTGACTTGTGCACATTAGTGATCATACTCTCCATAAGTATACATACCATATCATCTCTTGTGTCAGAAAGTTGTCATCGCATACACAATTGCTATCTTGGTTCGTGAAGTTTTGCATGAGAAAACAACTCAAAAGTGAAAGAGCCAACCAAGCTTTTAAGCAAAAAGAGAAAGATAAGCAGAGAGCTTATAAGCAAGAAATATAGCATCATACTACATTAAGATTGTCATATCCGATCATATTGGATCATATCACTGAAATACCATACATATAGCATACTTGGGATAGATTTCGTTGCATTTTTGCCTAGTAGGTTGTGCACAAGCTTTGTATACGCCTATTGTGCAATCGTGCTAGCATCTCTCGAGTATTATGCAACAAGAGAATTTTCGTGGACTCCACATTTTGGCTCATTTTTGGTTTGCACAATCCCATTATTCTATTTGCGTGTGTGTTTCCGTGTACCACTACTTGCTTGGTCTACTTGTTGCATTTGCGAATTTGCAAATCTTTTTCAACATCTTTGACTCAAACTAACAATTGCATCAAAGTTTGTGCCATCATCCTAACCAAGCTCCACCATAAGCTTTTACTTGTGTAGGTGTGAGAACCGACAAGAATTGGTACCAATTGTGCTATTTCATTGTCCGCATTTGAGTGATCTTGATTCATCGTCAACATTGGTCAAGGTACATTTGGTATAAGTTCTTCTCCTTCTCCCACTCACATTTTGCTTGGAATGATGGATAGGCCAAGTACTTCTACCAACCCACTCTTCATCGAGCAAGACGACGACATGTCATCACTCGGCACCAAGAGCCACCTCTTTGGTGCACAACAAGCATTGCATCAAGAGCAACAAGCGATGACCGACTGCATCGACAACCTTGCCACCGAGTTCCGACTCTCCGAGCAACATACAAAGGACTACTTCGACAATAAGCTCGACGTTCACAAGCAAGAACGATGCAAAAATGGACGAGATCCGTGCCTTGTTGGTGAACTGTCCTCCTTCAACTTCTTCGTACTCAAGACGGAGCCGCTCAAGTCGACACTCCGACGACACCTTCTCTGGTTCAAGTACACCAACGTCGAACACTCTTCGACGAGCTACGCGTCAAGACCGTCATGCATCTCGCAATCCTCTACACGACAAGCATTCACAAGAGCAAGTCGACGAGCATGTTCTTCGTCCTCAACCACACCAAGTTGCTTTTGCACAAGCACAAGAATGCCAATGTCAACGTCGCCAAGAGGAAGAACGAGCGCGTCTACATCAAGAGGAACAAGACACCGAGGCTCAACGTTTTCAAGAACAACAACGTGAAGCACAAGCACTTGAGGCACAACGTGCCCTTTAAGAATCAAGTCGAGCCATCGCCAACCGCAACCGAGATTGGCGCAATCAAGAGGAAGAACTTCGAGAAGAAATCCAAGAGTGGAACTACCAACCGCAAGTGCAACATCAAGTTCCTCAAGCTCCTCCACAAGCCTGACAAGTTCATCCTCAACCTCAAGTTCAACAAGAGCAAGTTGATCATGGACTTCCTCCACGCCAAGAGCAAGCTGATCATGGACCTCCTCCACGCCAAGAGCAACATGACGATGATTATCCGCCACGTCAAGGGCGTCATCATCACCATCAACCACAACACAATGAAGAGCAACGCTATGGCAAGCTACAATTCACCATGCCCAAGTTCAATGGAGGCAATGATCCCGAAGAGTACCTCTCATGGGCATTGAAAGTCGACAAAATCTTTAGTTTGCACAACTACGAGGAATATAAGAAGATCGCTATGGCATCCCTTGAGTTCCAAGACTATGTGCTCATATGGTGGGAGCAAGTCCTTGAGCGCCAAGAAGCAAGAGGTGAACCACCAATCACTACTTGGGCTCAAATGAAAGATGTCATGCGTGCATGTTTTGTGCCCGCCTACTACAATCACGACCTCTTCAAGAAGCTCCAACTCCTCAAGCAAGGAACAAAGAGTGTTGAAGAATACTACAAGGAAATGGAGATAGCCATGATTCGAGCCAATTTCACGGAAGATGATGAGCAAACTATGGCACGCTTCTTGAATGGCCTCAATCATCCCATCAAGAAGATTGCCGACTTCCAACCCTACTCCAACCTCATTGAGCTCGTGCATCAAGCTACCAAGGCGGAACGTCGAGTACAAGATTACTTCAACTACGCCAACTACTCATCCAAGACCTACGACTTCTCCAACAACCAAGCTTCAACGACTCCTCCAACTTCTACCTCAACCAAGCCATCTACAAGCAACAACGACAAGTCAAGTTACAAGAAAGCTTCGACAAGCTCAAGTCGTCCTCCTCCTACTACAAGCAACTTCAAGCCGCGCGCTTCATCACCTACTCCAACCGATGAGACCGTCAAGACAAGCTCCTTCAAGTGTTTCACTTGCGGCGGACGAGGCCACAAGTCATTCCAATGCACAAACAAGCGCACCATGATCCTCAATGATGATGGCACCTATGACTCCATGAGTGAAGAGGAGATGGAAGCCCTTGAACAAGTGGCCATGCACCGGCGCGTGAACGAGGATGAAGATGATCAAGTCTTTTGTGATGAGGATTCGAGCCCCGCTCTCGTTGTCTCCAAAGTCTTGACTCTTCAACATCAACAAGAAGAGGACCAAGGATGCCACATCTTCCACACAAAGGCCAGCCTCAATGGAAGGTTCGTCAAGGTCATCATCGATGGAGGTAGTTGGCACAACTTGGCAAGTGAAGAACTATGCTCCAAGCTTCAATTTGTCAAGACGAAGCACCCGCACCCATACAAAGTCCAATGGCTAAGCGACTCCAGTACTATACGAGTTGAGCACACAGTCCAAGTCTCCTTCAAAATTGGTGCATATGAGGACACTTTGGAGTGTGACGTCATCCCGATGTCCGTTTTCCACCTCCTTCTTGGTCGACCATGGCAATTTGACCGCGGCGTCATCCACAATGGGCGTACCAATCACTATAGATTTAAGATGAAAGGGAAGGAGTATGTGCTATGACCTATGTTTCCTAGTCAAGTGATAGCCGACAAGCAAGCCACCCATCGTGGAGAGAAGAGTGAGAGAGTGATCCACTCAAAAGAAAGTGAGAGACACAAGCCAAACTTGAGCGCCTCTTCGCCTAGAGAGAAAAACTTAGTCCTATTTGCCACAAAAAGTGAGATGAGAGAAGTGTGTGAGAACCCATCGAGTGTTATGCACTTTGTTCTTGTGTGCAAGGATGGGGAACCAAAAACTAACACCTCTCATGATCTACCTTCAGTGTTTCAATCTCTTTTGCAGGAATTCCAAGATGTTTTCCCCGATGAGCTACCTCCGGGTCTACCTCCTTTACACGACATTGAGCACCGAATCAACCTCATCCCCGGAGCACCTTTTCCAAACAAAGCTCCATACCGCGTCAACCCCGAAGAAACTAAGGAGATCCAATGGCAAGTAGTACAACTAATCGACAACGGTCATGTACGTGAAAGCTTAAGCCCTTGTTCCGTTCCCGTTATACTTGTGCCCAAGCAAGACGGTAGTTTTCGCATGTGCTCGGATTGTAGACCTAGCAATGCTATTACCGTTCGCTATAGGCATCCCATTCCTCGCCTAGATGATATGCTTGATGAACTTAGCGGTTCCACCATTTTCTCAAAAATTGATCTCAAAAGTGGCTATTATCAAATCCGCATACAAGAAGGTGATGAATGGAAAACTGCTTTCGAAACCAAATTTGGCTTGCACATGTGGTTGGTTATGCCTATGGGTTTATCGGAAGCTCCCGGAACTTTCATGCTTCTTATGCATTTTGTACTTCGACCGTACATTGGAGTGTTTGTTGTGGTTTACTTTGATGGCATTCTTGTTTTTAGCAAATCCTTGAAAGAGCATCTAAAGCATGTTAGGGCTGTTTTGCAAACTCTTCGCAAGGAACGTCTTTATGCCAACATGAAAAAGTGCACGTTTGGTGTTGACAAGCTTGTTTTCTTGGGTTTCGTTGTCTCTTCCAAGGGTGTCTATGTTGATGAATCTAACATTGAAGCAATTAAAACTTGGCCCCAACCCACCAATTTGCAACAACTGCATAGCTTTCTTGGCCTTGCGGGTTTTTATCGTTGCTTTGTGAAATATTTTAGCACTATTGCCACTCCTTTGCATGCCTTGAGTAAGAATAATGCTCCTTTTGTTTGGGGATATTTGCAATCCACCGCTTTTGATGAGCTCAAGTCCTTGCTTACTCATCCTCCGATTCTTGCTTTGCCCAACTTTATAAAACATTTGAGGTTCATTGCGATGCAAGTGGTATCGGAATTGGCGGAGTTTTGATGCAAGAAAAATGAGCTATCGCATATTTTAGTGAAAAACTCTCCGGTGCTCAACTTAACTATCCCATCTATGATAAAGAATTGTATGCTTTAGTGTGTGTGCTACATGTTTGGGAACATTACCTTAGACCTCATGAGTTTGTCATACATACCGATCATGAAATGCTAAAGTACTTAAAAGGTCAAACTAAGTTGAACAAGCATCATGCCAAATGGAGTGAATTCATTGAATCTTTCCCCTATGTGATCAAGTACATTAAGGGTAAGGAAAATGTAGTTGCGGATGCATTTTCACGCATATGCACGCTTGTCACTAAACTTGAGTTGAATGTTATTGGCTTTGAGCACATCAAAAACTTGTATGCTAATGATCCATCTTTTGCTACTCCTTATGCTAAATGTTTGATGCATACATCTTGGGAACGATATTACATCAAGGATGATTATCTTATGAGAGCTAACAAACTTTGCATTCCCGAGTCTTCTCTTCATTTGCTCCTTTTGCAAGAGCTCATGGAGGCGGACTCATGGGACACTTTGGACGCGACAAGACATTCGCCACGCTCTCTAAGAACTACTTTTGGCCCAAGATGTTCCGCAATTTCTCACGCTTCACCAACCGATGCTCTACATGTCGCAAAGCTAAGTCTAAAGCTCAATCCCATGGTCTTTACATGCCTCTTCCTATTCCTTATCAACCTTGGGAAGACATTAGCATGGATTTTGTACTTGGTTTTCCTAGAACTCAAAATGGAAAGGATTCTGTCTTTGTTGTTGTGGACCGATTTTCTAAGATGGCACATTTCATTCCTTGCAACAAGATAGACAATGCTTCACATGTTGCCAATCTATTTTTTAGGGAAATCTTGTGACTCCATGGTGTACCAAGGACAATCATATCCAACCGCAACGTCAAGTTCCTGAGTAACTTTTGGAAGACGCCATGCGCCAAGCTCGTAATCAAGCTCTTGTTCTCCTCCACATATCATCCTCAAACCGACGGACAAACGGAGGTGACCAACCGTACGCTCTCCACTCTACTTCGCGTGTTGATCAAAAATAACATCAAGGAGTGGGAGGCGTGTCTACCCATCACCGAGTACGCCTACAATCGTGCAAGACATTCGACGACCGGAAAGTCCCCTTTCGAGGTTGTTTACGGCTTCAACATGTTGTCCCCATTGGACATTCTACCTCTTCCTCTACAAGAGCGCACCAACATGGATGCGACTACACGGGCAAGCTACATCAACAAGATGCATGAGGATACAAGGCACACCATCGAGTGCCAAGTACAACGACTAGCGACCAAGCTCAACATCAACAAGCACCCCATGATATTCAACATTGGAGATCTCGTGTGGCTACACCTTCACAAGGACCGCTTCCCCAACGAACATAAGTCCAAACTTCTACCTCAAGCCGATGGACCCTTCAAGGTGCTAGCACGCTACAACAACAACGCTTACAAGATCGACCTACCAAGCAACAAGTACAATGTGAACGACATCTTCAACATCGAAGACCTCTCGCCATAGCATGGTGATGAAGATTTCAATCCGAGGTTGGATCCTTCCCAGGGGGGGGGGGTAGATGATGTGGAGCATCCCATGATCATCCCCATGGACACATCTACATCTCCTACAACACCACTTGGACCTATGACTAGAGAAAGTGCAAGAGCTCTCAAAACCGAGGTGACATCACTCCTCTCACAACTCCCTTTCAATGCACACGAGATATGGCTACTACCTCAAACAGAGACACTTTGCATACTCAGGTACCAAGGAGTTAGCCATGGAGAAGCTAGGAAGCAAGGAGAACCGGAAACGGAAGACATGCGTGAAGACGGAGAGGAAAAGCGCCAAGTCCCAAGCTGGCCGGACGATCCGGACGAGGGCCCGGACGATCCGGACAGAGCCCGGACGATCCGGACCTCGGTCCGGACGATCCGGCTAAATCGCCCCGAAGACACCCAAAGCTCATCCCTGAAGCCGGACCATCCGAATGCCTACCCGGATCATCCGGACATCACCCAGACATCCGGACCCCCAGCCGGACATCCAGACCTGCACCGCCACTGCCTGCATCACCAGCTCATCCGGGCCTCCTCCCGAATCATCCGGCCAGAGCCCGTATCATCCGGCTCCTCACCCGGATCATCTGGACCCTGACTGCGTGCACGTGTTGGGCTGAGCCCATGTACCCCTTCGCCCCCTAACCTATATATAGGACTCCTCCTCCTCCTTTCGAGACTTAGCATTGGTTTAGCTCATTTGAGATAGAGCATTGCTCATCCGTATCAGATCTACAACTCGTGAGGGACCGCACCTCTTCGGAGAAAATCCACCCGGATTCAAGACCTCCATCCGGAGAAGACCACCAAGACCTCCTCACGGAGAAGAACGGTTACCCTTGTATTGTCCTTTGTTGGCTTTCGATCTCGTGTTACTTTGTGGCTCGATGATCTAGCACATGTGTGATCATATTCGTGTTGGTTGAGTGTTTTATCTTGCGTTTTCCCCCGTGATTTCCCTCGTTCTCGTCCGCGCGTTCTTCGTGTTCCTCGTAGGGATCCTCTCCAAACGTGAAAGGTCGGCCCCTAGGGTTCCACCCTACATCAGTTTTGCTTTGTGATCCCTCTATGTAATCAAGTCCGTGAGCTATATATAATAAAGATTAGTGTTGAGTCAAGGGCTTTGCTATCTTGCTATGATCTTAAATGCATAAAAGAATAAAAAGAAATAAAAGAGTTCATATTGATCTTATGGATAGTAATGACTTCACACATAAAGAGTATGATACATAAAAGTTGTTGAGAGTTGGCAAACATAGTTTTGGTCATCGTTGCAATTAATAGGAAGTAACAAAGAAAGAGAGGTCCTCACATATAAATATACTATCTTGGACGTCTTTTATGATTGTGAGCACTCATTAAAGTATGACATGCTAAAGAGTTGATGTTGGACAAGGAAGTCAACGTAATGGGTTATGTTTTCTCACATCTCAGTTAAAGTATATTGTCATGGATCATTCAAATATGTTGAGCTTGCCTTTCCCCCTCATGCTAGCCAATTCCTTGCACCAAGTAGAGATACTACTTGTGCATCCAAATATCCTTAAACCCAGTTTTGCCATGAGAGTCCACCATACCTACCTATGGATTGAGTAAGATCCTTCAAGTAAGTTGTCATGTTGCATGCAATAAAAATTGTTCTCTAAGTATGTATGGCTTATTAGTGCGGAGAAAATAATCTTACGATCGTGTGATATGGAAGTAATAAAAGCGACAGACTGCATAATAAAGGTTCATATCACAAGTGGCAATATAAAGTGATGTTCTTTTGCATTAATATTTCGTGCATCCAACCAAAAAGCACATGACAACCTCTACTTCCCTCTACGAAGGGCCTATCTTTTACTTTATGTCTTTTACATTATGCAAGAGTCAAGGTGATCTTCACCTTTCCCTTTTACATTTTATCCTTTGGCAAGCACCTCGTGTTGGAAAGATCCTGATATATATATCCAATTGGATGTAAGTTAGCATGAACTATTATTTTTGACATTACCCTTAAGGTAAGACGTTGGGAGGCAACACTATAAGCCCCTATCATTCTCTCTGTCCGATTAAAACTCCATAACAATAAGTATTGCGTGACTGTCAACAATTGTGAAAGACTAAATGATAGTTGGGTATGTGCACTTGCTGAAAAGATCTTATATTGACTCTTTCCGATGTTATGATAAATTGCAATTGCTTCAATGACTCAGATTATAGTTTGTTAGTTCCCAATGAAGTTTATGATGCATACTTGACATTGTGAATAGATTGTTACTTGAGCATAAGAAATCATATGACAAAATCTATATATGTTGATGTTATAAGTATGATCATGATGCCCTCATGTTCGTACTTTACTTTTATCAACACCTCTATCTCTAAACATGTGAACATATTTTCCGATATCAGCTTCCTCTTGAGGACAAGCGAGGTCTAAGCTTGGGGGAGTTGATACGTCCATTTTGCATCATGATTTTATATCGATATTTATTGCATTATGGGCTGTTATTACACGTTATGTCACAATACTTATGACTATTCTCTCTTATTTTACAAGGTTTAACATGAAGAGGGAGAATGCTGGCAGTTGGGATTCTGGGCTGGAAAAGGAGCAAATATTGGAGACATATTCTGCACAGCTCCAAAAGTCCTGAAACTCCACGAAAGTCATTTTTGGATTAATGATAATTATTTAGCGGAAGAAATACCTGAGGGAGGCCACCCACCGTCCACGAGGGTGGGGCGCGCGCCCACCCTTACAGGGCGCGCCCCCTGCCTCGTGGGCCACCTAGCAGCCCTTCGATGCCCATCTTCTGCTATATGAAGCCTTTTACCCTGGAAAAAATCAGAAGCAAGCTTACGGGACGAAACTCCGCCAGCACGAGGTGGAACCTTGGCAGAACCAATCTAGGGCTCCGGCGGAGCTGTTCTGCCGGGGAAACTTCCCTCCGAGAGGGGGAAATCATCACCAACGATCCTCTCATCGGGAGGGGGTCAATCTCCATAAACATCTTCACCAGCACCATCTCCTCTCAAACCCTAGTTCATCTCTTGTATCCAATCTTTGTACCAAAACCTCAGATTGGTACCTGTGGGTTGCTAGTAGTGTTGATTACTCCTTGTAGTTGATGCTAGTTGGTTTTTCCTGTGGAAGATCATATGTTCAGATCCTTAATGCATATTAATACCCCTCTAATTATGAACATGAATATGATTTGTGAGTAGTTACGTTTGTTCCTGAGGACATGGTGAAGTCTTGCTATTAGTAGTCATGAGAATTTGGTATTTGTTTGATATTTTCATGAGATGTATGTTGTCTCTCCTCTAGTGGTGTTATGTGAACGTCGACTACATGACACTTCACCATTACTTGGGCCTAGAGGAAGGCATTGGGAAGTAATAAGTAGATGATGGGTTGCTAGAGTGACAGAAGCTTAAACCCTAGTTTATGCGTTGCTTTGTAAGGGGCTGATTTGGATCCATATGTTTCATGCTATGGTTAGGTTTACCTTAATACTTCTTTTGTAGTTGCGGATGCTTGCAATAGGGGTTAATCATAAGTGGGATGCTTGTCCAAGAAAGGGCAATACCCAAGCACCGGTCCACCCAAATATCAAATTATCAAAGTAACAAACGCGAATCATATGAGCATGATGAAAACTAGCTTGACGATAATTCCCATGTGTCCTCGGGAGCGCTTTTCTCATTATAAGAATTTGTCCAGGCTTGTACTTTGCTACAAAAAGGGTTGGGCCACCTTGCTGCACCTTATTTAGTTTTATTGCTTGCTACTCATTACAAATTATCTTATCACAAAACTATCTGTTACCTACAATTTCAGTGCTTGCAGAGAATACCTTACTGAAAACCGCTTGTCATTTCCTTCTGCTCCTCGTTGGGTTTGACACTCTTACTTATCGAAAGGACTACGATAGATCCCCTTCACTTTTGGGTCATCAAGGGGCTATCTGGACCCTCTGATTAGATCGAACGGTCGAGAATAAAATGCTTTTGGAGTCCAAACAAATAACCGAAGATATTTTTGGGACATTTGGGGATGATCTGGATCCATCGGTAACGAGAACTCGGTTCGGGTTCGGAGAAGTTTTCGGACGCGCGAGGGGCTCTGTGCATTGTGTAGAGAGGGTGGGCATTTAGACGAGAGGTGAAAATCGAAGACAATGGGGGTCTGACGAAAGTCCACGGGGACAAGGGGGGTTTGTTGGTCTCGGAGAAAGAGAGAAGAGAGCGGTCTGGTTGGTCTGCGAGAAGGTCAACAAAGCCAAGCGATCTGACAACATGCCACGGAGGCAAGGAGTGAAGCGGCAATGACAAACGGCTACGTGGTTCTATGAAAACATGCGGATGCAATGCACATGATGCCATGATGAAATGCAACAAGCAAAATAAAACACACAACGACGATTAGAAACATGGAAGGCGTCTGGAGCGTCGGTTTCGGGTCCTTACAATATCTCTCTCTGTTCTCTTCTATTTCATGTTCTTGTTTTCTGGCCCTTCACTGTTTCTTAAACTCCAACAGATTCGTCACTCTGATTGGGCTGACATTTTGAGGTGTTTTTGTCCATAAATTATCTCGCTTGGGGCGAAAGATGGGTTGCAACCGCCTTACGAGGGAGTTAAAAGGCAGCACGGCGCGACCCCCCCCCTGTCCATGCTCCGGTGCCTTGTGACCACCTCAGGCACCATCTTGCGTTGATTCTTGTTCCCAAAAATCACATATATTCCAAAATAATTCATCAAATTTTTATCGTGTTTGCACTTCACTTGATATGGATATTCTGCGAAACAAAAAACATGCAACAAATAGGAAGTGGCACTTGGCACTTGGTCAATATGTTAGTCCGAAAAATAATATAAAATGTTGCCAAAAGTATATGAAAGTTGTACAATATTGGAATGAAACAATAAATAATTATAGATACGATGGATATGTATCGATATGGAACACGAAATACCCAAAAAATGGTTGTACTTGCTACTCATGGATATGGGAAACCTCCTAAAACCCTTGATTGTTGTTATGTGGAAAACATTAAATACTACTTTGATAATCCTGATTAATCCCCATTCAACTTGATAATGGGAGATACTTTGGATCACCGGGAATACTTTACGGATTACAGCTTGTCTCAAAAAGAGAAACACTTATGGGATGAAATTAAAATGTTGTGTTGGTATGCGTGGCATATGTGCTCTATGTATGATTATACATGTTGCTCTATGTTCAAGGCTCTACACCTTCTCTTTCAATGTGAATTTAATGATAATGAAACATTGGATTCTTATGCTAATGGTGTATATGATGACTATGATGTGGAACAAAGAGAAGAATTTGTTGCTTTTAAGGGTGCTTATGAAATTGAATCTTTGTTTGAAAAGTATGAAGATTGTGATGATGCTCTTTACAAATTTGAAAATTATTTTGTACTTAAATATTTTTATGAGAATTATGAATACAATGCCAATATTAATGAGTTTATTGAGAAAGTCTCCGCTATCTAAGAAGAGACTAATATTTTGCACGAATCTCTGGAAGAAGAAATTGCTGAAACTATGAGCTCATTAGATGAAAAAGATGAGGAGGAGAGCGAAGAACAAAAGGAGGAAGAGAGGATTAGCTACCCATACCTATATTCTGATGAGAGTAACCCTTCAACTCATACATTGTTTAATTCCCCTTCGTGCTAACCAAATGATGAATGCTATATTCCTTTGGATTCGTTTGCAATATCCCTTTTTCATGAACTTGAAGCTTGCTATGCTTGTGGCCCCAATGCCAATATGAATTATTCTTATGGAGATGAACTTGCTATTGTTTCTTATGATAAAAATGAAGTTTTTCCTATTGCACCCACACATGATAGTCCTATTATCTTCTTGAATTCTCCCAAATACACTATATCAGAGAAGTTTGCTTTTATTAAGGTTTATATTGATGGGTTGCATTCTACAACTACAGATGATGATATTGATGGATATTTTTTGCATGTGCTTTTTGCTCCTAATTGCAATTATTATGAGAGATGAACTACATCTCCTCTCTATGTATCCAATACGATAAAATTGCAAGAAACTGTTTATACTATACATTGGCCTTTACTTGAAGTGCATGATTTTTTTCTTTTATGACATGTTGATGCATAGGAAGAGAGTTAGACTCCATTGTTACATGATATATGTTGCTTTGTTCTCACTACTAAAATATAAATCATTCTTAATTAAAATTGGCTTTGATATACCTTGGGATCTGGGTGGATCAATTACTTGAGCATGTTATGCCTAGCTTAATGGCTTTAAGGAAAGCACTACCTGTGAGACAACTCAAAATTTTCGAGAGCCATTTTATTCTATTGTATGCTTTCAAAAAGTTTAAAAACAAAAAAATATTAAGGGGAACCTAAAAAAATTTCAAAATAAAAGTGAAAGTGAGAAAGACGAACACCGTTGAAATGGGGGACGTCCCTGAACTTTGTTCATGCCCATGGAAACTTTGTGAATCTCGATTACAGAAACTTTTCAATAAAAATAATTATCCCCTTGTACAAAGCCATTGTATTATAAAAATAATTTTCCAAGATTTACCTTTAGGGTGTTCAAATTTATTGTTTGGTGTGTGTTGTGCAAAAACAAAAACTTTTGATGTAGTGTTTGAATTTTGACAATTTAATGGAACATGGAAAAAATCTGAAAATTTTACACAGTACTGCTATGCAAAACATTTATCACGTATTAATTTTTTACAAGTTTTTGAGTTACATAAATATATGTTTCATATGCAACTTTATAGATTATCCTCTTTTCACAGATTGTTGTTACAGTTTCTTTATCTACTTATGTTGGAAATCTTGTTGAGCCTCATTGATTTGGGAGCCATAGAATTTTGCTAGCATACAGCGGGTAATGTTTGATTATAATTATACAATAATGTTGCAGCAAGACATGATGGGATTTGATGTTATATGTAATAACCCCTCTAATAAAAAGTTCGGTTAAGTTTGTGTGGACGAAGTGTTCAAAGATCGAGGAGGTATCGATATCAAAAGAATAAGGAGAGGCAAGACTTCAAGCTTAGGAATTCCTAAGGCGCCCCAAGTAAATGTTCAAGGAGACTCAAGCATCTAAGCTTGGGGATGCGCCAGAAGGCATCCCATCTTTCTTCCTCGACAATTATCGGTATGTCTCAGTTTTTGTTTTGTTCACGTGATATGCGTAAATTCTTGGAGCGTCATGTGTTTTTTATTTTTATTTTTAGTAATGCACCATGCTGGTATGAGATAGTCCTTGGTTGATTTATAGAATTATATATGCACTTCACTTATATCTTTTGAGCATGGCTTTATAGAATGCTTCATGTGCTTCACTTATATCTATTGAAGTTTGGATGCTCATTTCTCTATATTTGGAACATCGTTATTTGTAGAATGCTCTTTTTGCTTCACTTATATTTATGCGTGCTAGACTGTTTTTACGAAAGAATTAAACTCTCATGCTTCACTTATATCTAGTTAGAGAGTTAACATGAATTGGTCATTCACATGGTTAGCCAAAAAATCCTACATAAAACTTGTTGATCATTGAACATGATAAGTTTGATTCCTTGCAATAGTTTTGTGATATTAAGATGGTAATATATGGGTGCATTAGTTGATAATCATGGTTTAGTAATAATATTGAGATAAAGTTTGTGATTCCCGAAGCATGCATATATAGCCGATAATTTTGCGATGAGGTTGGAGCATAATTTATCCTTGATTGAAATACTTTGTGTTGTTCGGATCAGCGGCGCCCAACGGTTAACTCCTCCCAACCTTGCCCCTAGGGGCATGTGAGTAGTACTTTGCTTCGAGGGCTAATAAAACTATCACAATAAGTATATGAGTTATTTATGACTAATTTGAGTTCATGGAAAATTACGCACTCCCACCTTTCTGCATATTGCTAGACTCTTCGGTATAGTGCATTGCGCTTTCTCACCTCGAGAGTTGGTGCAAACTTTGTTGGTGCATCCAAACCCCATGAGATGATATGCTCTATCACACATAAGCCTCCTTATATCTTCGTCGAAGCAGCAACCATACCTACCTATTATGGCATTTCCATAGCCATTGTGAGATATATTGTCATGCAACTTCCACGGTTTTGTCTTATGACATGTGTGTTCATCATCATATAGCTTTGCATGATCATATAGAGCTGACATGATATTTGTGGCAAAACCACCATTCATCAATGCTATACATGTTACACTAGATCATTGCACATACTGGTACACTGCCAAAGCCATTCATATAGAGTCATGTTATTTAAGTATATCGAGTTGTAAGTAAATAAAAGTGTGGTGATCATCATTATTAGAGTGTTGCCCTACCAGTGAGGAAAAGAAGGTGGAGACTAATGAGTCCTCAAAAAGGTGGGGGTGAGGTCTATGAGACTATTATAAAAAAGTGTCTGAAAGAGCCCACAAAAAAGAGAAAACAAAAAATGAGAGAAAATGAGAGAGGGGGCACACTATTATCCATTTTCCACACTTGTGCTTCAAAGTAGAACCATGTTCTTCATTCAAAAGTCTCCATGATTTTTCACCTTCATATACTAACGGGAATTTTACATTTAGAACTTGGCTTGTATATTTTGATGACGAGCTTCCTCAAATGCTCGAGGTCTTCATGAGTAAGCAAGTTAGATGCACGCCTGAGGGAGTCCTGGAATAAGGGGTCCTCGGACAGCCGGACTATATAATTTGGCCGGACTGCTGGACTATGAAGACACAAGATAGAAGACTTCATCCCGTGTCTGGATGGGACTCTCCTTGGCGTGGTGTAACGCCCCGAATCCGATGCGCCAGGTGTCCTCCAGTCATTCCCCGTCGTTGCCATGTCATTTGCTTGTGTGTTGCACTTTGCCATGTCATCATCTGCATTTCATCTGCATGTTTTTCAAAACTTGCGTCCGTTCGGGTTCCCCCGGTTCTCTTTGTTGTCCGTTATAAGCCCAGACACACCCGCACGCGCCCGCGGCACCTCCAAAATATTATTTTATAAGTGGCATAAAAATGTTCTTGAAATGGGTTGAAAGTTGGCGTGCGGTCTTATTATAGTGTAGGTAGACTGCTTGCCAAGTTTCATCGCATTCGGACTCCGTTTGTTAGCCCAACCGTTAAACATATAGCGACATCACTGCCTATTTATTCGTCGGACGTTTCGGTCTCCGAAACAGTTGTCGGGCTGCCCTTCCCTTCTCTTTTCTCAGTCTAGCCCATCTAAACACAGCCCACTAACCCCTCCTAGGCCTGCCTAACCCCCTCTCTCGATCGGATCCGTCGGATCGCGGCCGGAGGCTTTGAAAACCCCCTAACCCTAGTCTTTTCCCTATATAAACCCACCCCTAGTCCATTTTGGACATCCTAATCTAGACCTACCCTACCCTCCTTCTTCCTGCAGCCAGCTGCCACCTCCCACCTCCAAATCTGCGCCCGGCCACCCTTGCTCCGCCACTTGGCGCCTCCCTGCAGGTCAAAGCCGCTGCCAGCGCTGCCCAGGGCCACTCCCGACGCGCCACGTGCCCCCCAGCCGGCTCCCCCCATCGCGGCCCGCGCAGCCCAGGCCAGGCCCACTAGAGGCTGATCTGGGCCCGAGCAGGCCCGACCGCATCGCTGCCGCGTCGCTGGCTCGCCTCCGCTCTCCGTCCGCATCCCCGACCTCCTCCCCAGCGCTGCCTCGCGCCGTCACCCACAGCTCCGCCGCCCCTGCCGGCGACCACCACCAGAGGGCCACCGCCGTCCCGCCAAGTCACCGCCGCCCCCGCACCTTCTCTCCCTCTCGCTGCCTCTCTCTCTCTCTCTCTCCGTAGGATCCGCCGCCGCTTGCCAGACCTCTTGCGCGCCCCCTGCACCGTCTCTTGCCGGATCTGGGATCCCCGTCCCTGGATCTCCCCGTTCCAGCCGGTCCCTGCGCTGGCCGCCTCGCCGGAGTCCCGGAACATCTCCGCAGTGAGCCACCGTTGTCGTGCTCGGGAACGAGCACGAGCGCTCGTGCCCCCGCTCACTCGCCCGCTTGGGTCACCGGGTGGGCACCGGCCTCCCCGCGGCCCAGCCTGCTCCACCCGGCCTGCCTGGCCTTTTCCTCGCCGTCCTGGGCCGAGCCCACTTGGTGAGCAGCCCGATGACCCGCCTTAGCGTTGTTTAGTCTCGCATCACACTGTTTTATTTTTTGAAATTCGGCCAAGTCCCTGAAAAATCATATCATCATGGCATGTTGTGGTGCTTATAACTTTGTGCTTCTTTCTCTGTTTGGAGTGCATGATATGTCAAATGTTCATCTCAAAGTGCTCTTCATGATGGACTAGTTTGCATTCATGTTCCTGTTCATGTTGATGCCTTAATCTTCGTTGCAAAACTGCTATGTGATATGAACTGATGTAATCTGCTGATTGTTAACATCACGTGTGCATCTTGTGAGTACTATAACTTTGTCACTGTTGACCATATGATGGTGATCTTGATATGCACATGTTCTGCTCTTCATGCTCTACACGTTGTTGTGCTTTGAATTCATGTTAGGGTGCATATTGACATGGTAATGCTTGTTGCAAAAGTGCATGTTGTTGTTAAGTGCTGAAAACTGCTATAACTTGTTGATTTGTCATTTTTGTGGCATTTTGTGTGTGCATCCTGTGAGCATGATGTCTACATGTTTTAGGAGCATTTTCATGCCATCCTTACAGTGGTTCCATCCATGTATTTTTATGTTCCTTGTAGTGAGTGCATCAAGCTTGTGAAGTGGGCTGCTTGCTGTTAATGTCCTGTCAATGCGGAATCTGTCATATCATGTTGCCATGTTTTCTTGATGCTACCAATTAATCCGTGCATAATCTGGAGATGCTTAATTGACATGTTTGTTGTCTATGTTATGGTCTATCATGCCTTGCCTTTTCATGCCCTACATATATCCTGTAGCATATGTTCTCATTGCCATGAACTTGCTTAGATAATGTTCCATATTTCTGTTAACTTCATGATGCCTTGTTGTGATCTTGTTATTGAGTGATCCATGCCTCTTCTGGAGATGCTAAAATTACATGTTTTGAAGTATCCTATGAGTACTTTATTCACATGCCATGTTTGCTAATTTTAGATTTTTTATGCCTTTGTTCCATCCTTGCAAACATGCTATCATAATGTTGCTATTTTACACTTGCTGAAACTGTTTTAACATTCAATATTGCCATGTTGGTTCCCACTAATCCATGAGCCATATGCCTATGATGTCTTGATGTTATTTGCTCTTTGTTATGTTTAAGTTGATGTCATGCCCTTGGTTTCCATGTTTACTTGCTGTAGATTGTCTCTTTCTTGCTATCAAGTTGCCATCATATTAACTCTGCCCATGTATATGCTCCTGTGTTATAAAGTTGCTTTTTGCATTGATCATATTGGTTTAATCTTGATGCTTATGAACCTTATCCTTAATGATATTTGAATTGTGTTACCTGTACATGAAGTGCATGCCAAATTTGTGCTCATAATATTCCTGTAGCATGCTGTTTTCATGTTTGCAAAGTGCCTACTTGATGTTTTGGGCAGATTGTTGTTATATCTTGTTTGGAGTGTATGTGTTGCACCGTTGCTCCGTTTTGAGCATGCTCTATATGAAACTTGCTTAGAATTGCATGTAGTTTCATATTATCATGTTGCATACTTTTTTTGAGGTGTTTGCTTGATGTTTGAATGCATTTTGCATCATTGCCATGTTTAACTTGTTTTGCTCACATCTTCTAGGTCGTAGCTCCGAACTAAATGAACTTTATATGAAACTTGACTAGAATTTCGTGTAGATCATCTTTGTACATCTTAAATTTCTGTTTAACAACTTGAACATAAGGTTTATTCAGATCTGGATCAATTTCGAAATTTGCATATGAGGACTTACCGGAATTGTTATATGTTGTTTTCGGCCTCATTTAAGCTTGCTTAGATGTGTTATTCTTGTATGCATCATCTCTTGCCATGAGTAGCATCATATAGCCTTTGCCATGCATCATGCTTGGTTGTGCATCATGTCATGTGTATGCGTTGTATGTTTACCATATTGTTTGCTTCTTTCTGGTTGTGCTTCTTCTCGATAGTTCATGTTTCGTTGCGATCGTGAGAATTCGTTCGTCTACGCTTGGTTCGTCTTTGCCCGTTCGTCTTCTTCATGGACTCATTCTTCTTCCTAGCGGTATTTCAAGTAAGATGACCCTTGCGCTGGATCTAACTACTATCATTGTTATGCTAGTTGCTTCGTTCTATCGCTATGCTGCGCTACCTATCACTTGTTGATCAAGCCTCGCAAATTGCCATGTCAGCCTCTAACCTTTTCATCCTTCCAAGCAAAATGTAGTTTGGCTATGTTACCGCTTTGCTCAGCCCCTCTTATAGCGTTGTTAGTTGTAGGTGAAGTTGAAGATTTCTCCATGTTCGAACTGGATTTCTTGGGATATCACAGTATCTCTTATTTTAATTAATGCATCTATATACTTGGTAAAGGGTAGAAGGCTCGGCCTTATGCCTGGTGTTTTGTTCAACTCTTGCCGCCCTAGTTTCCGTCATACCGGTGTTATGTTCCTTGATTTTGCGTCCCTAACACGGTGTGGGTTTATGGGCCCCTCTTGACAGTTCGCTTTGAATACTCTTCCAGCAAGTCCCAACATTGGTTTTAACATTTGCCATAATAATACTTAAACTAAATAATTAATTGGCATAGGGCGTCATGAACCCGAGGATTTTTTGCTACATAGCAGGGAGGGGCCGGCGCTGATGGTGTTGGTCCCAAACGGGCAGACTGCGGGGCCACCACGAGGCAACCCGAGGATCTGGTTTTACTCGTGGGCTGACCTATTCGGACGTGGCCTGAGACAAGATACACGCGGCTACTATCAGGGTGTCGACACGCTGGGAGGCTTTGCTGGATTAGTTTTACCATTGTCGAAATGTCTTGTGCACCGCGATCCCGAGTCTGATCGGATGTCCCGCGATGGAGGATTGTCTCCGCGGATTGTGAGCTTATAATGGGCTAAGTTGGGACACCCCTGCAGGGTTTAAAATTTCGAAAGTCATGCCCGCGGTTATGTTGCAGATGGAAATTTTTAATGTCCGGTTGTAGAGAACTTGACACCAGATTCGAATTAAAATACACCAACTGCGTGCGTAACCATGACGGTCTCTTTTCGAGAGGGTCGAGAAGACAACATGGTGGGTATGTTTGAACGTAAATAGTTCAGGATCACTTCTTGGTCATTACTAGTTTGCGACCGTCTGCGTAGCTTCTCATCTTATTCTTGTACTTGTAAGTTAGCCACCATATCATGCTTAGTAGCTTGCAACAACCTCACCAGTTATCCATTCCGTACCCATTAAGCTTTGCTAGTCTTGATACCCATGGTAATGGGATTGCTGAGTCCTCATGGCTCACAGATTACTACAACAACAATTGCAGGTACAGGTAATGCGATGATCATGACGCGAGAGTGATGCTTGCTTACTTTGAGTTCTTCTTATCCTTCTTCTTCGATCAGGGGATAGGTTCCAGGTCGGCAGCCTGGGCTAGCAAGGTGGATATCATTTGAGTTTCTGTTTGTGTTTCATCCGTAGTCGGATGTTGCTCTTATGTATGATGTTGTTGTATTCATGTGGCATTGTATGCCTTTTGTATGTACCCCAACTATTATGTAATGGTACGATGTAATGATATCCACCTTACAAAAGCATCTCCAATATGCGCTTCTATCCTTGGTGGGACCTTCGAGTTCCTTTAGGATAGGGTCGCATATTGGGCGTGACAAGTTGGTATCAGAACCTTGACCAACCATAGGAGCCCCCTTGATTGATCGTAGTTGGCCATTGTTGAGTCTAGAAGAAAACTATTTTCGGAGTCTAGTTATATCGGAGAGTAGGAATTCCTTTTACTCCTCAGCCCCTTCGTCGCTCTAGTGAGGAATCTTAACGTAGGTGTTTTGAGTTACTCCTCTTCCCTTCAAATTTTCCTTAGGATCACGCAGTTAGTTTTTTGTCGTTCATTGGTTCTCAGCTTTTTTCATCTGGTGCATTTATCGTCAAGTTGATTCGACCCTCTTTGTTTTACGAGAACAATCCTCAGTTCTTTCTCAATGTCAATCCTTAGTTGTTTTCTTTTTCCCACCCACCCACCCTTTTTCTTCTCAGAGCCGAAGCCCGTAATCGAGTATCCATCCGACAAAAGCGAAGCCTTTGCATTATTTCCTCAATTATTTCAACCGGTGTTTTCTCTTCAAGTTATTTGTCGGTTCCCCTTCCAAGTTGCCGTTTTCCCCCGCCCTCCCACCCCTTTTTCTTCCCGGAGCTTGAGTCTCTTTCGAGCATCAATTTCATTTGTGCGAAGCCTCTCCAGTCTTTCGTCAATTGTTTCAACCGGTGATTTCTTGTCTAGTTTGTATTTCTTCATCTCTTTCTTTTCCGGTGGATTCAATTCCAATTTTGGGTGTTGATCATATTCTTTCTAACGGCTCAAATGTTTCCTCTTGCTCATTCGCCTCTCGCCATCTAATCATTCTGGAGTTCCGAAGACATCTCAGGAGATTCGTCGGTGTTCCAATTAATTCGAGGTTGTCACCTCATTCAAATATTTCAATTGTTCCGGTGCATCATCTATTCTGCAATCCTTTTCAACGGTGTTTTCTTTTCAGTGGGCCCTAACCCACAAGTGTTTTCCCAGGATCTTACCTGACTCTTCTAATTACTCCGGAGCTATTCCTAATTCTTTTCGAAGTGTGACGTAAGAATGGATTCCATCAGTCACATGCCTTCCCCAAGAACGCTTGCAAATTCTTTTCATTGTTGGCTCAACCTTTTCGCTTTTCATTCTACCGGAGTATCTCAGTAATTTTGGTGGTGCTTCTCGTCATCATTTGAAGACTGAAGGAGAGTTCCTCTTAAATCTTGCCCGTTCTCTTGAAGATTCGTGGTTCTAGCTTCATGTTATCCTCTCGAATTATTCCATTTGTCAGATATTCTTTTCTTACCCACCCGGAGTATGTCAGGAGTACTTTTTCGTTTCTTTTCACCGGAGGCCATCATTCCAGAGGAATTCTTCGTCCTCACATTCCAGCTATCCTTATCCAATTATCCCGGCACTTCGTTCAAGTGCTCTTTAATCAGCTCGAGTTCTTCCAGTTCTCTTGCATCTAACTCCACTCAGAGCATATTTGTTCTTCTAATTCTTCCCGGTAATTCATTCTTTTTCATCAATCATTTTCGAATTCTTACGGTGGTCCATTCAAGATTCCCTTTCCTTTGTTAGCATATCACTCATGGTGGAAGTTCTTGTTCTCTCATCCATTCTTTTCAACGTGGGAATCTTTCAATTCTTCCGGAGGAATTGCATTGCGTTGTTCATCTCCTCAAGTGTCATCCCGTCTTGTGAAGTTCATATTCTATTCATTCCATTTTCAGCCTGAGTGCTGCTGAAATTCTTTCGTTCTTTTCCCTTTCCTATCTTGTTCTAACCGGAGTGGTTTTAGAGTCTATCTTGTGTCTTGAGCTTTTCATTATCGTCATATTCGCCTTTCCTCTTTTCAACCCGAGTGCTCTCGATCTTTGTTCATCTTCTCTCTTGCTTTCTGGTTTCACCTCTTCCCTTTCTCTTCCGTCTTGTTCCTAAGATCTCGGCACGAGATCTCTTGTTAGTAGAGGAGAGTTGTAACGCCCCGAATCCGATGCGGCAGGTGTCCTCCAGTCATTCGCTGTTGTTGCCATTTCATTTGCTTGCGTGTTGCACTTTGCCATGTCATCATCTGCATTTCATCTGTATGTTTTTCAAAACATGCATCCGTTCGGCTTCCCCCGGTTCTCTCCGTTGTCCGTTCTAAGCCTAGACACACCCGCACGTGCCCGCGACACCTCCAAAATATTATTTTATAAGCGGCATAAAAATGTTCTCGGAATGGGTTGAAAGTTGGCGCGGTCTTATTATAGTGTAGGTAGACCGTACCGCCTGCCAAGTTTCATCGCATTCGGAGTCCGTTTGTTAGCCACCTCATTAAACATATAGCGGCATCGCTACCGGTTTATTCGTCGGACGTTTCGGTCTCCGAAACAGTTGCCGGGCTGCCCTTCCCTTCTCTCTTCTTAGTTTAGCCCTTCTAAACATAGCCCACTAACCCCTCCTAGGCCTGCCTAACCCCCTCTCTCGATCGGATCTGTTGGATTGTGATCGGAGGCTCTCAAAACCCCCTAACCCTAGTCTTTTCCCTATATAAACCCACCCGTAGTCCATTTTGGGCATCCCAATCTAGACCTACCCTACCCTCCTTCTTCCGGTAGCCAGCCGCCACCTCCCACCTCCAAATCCGCGCGCAAACACCCTTTCTCTGCCACTTGGCGCCTCCCCACAGGTCAGCACCGCCGCCAGCGCCGTCCAGGGCCACTCCCAACGCGCCACGTGCCACCCCAGCCGGCTCCCTCCACCACGGCCCATGCAGCCCAGGCCAGGCCCACCCGAGGCCGATCTGGGCCCATGCAGGCCCGACCGCTCCGCCGCCGCCTCCCTGGCTCGCCTTCGCTCTCCGTACGCATCCCCGAGCTCCTCCCCAGCACCGCCTCGCGCTGTCGGCCGCAGCTCCGTGCTGCCCCTGCCGGCGACCACCACCGGAGGGCGCCGCTGTCCCACCAGGTCACCGCCGCCCCCGCACCTTCTCTCCCTCTCGCTGCCTCACTCTCTCTCCCTCTCCTGCGAGATCCATCGCCGCTTGCCGGAGCTCCTACGCGCCGCCTGCGCCGTCCCTTACCGGATCTAGGATCCCCGTCCCCGGATCTTCCCATTCCAGCCGGTCCCTGCGCTGGCCGCCTCGTCGGAGTCCCGGAACCTCGCCGCCGTGAGTCTCCATTGCCTTGCTCGGGAACAAGCACGAGCGCTCATGCCCCCGCTCACTCGCCCGCTTGGGCCACCGGGTGGGCCCTGTCCTCCCCGCAGCCCAGCCTGCTCCACCCGGCCTGCCTGGCCTTTTCCTTGCCGTCCTGGGCCGAGCCCACTTGGGGAGCAGCACTATGCCCTTCCTGAGCGTTGTTTAGTCTTGTGTCGCACTGTTTTTTTCGAGATTCGATCCCTGAAAAATCATATCATCATGGCATGTTGTGGTCCTTGTAACTTTGTGCTTGTTTCTTCGTTTGGAGTGCATGATATGTCAAAATGTTCATCTCAGAGTGCTCTTCATGATGGAGTAGTTTGCATTCATGTTCATATTCATGTTGATGCCTTAATCTTCGTTGCAAAACTGCTATGTGATATGACCTGCTGTAATCTGTTGATTGTTAACATCACTTGTGCATCTGGTGAGTACTATAACTTTGTCCCTGTTGATCATATGTTGGTGATCTTGATATGCACATGTTCTGCTCTTCATGCTCTAAATGTTGGTGTGCTTTTCATTAATGTTAGGGTGAATATTGACATGGTAATCCCTGTTGCAAAAGTGCATGTTGCTAATAACTGCTATAATTTGCTGATATGTTGTTTTTGTTGCATTATGTGTGTGTATCCTATCAGCATGATGTCTACATGTTTTAGGAGCATTTTCATGCCATATTTAAAGTGGTACCATCCATGTATTTTTATGTTCCCTATAGTGAGTGCATCAATCTTGTGAAGTGGGCTACTTGTTGTTAATGTTTTGTCAATGCTGAATCTGTCATATCATGTTGCCATGTTTTGTTGTTGCTACCAATTAATCCATGCATAATCTGGAGATTCTTAGTTGACATGTTTTGTTTTCTATGTTATGGTCTATTATTACATGCCTTTTCATGCCCTATATATGTCATGTATCATAAGATTTCAGTGCCATGAACATGCATATATAATGTTCTAGATTTCTGTTAACTTCATGATGCCTTGTTATGGTCTTGTTATTGAGTGATCCATTCCTCTTCTGGAGATGCTCCAATAACATGTTTAGAAGTATGCTATGAGTACTTTGTACACAAACCATGTTTTCTAATTTTGGATGTCTTATGCCTCTGTTCCATCCTTGCAAACATGCTATCATAATGTTGTTGTCTTACACTTGCTGAAACTGTTTTAACATTCAATCTTGCCATGTTGGTTCCCACTAATCCATGAGCTATATGCCTATGGTGTCTTGATGTTATTTTGTCTTGTTATGCGTACTTTGATGCCACACCCTTGGTTGCTATGTGTACTTGCTATAGCTTGTCTCTTTCTTGCTATCAAGTTGCCATCATATTAACTCTGCCCATGTATATGCTCCTGTGTTATAAAGTTGCTTTTTGCATTGATCATATTGGTTTAATTGATGCCTATGAACCTGAACCTTATTTATATTTGAAGTATGTTATCAGTACATGAAGTGCATGTCAAGTTTGTGCTCATAAAATTCCTGTAGCATGCTGTTTTGATGTTTGCAAAGTGCCTACTTGTTGTTTTGGGCAGATTGTTGTTATATCTTGTTTGGAGTGTATGTGTTGCACCGTTGCTCCATTTTGAGCATGCTCTATATGGAACTTGCTTAGAATTGCATGTAGTTTCATATTATAATGTTGCATCCTTGTTTTGAGTTGTTTGCTTGATGTTTGAATGCATTTTGCATCATTGCCATGTTTAACTTCTTTTGCTCATATCTTCTAGGCCGTAGCTCCGAACTAAATGAACTTTATATGAAACTTGACTAGAATTTTGTGTAGATCATCTTGGTGCATCTTAAATTTCTATTTAACAACTTGAACATAAGGTTTATTCAGATCTGGATCAATTTCAAAATTTGCATATGAGGACTTACCGGAATTGTTATATGTTGTTTCCGGCCTCATTTAAACTTGCTTTGATGTGTTATTCTTGTATGCATCATATCTTGCCATGAGTAGCATCATATAGCCTTTTCCATGCATCATGCTTGGTTGTGCATCATGTCATGTGTATATGTTGTGTGTGTACCGTGTTGTTTGCTTCTTTCCGGTTGTGCTTCTTCTCGATAGTTCCTGTTTCGTTGCGATCGTGGGGATTCGTTCATCTACGCTTGGTTCGACTTCCCCCGTTCGTATTCTTCATGGACTCGTTCGTCTTCCTAGCGGTATTTCAAGCAAGATGACTATTACCCTGGATCTCACTACTATCATTGCTATGCTAGTTGCTTCGTTCCATCGCTATGCTGCGCTACCTATCACTTGTTGATCAAGCCTCCCAAATTGCCATGTCAGCCTCTAACCTTTTCATCCTTCCTAGCAAACCGTTGTTTGGCTATGTTACTGCTTTGCTCAGCCCCTCTTATAGCGTTGTTAGTTACAGGTGAAGTTGAAGATTGCACCATGTTGGAACAGGATTATTTTGGGATATCACAATATATCTTATTTAATTAATGCATCTATATACTTGGTAATGGGTGGAAGGATTGGCCTTATGCGTGGTGTTTTGTTCCACTCTTGCCACCCTAGTTTCCGTCATACCGGTGTTATGTTCCTTGATTTTGCATCCCTAACATGGTGTGGGTTTATGGGCCCTTTTGACAGTTCGCTTTGAATAAAACTCTCCAGCAAGGCCCAACATTGGTTCTAACATTTGCCATAATAATACTTAAACTAAATAATTAATTGGCATAGGGCGTCATGAACCCAAGGATATTTTTTCTACATAGCAGGGAGGGGCCAGCGCTGATGGTGTTGGTCCCAAACGGGCAGACTGCAGGGCCACCACGGGGCAGCTCAAGGATCTGGTTTTACTCGTAGGCTGACCGATCAGGACGTGGCCTGAGAAGAGATACACACAGCTACTATCAGGGTGTCGACACGCCGGGAGGCTTTACTAGATTAGTTTTACCCTTGTCGAAATGTCTTGTGCACCGGGATTCCGAGTCTGATCGGATGTCTCGTGATGGAGGATTGTCTCCGCGGATCGTGAGCTTATAATGGGCTCTGTTGGGACACCCCTGCAGGGTTTAAACTTTCGAAAGCCATGCCCGCGGTTTTGTGGCAGATGGGAAATTTTAATGTCCGGTTGTAGAGAACTTGACACCAAATTCGAATTAAAATACACCAACCGCGTGCGTAACCGTGACGGTCTCTTTTTGAGAGGGTCGAGAAGAGAACATTGTGGGGTTATGTTTGAATGTAAGTAGTTCAGGATCACTTCTTGATCATTACTAGTTTGCGACCGTCTGCATAGCTTCTCATCTTATTCTTGTACTCGTAAGTTAGCCACCATATTGTGCTTAGTCGCTTGCTGCAGCCTCACCACTTATCCATTCCATACCCATTAAGCTTTGCTAGTCTTGATACCCATGGTAATGGGATTGCTGAGTCCTCGTGGCTCACAGATTACTACAACAACAGTTGCAGGTACAGGTAATGCGATGATCATGACGCTGTGACGCCCCCGATTCAATCGTACACTAATCATGCACGCAAATGTGTACGATCAAGATCAGGGACTCACGGGAAGATAACACAGCACAACTCTACAAATAAAATAAGTCATACAAGCATCATAATACAAGCCAGGGGCCTCGAGGGCTCGAATACAAGTGCTCGATCATAGACGAGTCAGCGGAAGCAACAATATCTGAGTACAGACATAAGTTAAACAAGTTTGCCTTAAGAAGGCTAGCACAAACTGGGATACAGATCGAAAGAGGCGCAGGCCTCCTGCCTGGGATCCTCCTAACTACTCCAGGTCGTCGTCAGCGGGCAGCACGTAGTAGTAGGCACCTCCGGTGTAGTAGGGGTCATCGTCGACGGTGGCGTCTGGCTCCTGGGCTCCAGCATCTGGTTGCGACAACCAGAAAGAAAGGAAAGGGGGAAAAGGGGGGAGAAAGCAACCGTGAGTACTCATCCAAAGTACTCGCAAGCAAGGAACTACACTACATATGCATGGGTATATGTGTAAGGAGGCCATATCAGTGGACTGAACTGCAGAATGCCAGAATAAGAGGGGGATAACTAATCCTATCGAAGACTACGCTTCTGGCAGCCTCCGCCTTGCATCAAGTATAAGAGAGTAGATTGAAGTCCTCCAAGTAGCATCTCATAGCATAATCCTACCCGGCGATCCTCTCCTCATTTCCCTGAGGTAGAGCGACCACCGGTTGTATCTGGCACTTGGAAGGGTGTGTTTTATTAGGTGTCCGGTTCTAGTTGTCATAAGGTCAAGGTACAACTCCAAGTCGTCCTGTTACCGAAGATCACGGCTATTCGAATAGATTAAACTTCCCTGCAGGGGTGCACCACATAGCCCAACACGCTCGATCCCATTTGGCCGGACACACTTTCCTGGGTCATGCCCGGCCTCGGAAGATCAACACGTCGCAGCCCCACCTAGGCAAAACAGAGAGGCCAGCACGCCGGTCTAAACCTAAGCGCGCAGGGGTCTGGGCCCATCGCCCTGAGCACACCTGCACGTTGCGTACGCGGCCGGTGAGCAGACCTAGCAACCTCCATTACAAAGGAAGTTGCGTTAACGCAGTCCAACCCGGCGCGCGCCGCTCCGTCGCTGACGTCTGAAGTGCTTCGGCTGATACCATGACGTCGGGATACCCATAACTACTCCCACGTAGATGGTTAGTGCGTATAGGCTCGTAGCCAGACTCAGATCAAATACCAAGATCTCGTTAAGCGTGTTAAGTGTCCGCGAACGCCGAACAGGGCCAGGCCCACCTCTCTCCTAGGCGGTCTCAACCTGCCCTGTCGCTCCGCCACAAAAGATCCACACAGAGGGCCGTCGGGACAAAGGTCCTTTCAGCCCCCAATCCGTGAATCACTCGCGGGTACTCTTCGAGCTGACCCGACTTTAGTCACCATCTGTGTAGTATGTAGTAGGTATAGTATATACCCGTGATCACCTCCCAGGTGATCACGGCCCGATAGTATAGCAAGGCAGACTGACAAGAATGTAGGGCCAATGATGATAAACTAGCATCCTATACTAAGCATTTAGGAATGCAGGTAAGGTATCAACAGGTGTAGCATCAATGTCAGGCTATGCATCAGAATAGGTATAACAGAAAGCAGTAACATGCTACACTACTCTAATGCAAGCAGTATAGAGTAGAATAGGCGATATCTGGTGATCAAGGGGGGGGCTTGCCTGGTTGCTCTGGCAAGAGAGAGGGGTCGTCAACTCCGTAGTCGAACTGGGCAGCCGCAGCGTCGGTCTCGTAGTCTACCGGAGAGAAGAGGGGGAAGAAACAATGAATACCAAGTAAACAGATGCATATCGATGCATGACATGTCAAGAAGCGATGCTAGGCGTGCCCTAACGTGGTATGAGGTGGCACTGGTTAAGGGGGGAATCATCCGGGAAAGTATTCCCGGTGTTTCGTGTTTTCGGGCAGAGGAGCCGGAGGGGAAAAGTTGCGGGTTCGATAGGTTAGGGGGGTGTGGTGGACGAACGGACTGCGTATCCGGAATCGTCTCGTCGTTCTGAGCAACTTTGATGTTGAAAATATTTTAATCCGAGTTACGGATTAAAAGATATGATTTTTAAAAGATTTTAACAATTTTGGAATTTAATTATTTATTTAATTAATTCGAAAATATATATTTATGACGTCAGCATGATGTCATGCTGACGTCAGCAGTCAACAGGGGTTGACTGAGTCAACCCTGACATGTGGGTCCAGTGGGACCCACCTGTCATTCTCTATTTAAATTAATTAGGGTTTAGGTTAATCTAGTTATAGTTTAATTAAACTTAACTAGTTAATTAATATAATTAAACCGGATTAATTAACTTAATTAATTAATTAGTTAATTAATAATTTTATTAAATCATTTTAATTTTATTAATTATATTTATTGTTTTTTTATTTATTTTATTATTCATTATTTATTTATTATTCTTATTATTATTATTATTATTATTATTTATATATTTTTTTTATTTTTTAATTTTTTTTTAACGTTCTGGGGCGGGGCCCCCTAGTCAGTGGCCCGGGGGCCAAACGGGCATGCGGGCGTGGTGGGTTTGCGGGGCGGTGCCCGTTTCGGGCGCAACCCCGAAGGATGCGGCGCGGGCGCCCGCGCCCGAAGCCAACGGGGGTCGGGGCGGCCGAGGCCACGACGGTGGCCGGAGGGGCCGCAGCCACGGCGAGGGTGGCCGGAGCCGGGGCGGACGAAGCGAGGCCGGGGCGAGGTGGTGGGGGTTCCGGGGAGGAGGAGGAGCGAGGGAGGCCAGTGGCCACGGCGCCGGACCGGGGAGGCGCGGGAGAGGCCACGGAGAGCGCGGGAGGGGCGTCCAGGGGTCGCGGTCGAGGGGAGCACGGCGAGCGCGCAACGGGCGGCGCCGGAGCGCGTCGACCGCGGACGGGGAGGCGGTGACCGCGTCGGCCTAGGGGAGAGAGGGCGAAGGGGGGGTGCTCACAGGGGGGGGGGGGTCCGCGGGGTCTAGGAGGCGTGCGCGGTGGAGGTTGGAGGCGACCGGCGAGGAGGGAGTCGGGGAGGCGGCCGTCCGGCGTCGCAGATCCGGCGAGGTGGGGTGGGGGCCGAGGCGGCGAGGTCCAGGCGGCGGCGGGCGCTCCGCGCGTGGGGCGACGGTGTGGAGGGGGGGGTCCGGGCGGTGGAGAGGAGGAGGGGGGGTGGAGGCGACCGGTTGGGGCGGCGGGGGGGCCGCCGGCGAGGTGGGGCGCGGCGGGGGTCCTCGCCCCCGATCTGGATCGGGGCGGGGGCAGGGGAAAGGGGATCGGGGGAGGGGGCGCGTGGGGGGGGTGAGTGGGGGGGGCAGCTAGGGTTCGGCCGGGGGGGGTTAAGTGGGGGCGCCGGTTGGGCCGGCCCAGGGGGGGGAGTTGGGCCAGGCCAGGGGCCAGGTGGGGTGGGGCTTCGGGGGGCTGGCGGGGCCGGGGGAAGGGCTGGCCCAGATGGGCCAGGGGAGGTTCCCTCCCCTTTTCTTCTTCCTTTCTTTTCTTTTATTATTTTTCTTTTTCTGCTTTCTGTTTTAGTTTAATTAAAATGCCAAAACATTTTACAGAAATTTGTGCACCCCACCATAATTAGGTTTGCTATTTTAGACAACCCCCGAACAATTTAGTTTTCGTTTCTGAAAACTTTTATTGTTTGTTTTCGTTTTAAATTTGAAATTCGAACTAGGTTCCGAACTAACGCGAGTTTATCCACAGTATCCGAGGTGACGTGGCAACATTAGTGGGGATTACTGTAGCAAGATTATCCGGGCGTTACAAATCTCCTCCACTACAAGAAATCTCGTCCCGAGATTTTAGGAGGTAGAAGGAAACAGTGCGGGGTATTCATCACGCAGGCGATCCTCGCGTTCCCAGGTGGCTTCGTCTTCAGAGTGATTCGACCACTGGACCTTGAGGAACTTGATCGCCTTCTGGCGTGTGCGGCGTTCAGCTTGGTCGAGAATGCGGACCGGATGCTCTTTATAGGAGAGGTCCTGTTGCAATTCGAGCACTTCATGATCCACAGCTCGGATTGGGTCCTTGAAGCAACGGCGGAGTTGTGACACATGGAACACATCGTGAACCTGAGAAAGGTTCGACGGAAGCTCCAGTTGATATGCCACTTTTCCACGCCTTTCCAGAATAGTGAATGGGCCAATATAGCGAGGAGCTAGCTTGCCCTTGATCCCGAAGCGGTGAGCACCCTTCATTGGTGTAACGCGAAGATAGGCCTTTTCGCCAGGTTGATAGACCATGTCTTTATGATGACGGTCATACTGACTCTTCTGACGTGACTGAGCAGTCTTGAGATTCTCGCGAATAATGCGGACTTGTTCTTCGGCATGTTGGATAATATCCGGACCGAAGAGTGGACGTTCCCCAGTTTCTGACCAGTTCAGAGGGGTTCGGCACTTTCGTCCATATAACACTTCGAAGGGGGCCATCTTCAGACTAGCTTGGTAGCTATTATTATAAGAGAACTCAGCATACGGAAGAGATTCCTCCCATTTCTTGCCGAAGGAAATAACACAAGCTCGAAGCATGTCTTCGAGAACTTGGTTGACACGTTCAACTTGCCCTTGTGACTGAGGATGAAAAGCAGTGCTGAAAGACAGATGAGTGCCCATAGCTTCTTGGAAACTTGCCCAGAATCTTGAAGTGAATAAACTGCCACGGTCTGAACTGATAACCAGTGGAATACCGTGAAGCGAAACAATTCTGGTCATGTAGAGGGTTGCAAGCTGGCTAGCAGTGATCGTTTCTTTGACCGCCAGAAAATGTGCAACCTTAGAAAGTCGGTCAATGACGACAAGAATAGCATCATTGCCTTTCTGCGATTTGGGGAATCCAGTAACGAAGTCCATCTCGACATGGTCCCATTTCCATTCCGGAATAGATATAGGTTGCAGAGTTCCAGCAGGCCTTTGATGTTCTGCTTTGATACGACGGCAAACGTCACATTCAGCAACATAACGAGCAATGTCTTGCTTCATGTTAGACCACCAGAATCTCTGACGAATGTCTTGATACATCTTCGTACTACCAGGATGGATACATAGAGGCGTATCATGAGCTTCTTTCATAACCTCCTGGGTCATATTCAGGTTTTCCTTCTTACACGGCACCACTAGGCGGCCTTTGAAGTACAAGGCGCCATCATCAGCAATAGTGAAGGATGAGGAACTTCCTTCTTTAAGGTCTTGCTTAATCTTGTAGACTTCAGAGTCAAATCCCTGCATTGTCTTTATGGTGCCCACGAGATCGGGTTCAACAGCCAGGGTATAGAGAGAGCCCTGGGAAACAACACGGAGATTCATCTTGCGGAACTCCGGAGGAGGGGGAGCGAGTGCACCCGGAGGAACAATATGGAGGTTTAGCTTTCTGAATTCTTCAACAAGTGAGGGCTGGACTTTGTGAACCTGGAGGTGGTTGCAGTAAGACTTGCGGCTCAAGGCATCAGCCATTACATTAGCCTTGCCTGGGGTATAGGAAATACCCAAATCAAAATCTGCAACAGTCTCCATCCATCTCTGCTGACGGAGGTTCAGGTCTGGCTGAGTAAACAGATACTTCAGACTTTGGTGGTCAGTGAAGATCTCGCAGCGATTACCGAGCAGGTAATGTCGCCACTGTTTTAGCGCATGAATGACAGCAGCAAGTTCGAGGTCGTGAACTGGGTAGTTCTCCTCGTGAGGGCGCAATTGCCGAGAGGCATAAGCAACCACTTTGCGCTCTTGCATTAGGACACAGCCTAGTCCTTGACGGGAAGCGTCGCAGTAAATGACGAAGTCCTTCTTTGTATCAGGTGGAGCTAGTACTGGGGCAGAAGTCAACTTGTCTTTGAGTGCCTGGAAGCTTTCCTGACATTTGTCTGTCCATTGGAACTTGACGCCCTTATGCAATAGGTTAGTCAGAGGCCTGGCAATCTTGGAGAAGTTCTCGACGAATCGACGGCAGTAGCTGGCGAGACCGAGAAAACTTCTGATTTGCTTAACGTTCTTCGGAGGAGTCCAATCGAGAATAGCCTGAACTCGTTCAGGGTTGACGGCAATACCATCCTTAGAGATGACATGCCCGAGATAGGTTACTTCGGGAAGCCAGAATTCACATTTGGAGAACTTGGCATAAAGTTGATGCTCTCGTAGCTTTTCCAGCACGAGGCGAAGATGTTCAGCATGTTCCTCTTCGTTCTTGGAAAATACCAGAATATCATCCAGATAAACCACGACGAACTTGTCGAGGTAATCCATGAATATATAGTTCATCAGGCGAGAGAAGGTGGCTGGAGCATTGGTTAAGCCGAAAGACATGACGGTGTACTCGTATGAACCATAACGAGTCACAAAGGCGGTCTTGGGGATATCTTCCTCACGAACACGGATCTGATGGTAACCCAACCTCAAGTCGAGTTTAGAGAACACTGATGATCCAGCCAATTGATCATACAGATCATTGATCCGAGGAAGAGGATACTTATTCTGAATGGTAGCTTGATTTATAGGACGGTAGTCTTGGACCAATCGGTTTGTCCCATCTTTCTTCTTGACAAAGAGAGAAGGTGCTCCCCAAGGAGAGCAACTTGGGCGAATGAAACCACTTTGAAGAGATTTATCGATTTCCTCCTTAAGCTCAAGGAGTTCATGCGGCGGCATCTTGTAGGGTCGCTTGGCTATAGGAGTGGTGCCTGGTTTCAAGTCGATGACGAATTCGACAGCTCTAGCAGGGGGAATCCCTGGGAGTTCTTCAGGAAAGACGTCTAGGAATTCACGCACGACGGGAATGTTTTCAATGCCCTTGAGTGGTGCAACGTTCAATGCGTTTAAGGCATAAAGCCTGGCCTCGGCATTCCGAACCAGATGAGCATCATAGCTAATTATTTCATCAGAAGGGTGTAGCAGATGGACGGTCTTAGTGGCGCAAACGATAGAAGCAGTATGCGCCTTTAACCAATCCATTCCCAGAATGAGGTCAATGTTAGACGACTTCAGTATAATGGGCGAGGCACGAAACTCCAACCCTTCGATTTCCACAGGGACGTCAATGCCAACCATGGAGGTCTGACATTGTCCCGCGGGGGTTTTTACCACTACCGAAGTGTTCATCTGCTCAAATTTAACATCGTGCTTGTATGCAAATTCTTCTGACATGAATGAATGCGATGCACCTGTATCAAATAAAACGGATGCTGGTACTGAATTTACGAGGAGTGTACCCATCACAGTAGCAGGCTGGTCTTGAGCTTCATTCAGATCAATGTGGTTGGCATGAACACGGCCATAAGACTTGGCAATGTTGTTGCGGGCCTGGTTGTTTCCACGGCCAGTAGCTGGAAGGGCCAGTTGATTCCTGTTTTGATTCTGATAGCAGTTCCTGGCAAGGTGACCTGGTTGACCACACTTGTAGCACAGGCCATTATTGGGAGTGGGAACAGGAGCTTGGGGTGGCGGAGCTGGAAGCCTTGGCAGCCTAGTTGGAGCAGTAGGCAGACGAGGTGCAGCGTAAGACTGCCTTGGGGCTGGTGCATTTGGACGGTACATGCTGTTCGGGATCCATATCTTACGCTTCTGCGAGGGCGGGCCCGAAGATGAGCCCGTGTCACGGTTGCGCCTTTGAGAGCTATGGTGTTCTTGAAGACCAGTCTCAACATTGATGGCCTTATTCACCAAGGTGGCGAAATCGGCAAAGTCATGCACTAGAAGTGCGAGCTTGATGTCAGCTTGAAGGCCTTCACGGAACTTCTCCTGTCTGCGTGCATCAGTTGCAATGTCTTCTTCAGCATAGCGGGATAAGTCCAGAAACTCCCGCTGATAAGCTTCAACAGTCTTGTTGCCTTGGGTGAGGTTGCGAAACTCACGCTTCTTCCTGTCCATGATTCCCTGAGGAATGAAGCGGGCACGGAAGGCAGCCTGAAAGTCTGGCCAGGAGATGATTGTCCCAACTGGCAGAGTACGCCTGTGGCTGTCCCACCATTGAGCTGCGGGTCCCTTCAGGAAGAAGGAAGCAAAAGTGACATAGCTGGCAGGGGCTACATCAGCAGACTCCATCTCATAGGTGATGTCACGGAGCCAGTCATCAGCATCCAGCGGCTGGGTTGAGCTGCGGTACACACTTGGGTTGAGGCGTATGAAATCCTGCAGAGTTGTTGTGTTTGGATGCTGGTTCATATTGGGGCGAGGAAACTGAGCCATCACGTTTTCCATGAACTGGCGATTCATCTCAAGCTGTTGGATCATACCAGCCATGTACTCAGGCGGTGGTGGGAAGTTGCCACCACGACCACGACCAGCTGGTCTAACCATCCTGCTAATATATAACAGGGGTAGTTCAGTATTGAGAAATTTGCATAGACAAGAGTCATTCATGATGAAACATGCATAATGAAAGGAGCACGACAGATACCACATAGATAGTCGGCATAACTTACAAAAGGGGTCGGACATAGAGTTCAGTACACAGAGTTCCGTACATAGACTAAGTCATCATAGGCGGCACGCAGGCTCGCGAGTGCATCTAAGACTAATGAACAAGACTACATCAGTCCCAGGAGGTACTGTGAAGGTAGCTGTAACCTGACAGCTGGTAGTGAGGCAACGGATAGTCCTCCACGTCAGTGGCCTGGGGGCCGCGGATACTCTGGTGTAGAACCCGACGCTCAGGTGGCAGAAGAGGACCAAGTGCGGGAGAGTAGCCTCCCACCTCTGGCCATCCGACACCGTGGGGCATCACGGTCCTGGCTGGGTAGATCGCAGAACGCGGCAGCTGTCCAGACCGGACAAAGGGGTGCAACCGCGTCAGAGCCCTGTAAAGGTGCTGACGAGTGGTGTACAACTCGTGGCGAAGAGCTCTGTTAGCTCGGTCCAGCCCATCAGCATGCAGAACCAGGCGCTGATGGTGGAACGGCTCTCGGGTGACGGTGGAGTAGGCGGCAGTGTAGTATCCCTCCGCACCAACGTCAGATGCGATAGGAACGTGCCTGAAAGGGGAAGTGTCCAATGCCTGGTACTCTCCACGAAGACGTGTCAGAGCAGCATGAGCCGCATCGTGGACTGCCATCTCGATGGTCACTCCAACACCATGAGCGGTGTGCAGCACGGTAGTGGACTCATACTCCCGAGAGTAGAGGTGGACGATGGCACGGTACTGCTCCTGGTTAAAGTCCTGGTACTCCTCGTAGACGGTGTACTCAGGGTGCCAGCGATAACCCAGATAGGTCATCATATCAGCTAGCACAGCAGGTGATCCTGAGGCACCAATGGCCGCAGTGTGGCGCACGACCTGCCTCGCGGGTTCCATCTGAAAACAAAGATGTTTCAATGGAGTCAAATGACAACACGGGCACTATTCAAAATGCTATCCTACAGAATAACTATGTCTTATCCAACTTCGGGGTGAACGTGGTAACGGGATCCTAATGTTAGAGTTAGTAATTTCGTTTAACCCGAGTAGAAAAGAGTTCAGAGTCCCAGAGCAAAGGTCGAGGAGTAAAAGATCCTAGTACCACCCGATGGCGACGTGGGCCCGTAAGGCACACAGCCAAGTTAGTAAAAGTTTTTGTAATGTCTAGACTCGACTTCGGCCAAGGAGTGTGGAAGGGGGGTTCCTACAGGCAGTCGGCTCTGATACCAACTTGTGACGCCCCCGATTCAATCGTACACTAATCATGCACGCAAATGTGTACGATCAAGATCAGGGACTCACGGGAAGATATCACAACACAACTCTACAAATAAAATAAGTCATACAAGCATCATAATACAAGCCAGGGGCCTCGAGGGCTCGAATACAAGTGCTCGATCATAGACGAGTCAGCGGAAGCAACAATATCTGAGTACAGACATAAGTTAAACAAGTTTGCCTTAAGAAGGCTAGCACAAACTGGGATACAGATCGAAAGAGGCGCAGGCCTCCTGCCTGGGATCCTCCTAACTACTCCAGGTCGTCGTCAGCGGGCAGCACGTAGTAGTAGGCGCCTCCGGTGTAGTAGGGGTCGTCGTCGACGGTGGCGTCTGGCTCCTGGGCTCCAGCATCTGGTTGCGACAACCAGAAAGAAAGGAAAGGGGGAAAAGGGGGGAGAAAGCAACCGTGAGTACTCATCCAAAGTACTCGCAAGCAAGGAACTACACTACATATGCATGGGTATATGTGTAAGGAGGCCATATCAGTGGACTGAACTGCAGAATGCCAGAATAAGAGGGGGATAACTAATCCTATCGAAGACTACGCTTCTGGTCACCTTCGTCTTGCATCAAGTATAAGAGAGTAGATTGAAGTCCTCCAAGTAGCATCTCCATAACATCCATAGCATAATCCTACCCGGCGATCCCCTCCTCATATCCCTGAGGTAGAGCGACCACCGGTTGTATCTGGCACTTGGAAGGGTGTGTTTTATTAAGTGTCCGGTTCTAGTTGTCATAAGGTCAAGGTACAACTCCAAGTCGTCCTGTTACCGAAGATCACGGCTATTCGAATAGATTAAACTTCCCTGCAGGGGTGCACCACATAGCCCAACACGCTCGATCCCATTTGGCCGGACACACTTTCCTGGGTCATGCCCGGCCTCGGAAGATCAACACGTCGCAGCCCCACCTAGGCAAAACAGAGAGGCCAGCACGCCGGTCTAAACCTAAGCGCGCAGGGGTCTGGGCCCATCGCCCTGAGCACACCTGCACGTTGCGTACGCGGCCGGTGAGCAGACCTAGCAACCTCCATTACAAAGGAAGTTGCGTTAACGCAGTCCAACCCGGCGCGCGCCGCTCCGTCGCTGACGTCTGAAGTGCTTCGGCTGATACCACGACGTCGGGATACCCATAACTACTCCCACGTAGATGGTTAGTGCGTATAGGCTCGTAGCCAGACTCAGATCAAATACCAAGATCTCGTTAAGCGTGTTAAGTGTCCGCGAACGCCGAACAGGGCCAGGCCCACCTCTCTCCTAGGCGGTCTCAACCTGCCCTGTCGCTCCGCCACAAAAGATCCACACAGAGGGCCGTCGGGACAAAGGTCCTTTCAGCCCCCAATCCGTGAATCACTCGCGGGTACTCTTCGAGCTGACCCGACTTTAGTCACCATCTGTATAGTATGTATGTATGTATAGTATATACCCGTGATCACCTCCCAGGTGATCACGGCCCGATAGTATAGCAAGGCAGACTGACAAGAATGTAGGGCCAATGATGATAAACTAGCATCCTATACTAAGCATTTAGGAATGCAGGTAAGGTATCAACAGGTGTAGCATCAATGTCAGGCTATGCATCAGAATAGGTATAACAGAAAGCAGTAACATGCTACACTACTCTAATGCAAGCAGTATAGAGTAGAATAGGCGATATCTGGTGATCAAGGGGGGGGGCTTGCCTGGTTGCTCTGGCAAGAGAGAGGGGTCGTCAACTCCGTAGTCGAACTGGGCAGCAGCAGCGTCGGTCTCTAGTCTACCGGAGAGAAGAGGGGGAAGAAACAATGAATACCAAGTAAACAGATGCATATCGATGCATGACATGTCAAGAAGCGATGCTAGGCGTGCCCTAACGTGGTATGAGGTGGTACTGGTTAAGGGGGGAATCATCCGGGAAAGTATTCCCGGTGTTTCGTGTTTTCGGGCAGAGGAGCCGGAGGGGGAAAGTTGCGGGTTCGATAGGTTAGGGGGTGTGGTGGACGAACGGACTGCGTATCCGGAATCGTCTCGTCGTTCTGAGCAACTTTCATGTTGAAAATATTTTAATCCGAGTTACGGATTAAAAGATATGATTTTTAAAAGATTTTAACAATTTTGGAATTTAATTATTTATTTAATTAATTCGAAAAATGTATTTATGACGTCAGCATGATGTCATGCTGACGTCAGCAGTCAACAGGGGTTGACTGAGTCAACCCTGACATGTGGGTCCAGTGGGACCCACCTGTCATTCTCTATTTAAGTTAATTAGGGTTTAGGTTAATCTAATTATAGTTTAATTAAACTTAACTAGTTAATTAATTTAATTAAACCGGATTAATTAACTTAATTAATTAATTATTAATTAATAATTTTATTAAATCATTTTAATTTTATTAATTATATTATTTGTTTTTTTATTTATTTTATTATTATTATTTATTTTATTATTATCTTTATATTATATTATTTATTTATTCATTATTATTATATATTTCTTTTTCTTTCTTTCTCTTTTTTTTATTTGCGTTGGGGGGTGGGGCCCCTAGTCAGTGGCCCGGGGGGGCCTAGCGCGGCACAGGGCGAGTGCGGGTGCGGTGTGCCGACGCCGCACTGGGCACTGGGGGCACCCGTGCCCGATGGGGGCACCGCAGCGACGGGCGCGGGCCAGCGCGTCGGCGGCCTCGCCCGACAGCGCAGGGGCGGGGAGCAGGAGGCGCCCGGCGGCGCGGCCCTGGCAGGGCGCGGCCAGGAGCCAGTGGAAAGGCGGCGGGCCGGGCGGTGCGTCGGGAGCGGACGAAGCGAGGCCCGGGGCGAGGTGGTGGGGGTTCTGGGGAGGAGGAGGCGAGCGAGGGAGGCCATGGCCACGGCGCCGGACCGGGGAGGCGCGGGGAGAGGCCCACGGAGGAGCGCGGAGGGGCGTCCAGGAGGTCGCGGTCGGGGAGCACGGCGACGCGCAACGGGCGGCGCCGGAGCGCGTCGACCGCGGACGGGGAGGCGGTGACCGCGTCGGCCTAGGGGAGAGAGGGCGAAGGGGGGTGCTCACAGGGGGGGGGGTCCGCGGGTCTAGGAGGCGTGCGCGGTGGAGGTTGGAGGCGACCGGCGAGGAGGGAGTCGGGGAGGCGGCCGTCCGGCGTCGCAGATCCGGCGAGGTGGGGTGGGGGCCGAGGCGGCGAGGTCCAGGCGACGGCGGGCGCTCCGCGCGTGGGGCGACGGTGTGGAGGGGGGGTCCGGGCGGTGGAGAGGAGGAGGGGGGGTGGAGGCGACCGGTTGGGCGGCGGGGGGCCGCCGGCGAGGTGGGGCGCGGCGGGGGTCCTCGCCCCGATCTGGATCGGGGCGGGGGCAGGGGAAAGGGGATCGGGGGAGGGGGCGCGTGGGGGGGGTGAGTGGGGGGGGGGCAGCTAGGGTTCGGCCGGGGGGGGGGGTTAAGTGGGGGCGCCGGTTGGGCCGGCCCAGGGGGGGAGTTGGGCCAGGCCAGGGCCAGGTGGGGTGGGGCTTCGGGGGGCTGGCGGGGCCGGGGGAAGGGCTGGCCCAGATGGGCCAGGGGAGGTTCCCTCCCCTTTTCTTCTTCCTTTCTTTTCTTTTATTATTTTTCTTTTTCTGCTTTCTGTTTTAGTTTAATTAAAATGCCAAAACATTTTACAGAAATTTGTGCACCCCACCATAATTAGGTTTGCTATTTTAGACAACCCCCGAACAATTTAGTTTTCGTTTCTGAAAACTTTTATTGTTTGTTTTCGTTTTAAATTTGAAATTCGAACTAGGTTCCGAACTAACGCGAGTTTATCCACAGTATCCGAGGTGACGTGGCAACATTAGTGGGGATTACTGTAGCAAGATTATCCGGGCGTTACAGACGCAAGAGCGATGCTTGCTTGCTTTGAGTTCTTCTTTTGCTTTTTCTTCAATCAGGGGATAGGTTCCAAGTCGGCAGCCTAGGCTAGCAGGGTGCATGTTGTTTGAGTTTCTGTTTGTGTTTCATCCGTAGTCGGATGTTGCTCTTTTGTATGATGTTGTTGTATTCATGTGGCATTGTATGCCTTTTGTATGTACCCCCAACTATTATGTAATGGTACGATGTAATGATATCCACCTTGCAAAAGCGTCTCCAATATGCGCTTCTATCCTTGGTGGGACCTTGGAGTTCCTTTAGGATAGGGTCGCATATTGGGCGTGACACGTGGAAAGCAAGCTTGGCGATTCAGATATGTAGATTCCTTTCTCTATAACCGACTTTGTACAACCCTAGCCCCCCGATGTCTGTATGAACCGAAGGGTTCAGACTTCTAGGGTTTAGCCACAACAATCATAATCTCATAGGCTAGACTTCTAGGGTTTAGCCATTACGATCTCGTGGTAGATCTACTCTTGTAATACTCATATTCATCAAGATCAATCAAGCAGGAAGTAGGGTATTACCTCCATAGAGTGGGCCCGAACCTGAGTAAACATTGTGTCCCCCGCCTCCTGTTACCATTATCCTTAGACGCACAGTTCGGGACCCCCTACCCGAGATCCGCCGGTTTTGACACCGACATTGGTGCTTTCATTGAGAGTTCCACTATGACATCGGATATAGGCTTGATGGCTTCATCAATCATCTACAACAATGCAGTCCAGGGGGAGATCTTCCTCCCCGGACAGATCTTCGTATTCGGTGGCTTCGCACTGCGGGCCAACTCACTTGGCCATCTAGAGCAGATCGACAGCTATGCCCCTGGCCATCAGGTCAGATTTGGAAGCCTGAATTTTGTGACCGATATCCGCAGAGACTTGATCTTTGACGGATTTGAACCCACGACGACTGTCCTCAGCCGCCACGATGAACATGACGTAGATCTGTGATCTGGCCGCACACAGGAGATAGTGCCTGTGACCGCCCTGGACCTAGAGCCGGAGCGGACTGCATCGTCCGAAGATGGGAATCTCAACCCCGCCGCGGAGACCGCAGACTCAGTGGCGCTCGAGCCGCACACAAACCCAACATTAGGCTAGGCTTGCATTACCGGAACCTCGGACTCGTCTCCGGCTACGGGCTTCAGACCGCGTGCATTTGTGTCCATCGAACCTGATTGCTTGCCGGTCTTGGAGTTCAGCTCTGCGGACAACTTCCAGCACTCGCCTTTTGGCGCAGTGTTAAACTCATTGAAGTCCCTCTCCTTGTTGGGGGACTCTCGGCAGAACTATGTCCGGCTTGAGTGGGAAGCGGACGACGAGGAGGTTCGTTCCCCAACCACCAACCACTTCATTGCCACTGTCGAGGACTTAACAGACACACTCGATTACGGCTCCAAAGACATCGACGGTATGGACGACGATGCCGGAGAAGAGCAGGCACAAAAACCACCACCTTTAGGGCAGTGGACAGCTACATCGTCATACAAAATATAAATGGTGGACACACCAAAGGAGATTGAGGCCGACGTCGATAACAGCATGCCTGTCGATGAACCTCTTAAACGCCGGCGTCCCAAACGCCGACCTCGATCCGGCAAAAGAAAAAAAACATTTTCACGGATGACGATGGTAATTTGAAATAAGCCGAAGACCCCGCAGACCCAGCATTGGAGCAGGGCATGCGAGAGGATGGCGAACACAGTACAGAGACGTTGTCCGACCACAGCGACGCCGAAGATAGCAATTACCAACCTATCTCTGAAGAGGAGATCCGCCTGGGCGATGATACGTCTCCAACGTATCTACAATTTTTGATAGTTCCATGCTATTATATTACCCTTTTTGGATGTTTATGGGCTTTATTATACACATTTATATCATTTTTGGGACCAACCTACTAACCGAAGGCCCAGCCCATATTGCTGTTTTATTGCCTGTTTCAGTATTTCGAGGAAAAGGAATATCAAACGGAGTCCAAACGGAATGAAACCTTCGGCAGCGTGATTTTTTTGGAAGAATATGATTCTGGAGACTTGGAGTCCACGTCAGAAGATCCTCGAGGAGGCCACGAGATAGGAGGCCGCGCCCCCCTTACAGGGGCACGCCCCCCTGTCTTGTGGGCCCCTCGAGCACCTCCCGACCGACTACTTTCGCCTATATATGCCTACGTACCCTAAAACCATCAGAATTCAAGATAGATCGGGAGTTCTGCCGCTGCAAGCCTCTTTAGCCACCAACAACCTCTCGGGAGCCCGTTCCAGCACCCTGCCGGAGGGGGAATCCATCACCGGTGGCCATCTTCATCATCCAGGCGCTCTCCATGACGAGGAGGGAGTAGTTCACCATCGGGGCTGAGGGTATGTACCAGTAGCTATGTGTTTGATCTCTCTCTCTCTCTCTCTCTCTCTCTCGTGTTCTCTCTCGTGTTCCCTCTATGGCACGATCTTGATGTATCGCGAGCTTTGTTATTATAGATTGGATCTTATGATGTTTCTCCCCCTCTACTCTCTTCTGATGAATTAAGTTTCCCTCTTGAAGTTATCTTATCGGATTGAGTCTTTATTTGAGAACACTTGATGTATGTCTTGCCGTGTTTATCTGTGGTGACAATGGGATATCACGTGCCACTTGATGTATGTTCTGGTGACCAACTTGCGGGTTCCGCCCATGAACCTATGCATAGGGGTTGGCACACGTTCTTGACTCTCCGGTAGAAACTTTGGGGCACTCTTTTGAAGTACTTTTGTGTTGGTTGGATGAATCTGAGATTGTGTGATGCATATCGTATAATCATGCCCACAGATACTCGAGGTGACAATGGAGTATCTAGGTGACATTACGGTTTTGGTTGATTTGTGTCTTAAGGTGTTCTTCTAGTACGAACTCTTTTATAGATCGATCCGAAAGAATAACTTTGAGGTGGTTTCGCACCCTACCATAATCTCTACATTTGTTCTCCGCTATTAGTGGCTTTGGAGTGACTCTTTGTTGCATGTTGAGGGCTTGTTATATGATCTATCTATGTTATTATTGTTGAGAGAACTTGCACTAGTGAAAGTATGAACCCTAGGCCTTGTTTCCTATCATTGCAATACTATTTACGCTCACTTTTATCATTAGTTACCTTGCTGTTTTTATATTTTCAGATTACAAAAACCTATATCTACTATCCATATTGCACTTGTATCATCATCTCTTCGCCGAACTAGTGCACCTATACAATTTACCATTGTATTGGGTGTGTTGGGGACACAAGATACTTTTTGTTATTTGGTTGGAGGGTTGTTTGAGAGAGACCATCTTCATCCTACGCCTCCTACGAATCGATAAACCTTAGGTCATCCACTTGAGGGAAATTTGCTACTGTCCTACAAACCTATGCACTTGCTGGCCCAACAACGTCTACAAGAAGAAGGTTGTGTAGTAGACATCAAGCTCTTTTCTGGCGTCGTTGCAAGGGAGGCTAGGTAAAGGCACTCACTCACACCCCATCAACTAAGCTCTTTTCTGGCGTCGTTGCCGGGGGGGTGAGTGCTTGAAGGTATATCTTTAGATCTTGCAATCGAATCTTTTTGTTTCTTGCTTTATCACTAGTTTAGTTTATAAAAGAAAACTACAAAAAAATGGAGTTAAGTTTGTCTCATACGCTTCGTCTTTTTAATATCTTTCGTGAGAATGATGGAAAGGAAAATTGTGCTCAAGTGCTAGAAGAAGAAATCTATAGAATGTTTGATACTAAATCTTTGTATGATGAGCATGATTGCAATGTTGTTAGTATGAATTCCTTGAATATCCATGATGCTAATAATATGCAAAGCCACAAGATTGGAGCAACTATGTTTAATGAATATGATATATTTTGTCCCCCAAGTTTTGATGAGCAAATTTATTTTGATGATAGCATGCCTCCTATTTATGATGATTATATTGATGAAAGTGGATTTGGAAGAGTGTCAACTTTATTTAGTGATGAATCCACTATTTCGGAAGAGGTTCCAATTGATTATGAGAACAAAGTTGCTATCTATGATGATTATAGTGATGACTTGTATGCTATTAAGAATAATGATAACCATGAAACTCTTCATCATGATTTTAGTTTTCAATTGGATTATGCCTCACATGATAATTATTTTGTTGGGTTTGCTCCCACTATTATTCATGAGAAGAATTTTGCTTATGTGGAGAGCATTAAATTTTCTATGCTTGCAGATCATGAAAAGAATGCTTTAGTTGCTGGTTATATTGTTGAATTCATTCATGATGCTACTCAAAATTATTATGAGGGAGGAATATATGCCTTTAGGAATTGCAATAATGTCAAGTTTCCAACCTATGTGCTTAAATTCTTGAAGCTATGCTTGTGTTACCCTCTTATGCCAGTTGATTATTGTTCCCATAAGTTATTTGCTCACAAAATCCCTATGCATAGGAAGTGGGTTATACTTAAATGTGCTAGTCATATGCTTCATGATGCTCCCGTTATGTTTCAATTCTTATGTTTTATGTGAGCATCATTGCCATCATCGTGCCTACTAGAAAGGCATTAAAGAAAAGCGCTTATTGGGAGACAACCCAATATTTACCCTTACTGTTTTTGTGTGTCCACATGATTATTATACTTTAGTAATCATGTTTTATAGCTTTTGTTTTAATAAAGTGCCAAGTAAGACCTTTAGGATAGCTTACGGTGATAGTTGTGTTGATCCTGCTGGAAATCAGAAACTTTTGCACCCAGTAAATTAGTTTTGTTAATTCACAGAAACGTGCTCCTCATCTTATTCTTTTTTCTCTGGATTTGTGTACAAATTTCTTAGGACTTCCTAATTTGGTAGGATTTTTGGAGTTCCATAAGTATACGTTTGATACAGATTACTACAGACTTTTCTGTTTTTGACAGATTCTGTTTTCTTGTGTTGTTTGCTTATTTTGATGCATCTATGGCTAGTATTAAGTGGTATGAACCATAGATAAGTTGGAATACAGTGGATATTACACCAATATTAATTTATAATGAGTTCATTACAGTACCTAAGTGGTTGTTTTATTTTCTTATACTAACGGAGCTTACGCGTTTTCTGTTGAGTTTTGTGTTGTGGAGTTTTCAAGTTTTGGGTAAGGATTCGATGGACTATGGAATAGGGAGTGGCAAGAGCCTAAGATTGGGGATTCCCAAGGCACCCCAAGGTAATATTCAAGGACGACCAAGAGCCTAAGGTTGGGGATGCCCCGGATGGCATCCCCTATTTCGTCCTCGTTCATCGGTAACTTTACTAGGAGCTATATTTTTATTCACCACATGATATGTGTTTTGCTTGGAGCGTTATTTTCTTTTGTTAGTATTTTCTTGATGTCATTTAGAATAATGTTTTGCATCTTTATTTTCAATAAAGAAGTCAAGGATAGCCTTTGCCATGCTTATTTTGCTAGTATACATGTTGCTGTTTGAAAACAGAAAGTTTACCGCTGTTGCAAAAATTCCCTAGAAAAGTCAGAGGGTGATATAATGTTGAAACTTTTTGCATATTGAGATCTGATAAATTTACTACAGTGGGAATTTTATATCATAATTTTTGGAGTTAGGGAAGTATGGATACTCTTGCATTCTTTACAGACTGTACTGTTCTGGCAGATTGCTGTTATGTTTGCATTGTTTGCATATGTTTGCTTGTTTAATGATTCTATTTGAGGATAGGAGTATTAAATATGCAAAGGCATTTAGTATGCAATGTTGAATAATAATTTTATTGATTTGTTACAATAGATTATGATAAGGTTTTGCATTGGTTTATACTAACCTACCTCACGAGTTCTTGTTGAGTTTGGTGTGGATGAAGCTTTTGAGAAATAGAGAAACCATGATATGAGAGGAATTAAGGAGACACAAAAGTTCAAGATTGGGGATGCCCAAGGCACCCCAAGATAATATTCCAGTAAGTCTCAAGCATCTAAGCTTGGGGATGCCCCGGTAGGCATCCCACCTTTCTTCTTCAACAACTATCGGTTAGTATCGGTTGAGCCTAAGTTTTTGCTTCTTCACATGAGTTGTGCTATCCTTGCAATGTCATTTTATTTTGTTTTGCTTGCTGCTTGATTAGAATACCAATATATGAAATTCTTTAATGTTAGAGAGTCTTCACATAGTTGCACAATTATTTGACTACTCATTGATCTTCACTTATATCTTTCGGAGTAGTTTGTCATTTGCTCTAGTGCATCACTTATATCTTTTAGAGCATGGCGGTGGTTATATTTTGTAGAAATTGCTAGTCTCTCATGCTTCACTTATATTATTTTGAGAGTCTTTTAAAACAGCATGGTATTTGCTATGGTTACAAAGTTGGTCCTAGAATGATGAGCATCCAAGTTGGGTATACTAAAAACTATCATAGAAAGGAATTGGATGCTATGATCAATTTGATGCTTGATAATTGTTTTGAGATATGGAGGTAGTGATATTAAAGTCATGCTAGTTGGGTGATTATGAATTTAAAGAATGCTTGTCTTGAAGTTTGTGATTCCCGTAGCATGCACGTATGGTGAACCGCTTTGTGATGAAGTTGGAGCACAATTTTATTTATTGATTATCTTCCTTATGAGTGGCGGTCGGGGACGAGCGATGGTCTTTTCCTACCAATCTATCCCCCTAGCAGCATGCACGTAGTGCTTTTGTTTTTGATGACTTCTAAATTTTTGCAACAAGTATATGAGTTCTTTTGATTAATGTTGAGTCCATGGATTATACGCACCCTTTCACCCTTCCACCATTGCTAGCCTCTCTTGTACAGCGCAACTTTTGCCGGTACCATACACCCACGATACTCCTTCCTCAAAACAGCCACCATACCTACCTATTATGGCATTTCCATAGCCATTCCGAGATATATTACCATGCAACTTTCCACCGTTCCATTCATATAGCACGCATTACTTTGTCATATTGCTCTTTGCATGATCATGTAGTTGACATTGTATTTGTGGCAAGCCACCTTCATAATTTTCATACATGTCGCTCTTGATTCATTGCATGTCTCGGTACACCGCCGGAGGCATTCATATAGAGTCATATCTTGTTCTAGCTTTGAGTTGTAAATTCATAAAAGTGTGATGATCTTCATTATTAGAGCATTGTCCTAGTGAGGAAAGGATGATGAATACTATGATTCCCCCACAAGTCGGGATGAGACTTCAGACTTTACAAAAAGAAAAAAAAGGCCAAAAAAAGGGAGGCCAAAGAAAAGAAAAAAAAAGAGAAAAAAGAAAAGAAAAAATGAGAGAAAAAGAGAGAAGGGACAATGCTACATCTCTTTTTCCACACTTGTGCTTCAAAATAGCACCATGATCTTCATGTTAGAGAGTCGCATATGTTGTCACTTTCATATACTAGTGGGAATCTTTCATTATAGAACTTGGCTTGTATATTCCAATGATGGGCTTCCTCAAAAGTGCCCTAGGTCTTCGTGAGCAAGCGAGTTGGATGCACACCCACTTAGTTTCTTCTGTTGAGCTTTCATATATTTATAGCTCTAGTGCATCCGTTGCATGGAAATCCCTACTCACTCACATTGATATCTATTAATGGGCATCTCCATAGCCCGTTGATACGCCTAGTTGATGTGAGACTATCTTCTCCTTTTTGTCTTCTCCACAACCACCATTCTATTCCACATATAGTGCTATGTCCATGGCTCACACTCATGTATTGCGTGAAAGTTGAAAAAGTTTGAGATTATTAAAGTATGAAACAATTGCTTGGCTTCTCATCGGGGTTGTGCGTGATTAAATACTTTGTGTGATGAAGATAGAGGAACAGCCAGACTATATGTTTTGTAGGGATAACTTTCTTTAGCCATGTTATTTTGAGAAGACATGATTACTTTGATTAGTATGCTTATTACTATTTCTTATGTCAATATGAACTTCTATTTTGTATCATTTGGTTCTGAACATTCATGCCACAATAAAGAAAATTACATTATAAATTATGCTAGGTAGCATTTCACATCAAAAATTCTGTTTTTATCATTTACCTACTCGAGGACGAGCAGGAATTAAGATTGGGGATGCTTGATACGTCTCCAACGTATCTATAATTTTTGATTGTTCCATGCTATTATATTACCCTTTTTGGATGATTATGGGCTTTATTATACACATTTATATCATTTTTGGGACTAACCTACTAACCGAGGACCCGGCCCATATTGCTGTTTTATTGCCTATTTCAGTATTTCGAGGAAAAGGAATATCAAACGGAGTCCAAACGGAATGAAACCTTCGGCGGCGTGATTTTTTGGAAGAATATGATTCTGAAGACTTGGAGTCCATGTCAGAAGATCCTCGAGGAGGCCACGAGATAGGAGGCCGCGCCCCCCTTACAGAGGCGCGCCCCCCTATCTCGTGGGCCCCTCGAGCACCTCCCGACCGACTACTTTCGCCTATATATGTCTACGTACCCTAAAACCATTAGAAATCAAGATAGATCGGGAGTTCCGCCGCCGCAAGCCTCTGTAGCCACCAAAAACCTCTCGGGAGCCCGTTCAGGCACCCTGCCGGAGGGGGAATCCATCACCGGTGGCCATCTTCATCATCCCGGCGCTCTCCATGACGAGGAGGGAGTAGTTCACCCTCGGGGCTGAGGGTATGTACCAGTAGCTATGTGTTTGATCTCTCTCTCTCTCTCGTGTTCTCTCTCGTGTTCCCTCTATGGCACGATCTTGATGTATCACGAGCTTTGTTATTATATATTGGATCTTCTGATGTTTCTCCCCCTCTACTCTCTTATGATGAATTGAGTTTCCGTCTTGAAGTTATCTTATCGGATTGAGTCTTATGATGAATCTGAGATTGTGTGACGCATATCGTATAATCATGCCCACGGATACTCAAGGTGACAATGGAGTATCTAGGTGACATTAGGGTTTTGGTTGATTTGTGTCTTAAGGTCTTCTTCTAGTATGAACTCTTTTATAGATCGATCCGAAAGAATAACTTTGAGGTGGTTTCGTACCCTACCATAATCTCTATGTTTGTTCTCCGCTATTAGTGGCTTTGGCGTGACTCTTTGTTGCATGTTGAGGGCTTGTTATATGATCTATCTATGTTATTATTGTTGAGAGAACTTGCACTAGTGAAAGTATGAACCCTAGGCCTTGTTTCCTATCATTGCAATACCTTTTACGCTCACTTTTATCATTAGTTACTTTGCTGTTTTTATATTTTCAGATTACAAAAACCTATATCTACTATCCATATTGCACTTGTATCACCATCTCTTTGCCAAACTAGTGCACCTATACAATTTACCATTGTATTGGGTGTGTTGGGGACACAAGAGACTTTTTGTTATCTGGTTGCAGGGTTGTTTGAGAGAGACCATCTTCATCCTACGCCTCCTACGGATTGATAAACCTTAGGTCATCCACTTGAGGGAAATTTGCTACTGTCCTACAAACCTGTGCACTTGCAGGCCTAGCAACGTCTACAAGAAGAAGGTCGTGTAGTAGACATCAGGCGACGACGAGTTCGTCATCCCAGAAGAACCATTAGAACAAGAATGCCTCCAGTAAAGGCTTATCGACACTGCAAGGAGCCTGAAGAAGCAGAAGCAGCGGCTTAAAGCCGCATAGGATACACTCAATGATAGATGGAGCGACGTGCTAGATAGTGAGGAAAAATATGGCAGTAATCGCCACAGAGAGTTATCCTAAACGTAAGTTGCTGCCCGAATTCGACGACGAGGCTATCACGCCTATACCGCCGAAAAACAAAACGGCCGACTGGCCGGACCGACCACCTCGCAGTCGCGACAGAGCGGCTAGCAATGTCGTACACAAGCCCTCGTCCCCTCCCCGCAAAGGAAGGAAGGCTGCGGCCCAGGACCAGAAACACGGTCTACGTGAGGACCTGGACAAAAAAGCTGGCAAAACTAGGTCCATCTATGGATCTAGGGAACGTGCTCCTACACGGGGTCACTATTATCAAACAAAACATGCCGACCATTTACCAACTTGGAACCAATACTGAGCATTACAACCGTCGGACCCAATCCACGACACAGCCAGATACAGGGGTGCCGCACACCCCCTGTGCTTCACCGATGAGGTGCTGGAACACGATTTTCCAGAAGGGTTCAAACCTGTAAACATCGAGGCATATGATGGAACGACGGACCCCACGGTTTGGATAGAAGACTTCATTCTTCACATCCACATGGCTCGTGGAGACGATCTCCACGCCATTAAATGTTTACACCTCAAGCTAAAAGGACCAGCTCGGCACTGGCTGAAAAGCCTCACCGAAAACTCCGTCGGAAGTTGGGAAGAACTTGAGGATGCTTTCCGGGCCAATTTCCAAGGGACCTATGTCCGGCCTCTGGATGCAGATGATATAAGTCACATAATCCAACAACCCTGAGAATCAGCCCGTAAGCTTTGGAATAGGTTTCTCACTAAGAAGAACCAAATTGTCGATTGTCCGGACACCAAAGCCTTAGCGGCCTTCAAACATAGTGTCCGGGATGAATGGCTGGCCAGACACCTCGGCCAGGAAAAGCCAAGGAAAATGGCCGCCTTAACTACTCTCATGATCCGCTTTTGCTTGGGCGAAGACAGCTGATTAGCCCGTAGCAGCACCAGTGATCCCGGCACCTCTGAGGTCATGGATGGCAATGGAAAACCACGACACAATAAAAACAAACGTCAGAACAATGAAGAAAGCCCAGACAATACGGTGGTAAACACTGGATTCAAGGGCTGAAGACCCGGTCAACGGAAGAAGCCATTTAAAGGCGACAAGGATAATCCACCCAACCTGGACAAAATCCTAGACAGGCCTTGCCAGATCCACGGCACCCTCGATAAACCAGCTAATCATACCAATAGAGAATGTTGGGTCTTCAAGCAGGCTGTCAAACTCAACGCTGAACAAAAAGGGAAGGGACCTCAGAGTGAAGACGAGGATGAACCTCGCCAGCCAAACACGGGGGGACAGAAGAAATTCCCATCGGAGATCAAAACAGTGAACATGATCTATGTCACTCATATCCCAAAGTGGGAGCGCAAGCGCGCACTCCGTGATGTCTACGCCGTTGAGCCCGTCGCCCCCAAGTTCAACCCATGGTCGGCCTGTCCGATCACCTTTGATCCCAGGGACCACCCGACTAGTATCTGTCACAGAGGTTTGGCTTCCCTGGTGCTCGACCCAATAATCGACGGATACCACCTCATTCGAGTCCTCATGGATGGCGGCAGCAGTCTCAATCTGATATATCAGGACACTGTTCGCAAGATGGGGATGGACCCGTCAAGAATCAAGCCAAGCAGCACCACTGTCGGTGTCAAAACCGGCGGATCTCGGGTAGGGGGTCCCAAACTGTGCGTCTAGGCGGATGGTAACAGGAGACAAGGGACACAATGTTTTACCGAGGTTCGGGCCCTCTTGATGAGGTAAAACCCTACGTCCTGCTTGATTGATATTGATGATGTGGGTATTACAAGAGTAGATCTACCACGAGAGCAAGGAGGCTAAACCCTAGAAGCTAGCCTATGGTATGATTGTTGTTATTGTTGTTGTGTCCTACGGACTAAAACCATCCGGTTTATATAGACACCGGAGAGGGCTAGGGTTACACAGAGTCGGTTACAATGGTAGGAGATCTACATGTCCGTATCGCCAAGCTTGCCTTCCACGCCAAGGAAAGTCCCATTCGGACACGGGACGAAGTCTTCAATCTTGTATCTTCATAGTATTGGAGTCCGGCCGATGATGATAGTTCGGCTATCCGGACACCCCCTAGTCCAGGACTCCCTCAGTAGCCCCTGAACCAGGCTTCAATGACGTCGAGTCCGGCGCGCATATTGGCTTCGGCATTGCAAGGCGGGTTCCTCCTCCGAATAATTTGTAGAAGATTGTGAACACCAGGATAGTGTCCGGCTCTGCAAAATAAATTCCACATTCCACCGTAGAGAGAATAATATTTACACAAGTTCAATCTGCTGACGTATTTCGTGGCGTGACGTCACACCACAACCAAGCCTTTACTTGAATCGTTTTTATTATACCGCCTCAGCGCGTTTAGCGAAGCGGTTTCCTTGGCACGTCTTGTCGAAGCAGAGATCGTGTTCCCCTTATTCCGGGATTCTCATCAATACGGACGTGGGTAACCCAACCGCGCCATTGATTGCGGCGCTTGGGAGAGAAGCGAGTTTTATCAGGCCGGTAGGGACGCATAGTTTCGTCTGCCCATATATAAGGGGATAAGGATCCACCCTTTTACCTATGCCTTCTTCCTCCTTTGCTTTATCCATCTTCGCGCACTCGAGCTCCAGCGCCCAAGTCCGCACATCTCACCTCAACCTTCTCCAACTATGTCCGGAGCGGGAGGCAAGTGGATGGCCTCCTCCGTTACGGAGGGGCACATCGAGAGGCAGCGCGGCGCCGGATACCTGTCCAGCGACATCGCGCACCGGCTCCCCGACACGGGGCAGCTCATCCCCACCCCCAGGCCCCATGAGAGGGTGGTATTACTTCCCCATTTCCTCCATGGAGTGGGCTTCCCACTTCACCCCTTTGTCCGGGGGCTCATGTTTTACTACGGCCTGGATTTCCATGATCTGGCCTCGAATTTCATCCTCAACATCTCGGCGTTTATCGTCGTGTGCGAGGCTTTCCTCTGCATCCAGCCCCACTTTGGCTTGTGGCTCAAGACCTTCAATGTCAAGCCGAAGGTTGTGAAGGGGAATCAAACAGAGTTCGGAGGCGCCATGGTGGGCAAGATACCCAACGTTACTTGGTTCGAGGGCGCCTTCGTGGGAACCATCAAGGGGTGGCAATCGGGGTGGTTCTACATCATCGAGCCGCGTGACCCTAAATGGGCAGCGGCCCCCGAATTCAGATCTGGCATCCCCACACGGCTCACCTCTTGGAAAGAGAGTGGCCTGACTTGGGGCGATTCGGAGGAGCTGACCGGACTCCAAGCCTGCATCCAGAAGCTGGTGAACAAGAAGCTCAAGCTTGTCAACATAGTCCAGGTCATGCTCATCCGCCGGATTCTCCCGTGCCAACAACGGGCCTTTAAATTGTGGGAGTTCGATCCGGCTCAGCACCGAACCTTGAGCGGGCTCTTCGACACTAGGTATGAAGATGCCTGGAAGGTGCTGTTTAAGGGCGCCGAGGCTCCCGCATCCGCTACCGAAGATCGCGGATTCAGCTCGCAGCGCCAGGCTAGCGAGGTAAGCGATTATACCCTTTACGGGACACTTGTTTTTCATAGTTTGACTTCATGCGGGATCTAAACTCCCTCTCCTTTGACAGGACTGGCTGAAGAAGGCCGAGCAGACTAACTGTCCGGCCCCTTTGCCAGAAGACCCAGCGGACGCCCGTTTAACGGGGCTGCTGGTTCCGGCACCCCACGTGGTGCCGGAGAAGAAGGCCAAGAAGGAGGCCACGGGTACTCGAAAGAGTTCCCGTTTTCAGGTGTCCGATGACTCCGAGGCGGACTCCTCCCACGAAGGCGAGGAGGAGAAGAAAAAGGCCTCTCCTCCAGCGGGGGGAGGGAAGAAAAGGAAGGCTTCCCCAACGAGGGAGGCCGAAGGGTCCAAGAAGGGAAGGACTCTTCCCCCGGACTGTTCCGCCCACGCCGGTGACGACGACGAGGATTGGCCTCCAAGGACCAAGCCCCTGGCGAGATCGTAAGTATCCGGACTCCCGAATGACTTCATGATTTTTCTTTCTGCCACATGGTGTCTTTCTAACGCCGCATACAACCCTACAGTCCGCCCAAGGACGATCTTCCTGCTACGTCGAGCGGGTCCTTGGGCACGTCGGATGTGAACAGTACTTCACTTCCAACCGCCTCCTCCCCCCGTGACGCTGACGATGCCGAGGTGGGATCCCAAAGAAGGACCCACCCAGAGGAGGAGGACCCGGAGGTGCCACAGGGCGACCTCCCGGACTTCGTACCGGACTCCATACCGGGACCTGCAGTGGTTCCGGAGTCCGGTGGGCGGCCCCTTCGTAAGAAGGGCAAGACCGTGACGCCGGCGGCCTCCGTCCAACTGGAGGCGCCGGATAACTTGCTGGAGGTGCTCAACAGCGCTTCCATCGAGGAGGAACACCGCACTGTTATGAGTGCGGTGATTCAGAAGGTCCAGCTCGCCAAAAGTGGGCTGACCGAAGCCTGCAGTAGCCTTCTAACAGGCTTTGAGGTAAAAAAATTAATATATGTAAAATAGTACCGCATAGACAGTAGCCCCTGATGCTCGGTTCGGTGTTCGAAAAGAAAAGCCGGACTGAGGATCTAAAAAGATATACGCATGAGTCATAAAAAACATGTCAATATGGGATTGCAGGCTATGCTGCTGACCTCTGCCGCACTGACTGCGGAGGTCGATGCTTTGAAGCAAAACCTCGAGCGGTCCGAGAACAAGCTCGGCCGTGCCAAGAAGCAGCTCGAGGACAAAGAAGGTGAGTAGCACGTTATTAAAGTTGTACCTTGCAGAAAAGGATTTGGTTGCAAGAAGAATGGCAAGGATAACGTGGGTATTGTAGGGGCCACAAACGAGGTGGTGACCCTGAAGGAGGCGGTGTCCGCGGCCGAACGTAATGCGGCCGCGGAGCGCACCGAGCGAGAGAAGCAGGAGGCGCGGGTGGCGGAGGTACAGCAAGAGGCCCGGGCTCTTGTGGAAAAACATGAGAGTTTGGAGCGCGACTCGAAGACTCGAGAGTCCGTGCTTGCATCGGCTCTTGAGAGTGCCAAAGCCGCTAAGGCCGAAGCCTACAAGGCCCTCCAGGAAATCGAGGCGTTGAAGAAAATAGCATCGGGTAAGGCATTTTTCATGCAAAGCAAGCATGTGGATGTGGATTACGTGTTACTTACCCGAATTCGGAGCTCTCTAGGAGCGTTCGCAGATCTGCCCCGCAGCGTATCCGATGTTGCCGCTTTCTACAGGGCCGAGTATGCTGAGGCCGGACATCCGGTGCCCCTTAGCGACCAGCTGAAGCAGCTGGTCGAGCTCCACAAGGTGGCCGAACAAGCCATGAAGGGCCTCATAGTTCGGCTGTGGCCCAATGAGGCCATGCCTGGGAGCTACTTCAGCCTGGTGCGGCGGCTGGTGGATGCGTGTCCATGGGTTGAGGTCATCAAGCGATCCGCCTGTATTGAAGGTGCCCATCAGGCCCTTGCCCGTGCTAAGGTGCACTGGGGCAAGATGGATGCTGAGAAGCTTGTGACGGACGCGCCACCGCCGGGCAAGGAGTATCGCACGCCCGAAATGTATTATAAGGGTGTCCTGAAGGGTGCCCGCATTATTGCGGGTGAGTGCTCCAATGATGTAATATTTGAGTAGACTCGCATTTTGTTATCCTGTGCGCTGAAAACTTTGTTCATATGCGCTAAGCAACGCTTGTTAATTTAAAATATTACCTTCTGTGCGGCCGTTTATCAAATCTGAGAGATGGCAAGTCGTCGGCTTCAGCCCCCTTGCCACTAGTGCTAGGGTGTTCGGGATAAATTTGAGCACTCTTGTTCCCATTTTTGGGTCCATCTAGGGAGGCGCTCAACTCAACGAACTAGGCAACCAGACTTATAATGCTTGAACACTCTCACTTAGCCATAGAATTCTATAATTTTAAATTTCGGCGAAGACCCTAGTGTTTGGAAGGCCGAATTCGGGGCGTTATCCACGCCTGGGCCGGACAAAGCCGGTTCCTCGCTCTAAGCGGCATAAGTCTTTAGGGACTCGAAAAAACCTCTTGAAAAGCGACCGGCTCTCGCCTCATCATGACGGTCAGTTTTAGCTTTCTCCATTGAGGCGCTCGCCCAGCTCAACTGGGGCGCAATCGCAGTGGTTCTCCTAGTGCTACCTTAGCCGATACAACGGAACGTAAGGTACCAAAACATGGGAGCCGGGCAAACCCAACTATTGACCCAAGACGTGATTCAGAGCCGATGCATATAATGCTATAAGTTCGGGGTGCCGCACTTGTGAAAGTGTTCGGACTTATCACACCATAATGTGGGGAACTTAAGCCCTTGGTGTATTTAGTCGTACCAAAGTGTACGGATGCAACATGTTGTAAATGAACATATGTATAAGAAAGGAATGCAATTATAAGCAAAAAGGTGCTGCATTGTTTTATTCAAGAAATACTGCTATGAATGCAGAATGATACAAATAGTGCGATAAGCATGGGATGGGACTATTAAACATGTCCCCCTCCAGGGGTAGGCTGCGGAATGGTGTATAAAACAGATTTAATGCTCGTAAGGGAGACCACCTAGATATTCGTCGTAGCCTTTCTCCTTCCCTGGCTGTTGCATCATGAGTTCGGCCGGTCTACTGCCGGACAGGGCCTCTGGTGAACGGAGTCATGTGGGTAAGAAAGAAAAAGAAAGAGAAAAAAAAGGAATGACACACTTGGGAACCCCTGATGTGGTTAAGCCGCGTTCTGGGCCCGTTGTGGTCGTGCCCCTCCCCCTATGCCCATGGTATCTCCAGAGCGTAATGATGTACGCGAAGGACCAGTCTTGCATTCTTGCGAGGGCTAGGGTTGGGGCCGCATTGCTACGCGTGCTCGGAACGTGCCAGGTGGTCTTTTGTAGGTTGCTCCAGACGCGTTTAGCCGTGTCCGGTCGCTTAAGGGCTGGACTCGAGAATTGCCTTAAGAGGCTGCATTGTACTTCTGCCGCGAGAGCCGCTGTATGTTCCTCCGTTCGGAGGGAGCGTTCGGTGTTTCCGTTGACCGTGATGACTCCTCGAGGGCCTGGAATCTTGAGCTTGAGGTATGCGTAGTGCGGCACCATGTTGAACTTTGCAAACGCGGTCCGTCCGAGCAGAGCATGATAGCCGCTGCGCAACGAAACTATGTCGAAGATTAACTCCTCGCTTTGGAAGTTATCTGGGGATCCGAAGACCACTTCCAGTGTAACTGAGCCCGTACAATTGGCCTCTACACCTGGTATGACACCTTTTAAGGTCGTCTTTGTGGGTTTAATCCTTGAGGGGTCTATGCCCATCTTGCACACTGTGTCCTAATAAAGCAGGTTCAGGCTGCTGCTGCCGTCCATCAGGACTCTGGTGAGGTGAAATCCATCGACGATTGGGTCTAAAACCAATGCGGCGAATCCCCCGTGGCGGATGCTGGTGGGGTGGTCCCTTCGATCAAAAGTGATCGGGCAGGAGGACCATGGGTTGAACTTCGGGGCGACTGGCTCCATCGCGTATACGTCCCTGAGTGCACGCTTCCGCTCCCTCTTGGGTATGTGGGTTGCGTATATCATATTCACCATCCGCACTTGTGGGGGGGAAACCCTTCTGTCCTCTATTGTTCGGCGGTAGGGTCTCTTCTTCGTCATCGCTATGCAGCCCCTTGCCATTGTTTTTGGCAATTAGCTTGTCTGCCAGCTTGAATACCCAACAGTCCCTGTTGGTGTGGTTGGCTGGCTTTTCGGGGGTGCCGTGTATCTGGCACGAGCGATCGAGTATTCAGTCCAAATTGGATGGACCCGTAATAGTTCTTTTGAATGGCTTTTTCCGCTAACCGGGTTTGGAGCCTCTGAATCCGGCATTGACTGTCGTATCCTCATTATTGTCACCGTTAATGCGGCCTTTGTTCTTGAACGCGACCTGCCATTGCGGTCCTTGGTATCCGGACTGCCAGAATTTTTGTTGAGGTTGTTGCTGCGGGCTAGCCAGCTGTCCTCTCCCACGCAGAAGCGGATCATGAGTGATGTGAGGGCTGCCATGGATTTCGGCTTTTCCTGTCCCAGGTGCCGGGCAAGCCACTCATTGCGGATGTTATGTTTGAAGGCCGCGAGGGCCTCCGCATCCGGACAGTCGACGATTTGATTTTTCTTAGTTAAGAACCGTGTCCAGAATTGTCTGGCCGATTCGTCTGGCTGCTGAATTATGTGGCTTAGGTCGTCAGCGTCTGGTGGTCGCACATACATGCCCTGGAAGTTATCAAGGAATGCGGCTTCCAGGTCCTCCCAACACCCAATTGATTCTGCTGGCAAGCTGTTAAGCCAATGTTGAGATGGTCCTTTAAGCTTGAGTGGGAGGTATTTGATGGCGTGAAGGTCGTCACCGCGGGCCATGTGGATATGAAGGAGGTAGTCTTCGATCCAAACCCCGGGGTATGTTGTGCCATCATAGGATTCAATATTCACGTGTTTAAACCCTTCGGGGTTTTGATGATCCATTACTTCATCTGTGAAGCATAGTGGGTGTGCGGCGCCTCTGTATTGGGCTATATCACGACGGAGCTCCAACGAGCTTTGTCTATTGTGTTCGGCCCGGCCGGACTTACTGTGTCCAGCGCGACGGTTGTCGTCACGTATCATGGGGCGCCCACGCGATCCGTAGATCGATCTTGATTGTCTTGCCTTATCCTCCAATATATCTCGCAAGTCCGGAGCGTTCCCCTGTGACCTTGTGCTTTTCGAGCGATGCCGGGGTACGGTTCTAGTGGAGGGCCTAGAGGCCTCTCTGTCGCGGCCACGAGGTGGCCGGTCAGCCGTATTGTGCTCTGGTGATGCAGGTTTATATGCCTCCTCCTCTAATCGGGGGAGCAACTTGCGTTTGGGGTAGCTTTTGGAGGGGCATTCGAGCTTATGCTCTTCGGCCGCAAGGACTTCAGTCCATCTGTCGGCTAGCAGACCTGATCAGCTCTAAGCTGTTGCTGCTTTTTCTTGAGGCTGTTGGCCGTGGCGATAAGCCTGCGTTTAAAACGCTCTTGTTCGACGGGATCCTCGGGCACGACAAATTCATCGTCGTCGAGGCTTGCCTCGTCTCCGGAGGGAGGCATGTAATTATCATCCTCTACCTCTTCGTCTGCCGCTCTCTCATGAGGTCTGGCATCTCCGTCCTCCTGCGCTGAATCTTGCTGGAGGGGGTTGTCTTTGGCACTGTCTAGGGTATTATTATCTCCGGTGCCGGAATCACCATTCTTGCTGTGGCGGGATTTAGAGCGGCACCGCTGACGCTGGCGCTTGGGTTGTTTCTTGGAGGGGTCTTCCTCCGCTGTTCCTTCGCCATTCCAATCCTTTGGGATATCCACCATGTATATGTCGTATGACGAGGTGGCTTTCCAGTGCCCAGTAGGCGCTGGTTCTTGGTCGTCTCCGGCATCGTCGTCCATACCGTCGATGTCTTCGGAGTCGAAGTCTAGCATGTCGGTTAGATCGTCGACAGCGGCTACTAAGTGGGTGGTGGGTGGGTCTTGAATTTCTTCATCGTCCGCATCCCAACCGTCCTGACCGTAGTCTGGCCAGGGCTCTCCTAATAACGAGAGATACTTTAGCGAACTCAGGATGTCGCCAACAAGTGAGTGTTGAAAGATGTCCGCAGCGGTGAACTCCATGATCGGCACCCTATCGGATTCGATTGAAGGGGGCGTGGGAGGTTCGGAGTCCGGCAAGGAGTCCGGCACCTCGGAGTCACGAGCTTCACAGGGGACAAGGTCAGTATTCAGCTCTATCGCCATAGAGGTTGCAGCCCCCGAGGCGATGTCTAACCACTCGTCCTCGATTTGCATAGCCGGCTCCAAATTGAGGGTCGGAGCAGACCCGTGTGCGGCCTCCAAGGCACTGTCAGGCAGCAGAGCTAAATCATGCCCATCGTGATAGTGCGGCGCGCTCGGCTATGGCTCGAATCCATTGAAGATCAAGTCTCCGCAGATGTCAGCCGTGAAGTTAAGACTTCCACATCTGACCTGACGGCCTGGGGCATAGCTTTCGATCTTCTCCAGATGGCCAAACGAATTGGCCCGTAGTGCAATGCCGCCGAATACGAAGATCTGTCCGGGGATAAAAGTCTCACCCTGGATCACGTCGTTGTTGATGATCGAAGGAGCCATCGAGCCTATCGGTGATGACACAGAGGAACTCTCAATGAAAGCACCAATGTCGGTGTCAAAACTGGCGGATCTCGGGTAGGGGGTCCCGAACTGTGCGTCTAGGCGGATGGTAACAGGAGACAAGGGACACAATGTTTTACCCAGGTTCGGGCCCTCTTGATGGAGGTAAAACCCTACGTCCTACTTGATTGATATTGATGATGTGGGTATTACAAGAGTAGATCTACCACGAGATCAAGGAGGCTAAACCCTAGAAGCTAGCCTATGGTATGATTGTTGTTATTGTTGTTGTGTCCTACGGACTAAAACCATCCGGTTTATATAGACACCGGAGAGGGCTAGGGTTACACAGAGTCGGTTACAATGGTAGGAGATCTACATATCTGTATCGTCAAGCTTGCCTTCCAAGCCAAGGAAAGTCCCATCCGGACACGGGACGAAGTCTTCAATCTTGTATCTTCATAGTCTTGGAGTCCGGCCGATGATGATAGTTCGGCTATCCGGACACCCCCTAGTCCAGGACTCCCTCAACCACCTTTAAAGGAGTTATACCGGGCATGGAAGCCCGCTACATGGGCTCTCTAACATTGGATGTTGTGTTCGGCTCTCCGGACAACTTTTGAAGCAAAGAACTAATCTTCGACATTGCTCCATTCCGAAGCGGCTATGTGCACTACTCGGAAGAATGGCCTTCGCCCGTTTTAATGCAGTCCCGCATTATGCTTATCTAAAACTCAAAATGCCTGGACCTCGTGGCGTCATTGCGGTCAGTGGAAATATGGAGTGCTCTCTTCACACAGAGGAATACACGGCGACTAGCAGTCGAAGCACAAAACGGCCTATTCAAGCCGAACAGCTCATCGGTCATTAAGACCACAGACACAACTAAACGTGTCTGACGCACACCCCAGTGTGGTAGCTCACATAAACCTGAGCTCGATTAGCAGCTACGCCCCATCGACCGCGCCATAAAGAGATATACTCAAAATTCCTTGGGCAACTTCGGGGGCACTCTGCACACAAAAGGTCCATAGTTTGGCTTGAGGCTATTCGGACCCTAGAAGTGATCCTTCACGGTTCATTACAATGAACTAGCTCTACTTATGGCCACACCAGGTTCTTCTACCTAGTTTTTTATTTCTCCTGTTTTTTACAGATGGACATCATACTATACCCTTCAAGGACACTCCACAACGAAGACAAAGGCGCAGACGTGTAGAAGGGCCCCGTGTTAACGTTTCTTTTTTAGATTAAGACCCTACGTAAACCCTTTTATCTCTTCTTGTTCTGTACTTTGCTGGCATGTAAAATGTCCAAGAAAGGTATCGGCATCATCAAATATACGGCTCGCCGTACTAAAGTGGATGTTATAGAAGCAGCCCAGTTCGTATTGTGTTTTGAGATTTATGCTCTCACCACCCGCGCTCTTCCCCCACGTCGGATTGCCACATGTGCCTTGATATCATGGGTCTATCACCAGGGGATGTATTCAGCCTAGTGTATATTGTAAAGTCCGAACACCTATAGGGAGTGTTCGGCATCGCGAGTTTGTCCTTATATGCATCAGCTCCAAATCATGTCTTGGTCAATAGTTGGGTTGCCCGACTCCTGTGCTTACTACTTTACGTTTCGCTATATCGTCTAGGGTAGTAAAGGGAGAACTACTGCGACTGTGTCCCGGCTAGCCTGAATGAGCACCTCAGTAGAGAAAGCCGAAAACTGACTATCATGATGCGGCGAGAGCTGGTCAACCACTCCATGACTCATCGGAATCTTCGTCATTCCCTCCGTATTAAACGAAGAACCATTACTCTGGTCACATATGTAAATGCACTGTATTCAGATAACCGCGGACATACAAGGGGCTATATAGTAGCCCCACCGTCAAACTCCTCTGGCTAAGTGAAAGTGTTAAAGCTCTACAGTCCTATTGCCTAGTTCGCCGCACTAACACCTCCTTAACAGACCAAGACATTGGGTCAAGTGTGATCAAGTGCTTTTCTGAACACCCCGGTGTTATACGCAAGGGGGCTGAAGCCGATGACTGCAAACCTTCAAATTGTATATATATATATAAAAGACAGCCGCACAGGAGGCACTAAGACTTTTCCGGAAAAGTATAAAAACATAGCCTTAAATATATCATAATATTGTTATTACAATTTTCATACACTTTACTCGAACATAATATTTTTCGAGCACTGACCCTCTATTAAGCGGGCACCCTCTAGGACATCTTCAAAGCAATGTTCTGGCATGTTAAGGTCCTTGCCTTTGGGCGGACTCTGTGCCGCAATATCGGTGGACGTCATCTTCGCCCAGTATATCTTGACACGGGCAAGGGCCATCCGCGCACCTTCTATGCATGTTGACCGCTTCACAGCATAGATATGCGGCACTGCATTAACAAGCTGCCGCACCAAACCGAAATAACTATCCGGAATGGGTTCTGTTGGACACAACCGGGCTATGACGTCCTTCATGGCAGTGCCGAACATCTTGTGGATCTCGGCCCATTGGGCCATCTGTTTGTTCAACAGTGGACGCTTCGGCGTGTGAAATTGCGACCAAAACAGCTCTTCCGTTGCATGTCCTTCTTGCGCGTGGAAAAACTGATTCGCATCGGCAGCACTCTTCGGCAGGACCATAAAGGGGTCCGAAGAACTCCATCGTTGATTCAACGGCACATACTTCGGATCGCCAATCTTAGTCTGCAATAAAAAGGGCTTACTAGCCGCGATCTCCCCAACTTGTCGGATCTCCTCCCGAGCCGCTCTAGACTCAGACCGGGCTTCCTTCGCCTCTTGTAAGGCCTTGTCCAAATCATCCGCTTTGTCTTTGTTATCTCTCTCAAGATCTTGGCATCGGCTAGTGGCATTCTTCAACTCAAGTGCCATGGTAGATACCCTCTCCTCGCACTGCCGCCGAGCGGTCTGCTCTACTTTCAATTCGGCGGCCGCCTTTTCGGCGGCCGCATTACTATTCATCGCTTGCTCCTTGGCCCGGGCAAGTTCCGCCTGAAGGGTCTCCACTGCGGCAGCACTATCTGCATTTATGCATATATAAATTTTCAGTATCACGGTCATTTCACAATACTAGCATGGACTAAGTGCCCCAGAGACATACCTTGCGCCTCGTCGAGCCGCCTATTCATAAGCGTGATATCATCATCCGCCACATCGACTTTCTGCTTCAAATGTGCTACCTCGATAGGTTGGGCAGTCCCCACGGCTGTAACAACCTGTGTTTCAATTAGTCATATCATTTCCTGGGCATATATTTTTGATCCTCTGATCACATTCCTTTGGATGCCAACCAGAGTCTCAAGGGCTATTATCTATACACAGGTGCATTTCGCACTTACAATATAATTGAAATTACACTACGTACCTCGAAGCCTCTGAGTAGGCTAGAAAATGCTTCAGTCAATCCGCTTTTCGCGGACCAAACTCTTTCTAACACCGTACCCATCAAAGTACGATGTTCCTCTGAGCCGGAGGCATGTTGCAAAAAGTCCTTCAATGCATCTGGCATCCCTTGGACATCTGATAGTCCTGGACTTTTGTTGTTCCCTGTAGGGGCCGCACACCCCGGACCCTGGGCGGCCGAAGTATTACCTTTGGCCCCGGTCCTCACTGTCCCTTGCGCTACTTGCAGATCGGGAAGGATCCTCTAGGACGACACCTTAGTGTTGTCTGCCTCATTAGGCAGGGAGATCTGTGGAGGCGTCTCACTCTCCATCATCTCCGGAAGTCGATCCCCTGAAGAGGAGGACTGTTGAGCAAGGCTGCGTACCGGACTGCAAACATGAGTTTAAAATATTACCCTTATAGTCAGGAAAGAATGGGACATGTTTAAAACACCCGGATTCACTTACAATGCAGCTGAGGGCCTATCTTTGCGGGGTGACTGCGTGTCAATATCACCCCCTGACTGGGGTACCTTCCCCCGCTTCCAAGCTTCTCTTTCTGAGTCTTCGGAAGAGGCCCTTTTCTTCCCATGGGGAGAAGGGATGTCAGTTCGCCCTTCCCTTCCACCTTTGGAAGAGGGAGTTCTAATCTCCCCGGACAAATAGCCTGGTGAGCCTCCAGAGTGGAAGCTGCCTTGGACCTCTTTATCCTCCTCTTTATCTTCCCCCGCCGGCACTTGATACGGCGCCGGAGCCAGCATCCTTGTTAATAACGGATCGGCAGTATCTTCGGGATGTGGAGCCGAACACCTGATTATCTCCGCCTTCTTTAGCCAGCCCTGGCCAGATCGAGTTTCATTAGTACATTGTCATGGATAATTTGACTAAATCGTGTTCAGGGGTCGAGTACCTACCGGAGTATCCGGATGGTTGCAGTCAAGACCGATGTCTTCTGTAGTATCCGGCCACTATTTTCGTGCACCGAAGAACAATTTCCACACCTCTCTAAGCATGTGCCAGAGAGGTGCTGAAGAGTCTGTGGACCTTCCGGATTAAATTCCCACATGAGGAGAGGGCATTGCTGACAGGGTAGGATCCGGCGGACTAACATTGCTTGGATTACATCGATGAGACCGGTGTCCTTCTCAATAAGGATCCAGATGCGGCTTTGTAGTGTCCGCACTTCATCTGTAGATCCCTAGTCCAGCCCCTTGTTAATCCACGATGCGAGCTGTGATGGAGGGCCGGACCAAAACGCAGGAGCAGCTACCCGCTTTGTACCGCGGGGTTCGGTGATGTAAAACCACTCCTGGTGCCATAAGTCAGAAGATCTGCAAAGGAGCCCTTTGACCAAGTGGAGTTGATAAGCTTGTTTACTGAAGCCCTCCGCACTCCACTTGTTTCCCGTCGATTACCTTCGGTTTCATGATAAAGGTCTTAAGCCATAAGCCGAAGTGTGGGGAAATACGGAGGAAGGCCTCGCATGTGGTGATGAATGCCGAGATGTGGAGGAAGGATTCCGGGGCTAGATCATGGAAATCAAGCCCGTAATAAAACATGACCCCTCGAACGAAGGGATGGAGAGCAAACCCAAGCCCTCGAAGGAAGTGAGAGATAAACACAACCCTCTCATTGGATCTGGGAGTAGGAATAACCTGCCTTGAGCAGGAAGCCTGTGGTAGATTTTTGCAGTCAAGTATCTTGCCTCCCTGAGCTTCGAGATGTCTTCCTCTATGATAGAAGAGGCCATCCACTGGCCCTGAAGGCCGGGTCCGGACATGGCTAGAAGCTCGAAGCAACTAGATTGACCCTTGGGTGTTGGAACTTAATGTGGTGGATTAAGGAAAAAACTAGCATGGAAGGAAAAAGGACAGGCCTTAACCCCTTTATAAAGGCGACGAATATCAAGCGTCCCCTCCGTGGCCTTAAAACATGCCTATTCCCAAGGAAACATGCCAACAGAACGGTTGGGTTACCCATGCCTGTGTTGATGAAAATCCCGCGATAAGGGACACAATCTCTGCTTTGATAAGACATTCCAATAAAACCCGCCTCTTGGAATGTGGAGTGGCAGGCTAGAATATGATTCAGAATAAATGGTTGGATGACGACGTAATGTCATGTCGCCAAGATTGTCAGCGGATTGGACTCGTGAAGTATTATATTCTCTACGAGAACGTGTGGAATTTTTTTTGCAAAGCCGTACACGATTCTTGTGTTTGGAATTTACTTTGAAGTATTCGGAGAAGTAACCCGCCTTGCAATGCAAAAGACAATCTGCACGCCGGACTCATCGTCATTGAAGCCTGGTTCAGGGGCTACTGAGGGAGTCCTGGACTAAGGGGTTCTCCAGACAGTCGGACTATATACTTTGGCCGGACTGTTGGATTATGAAGACACAAGATAGAAGACTTAGTCCCGTGTCCGGATGGGACTCTCCTTGGCGTGGAAAGCAAGCTTGGCGATTCGGATATGTAGATTCCTTTCTCTGTAACCGACTTTGTACAACCCTAGCCCCCAGTGTCTATATAAACTGGAGGGTTCAGACTTCCAGGGTTTAGCCACAACAATCATAATCTCATAGGCTAGACTTCTAGGGTTTAGCCATTATGATCTCGTGGTAGATCTACTCTTGTAATACTCATATTCATCAAGATCAATCAAGTAGGAAGTAGGGTATTACCTCCATAGAGTGGGCCCGAACCTGAATAAACATTGTGTCCCCCGCCTCCTGTTACCATTAGACTTAGACACACAGTTCGGGACCCCCTACCCGAGATCCGCCGGTTTTGACACTAACAACGCCCACTGAGTTTCATAGCAAGATTTCATACACTTATGCTCTAGTGCATCCATAGCATGGCAATCCCTACCCGCACTGATATCGATTGTATGGCCTCTCCACTGCCTAACAATCCACTGAGCTGATCTAAGCCTTTCTTCCTTTTTGACTTCCCCTATATACAGCACAGCATTCTATTCCACATGTAGTACTATTGTCCATGGCTCACACTCGTGTATTGGGTGGAGCTGAAAATGTTGAAGCACGTGAAAAAGTATGATACAATTGCTTGGTTTGACACTGGGTGCTCATAATTTATAGTTTATGCTAGGAAGACTAAGCATAATAAGTTATATGACTTTAGGGATAGCGTTCTTTAGCATTCTTTATTTTGAAGGGCATGATTGTTTGTTAGTATGCCTGAGTATTGATGTCTTTAAATCAAATGATATACTATTGCCTTGAATCACTCGTATCCTAATATTCATGACATGATTAGATTATATGATCAAGATTATGTTAGGTAGCATTCCACATCAAAAACTATCTTTTTATCATTTACCTACTCGAGTACGAGCAAGAATTAAGCTTGGGGATGCTGATATGTCTACGTCATATCCATAATCTTTTATTGTTTCATGCCATTATTTTACAACTTTCACATACTTTTGGCAACAATTTATATGATTTTCTTGGACTAACATATTGATCCAGTGCCCAGTGCGGTTTCATGTTTTTTGCATCTTTTTTGATTCATAGAAAATCCATATCAAACAAAGTCCAAACGCAATAAACTTTGATGGAGATTTTTTGCAATATATGTGATTTTGGGGAAAAAGAATCAATATGAGACGATACTCAAGGGGGCCACAAGCTCACACGGTGTGCGCCCTAACCTAGGGCGCGTCGGGCAGGCTTGTGGCCACCATGTAAGTCAGTTGGAGGTGTCCTTCGGCCGCAAGGAAGCTAATATCCGGATAAAAATCATGTTAAAATTTCAGCCCAATCGTGGTTATCGATCTGTGGGAATATAAGAAAAGGAGAAGGGCCAGAAAACAGGAACGCGAAATAGAAGAGAAACAGAGAGAGATCCAGTCTCAGAGAGCTCCTGACCTCCGGGAGTCATGGAGGCCAAGGGACAGAGCGGAAACCCTCCTCCCATCTAGGGGGGAGGCCAAAGACCAGAGTGGAAACCGTCCTCCCATCTAGAGGGAGTCCAAGGAAGAAGGAGGGGACTCTCTCCCACTGGCGCTGGAGCGCCCGCCAGGTGAACCACCGTGGCAACAATCTACTCAAAAAACTTCGTTGTCTTCCTCATCACCTCCATCACCTTCCCTATTCTATTATCAGCGGCCCACTTTGTCGCAACCTGCTGTACCCCCTACTTGAACATGGTGCTTTATGCTATATATTATTATCCAATTATGTGTAGCCATCCTATGATGTTTGAGTATATTCCTCTTGTCCTATGGGTTGATTGATGATCTTGATTGGTTTGACTTGCATGTTTTATTTTGATGTTGTCTTATGGTGCCTTATGTGTCGCCCACACGTGGGGGATTCCCACTATAGGGTGTTGCAATTCGTTCATTATTTGCTTATAGTGGGTTGCGAGAATGACATAAGCTTAAACCCGAGTAAGGGGTTTGTTGCGTATGGGAGTAAACAGAACTTGACACTTAATGCTATGGTTGGGTTTTACCTTAATGATCTTTAGTAGTTGTGGATGCTTGCTAGAGTTTCAATCATAAGTGCATATGATGCAAGTATGGAAAGTATGTTAGCTCATGCCTCTACCTCATAGAAAATTGCAATAATGATTATCGATCTAGTTATCAATTGCCTAGGATAATTTCGCAAATCCTACCACCACTTTTCCACACTCACTATACTAACTTAATTGTTATTTGTTTAAAGTAGCACATAACTTTTATTTTCATGTTCTTTATTATCTTGCAAACTTATCCCAATACACCTATAAAGTACTTCTAATTTCATACTTGTTCTAGGTAAAGCAAATGTTAGTGTGCGTAGAGTTGTATCGGTGGTCGATGGAACTTGAAGAGAATATAAATTCTACCTTTAGATCCTCATTGGGTTCGACACTCTTACTTATAAAAAAAGGCTACAAATGATCCCCTATACTTGTGGGTTATCATTAGTTCATCATATTCGAACCAGTTTGAGCCTTTGCATAATATTTTTAGTGTTTTGCTTTGTTGAATTTGCAGTTGCATCATTGTGTCGAGTTGCTGGTCTTAGCATCTATAATCCTAGAGTTTCAACTTCTAGTCACAGGTTTTCACGCTGTCGTCACACCATCTTCATTGCCGCATATCCGCTGCCAATCCGAGTCCACATACAACCTCCGCATATCCACTACCAATCCGAGTCCATATACAACCACCGCATTTCTGCCGCCAACTCGAGTCATATACATCCATCACCTATCCACCGCCAATCTGAGTCATATACATCCATCACATCACCATCACACCAGTCCGAGTCCACCTCCAACACATAATTGCCACCGGTCCATGTTCCACCGCCGCTACATATATCCGTCGCCAGTCCAAGTTCCACTAGATAACATCTCTTATCCGCCTACCTATTCTTGATTCCATATCATGCCATAATACGTGTCATGGTCATGTTGGACTCCCCGACTTTGGTGTCGCTCACAGAAGAAAAATAGTTCCAGTTTAAAAAATCAAGTCTGCAAAATTCTGGCTAAGCAGTTTTCAGACCATTTGTAAACTCTTCCAGAAATTTTTTGTTGTTGAGCAAAAAAGAGGAAAAGGTGGGAAAAAAGAGATTCACAGTGTGCTTATACCTTGTTTATGTGATGCGCCATGATTTTGTTAGTGTTCTGGCTCACGTCTCCAGTACGGTTTAGCCTTGGACCAGCACAGTCCGTTGTTGAGCCTTTATTCAGCTTTGCATCTCTGACTTGATTATTGTTGACCCTTTTTGCTACCATATTATAAGCCTTCCCATCTCCACATACATCTACGTCATGTGTTTGACACCACCTGGCAATCGCTCTATCCAAGATTTGAGAGTTTGACTACACCGATTGCCTATCACCACCTGCTGCTTGGTAAGAACTGGTAAGAATTTGTGATTAGCTTGACGGATTTGTGAATTTCCACCACACCGCATCCTATTAGTAGTATGTATGACATATTCTTGTGTGTTCCTATTTCTACTAACCATGGCAAGATCACAAGTGAACGAGCTGGACTGGGAGAATATGACAAAGGACCTACATGATAAAATTCAGCAAATAATGGTTGAACAGGTGCAAAACATGCTGGACAGCTTTGTATAAGCGATCGAGAGGATAGATGGCATTGAGAAGACGATTGCCACCAAGTTGGAGGCCAAGTTCTATGAAGTGCTCGCGTGTCTACCACCACCACCACCCGCTACCCCCACTGCACTATTGCTGTCGGAATGTGGGATCCGCAAACCCTTGAGAGGTTTGAAATCTGGGGTGCGTGCGGAGATCTCAACCTACCCAGCCTACCTACTGACGATCCTCCTAAGCCTAGCGTGTCGAGCTCAAAGGGACAAAAGGACACATCAGTTTATACTGGTTTGGGCCACCGTTGTGGTGTAATACCCCAATCCAGTGTGGTGTGGTGGATTGCCTCGAAGGGCTGAGGATGAACTAGTACAGTGGATGAACAAGCCTCAGGAGGTGAGGTGTTCTTGAGCTAGTGTGGTGTATGCTAGCTCTACTTGTTCTGATTTTCCTTTGCTTCCTATGGTGGTGGCTAGTCCTATTTATAGTGGCCTTGGTCCTCTTCCCAAATATGAGCGGGAAGGGATCCCACAACGACCGGATTTGAAAGGGGACAAGTAGTACAGTCTATCCTGACAAAAGTAGTCTTCACCTGCGAAAAGCCTCAGGTCGTGACACTGCGGTGGGCTCGTCGATGACCTCCGTACTGCCGTCCTGGCGGTCTTGGTCTTGTTGCACTGAAATGGAAACCTTTGGCTGATTCCTCGGGACTCCGCGCCTGCGGTTTGCCTCCCTTGCACCAAAGAGGAAACATGCGCTCTGCATCCGCCTGGCGCCCACCTGGCGCCCGCCTGGCCTTGGTGGTCATGGCTCACGTCAGCTGAGCCTCGTGAGGTAGCATTGCATAGAACTCTCCGCCCCTCAGGAGCTAGCCTGAGGAGATCGATTCCTTCGGGGCTCTTGATGGCGTCCGCCTCGCGAGGCTTGGCCCCTCGCAAGGGTCTTATGTTGTTGATGTTGAAGCTGGGCCGTATCAGGCTGTCGATGAAGCCACGCGATGGGCCGTAGGCAGGCAGGGATGGATGCCCCTGAATCCAGGACGTCGACAGTAGCCCCCGGGCCCAAGGTGCGCTCGGACTTGGCTTCCAGGCGAAGCCAAAGGGCAAGTGCGGAGCGCCGCAACTCCCAACCACCTGCGGCCTTGATGACACGTGGTGATTGATGGGACATGGGCGATTCCGCTTCCCCATGCTGCCTCGGCAACTGTTTCCGCCTTACAAAAGGGGTGCCGCCTGCCGCCAGGCTTTCATTGCTCCTTCCTCGTCTTGCTCCAGATCCCTTTCTCCCCACGGTGGAAGAACTCACCAGATCTACCAATTCCCCCAAATCCTCTGCTCCCGGCCCCGCCTGGTACGAGACGGGGCTGCTAGCGCCCTGCGTGGCCGTGGAGAAGCACAAGAGCGCGCTCCTCCTGACGGCAAGCAACGACAACGAGTGGAAGGACACAACGCTTCGGGTAGCCACTGCTGCATCGGAGCCCACGGGCAGCACCTTTTTCCCCTTCTTCATGCACAGCATCTACTCAGGGCTGGTACCTCCATTCTCCCGCTTCTTCTTCGTCGTCCTTCACAACTATGGCCTTCACGCGCTCCACATCCATGCCAACTCCATCCTCCTCCTGTCCATTTTTGCCTTCTATTCTGAAGCGCTCGTGGGGGTGATGCCCTCCGTCGTTGTCGGTGTTCTGGGAACGGGGGTCCCCAAACTTGCCTGCCAGCGGCATGGCTCAAGGAGTGGCCCATCTTCATCAACTGAAGCTCATGCCGCAAGCCATGACGATCGAGACCAGGCCGGCGCCAGGCAGGCGCCGGCCTGCGCAACGTCCTTGTTTCCTCTTTGGTGCAAAGCGGGCAAGCGCAGGCGCGGAGTACCGAGGCATCAAGAAAAGGTTATCATTTCGGTGCAACGAGACCATGACCAGCAGAGCGGCAGGACGGAGGTCACCGTGGAGCCCAAGACGGCGTCATCGCCAGTGCCTTTGGCAGCCGAAGACCAACTTTAGTCGAGATAACTTGTACTAGATGTTCTCCTTAAAATGGCCGTTGTTGGCTCCCTTCCTGCTCAATATTTGGGAAGAGGACCAGGGCCTCTATATATAGAGATAGCCACCACAGTAGAGAGGGGGATTTGGATCTGACCCAGAGCCTACAGAGACGGAGCAATTCCTCCCCAAGCACACCACCACAAGAACACCCCTCGCAATGTTGTTCTTCCTTTGTACTATTGATCATCAACCCCAGAGGAAATCTACCACACCACACACTGGAGTAGGGTATTACACCACAACGGTGGCCTGAACCAGTATAAACCTTGTGTCCCTTGTGATGTTCATCGTGTAGCTTAGATTCGTAGAAAGGAGTTGGGACGTGGATCGGTAGGAGGAAGATCTTCGTGCGCACCCCAGAGTTCGAACCTTAAGGGTTTTGCCGGAACCCGATATCTGACATTTGGCGCGCCAGGTAGGGGTGCGCCGGAGATTTCCCTTCCATCGACCCGCTCTCCATCAACAACGCGCTTCGCCCTCATGGCGGACAATGCACTGCCCGCTCCGGCTGCCGACGCCGGCACTAGGGCCAGGGGGCTCCGAGCCTTGGCCCCTACCTTGCGATAGGTGCAGTGGTCGAACAAGTTCAAGCCAGAGATACCGCCGCGCTACAACGACGCGACGGATCCGCTAGCTTTCCTGCTCGCGTATGAGGAGGCCGTCCCCAAGGCCGGGGGTGATGACAGGGTCATGGCTAACTAGCTTCCCATGGCCCTCTCCGGCGTCCCGCGCATCTGGCTGCTCCACCTGCCAACAGCTTCGGTAGCCTCCTGGGAGGAGCTACACAACCTCTTCCTCGCCCATTATGCTACGCCGGCGCCCCCGATCGTTGCAACTCTCCTGGGTGGCTCGCAAGCACCACCCTCGAGCCGCCACGTCAAGCTGTTCGTCCGCCAGATCGGCGCCCTCACGCACCACGAATCCCCTCCGGGTTGGATGGCACCCAAGGCCGACCTGAGCTTCAGCTTGGACGATCAACCCGTCAAAACCGCCTGCTTGGGTGCGCTCCTGATGCTATGCACTCCCACCATCTGCCAGGTGGCCATCACCAGGACCCTCATCGATGGCAGTGCCGGCCTCAATGTGCTCTAGGTGGAGGCCTTCAGCCTCCTCCACGTGCCCCTGGAGCGACTCCAACCCAGCAAGTCCTTCTCGGGCGTCGGAGGCAGTTCCACCGGCTCCCTGGGGTAGATCCACCTCCTGGTGACCTTTGGCACCCACGACAACTTCCGCACGGAGCTGGTCGACTTCGACATCGCCCTCATTAGTCTCCAGTACAACGCCATCCTCGGCTACCCAGCCTTGGCCCAGTTCATGGTGGCGACTCACCCGGCCTACAACCTCATGAAGATGCCCGGGAGCAGCGGCGTCCTCACCATAGCTGGAGATACAAAGGATGCTTTGCAGGCGCTCAAGCTCGCCTTCAAGGTGACCGCAGTGGCACAGCCCACCAGCGCCGACACTCTCAAGGCCAAGGGGGCTGCGCCAACCAAGAAGAAGCAGCTGTTCACCCAAGACAAGGCGGAGGCTAAGCACGTACCAGTCGATGAGGATGGATCCTCCGGCGCCACCTTCACCATAGGCGCCAATCTTGACCTTGAGCAAGAGGAGGCCCTGGTAAAATTCTTGCGCGTGAACAAGGAGGTGTTCTCGTGGGAACCCAAGCAGCTTGCAGGGTTCCCAAGGCAGGTGATCGAGCACCACCTGAATGTGTGCCCCAATCTTCGCCCCGTGAAGAAGAAAGCAAGGCGGCAGTCCACCGAGAAGCAGGCCTTCATCGTCCAAGAAACCAGCAAACTAGAAGTTGCGGGAGTCATTTGCGAGGTTCGCTATCCGGAATGGATGGCAAACCCTGTTGTTGTGTCGAAGAAGGGAGGAAAGGAGCGCATGTGCGTCGACTTCACCAACCTCAACAAGGCCTGCCCTCAAGATCCGTTCCCGCTCCCCCGCATCGACCAAATCATCGACTCCACCGCTGAGTGCGACCTATTGTGCTTCCTGGATGCCTTCTCGGGCTATCACCAAATCAAGATGGCGGTAGAAGATCTGGAGAAAACAGCTTTCCTGACCCTGTGCAGGGTGTACTGCTAGACCTGCATGTCGTTCGGATTGCGCAACGCAGATGCAACCTTTTAGTGACTGATGCATATCTCCTTGGGCCGGCAGCTCAGGAGAAACGCCGAGGCCTATGTCGACGACATCATGGTGAAGTCTTGGGAGGCCAAGACCCTAATACAGGACCTGGAAGAAACCTTCGCGAGCCTTCATGAAGTGGACCTGTGGCTCAACCCGGAGAAGTGTGTGTTCGGTGTTCCTTCTGGCAAGCTTCTGGGCTTCCTCGTGTCCCACAGAGGTATCGAGGCTAACCTAGAGAAGGTCAAGGCAATTGAAGACATGAGTCCGCCGCAAACACTCAGGGAAATGCAGAAGCTCACCGGGCGAGTAACCGCATTAGGACACTTCATCTCCAAGCTGGGGGAACGAGCCCTGCCCTTCTTCAAGCTGATGAAGAAGAAGGGTCTGTTCGAATGGACTCAAGAGGCTGACGAAGCGTTCCAAGATCTCAAGAAGTACCTGACCAGCCCTCCGGTGATGGTAGCTCCATGCCCTCAGGAGCCCTTGGTGCTCTACCTCGCCGCGACACCCTACTCCGCCAGCGCAGCTCTGGTGGCAGTTCGGGAGGAGCACCGGGTGAAGGCCGCATCAGCGACAACCCCGACCGCGGCAGCTCGGGGCCATGAAGGCCTCGTGAGGGCCACGACCTCGGCAGATGGGGACCAGCCTCAACAGGAAGACTTCTCCGGGGCTGAGGGGACCTCACCAAGCAGTCTAGAGCCGGGGGCTCAAACACCTCAGGAGGCGCTCGACTCTCCAGAGGGTGCGGGCCCCGTCAACACGCCCACCCTCGTCGAGCATCCCGTGTATTTCGTCAGCACGGTGATGCGGGATGCAAGGGCACGATACCCCATGCCCCAAAAGCTCTTGCTGGCATTGTTAGTGGCCTCACGAAAGCTGCAGCACTACTTCCAAGGTGACCCCATCAAGGTTGTCTTAGCCTACCCGTTGGAGAGGGTGCTCAGGAGTCCCAACTCCGCTGGTAGGGTCGCTGAATGGAACATCGAGCTACAAGTGTTTCAGTTAGAATTCAGCACGACCAGAGTCGTCAAAGGAGCCGTGCTTGCACCTTTTGTGGCAGAATGGACGGAGGCGCCAGAGCTAGAAGCAGGATAAGATCGGTCGCTTTCCCCGGGAAGCGAGGCACTAGGCGGCTGGGTTATGCACTTCGATGGAGCATTCTCGCGACATGGCGCAGGGGGCGGCGCAGTGCTTATATCCCCCACTCAGGACAAGCTCTATTACGCCACACATCTCTATTTCCAGCGGGGCGAAAAGGTTTCCAACAACATAGCAGAATACGAGGGCCTCATAGCAGGCTTAAAGGCCGCAGCCGCGCTGGGGGTGAAGCGCCTCATCATCAAGGGTGACTCACACCTCCTCGTCAACTTCTCCAACAAAGTATACGAGCCCAAGGACGAGCACATGGAGGCATATCTTGCAGAACTGCGCAAGATGGAAAAGCAGTTTCTGGGGCTAGAGCTGCAGCATCTGCCTCATGGCACCAATCAGGAGGCCGATGACATCTTCAAGAGGGCATCAAGGTGGCTGCCTCAGGAGCCTAGTGTTTTCGAGGAACGACTCTTCAAGCCCTCAGCAGCACCATCACTATCAAGCACAGTGCAACCTCGGGAGGAACTCCTTCAACCGCCTACCTCAGGAGCTCCGGCTTGTGGCCCGACCTCAGGAGCACGCTTGATCCTGGCGCTGGAGCCTCAGGAAGGATGCTGGACTACGGACCTCAAGGATTACCTGATGCAAGGGACTCTACCAGAGAGATAAGAGGACGCGGAATGCATGGACCGGCAGGCCTCAACCTACTGCATCCAAGACAGAGAGCTCTACCGGAAGCAGCCCAACGGTGTTTCCCTGCGCTGCATCTCCAGGGAATAGGGGAAGGAGTTGTTGGCAAACATTCATGGTGGAGACTGTGGACACCACTCGTCATCACGGACCCTCGTCGGCAAGGCGTTCTGCAGCGGGTTTTATTGGCCTACAGCACTCAACGACGCAATCGAGTTGGTGAAAGCTTGTGAAGCCTGTCAATTCCATGCCAAGCAGATTCATCAGCCAGCTCAGGACCTGCAGACCATTCCACTCTCGTGGCCGTTTGCGGTTTGGGGGCTGGACATTTTGGGCCCGTTTCCTCGGGTGCCAGGGGCTATCACTACCTCTACGTCGCCATCGACAAGTTCACCAAGTGGGCAGAGGTGGAAGCTGTCCGCACCATCCCAGCCGGCTCCGCAGTCAAGTTCATCAAGGGCCTCGTGAGCCGATTCGAGGTGCCTAATCGCATCATCACCGACAACGGTTCGTAGTTCACCAGCAATATCTTCAAAACATATTGTGCTAACCTTGGAACGCAGATATGCTACGCTTCGATGGCACACCCCTGGAGCAACGGCCAGGCTGAATGCACCAACGCAAAGGTCCTGAGTCACCCTTGATAATGAGGCGCTTCACCCCATGCTATGGTCCATCCGCACCACCACCACCAAGTCAATCGGCGAAACCCCGTTCTTCCTCGTCTATGGGGTAGAGGCGGTCCTCCCTCACGAGGTCAGGCATCGCTCCGCGCAGGTCCTGGCTTTTGACGAAGCATAGCAGGATGCCATGTGGGGGATGGATCACGTGCTGGGGGAGGAACACCGTCGAGAGACCGCGCTTCGAGCGGCAAGATACATGCAGACGCTGCGGCGGTACCACTTCCGCAACATCTGCCTCAGGACTCTTGAGGTAGGTGACCTGCTCTCCGGGGAAGGGCTGCAAAAGCTCTCGCCCATGTGGGAGGGCCTGTTCAAGGTTGTTCATGTTTCCAGACCTGGCGTCGCACGCTTGGAGACCCAGGAGGGGGTGCCCATCCCGAACGCGTGGAACATTCAGCACCTCCGGAGATTCTACCATTGAAGTAAGGCCCAGTGCCTGTAAAGAAGGCCCGGCGCCTGTGAAGAAGGGCCCAGTGCCCGCAATGAAAGCCTAGTGCCTGTGAAGCTCGTCGCCCCAAGAAAAGGCCCGGTGCTTGTGAAGAAGGCCAATGCCTGTGAAGCTCGTCGCCCGTGACACTCTCACGTAATAATGAGTTGGGGTTGTACACGCCCCGGAGTCTCCGGAGTGCCGCCCTTGGGCCTCGAGGGCTCCCGCCCATGCCCAGTGGCAGCACTTAGCTCCGCGCTGGTGAGAAGATGTCGAAGACTAGACTAGGTGTTGGACGCGGCTTTTCATTTGCTTTCTGCAGTTGGCTTGTTTTCCCTTGTTTGAAACTTTATTGGAGTTGCTTCTAGTGTTGTTTGCTATCCACTGCCCATGATTCTTTGTCTCTGCTTTTTGCCTGACTCAACCTCTCTTTCGCAAGCCTCATGAGGGGGTTGCACGGGCGCCCTTGTGAGCACCTTCTTACCTGATTTCGTGAGGCTTCCCCACTCAAGATCGCAGCAGGAGCACCCCTCCCGGTCCATGCCCCACGGGCATCGCGACGTGAACACAGGACCTGAGCCAGTCACCCTCGTGACAAAGGTTCGAAAGCTATCCTCTCGGCTAATTTTTGGAGGCCTCAAGACGCCCAACGAGGCCTTAGACAGGTGCCTCGCGAGGCGAAAACTGCAGCGAGCCCCCCGACGTAAGTTGTTCCTACGCACAAGCACGCAGCCGCAACACCACAACACGGCATGGGAACAATAGAAATAGCATAATAATTAAAGGCAATAGTCCAGCACGCCCCCACAGGGCTCCATACTTCTCTCTCTATGCAGGAAAAGGAGGAAAACAAAATAAACGTGGCATGCCCGGCGTCGGCTCGTGAAGGGGGATTCACACTGCCCTCTTGAGCTCAATCAGACTCCTCATGCTTCACCGAGGCACGACGGCGGGATGACCCTCTACCACCCTTGAAGCGAGCACAGCGGCGTGGTGGTTTCTCGCGGCCACCGCTGGAGGAGCTATCCCCAGAAGGGGGGGCGCTGAAGCTTGTCGAGCTGCGAGCACCGCCGGCAGCAGGCTCGCCTTCGTCTTCGTGGCGGTCGTCGCCAAGTCCCAGCACTTGGTCACCATCATCGTCTTCAGGGCAGCACCCGACACAGCGGCCGTCTTCTCCAAACACCCTCACGTGAAGGGTCACGTCACCATCAAGCTTGAAGTGCAGGGTGCACTGCTAGCCCAGGCCGCGTGCGCGGGCAAATGTCAGCCAGCCGCGGCCCAAGGCCACGTTCCAGGTGATGGAGATCTCCACCAAGACCTAGGAAGCCTACTGCAGCAGCCGTCCACTTGGAGCCAGAGGACGCCAGGAGCGCCAGCCGGGAGTTCGCCGGCGAAGAAGCGGGGAAGCTGGAGCCAGCTACCGGTCGGGTCCGCTGACCACAGGACAAACTCCGGCAGCACCTCGGCCGAGTGGAAGCGCGGCCTGGCAGGCCGCACGGCCACGACGCACCTTCCCTCACCCATCGGGCGGCCGTCACCACGCGAGAGACCACCGCCGCAACCACGAGGGGCCATCGCAGGAGTCGCGGGGTGTTTACGGGGGCGACCTCGGCTGCGCTCGGGTGGAGGGGAGCCAGGCCCTTCCCGGCGAGTTTTCCCCTTCTCCGCGGCCGAGAACCTCTTCGTCGGCGCCATGAGCACGGCGGGTGACTGGAGCAGGAAGGAAGAAGAAGCAAGCGGGGGAAGGGAGATGTGTAGCGGAGGCCTGCACCCTCCTACATTTATAGCCCAAGGGAGGCCAACCGTCGGCCTCCCCGATTGCAGGTAATCATGACTCTTTTTGCATGCAGCAGGGACTCGTCAAATCGGGCAGTTGTCGAGCCAGCATGGGGAAGCGGAGACGCCCACGTCCAATCAACCGCCATGCGGCGACCAAGGCCGCAAGCTGTTGGAGCCCACGGCGCTCCGCACTTGCCCTTTCTCTTCGCTGCTAAGCCAAGTCCGAGCGCGCCTTGGGCCCGGGGGCTACTATCGGCATTCTGGGAACGGGGGTCCCCAGACTTGCCTGCCTGCGGCCTGTGGCGTGGCTCAAGGAGTAGCCCAGTACAGCCCATCTTCATCAACTCAAGCTCAAGACCCTCGCGGGGCGGACGACTCAAGGCTTCCTCAGGGACGGCCTCACCAGGCAGGCTTGCGAGGAGGCGGAAAGATCAAGGCAGGGGTACCTCGCGAGGTGCCCATGACGCAAGCCATGACGATCGAGAACAGGCGGGCGCCAGGCGGGCGCCGGCCTGTGCAGTGTCCTTGTTTCCTCTTTGGTGCAAAGGGGGCAAGCACATGCACGGAGTACCGAGGCATCAGGCAAAGGTTACCATTTCGGTGCAACGAGACCAAGACCAGCAGAGCGGCAGGATGGAGGTCACCGTGGAGCCCAAGACGGCGTCATCGCGAGTGCCTTTGGCAGCCGAAGACAAACTTTAGTCAGGATAACTTGTACTAGATGTTCCCCTTCAAAATGGCCGTTGTTGGCTCCCTTCCCGCTCAATATTTGGGAAGAGGACCAAGGCCTCTATATATAGAGATAGCCACTACAGTAGAGAGGGGGGTCTGGATCTGACCCAGAACCTACAGAGACGGAGCAATTCCTCCCCAAGCACACCACCACAAGAACACCCCTCGCGAGGCTGTTCTTCCTCTGTACTATTCGTCATCAGCCCCAGAGGCAATCCACCACACCGTACACTGGAGTAGGGTATTACAACACAACAGTGGCCCGAACCAGCATAAACCTTGTGTCCCTTGTGTTGTTCATCGCGTAGCTTAGATTCGTAGCGAGGCGTTGGGACGTGGATCGGTAGGAGGAAGATCTTCGCGCGCACCCCAGAGTTTGAACCTTAAGGGTTTTGCCGGAACCCGATATCCAACAATCGCCCTGCTCCACCATTTCTTCTTCCTTCGCATTACTAGCGACAACCCAGTTGGGTGCATTGGCTTCGTCGTAGCATGGGGCGGTAACGCAATCTCCCGCGCCGGGAAGAAGGTGGAGGATGTCGTGAAGAGGTGGGTTCTGATGGATGCCAAATGCTCATAGATCTTGCTGAAGCTGCCGACCGCCTTCCCCCTCTCCGAGAAGTGGTGGCGTTCTGAAAAGATCACCGACCCTTCCCTGACATGGTTGGTGAAGAAGATGGAGAAGGAGCTGAAGAGTGAGAAGCTGACGGGGGCCATGTTCATCAAGGAGTTCCCAACGCAGCGCATCGCGCCGCTCCAAGACCACTCCCGCCCCTTGTGGAAGCTTGGTGGTGATGACGACAAAATCAGCCTGCACCAGGACGCCCTTCCTGAGGAGGAGCTGAGCAAGGTGTTGCTCTACTTGACGGGGAAGGACCCAAGCGAACCTCCAGAAGATTGGCTCCCGCTGTACTGCCGGGATGACAGCAAGGAGGTTATTGCTGCCATGCCTGTCTTTGACGAGTTTGGGCTTGTGCGGGCGGGGCCTTCCCTACCGCCAACTGCTCTGGTGCATCTATCCTCCGACGACCAATCCTCCGAGGCCACCGAGGACGGGGTTGTGGAAGAATTCTCTGCCCTGTAGCAAAGGCAGCTCTTGCGCGACCTTCCTGACGATGATGATGATGAGCCCCTGGTGGTGGAGGTGTCGCGCCCTTCTGGAGTCACCACGAGGCCTGGGGTATCTTCTTCGAAGCAGCCCAAGCGAGCGGCCACGAAGAAGAATAGGACTGAGATGATCCCTCCGAGCAGCAGCCTTCCTTCGCCGATGTCGTCCCGAGCGGCTCCGTCCGCATGTTCTCATTCTCCCAAGAGCTCAGCACCAGCCGCTCCGCCTCTGCACCCGCTGTTGAGCATGAAGAGGAGCTATGCCTTCGCCAGCCAGTAAGTCTCTCCCTTAGCCTTGTTTGTTGGTTCTTGAAGCGATGCTTAGCGTCTTTGCCTCTCGCTAGGCAGCAGCCATCGAAGAAGCAGAAGTAGGACGCAGAGGTTGCCGCGGCTGCAGGCGCTGAAGTGGCCGCTCTAACCCTGGTGAAGAAAAGCGCCGCTGCTCCTCTGGCCCCAGAGGTGATGCCATCTCCGGAGGACGTGGATGCCCGTCCTCATAAGGTGCCGGTGCCCTCAGCAGGCCTGACCCCTCCGGCACCCAGCCTTGCCATGGCTGCTGAAGTCAACCAGCCTCTGGAGCCCCCAGTCCTTCCTGAGGTTGAGGTTTCTTCTGCCTTGGCACCGAGGGCATCTCCTCCCTTGCCCAGTGCGTGGCTGAGTCATGGCGCTCCAGACTCCTCCGGGACCCTGGAAGAGGCAAGGGCGGCGCTGGACCACCTCCAGGGTGAACTTCAGGGCACGGATCATCGTTCGATGCAGGGGCGCCTGGGGCTGATCTCTGGTTGGCTAAAGGCTGACGCGTCTGTTCGCGCGGCCAGGGGATCTGTGGAAGAATCCCAGAAGGTGCTCGGGGAGACCGCTACAAAGCGCGACCTGGCACAGAAGGAGGCCGCAAAAGCTGAGGACCGGTGCCGCGTGGTGGAGGCTGAACTGAAAGCTCTTCAGGACTGGCAGGCCGCCCAGGCCAGCCAGCTCCATGAGCGTGAGGAGAAGCTAAAGGCCCAGGAAGCTGACATCGCCAACCGAGATGCCGAGCTGAAGAAGGCGGCCTTAGAGCAGGCTGGAGAGCGCGACCGCCTGACAAAGCCGAAGGAGGAGGCGGAGGCAGCCCAATTTGCCCTCACTGAGGCCAAGAATATGGTTGCCATGGAGCGCGTGAAGGCCCAGAAGGCGCTGTTTGGAGATGATTCCTCGAAGAAGGCGGTGGTGACAACCCCGAGGGAGAGCCCTGCTGCTCTGCTTCCTGAAGTCTTGGCGGTGCTTGAAGATGCTGCTGACGGGTTTGCCTCCTTGGTGGAAAGTGAGGCATGCTCACTTTCTTCCTCGGCCCTGACGCGCGTCTTCAGCCATCTTTATCTCCGGGATGCTTACTTTGGTGGACCCCGACTCCCGAGATGCTGTTGCTGCCCCCGTGAAAAGCTTCGTAGACGCCATGCTGAGCAAGTTCTTGGTCGTCGGTCCTCCGACTGAAGCCGATGGAACAGGCGACGCGCCTGGCGTTGAGGCTCTGCTGGCGGGCAGTGGTGATGCCCAAGTCTGAAGAGGTGGCCCGATGATTCTGCCTTTCCATGTCTGTCCTATATCATGCAACATGCCTCAGGGAGGCGTTTAAAACTATTTGCTTGGAACAATATGTCTTGTAATAACTAGATTATGCTCCTTCATCTTTTCTGTTTGCTTTGTTGTTCTGGGTCGGCAGAGCCCGGCCCCGCGCGTTCCTCAGCCGCCGTTGGGTCATTCGGATCACCAGGACGAGCCCAAGGGGTGAGGGGCTCCGTGACCAGTTAGGCTCTTGAGATGCGGTGCTCAGGCGTCCTCCTTGACGTGCGAACAACTTAGGAAAAGGTGTAGGGGCAAGCCTTGGTGTTCTGCGTCGGCAGAGCCCGGCCCCGCGCATACCTCAGCCGTCATTGAGTCGTCCGGATCACCAGGGCGAGCCCAAGAGGTGAGGGGATACATGGCCAATTAGGCTCCTAAGACGCGATGCTCAGGAGTCCCCCTTGACGTGAGAACGACTTGAAAAAGAAGGATGAGAGCCAGGTGTTGGCGATCTGCGTCGGCAGGGCCCGGCCCCGTGCATACCTCAGCCGTTGTTGAGTCATCCGGATCACCAGGACGAGCCCAAGAGGTGAGGGGCTACGTGGCCAGCAAGGCTCCTGAGACGCGATGCTCAGGAGTCTCCCTTGACATACGAACAGACCATCATACCTTGTCCTCGTCGAGTTCCCGCTTGGGAGGGGTGCACGAAGACCAGGCCCATGAGGCCTGGCGAGGTGGGGTACACCAGGCGTGACCTGAGTGTAGCCCCCATGCCCAGCCCCCTCGCGCTACCTTCCCGAGGGAGAGCAGCGCAGTGTGGCTAGTCACTAAGCCAGGAGGCTCCCTGAGGTTAATGCGGCCCCGAGGCCACCCTGAGTTGTTTATGACCAGCATGGAGCATGCCGCTTCCGCGCTTGCATGGGCATAGCCGCTCCTCGGCAGTGTCGACGGCCAGCACGGAGCATGGTGCTTCCACTGGTGCGTGGGGGGGGGCTCCCTCTGAGGAGAGCCCTCGGGGCGTGTACAACCCCGCCCTGACACGTGGCTTGCACGGCAGGGCTGAAGGAGGTGTGTATGGGCACTCGTGAGCCAGCGCGGGACTCATGGGGCCCTACCTCAAGGCGGGTTGCGCCTGGTCTTGATGGGGGATGCTTGAGTTAGTCCCATGAGATGGTTAGGTAGCCTGCGCCAAATGAGTCTCCTGAGGTTATTGCATGAGAAGGCCGGACACCAATGACCCCAGTAGGTGACGTGAACCGGACCGACCCGCCAGACAGAGCTTAGCCACTGGGTTTCTCGATGCTGCAGGGACGGACCCGAGCACAAACACCGTGCCCAGTCTTCTCATGCAAAGATCCTAAAGAGAAACAACCGGCACGCGGTTCCCGTCGCCACGGGGGCACCAGGTCGCATGCCCTCACTCATCCACCCGCGATTAGCTCATGCGAGAACAAGGCACCAAGATCCATGGGAGGTGACGTACAAGGGGACTAGCCCATGAGCCAGAGCTCAGCCACTTGGGTTTAGCGATGCTGCAGGGATGGACCCGAGCACAGACGTCATGCCAGTCCTTAATCATGAGGCGGTCACGGGAGGGCTTGCAAGGGTGTGAGACGTTCTTAGTGATGAAGCGCCGGTCAAGCAATTAGTAATTCAAAAGTAGCTTTGTGAAGGATTGTAACTGGCTCTAATAGACGCAGAAGGGATACATGCCGTTGTTGGGGAACGTTGCAGAAAATAAAAAATTTCCTACGGTTTCACCAAGATCCATCTATGAGTTCATCTAAGCAACGAGTGATAGGAGTGCATCTACATACCCTTGTAGATCGCAAGTGGAAGCGTTCAAGAGAACGGGGATGATGGAGTCGTACTCGCCGTGATCCAAATCACCGATGACCAAGTGCTGAACGGACAGCACCTCCGCGTTCAACACACGTACGGAGCGGATGACGTCTCCTCCTTCTTGATCCAGCAAGGGGGAAGGAGAGGTTGATGAAGAAGTCTCTAGCAGCAGCGCGACGGCGTGGTGGTGGTGGAGATGCAGTACTCCGGCAGGGCTTCTCCAAGCAATTGCGGGAGGAGGAAGAGGTGTAGCAAGGGGAGGGAGGCGCCAAGACTCAGGGTTGCGGCTGCCCTCCCTCCCCCTTCCTTTATATAGGCACCCAGGGGGGGTGCCGGCCCTGGAGATGGGAATCTCCCAAGGGGGCGGCGGCCGGGGGGTGGAGTATCCCACAAGGCAAGTGGTGCGCCCCCCACCCTAGGGTTTCCAACCCTAGGCGCAGGGGGGGCCCAAGGGGGGGCGCACCAGCCCACTAGGGGCTGGTTCCCCTCCCACTTCAGCCCACGGGGCCCTCCGGGATAGGTGGCCCCACCCAGTGGACCCCCGGGACCCTTCCGGTGGTCCCGGTACAATACCGGGTGACCCCGAAACTTTCCCGATGGCCGAAAAAGCACTTCCTATATATAATTCTTTACCTCCGGACCATTCCGGAACTCCTCGTGACGTCCGGGATCTCATCCGGGACTCCGAACAACTTTCGGTTTGCTGCATACTTATATTCATACAACCCTAGCGTCACCGAACCTTAAGTGTGTAGACCCTACGGGTTCGGGAGACATGCAGACATGACCGAGACGGCTCTCCGGTCAATAACCAACAGCGGGATCTAGATACCCATGTTGGCTCCCACATGCTCCTCGATGATCTCATCGGATGAACCACGATGTCGAGGATTCAATCAACCCCGTATACAATTCCCTTTGTCAATCGGTACGTTACTTGCCCGAGACTCGATCGTCGGTATCCCAATACCTCGTTCAATCTCGTTACCGGCAAGTCACTTTACTCGTACCGTAATGCATGATCCCGTGACCAAACACTTGGTCACTTTGAGCTCATTATGATGATGCATTACCGAGTGGGCCCAGAGATACCTCTCCGTCATACGGAGTGAAAAATCCCAGTCTCGATCCGTGTCAACCCAACAGACACTTTAGGAGATACCTGTAGTGCACCTTTATAGTCACCCAGTTACGCTGTGACGTTTGGTACACCCAAAGCACTCCTACGGTATCCAGGAGTTACACGATCTCATGGTCTAAGGAAAAGATACTTGACATTGGAAAAGCTCTAGCAAACGAACTACATGATCTTGTGCTATGCTTAGGATTGGGTCTTGTCCATCACATCATTCTCCTAATGATGTGATCCCGTTATCAACGACATCTAATGTCCATAGTCAGGAAACCATGACTATCTGTTGATCAATGAGCTAGTCAACTAGAGGCTTACTAGGGACATATTATGGTCTATGTATTCACACGTATATTATGATTTCCGGATAATACAATTATAGCATGAATAAAGACAATTATCATGAACAAGGAAATATAATAATAATCCTTTTATTATTGCCTCTAGGGCATATTTCCAACAGTCTCCCACTTGCACTAGAGTCAATAATCTAGTTACATTGTGATGAATCGAACACCCATAGAGTTCTGGTGTTGATCATGTTTTGCTCGCGAAAGAGGTTTAGTCAATGGATCTGCGACATTCAGATCCGTATGTACTTTGCAAATATCTATGTCTCCATCTTGAACATTTTCACGGATGGAGTTGAAACGACGCTTGATGTGCCTGGTCTTCTTGTGAAACCTGGGCTCCTTGGCAAGGGCAATAGCTCCAGTGTTGTCACAGAAGAGTTTGATCGGCCCCGACGCATTGGGTATGACTCCTAGGTCGGTGATGAACTCCTTCACCCAAATTGCTTCATGCGCTGCCTCCGAGGCTGCCATGTACTCCGCTTCACATGTAGATCCCGCCACGACGCTCTGCTTGCAGCTGCACCAGCTTACTGCTCCACCATTCAACATATACACGTATCCGGTTTGTGACTTAGAGTCATCCAGATCTGTGTCGAAGCTAGCGTCGACGTAACCCTTTACGACGAGCTCTTCGTCACCTCCATAAACGAGAAACATGTCCTTTGTCCTTTTCAGGTACTTCAGGATATTCTTGACCGCTGTCCAGTGTTCCTTGCCGGGATTACTTTGGTACCTTCCTACCAAACTTACGGCAAGGTTTACATCAGGTCTGGTACACATCATGGCATACATAATAGATCCTATGGCTGAAGCATAGGGGATGACACTCATCTCTTCTTTATCTTTTGCCGTGGTCGGGCATTGAGCCGAGCTCAATCTCACACCTTGCAATACAGGCAAGAACCCTTTCTTGGACTGATCCATTTTGAACTTCTTCAAAATCTTATCAAGGTATGTGCTTTGTGAAAGACCTATGAGGCGTCTCGATCTATCCCTATAGATCTTGATGCCTAATATGTAAGCAGCTTCTCCAAGGTCCTTCATTGAAAAACACTTATTCAAGTAGGCCTTAATGCTGTCCAAAAGTTCTATATCATTTCCCATCAAGAGTATGTCATCTACATATAATATGAGAAATGCTACAGAGCTCCCACTCACTTTCTTGTAAACGCAGGCTTCTCCATAAGTCTGCATAAACCCAAACGCTTTGATCATCTCATCAAAGCGAATGTTCCAACTCCGAGATGCTTGCACCAGCCCATAAATGGATCGCTGGAGCTTGCATACTTTGTTAGCATTCTTAGGATCGACAAAACCTTCCGGCTGCATCATATACAGTTCTTCCTTAAGATGTCCGTTAAGGAATGCCGTTTTGACGTCCATCTGCCATATCTCATAATCATAGTATGCGGCAATTGCTAACATGATTCGGACGGACTTCAGCTTCGCTACGGGAGAGAAAGTCTCATCGTAGTCAACCCTTGAACTTGTCGATAACCCTTAGCAACAAGTCGAGCTTTATAGATGGTAACATTACCATCCGCGTCCATCTTCTTCTTAAAGATCCATTTGTTTTCTATCGCTCGCCGATCATCGGGCAAGTCTGTCAAAGTCCATACTTTGTTTTCATACATGGATTATATCTCGGATTGCATGGCTTCAAGCCATTTGTTGGAATCTGGGCCCGCCATCGCTTCTTCATAGTTTGAAGGTTCACCATTGTCTAACAACATGATTTCCAAGACAGGGTTGCCGTACCACTCTGGTGCGGAACGTGTCCTTGTGGACCTAAGAAGTTCAGTAGCAACTTGATCTGAAGTACCTTGATCATCATCATTATTTTCCTCTCCAGTTGGTGTAGGCATCACAGGAACATTTTCCTGAGCTGCACTACTTTCCTGTTCAAGAGGTAGTACTTCATCGAGTTCTACTTTCCTCCCACTTACTTCTTTCGAGAGAAACTCTTTTTCCAGAAAGGATCCGTTCTTGGCAACAAAGATCTTGCCCTCGGATCTTAAGTAGAAGGTATACCCAATGGTTTCCTTAGGGTATCCTATGAAGACACATTTTTCCGACTTGGGTTCGAGCTTTTCAGGATGAAGTTTCTTGACATAAGAATCGCATCCCCAAACTTTTAGAAACGACAGCGTAGGTTTCTTCCCAAACCATAATTCATACGGTGTCGTCTCAACGGATATAGATGGAGCCCTATTTAAAGTGAATGTAGCTGTCTCTAGAGCGTATCCCCAAAATGATAGCGGTAAATCGGTAAGAGACATCATAAACCGCACCATATCCAATAGAGTGCGATTACGACGTTCGGACACACCGTTACGCTGAGGTGTTCCAGGCGGCGTGAGTTGTGAAACGATTCCACATTTCCTTAAGTGCGTACCAAATTCGTGACTTAAATATTCTCCTCCACGATCTGATCGTAGGAACTTTATCTTTCGGTCACGTTGATTCTCTACCTCATTCTGAAATTCCTTGAACTTTTCAAAGGTCTCAGACTTGTGTTTCATTAAGTAGACATACCCATATCTACTCAAGTCATCAGTGAGAGTGAGAACATAACGATATCCTCCGCGAGCCTCAACGCTCATTGGACCGCACACATCGGTATGTATGATTTCCAATAAGTTGGTTGCTCGCTCCATTGTTCCGGAGAACGGAGTCTTGGTCATTTTGCCCATGAGGCATGGTTCGCATGTGTCAAATGATTCATAATCGAGAGACTCTAAAAGTCCATCAGCATGGAGCTTCTTCATGCGCTTGACACCAATGTGACCAAGGCGGCAGTGCCACAAGTATGTGGGACTATCGTTATCAACTTTACATCTTTTGGTATTCACACTATGAATATGTGTAACATTACGCTCGAGATTCATTAAGAATAAACCATTGACCATCGGGGCATGACCATAAAACATATCTCTCATATAAATAGAACAACCATTATTCTCGGATTTAAATGAGTAGCCATCTCGTATCAAACGAGATCCAGATACAATGTTCATGCTCAAACTTGGCACTAAATAACAATTATTGAGGTTTAAAACTAATCCCGTAGGTAAATGTAGAGGTAGCGTGCCGACGGCGATCACATCGACCTTGGAACCATTCCCGACGCGCATCGTCACCTCGTCCTTCGCCAGTCTCCGCTTATTCCGCAGCTCCTGCTGTGAGTTACAAATATGAGCAACGCCACCGGTATCAAATACCCAGGAGTTACTATGAGTACTGGTAAGGTACACATCAATTACATGTATATCACATATACCTTTAGTGTTGCCGGCCTTTTTGCCCGCTAAATATTTGGGGCAGTTCCGCTTCCAGTGAGCCTACCCCTTGCAATAAAAGCACTCAGTCTCAGGCTTGGGTCCATTCTTTGACTTCTTCCCGGCAACTGGCTTACCGGGCGCGGCAACATCCTTGCCGTCCTTCTTGTAGTTCTTCTTACCCTTGCCCTTCTTGAATTTGGTGGTTTTATTGACCATCAACACTTGATGTTCTTTCTTGATTTCTACCTCTACCGACTTCAGCATTGAAAATACTTCAGGAATATTTTTCACCATCCCCTGCATATTGTAGTTCATCACGAAGCTCTTGTAGCTTAGTGGGAGTGACTGAAGGATTCTGTCAATGACCGCCTCGTCCGGGAGGTTAATGTCCAGCTGGGATAGGCGGTTGTGCAACCCAGACATTTTGAGTATGTGCTCACTGACAGAACTATTTTCCTCCATCTTACAACTATAGAACTTGTCGGAGACTTCATATCTCTCGACCCGGGCATGAGCTTGGAAAACCATTTTCAGCTCCTCGAACATCTCATATGCTCTGTATTGCTCAAAACGCTTTTGGAGCCCCGGTTCTAGGCTGTAAAGCATGCCGCACTGAACGAGGGAGTAATCATCAGCACGTGATTGCCAAGCGTTCATAACGTCTTGGTTCTCTGGGATGGGTGCTTCACCTAGCGGTCCATCTAGGACATATGCTTTCTTGGCAGCTATGAGGATGATCCTCAGGTTCCGGACCGAGTCCGTATAGTTGCTGCCATCATTTTTCAGCTTGGTTTTCTCTAGGAAAGCATTGAAGTTCACGTTGACATGAGCGTTGGCCATTTGATCTACAAGACATATTTGCAAAGGTTTTAGACTAAGTTCATAATTAAGTTCATCTAATCAAATTATCTAATGAACTCCCACTCAGATTTGACATCCCTCTAGTCATCTAAGTGTTACATGATCCGAGTCGACTAGGCCGTGTCCGATCATCACGTGAGACGGACTAGTCATCATCGGTGAACATCTCCATGTTGATCGTATCTTCCATACGACTCATGTTCGACCTTTCGGTCTGTGTGTTCCGAGGCCATGTCTGTACATGCTAGGCTCGTCAAGTTAACCCTAAGTGTTTTTGCATGTGTAAAACTGTCTTACACCCGTTGTATGTGAACGTAAGAATCTATCACACCCGATCATCACGTGGTGCTTCGAAACGACGAACTTTAGCAACGGCGCACAGTTAGGGGAGAACACTTTCTTGAAATTGTTATAAGGGATCATCTTATTTACTACCGTCGTTCTAAGTAAACAAGATGCACAAACATAATAAACATCACATGCAATTATATAGTAGTGACATGATATGGCCAATATCATATAGCTCCTTTGATCTCCATCTTCGGGGCTCCATGATCATCTTCGTCACCGGCATGACACCATGATCTCCATCATCGTGTCTTCATGAAGTTGTCACACCAACGACTACTTCTACTTCTACGGCTAACGCGTTTAGCAATAAAGTAAAGTAATTTACATGGTGTTCTTCAATGACACGCAGGTCATACAAAAATAAAGACAACTCCTATGGCTCCTGCCGGTTGTCATACTCATCGACATGCAAGTCGTGATTCCTATTACAAGAACATGATCTCATACATCACAATATATCATTCATCATTCATCACAACTTTTGGCCATATCATATCACAAGACAATTGCTGCAAAAACAAGTTAGATGTCCTCTAATTGTTGTTGCATCTTTTACGTGGCTGCAATTGGGTTCTAGCAAGAACATTTTCTTACCTACGAATAACCACAACGGGATTTTGTCAACTTCTATTTACCCTTCATAAGGACCCTTTTCATCGAATCCGCTCCAACTAAAGTGGGAGAGACAGACACCCACTAGCCACCTTATGCAACTAGTGCATGTCAGTCGGTGGAACCTGTCTCACGTAAGTGTACGTGTAAGGTCGGTCCGGGCCGCTTCATCCCACAATACCGCTGAAGCAAAATAAGACTAGTAGTGGCAAGCAAGTTGACAAGATCTACGCCCACAACAGTTTTGTGTTCTATTCGTGCAATAGAGAACTACGCATAGACCTAGCTCATGATACCACTGTTGGGGAACGTTGCAGTAAATAAAAATTTTCCTACGGTTTCACCAAGATCCATCTATGAGTTCATCTAAGCAACGAGTGATAGGAGTGCATCTACATACCCTTGTAGATCGCGAGCGGAAGCGCTCAAGAGAACGGGGATGATGGAGTCGTACTCACCGTGATGCAAATCACCGATGACCAAGTGCTGATCGGACAACACCTCCGTGTTCAACAGACGTACGGAGCGGATGACGTCTCCTCCTTCTTGATCCAGCAAGTGGGAAGGAGAGGTTGATGAAGAAGGCTCCAGCAGCAGCACGACGACGTGGTGGTGGTGGAGATGCAGTACTCCGGCATGGCTTCGCCAAGCAACTGCGGGAGGAGGAAGAGGTGTAGCAAGGGGAGGGAGGCGCTAAGACTCAGGGTTGCGGCTGCCCTCCCTCCCCCTTCATTTATATAGGCCCCCAGGGGGGGCGCCGGCCCTAGAGATGGGAATCTCCCAAGGGGGCGGCGGCCAGGGGGTGGAGTGCCCCCCAAGGCAAGTGGTGCGCCCCACCCCCACCCTAGGGTTTCCAACCCTAGGCACAGGGGGGCCCAAGGGGGGGCGCACCAGCCCACTAGGGGCTGGTTACCCTCCCACTTCAGCCCACGGGGCCCTCCGGGATAGGTGGCCCCACCCAGTGGACCCCCGGGACCCTTCCGGTGGTCCCGATACAATACCGAGTGACCCCGAAACTTTCCCGATAGCCAAAGCAGCACTTCCTACATATAATTCTTTACCTCCGGACCATTCCGGAACTCCTCGTGACGTCCGGGATCTCATCCGGGACTCCGAACAACTTTCGGTTTGCTGCACACTTATATTCATACAACCCTAGCATAACCGAACCTTAAGTGTGTAGACCCTACGGGTTCGGGAGACATGCAGACATGACCGAGACGGCTCTCCGGTCAATAACCAACAGCGGGATCTGGATACCCATGTTGGCTCCCACATGCTCCTCGATGATCTCTTCGGATGAACCACGATGTCGAGGATTCAATCAACCCCGTATACAATTCCCTTTGTCAATCGGTACGTTACTTGCCCGAGACTCGATCGTCGGTATCCCAATACCTCGTTCAGTCTCGTTACCGGCAAGTCACTTTACTCGTACCGTAATGCATGATCCCGTGACCAAACACTTGGTCACTTTGAGCTCATTATGATGATGCATTATCGAGTGGGCCCAGAGATACCTCTCCGTCATATGGAGTGACAAATCCCAGTCTCGATCCGTGTTAACCCAACAGACACTTTCGGAGATACCTGTAGTGCACGTTTATAGTCACCCAGTTACGTTGTGACGTTTGGTACACCCAAAGCACTCCTACGGTATCCGGGAGTTACATGATCTCATGGTCTAAGGAAAAGATACTTGACATTGGAAAAGCACTAGCAAACGAACTACACGATCTTGTGCTATGCTTAGGATTGGGTCTTGTCCATCACATCATTCTCCTAATGATGTGATCCCGTTATCAACGACATCTAATGTCCATAGTCAGGAAACCATGACTATCTGTTGATCAATGAGCTAGTCAACTAGAGGCTTACTAGGGACATATTATGGTCTATGTATTCACACGTGTATTGCGATTTCTGGATAATACAATTATAGCATGAATAAAGACAATTATCGTGAACAAGGAAATGTAATAATAATCATTTTATTATTGCCTCTAGGGCATATTTCCAACAGGTGTAGGGACGGACCCACACGGCCTGGGGATGATGCATCCCGAGGGGCGCCCCCAAACTAAACGAACAAGAGAGATGTCACCAGATACCGTTGCTGAAGAATTGTTGAAGTAGCCGAAAAACATGCGCCGCTAGAGCCGTTCCTCATGAGCCGCTCCAGTGCCGAGCCTCGGGAGACTCGGAGGGGCCGAGAGGCTCCTGAAGGTGCACCTCCATCTTCGCCAGCACTGCCTGGTGCCTGGCCTCACAGGCGGTCTGAGCATCCCTCATGCAGCACTCGAACACCTTAGCCGCGCCCGCCAGGCCGAAAGGCATGCGGACGTAGCTGTGAGGCGGGCCCTTGCATCGGCCGACACGAGACAACCACATGAGCTGCCGAGACGTGGCCCTGTTGAGCCCGGGGATGTTGATGCAGACGCGGAACTCCTTGCCCTCTCTAGGGAAGTGAGCTCCGCCACGCGGCAGGCGATGATCTCCTTGCAAAACCCTTCCTTCCTGAATCTCCTCTATTGCCTTGTTGATGAACTCCTGAACGCCTGGTGCCTCATGCCTGCCACCTTCTCCTAGGAAGCGTGCTCTAAAGAGCGCCTCCACATGGTTCCCGAGCGCCTCCCTCGCGACGTCGGCTAGATCTGAGGCCCTCCAAAGGAGAGCCCCCGAGCCCAGGCTGAGAGGAGCGTCAGGCGCGCCTTCCTATGCGATGGGTGAAGGTGTCGCGTCCGGAGACGCGAGGCTCAGTGTTGCGTCCTCGAGTGATGCTTCCTCACGAGACCCCTGTCCCAGCTGCAGCTTCTTCATCTTGGGGGCGAACTCAGCAGGGAGGGCGGCGTCCTCGTCTTCGGGGTTCTCAACTGCTGCAGCCTGGAAAGCACGCTCAAGGGAGAAAACTGCATCCTTCTCTTGACAGGCGACCATGATGATGCCGCCGCTTCCTGGCATCTTGAGGACATTGTAGCCATGGTGTGTGGCCACCATGAACTTGTCCAGTGCTGGGTACCCAAGGATGGCGTGGTAGGGCGGGCGGATGTCGGCGACATCAAAGTCGATGAGCTCAGTGCAGCAGTTGTTGCGCTCGCCAAAGGTGACAGGGAGGCGAACCTGCCTGATCGGGTGTGTTGAACCATCGATCACTCCTGAGAATGGCTTGGTGGGGTGAAGCTGCTAGTATGGCACCTGGATGGTGTCGAAAGTCTGAACAGATAGAACATTGAGACCCACTCCTCCATCGATGAGAGTTTTGGTGACGACCACATTGCTGATGACGGGGGAGCAGAGCATGGGGAGCGCGCCAGCGGTGGCCGCACACTTGAGCCGGTCTGAGGAGTCGAAGGTGATGGCGGACTTGGACCACTTGAGGCGCGCCAAATGTTGGATTGTGGGATCTGCAAACCCTTGAGAGGGCGAGTTGCTTCAGGCCTGTGGAGTGCTGCATTCACCTCGTGCGCGAACTGCTTGAAGACGCGATGGGAAGTCGGGGCCTGTGAACCACCCAAGATGCAGGCAAAGGCCCGAGGCTCCTAGAATCCCCCATCCCCCTCGTCCTGGTGGTGATCTTCATTCCTTCTTGGTGGTGGAGGCAGAGGCGGCAAAGCTGCATTGCCCTGAGGGCGATCCTCACGAGGTTGCTCCCTCCAGTTGCCCTCGCGAGGCTGGCCCTGCCAGCGGTCCTCACGAGGCTGGTCGCGCCACTACTGACGATGGTCGCAGCCGTCCCAGCGTCCTCCACCTCGGCCGCCTCCACGACCATTTACTCGATCATTGCGCTCGGGGCATCGACCGAGGCGCCCGTCACGGAGGGCCTTGAGCTCCTAGAAGTCATTGGTGTTGTGGCTGTGAATGTTGTGGAAGACGCAGAACAGTCGGTTGGTCTTGGATGACTCGGGGTGGTCACAGCCGTGCTTCGTCTCTTGCTCGGCCGCAAGCACGGCTGGCCCCTTGCGCTTCACGTCCTTGGTCTTGGTCTTCTTGTCTTCTGCCTCAGCTTTGGGGAGCTCAAGGAGGGAGAGGCGTCCCTCCTTAGTCCTTGCGCACTTGTTCACCATGTTGAACATCTCCACAATGGTGCAGAGATCCTCATGGATGGCGAGCTCCTCCTTCATCTTGACATCACGGACGCCATCGGTGAACGCGGAGATTAATGCGGAATACTTGAATCTTGAGGCGAACTTTGTTGAAGCGCCTCGGTCGATGCCCCGTCCGACACCTCAAGATTACTTGCGACCGTCCGACACCTTGGGAATCTTGAGGCAAACTTTGTTGAAGCGCTGGATATACTTCTGTAGGGTCTCTCCAGGCTGCTGATTAATGTGGCGCAAGTCTCCCGCGCCCGGCGGACGGTCGCGAGTGCCCTGGAAGTTGGCGATGAAGCGGCTGCGCATCTCCTCCCAGGAAGAAACCGACCCCTCGGTCAGGTTCAGGAGCCAAGAATGTGCGCCATCCTTGAGGGCCATCAGGAACCAATTTGCCATGATCTTCTCGTCACCGCTGGCCGCCTCCATGCTCAACTCGTAGAGCTGTAGGAACTCGGCGGGGTCGACGGTGCCGTCGTAGCGTGCAGGCAGGTCAGGCTTGAACTTGCTTGGCCAGACGACTTTGCGGATCTCCGGAGTGAACGCGCGGCATCCAGCCGTGGCCACCTGAGGTCTTCGAGGGAGTGGAAACTAGTCCTGGTGCATGCGCACCGCCACCTCCTGTGACGGTACGCGGGCCTGGTGCTGGGGCGCTGGAAGCACGCGCACTTCCCCTGTGGCTGCTGCACCACCTAGCAGCTCACATCATCCCGAGCTGGCGCAGGGCGCGGTAGGTCACGCCGCGGAGCCACACGTCTTGGCTCGACGATGGCATCATGGGCCGGAGGTGGTAGAGGAGCCCCGTGCGCCACGTCGCCCACTGCAGGTGGTTGCTGAGGCAGCAAGCGAGTTGGCTCGGCGGAGCCCCCATGCGCCACGCTGACGAGCTCAGCGATCCGCTCGAGCCACTCCTCGTAGAGTTTGCCGACCGGTCGGTAGCGAAGGAGCTCCCGTGCCATTAGTATAGCGGCCTGCGCATCCGCCTGGCCGCGACGCGCATGGGATGACGAAGCTGCTAGGGTCAGTGATGGAGTAGCGGTGCGGCCGTCACGGCGCAGCGATGGGTGCAGCGATGAAGCTTGCTGCTCATGGCCGGCAGGGCCCATGGCGGCATTGGCCATAGGAGAAGGAGCGCGACAGGCACAACCGTCACCCGCCGGAGCCGTCTGAGCGACGCGGGCGGCGACTGTAGCCCGACACTCGGCGCGAGCCCGGCGCGCGTCGGCCATGGAGGTGTCGGAGTGTCGGTGGAACGATCAACGGAAGACAGGATCCGACGCACCCCTACCTGGTGCGCCAAATGTTGGATTGTGGCATCCGCAAACCCTTGAGATGTTTGAACTCTGGGGTGCGTGCGGAGATCTCAACCTACCCAGCCTGCCTACTCGCGATCCTCCTAAACCTAGCGTGTCGAGCTCAAAGGGACAAAGGGACACAACAATTTATACTGGTTCGGGCCACCATTGTGGTGTAATACCCTAATCCAGTGTGGTGTGCTGGATTGCCTCGAAGGGTTGAGCATGAACTAGTATAGTGGATGAACAAGCCTTAGGAGGTGAGTTGTTCTTGAGCTGGTGTGGTGTATGCTAGCTCTACTTGTTCAGATTTCCCTTTGCTTCCTATGGTGGTGGCTAGTCCTATTTATAGTGGCCTTGGTCCTCTTCCCAAATATGAGCGGGAAGGGATCCCACAACGGCCGGATTTTTAAAGGGACAAGTAGTACAGTCTATCCTGACAAAAGTAGTCTTCACCTGCGAAAAGCCTCTAGTCGTGACGCTGCGGTGGACTCGTCGATGACCTCCGTACTGCCATCCTGGCGGTCTTGGTCTCGTTGCATGGAAATGGAAACCTTTGGCTGATTCCTCGGGACTCCGAGCCTGCAGCTTGCCTCCCTTGCACCAAAGAGGAAACCTGTGCTCTGCACCCGCCTGGCCTTGGTTGTCATGGCTCACGTCAGCTTAGCCTCGTGAGGTAGCATTGCATAGAACTCTCCGCCACTTAGGAGCCAGCCTAAGGAGGCCGATTCCTTCGGGGCTCTTGACGTTGTCCGCCTCACAAGGCTTGGCCCTCGCAAGGGTCTTGTGTTGTTGATGTTGAAGCTGGGCCTTATCAGGCCGTCGATGAAGCCACGCGGTGGGCCGCAGGCAGGCAGGGCTGGATACCCCCGGATCCAGGATGCCGACAGTTGCAACAACAAGAACAACCACCTCAAGTAGGATGAGCAAAGCATGTTCCTATTAGGCAATGCCAACATTATGGTGCCACTGCTACTGATGTTGATGCTTTTGTGGCTCCTGTTACTACTATCGATGAGTATGATGATTGTGAGGGTGATTACGAGGATGAGGTTAATCCAAATCAGAACTATGTGCAACCACCACAAGAACCAGGTTATCCACATGCGTACAATCTCAATGGTAGGGATGCACCACTACCTCAGGTACGGGATAATGATCATATCCCTAAACTGAAATTGAATATTCTGCCATTTGAGGGGGGATACATTCCTAATGTATATCTTTCTTGGGAGTTAGAAATTGAACAACGTTGTACATGCTTACAATATCCCGAGGATAGACACGTTGCTGTTATTGTGTGTGAATTTCCTAGTTTTGCTTCTTCTCGGTGGACTGGACATTGTCGACTGTATCATGATAATATCCCAACTACTTGGGTTGCTTTCAAAACTGATATGCGTACTCTTTGGGTTCCACCATATTATTAACATGAATTACTTGAAAAATTGCAGCGTTTAAGACAAGGAAAAAATATGTAGAGGAATATTATTAGGAATCACAAACTGGAATGATTAGATGTGGTATTGTTGAATATAATGAAGCTATGCTTGCATGTTTCATGGGTGGGTTAAATTGAGAAATTCTAACTATCTTGGAGTAAGGAGTGTAATAGTATCACACATTTATTCCATCGTTCTTGTAAAGCTAAATGTGAAGTGCAGGATCGACAGGCCATGGTGCAGACTAACTTTTCTGCATGGACACCGCGGGTGTCTTCTAATTCAACATGGTCTACTGCACCACCGCCTGTTTCAGCTGAAGTCCAACCGTGATACAAGAAAATGGGCACCACCACCACCCACCAAGAGCACACCTTCGGGGCCAGCACAGACTTCTTATTCATCCATGTCATCAACAGGGCAAACACATGACATCATATGTTGTTGTTGCAAGGGTGGAGGTCACTATGTGTCGGAGTAAATGACCACGGGTAGCCTAGCCGGCTCCCCCTGGCTCTTGAAGAAATAACAGGCCGATCGAGCCTTCAAGCACCCAAGGCATGGGGTCGCCTTCCCCTGGCCGGCCGTCTCACGGGCCGACTACCGGAAGGCGGCCCGGCCCTAAACTCTCATGAAGAAAGCCACGAGAGGACCGACTTCAAGAAGGCGGCCACGAGAAGACCGACTCCAAGAAGCCGGCCCCTGGCAGGCCGTCAAGATCGTGCCCTCAAAGTCTGCACCCACATAACGGTGATGAGACGGGGTGTGGCAATAGTCAAGCCTGCCACCCCCGAATCCCGGAGCACGCATGGCCATAGTACGCCGTACGGGGCAGCCATGACCCGTCCGGCGTGCCACTGTTGCCACGCTAACCATGACGCCACCCAGGACAGGCTGTCAGTACGGCCCGCAGGCGGCGGTCCCCTTCAGTCAGAGAGACACCCGAAGGCGGCCACGCCTTCCCCAGTCGGCCTGGGATACAGCCGGCTCGCTCCCTCCCTCGAAGTACGTGCCCCATTAAGGAGACAAGACGGGGTAAGGCTACAGTGATAGCCCGCTAGGTGGTGGCACTGTAGCCATGCTTACCTCGACAAAGCCCTCGTCATCAAGAGTGAGGCAACAGTAACCAGCCCCCGACAAGACCCCCAAGCGGTGGGACCTGCCTGTCGACCAAGAGGTTGGCAGCCGGCGGGACCCACCAGTCGGCGGGCCCCAGCGGCCGGCGGAAAAGCCGGCAAACATAGACACTGACGGCTAGGGCCCACGCCCAGCCGGATTACCATTGTACCCCTTGGGGGTAGGCCTATATAAACCCCCCAGGGCACCCATACAAAGGGTTGGTCTTAGATAGTTTTAGACACTACATTGAGGGGAGAAGAGATCTAGCCTTGCCCTTCTTCTGCCTCTCACCGAAACGCTCAAGGAGCCTCTTGTAGCCACTTTTTGATCTAGTGATCATGCGGAGGCCCGTAGAGCAGGACTAGGGGTGTTATCTCCATGGAGAGCCCCGAACCTGGGTAAGATTCGCCGGCGTGCATGTTTTTGCCTCATCCCGTTTCTAGGCACCGGTGATGTATTATTGGCTCCCACAATGATAAGCCACCCGTTGGCATATGTCGCACCTACCACCCGACATTTGGCGCCCACCATGGGGCCAGGTGCACTGTCGTCCAGAGACCTACTCTGGACGGGAACCCTTTTCCTTCCCAGCGAGCGTAGCCAGCCCGGCACGCCCGATGGCGCTTGCCTCGATGCGCTGCAAGGCATCGCCGATGCCTGCGTGGCGAGCTTCCTTGCCGATCTTCTTGGTGAGGCCCGCATCTCCGACGAGCCCGCATCCAACGCGGGTACCGGCTGCCCCGAGAGCCGCCTCGTCAGCCTACTCGACTAACTCCATGTTTCCAACGAGCCTGCTATGGATTTGGAGTCGGTTGGCTCCAGCGACCCGATGCTTGTCGACTCCGACACGGCATCGCTTGACGCCTTCCCCACCAACGTAGTGATCTTCGACGACCCTCTTCCTCGAGCCGACAGTGGTGGCAGCACCGTCACCGAGGTACTAGTCATCAGCCATGGTGTCGCCTCTAGCGAGAACGCCCATGACGCCCTGCAAGCGGTGCTGCATGACTTGTCCGTCCCCATCCCGGCCGACGCCGACGCCGAGACGCTGGAGGCACGCCGCCTCGCCCTCATTGCGGAGGGCCAGAAGACAGCCACCATGAGACGCCTCACTGAGGCTCACCAACGCGAAGTCGACCGCGTCGCCTTTGGTACGCCGCCTCCCGACTAGCCGAGCCGAGCCGGCGTCGTCAAGAAGCGTGGCGCGACCATCGCCGACATGCTGGGAGCAGACCGCCCAGTCTATGCCACGCCCCTCGAGAACCTACACGCCGCCTAGTCGGTCGTGGACGAGCTGAATGGACTGGGGGCCGATGAGCTCCCCTACATGACCAAACGCATCCAGCAGGTTATCGACGCGACCGCAGAGCGGCATGAAGCTGGCGCCCGTGCTGGAAGCCCTCCCCCCTGCCAAGAGCACGGAGCGACGTCGCGGACGCCGACTGCGGGCGGCGCCCGCACAAGGCAAGAAAAGGAGCCGGCTGCTAGCCGCAGTCGGACTCGAATCACCATCGAGCGTGACGCAAAAGGCCGCCCTCGAGCTGTGGAACGATGAGGCGATCCACCTCCTCCTCCACCTCGTGGGGAGAGATATCCCACCCCGCCGCCTGTCACGCATCTGACTCTCAGCGGCCGACTAGGCCGCCGCGAAGGAGTCGGCAAGAATGACGCCCGCCATCGGATCGACCGCCTAGCGCGATCCCTGGCGCTAGAAGAAGAAGATGATGTTGGCCCGCCTTGCTTTGGCCCCCGCATCCGCGACGAGCCCTTCCCCAAAGGGTTCTCGCTCCCAAGAGACATGCCCAAGTACAACGGCTCCGTGAAGCCGGAAGATTGGTTGATCGATTACTCCACCGCAATTCGCATAGCCAACGGCAACAGGCGTGTTGTCGTGAAATACGTCCCCCTCATGCTCCAAGGCACAACGCGCACCTGGCTCAATAGCCTCAAGCCTTACAGCGTCAACAGCTGGCTAGACTTCACCGAAGCCTTCATCCGCAACTTCACCAGCACCTACAAACGGGCTCCCAAGCCCCGACAGCTCTCCTTGTGTGTTCAAGGGCCCGATGAATCAACTCGTGACTACCTCACGCGTTGAGCCGAGCTCCGCAACTCCTGCGAGGGGGTGCACGAGGTTCAAGCCATAGAATACTTCACCGCCGGATGCCGAGAAGGCACCCTCCTCAAGCACCGACTCCTCTGCGATGAGCCGACTACCCTTGACGAGCTACTGATCATAGCAGACAAGTATGCCACGACCGACTCTTCAATGAAGACCGAGCTCCGAGTAGACGCCTCCGGGAAGGTGCTCACTCCGTCTCCCAAGACGCCGGCTGGGGACTCCAAACGACGCCCGTACCAGAACGACAACAAGCGCAAGGCCCCTGTGCCGCCTTCCACCAGTTGGCAAGTGGCCACAGTCGAAGACGAACAACCCGAAGGGAGGCCCACGCCCAAGAAGCAGAAGGGCGGCAGGCCGGCTTGGCAGCCGGCTTTCTCCTACGAGCAAGCCCTAGATGCCCCCTGCAAGTTCCACAGTGGCGCGAAGGCGTCCAACCACATGACTTGGAAATTCCATTGGCTCACACGGATCTCCAAGGGCGAAGGGTTGGTGCCGCCTCCGCCTATTGGCCAGCCGCCTCCAGCCCCCCAGCAGCCGACAGCTCGGCCAGCGGTCGGGGCTGTTCAAGATGAGTTTCCCGACGAGCATGTCGCCTACGTCGTCTTTACAAGCCAGCCCAAAGATCGGCGCAGCCGGCGCCGATAGCACCAAGAGGTCAACGCGGTCACCTCCAACAACCCCGAGTTCATGCACTGGTCGGAAAGGCCTATCAGCTGGAGCCGGGCCGATCACCCAAAGGTGATGCCGTCTCCCGGCTCTTATGCAATGGTTTTGAACACCACCCTTGCAACGGAAAGGCGAGCTTCCCGTTTCTCCCGCGTGCTGATAGATGGCAGGAGCAGCATCAACATACTGTACCCTGACACCATGGAGAAGTTGAACATCAAGACGAAATAGCTCATGCCTAGTCGGACTATGTTCCATGGCATTGTACCCGGCCTGTCCTGCTCACCAATCGGCAAGATCAAGATAGATGTTCTCTTTGGGGACAAAGATCATTTCCGCCGAGAAGAAATATGGTTTGAAGTAGTGGATCTGGAGAGCCCTTACCACGCATTGCTTGGCCGACCTGCTCTGGCCAAGTTCATGGTTGTGCCCCACTACGCCTACCTCAAGATGAAGATGCCAAGTTCCAAGGGCATCATCACCATAGCCGGAGACTACAAGAAATCCTCTGAGTGTGCAGCGGCTAGCAGCCGGCTGGCCGAGTCCCTCGTGATCGCTGAGGAGAAAAAGATGCTGGATCGAGTCGTGGCCATGGCCGGCAAGCAGCCGGCCCTGTCCCCCAACCCCAAGGAATATGAAGCTCAAGGTTCTTTCCAGCCGGCCAAAGAAACAAAGAAGATACCTCTGGACCTAGAGCACCGGGAGAGGCACGCTGTCGTAGGCACCGGCCTTGACAGCAAATAGGAAAGCGAGCTCGTCGATTTCCTCCGTGAGAATCAGGACATCTTCGCATGGTCTCCCAAAGACATGTCGGGTGTTCCGACAGATTTCGCCGAGCACAAGCTACATGTCCGATCTGACGCCAAGCCGGTCAGGCAGCCCTTGCGCCGCCAGTCGGAAGAGAAGAGAAGAGTTGTCGGAGAAGAAATAGCCCGGCTTCTAGCAGCCGGATTCATCATGGAAGTGTTCTTTCCAAAGTGGCTGGCCAACCCGGTCCTGGTGTTGAAGAAAAACAAGCAGTGGCGCATGTGCATTGACTACACCAGCCTCAACAAAGCCTGCCCCAAAGATCATTTTGCTCTGCCAAGGATTGATCAAGTGATAGACTCCATAGCCAGATGCGAGTTGTTGAGCTTCTTGGATGCTTACTCAGGCTACCACCCGATAAAGTTGGATCTGGCTGACCGCCTGAAGACCGCCTTCATCACACCATTCGGAGCTTTTTGCTACCTGACTATGACATTCGGCTTGAGAAATGCCGGTGCCACTTTTCAGCGTTGCATGCAGAAATGCCTCCATAAGCAGCTCGGCAGAAATGCCCACGTCTATGTGGACGATATTGTGGTGAAGACGGAGAAGCACGACACCTTGCTGGAAGACCTCAGAGAGACATTTGAAAACTTGTGCCAGTTTCAGATCAAGCTCAACCCCGAGAAATGCGTGTTCGGAGTGGCAGCCGACCAGCTTCTAGGCTTCCTTGTCTCCGAACGCGGCATCGAATGCAATCCGGTGAAGATCAAGGCCATAGAGAGAATGGAGATTCCTACCAAGCTACGAGATGTCCAAAAGTTTACCGGATGCTTGGCCTCCCTGAACTGCTTCATCAGCCGGCTCGGAGAGAAAGCTCTCCCCCTCTACCGACCCATGTAGAAGACCACTCACTTCGAGTGGAACGACCAAGTAGACCAAGCTTTCCGCGAGCTAAAAAAGATGCTGACCATGCCGCCTGTCTTGGCGGCACCGACTGAGAAAGAGCCCATGCTCCTTTACATTGCCGCCACTAGCCGGGTGGTCAGCACTGTTATCGTGGTTCAGCGCCCAGAAGAAGGCCGAGCTCAGCTAGTCCAGAGGCCGGTGTATTATTTGAGCGAAGTATTGTCCACCTCGAAGCAGAACTACCCGCACTACCAGAAGATGTGCTATGGTGTGTACTTCGCCGCCAAGAAGCTCAAGCCCTACTTTCAAGAGCACCCCATCACGGTCGTATGTACTGCCCTGCTCGCCGAGATCATTGGCAGCCGGGATGCATCCGGCCGGGTGGCAAAATGGGCCATTGCGCTGGCTCCTTACACAATCTTCTACCAGCCTCGCACCGCCATCATGTCCCAGGCATTGGCCGAATTCCTTGTCGACTGGGCCGTGACCAGCTTGGGATGCACTTCGATGGATCCAAGATGCACACCGGCTTGGGAGCCGGCATTGTCCTCACCTCTCCCAAGGGCGACAAGCTTAGATACACATTGCAAATTCATTTTGCCACCTCCAACAATGTGGCCGAGTACGAGGCACTCATACACGGGCTCCGGCTAGCCAAAGAACTTGGCATCCGCCGGATCCTGTGCTATGGTGACACGGATTTGGTAGTCCAGCAATCATCTGGCGACTGGGACGCCAAGGACACAAACATGGCAAGCTACCGTTTCCTCGTTCACCAAATCAGTGGATATTTTGAAGTATGCGAGTTCCTCCACGTGCCACGGGCTGACAACGAGCAAGCAGATGCTCTGGCACGAATAGGCTCCACCTGACAAGCTATACCAACCGGCTACTCTCTCCAATGCCTCCTCAAGCCGTTTGGCAAGCCATCTCCAGAATCTGATCCCATCTTCGTACCACCTGACCCCGACGCAGTCGGATCCGACTTGGGGAATCAAGCAGGCGGCTCGGGGACTTCGACAGGCGGCTCAGGGACTACCGTAGTCGCACCCGGCCCGGGGACTTTAGAACCCGGCCTGGGGACTGCATCAACACGACAGGCGGTGGCCGACTCCAACTCTTCACCACCCAGCCCACCCGCCCGGGTTGCAGTAGCCGTATTGGCAATAGAAGAAGTCATAGCTCCATCATGGGCCCAGCCCATCCTCAACTTCCTGGTAAACAGAGAGCTACCGACTGAAGAGATCTCGGCAAGGCAAGTCCAACGCCGAGCCGGAGCATACACAATAATTAACCGAGAGCTCGTTAGGCGCACCATCATTGGAGTCTTCAGCGCTACGTCGAGCCAGCGAAGGGCATAGCAATCCTCAAGGACATCCACCAAGGCGAATGCGGCCACCACGCGGCCTCAAGATCACTCGTCGCCAAAGCTTTCTGCCATGGATTCTTCTGGCCGACTACTTTGGAAGACGCCAAAGGAGTTAGTCAAACACTGCAAAGGGTGCCAAGTCTTCAGCTCCAAGCAACACGTGCCGGCTTCTGCACTCAAAACCATCCCCCTCAGCTGGCCTTTTGCCGTCTGGGGACTGGACATGGTGGGCCCATTCAAGACGGCACACGGCGGCATGACACATCTGCTCGTCACCGTGGACAAATTTACCAAGTGGATTGAAGCAAAGCCGATCAAGAAGCTGAATGGGCCGAGTGCCGTGACATTCATCGCAGATATTACAACCCGGTATGGCATACCACACAGCATCATCACTGACAACAGCACAAATTTTGCCAAGGGAGCACTGGCACATTTTTGCGCGACACAGGGCAGCCGACTGGACTTAGCGTCCATTGCCCACCCACAGTTAAACGGCCAAGTTGAACGAGCTAACGGCCTCATCCTCTCCGGCATCAAGCCCAGATTGGTCGTACCACTGGAGCGTTCGGCCGGCTGTTGGCTCGACGAGTTGCCGGCCGTCCTCTGGAGTTTGTGCACTACCCCGAACAAGTCAACCGGCTTCACCCCTTTCTTCCTTGTATACGGTGTCGAGGCTGTCTTCCAAACTGACATTGAGTTTGACTCACCTCGGGTCACCATGTACACGGAGGCGGAGGCCAAGGAAGCGCGAGAAGACGGTGTCGACCTGCTAGAAGAGGGCCAGCTGTTAGCCCTCAGCCGGTCCGCCATCTACCAGCAGGGTTTACGCCGTTACCACAGCCGGAAGGTCAAGACAAGATCCTTCCAAGAGGGTGATCTTGTGCTCCGGCTGATCCAGCGAACAGCCGGCCAGCACAAGCTCTCGGCCCCTTGGGAAGGCCCCTTCGTCATCAGCATGGCCTTAGGCAACGATTCCTACTACCTCATCGACGCGCAGAAGCCGAAGGCACGCAAGAGAGATGATACCCGCAAGGAGTCGGAACGACCATGGAACGCCAATCTCCTCCGAAGATTTTACAGTTGAAATGCGGTATGTACCATGCTACCTTTTGTATTAGGTACGAGACAACGGGCCCCCCGAAGAGCACTCGGGGACTACCCTCTTTTATCTATGAATGATGAGTATCATGCCTATGATTGCATTACTACATTTGTTTTCTCGTTCGCCACCGGGTTCAATCAGTCGGCCCGGGAACTTGCCGCCTTGAGCTATATTCAAGTTCTACCTGCAGTCAGACAAGTAGTGTGCCGGCACCGAAGCCCTCTCTTGTTGAAAGTCGCAGCTCGAAGAATCGACTGTCCGGCTGGCAAGAGACAAAGGCAGGAAAGGATGCCCACATGCAAAACGGCTAAGGACTAACGAACTTATATAACACAAGATGGCCTCCCACCCCGCCAACCGGCTGTCAGAGTAGCCGGCTGGCCGGCTTCCCTTTCACCTTGCTACAATCTAAGAGAGCTCGAGTACTTGTCCTCCCAAACGGCCAAGCCCTTACCCAGCCACAGACTGCAGAGCAGCTGTCCGGCTGGGAAGGCGGCGACCAAGGGAGGGCCGCAAAGGAAAACAGCCAAAAGGATGAAAAGCAAGTATGAACGAAAGCCAAGCACATGCATGATTATATTTACACAAAAGGCCTTCGAAAGGCCAGCGTTGAACATAGTTTGAGTACACCCCAGTGGGTGGAACTGCGCAAATTTAATAAAAGTTGTTCAAAGAGTAACGAGCAGGAAAGTGAAGACGGCAAATCAGGCCAAGGGAGCAATAGGCGAGTCAGGCAGGTTGGTGGAGACGGCAGTGCTGGCTGGAGGAGTGGCCGGCTGACGAGTCTCGGCATGATCGTCACCTGCTGCAGGCGGCGCGCTCGCACGCGCCTCGTTGCTGGAGGCACGATCGGGCTGGGGCTAGCTGGTCGCTACACTGTCTGGCATGATGTCTTCACCATCCTCCCCCTACCTCTTTGCCCTCGTTGCTAGAATCTATCTCCTCCGCCGAGTCTTCACCTTCTGCCGCGTTCAGCCAAAACCACTCCTACGGCTGAGCGACGCCGTCTTCATTTACCTCAGGGGCAAAGACACTGGTGTCGGTGTAGTAGGCTATCGCCGAGGCACGCTGAATGATAGCCGGTCGCACCGCCTCCAGCTCCTTGTTAGCCTCCGACTGCCAGGTGCTCAGCTGGGCCAAATTCAGCCCAAGATACCAAGCCCGAACGAACTCTAGCACCCGCCGGGTGCCGGACCGAGCCGCAGAGGCCTTCCAGGCCTCGAAGCAGCTGACTGCTACCTCCAGCCAGTTGGCAGTCCGACTGGGGGTGCGGGGAACCATCTCGTCGGGCCAGAGGGTGGCCAGCACCTACGCCCCAACACGTTGAAGACGGCGGAGCATGCGGTAAGCCGGCTGGAGGCGGGCTTGAATCGCCAGAAGCTGCTCCTCAAGCGACCGACCAGCGTCCGGTGTGATCTCAACCCCAGCCTGTCGTCATGCATCACGGTGAGCCTTGATGGCTTGGTTGGCGACAACGGAGTAAGCAGGGAAGTAATCTGCACAAAGAAGAAAGAAGTAGAACAAAGTCAGAAGACAGACCAGATGACAGGGGGCGAGCAAAGGGACGAGGAAGATGGCGGCCTCCCGTCAATCAAATCTTCAATCCGGCTATAGCCTTCGCTCAGCGCTTACCTTGCCTTAGCCCAGCTCGCCGCCTCGGTCTCATATTCAGCTTTGAGGGCGGCCTCGCTATCCTGCGCCGTCTTCAGGGCCGCCTTATGTCTCTCCTCCTGGTCGACCAGTTTTTTGGCCACGCGATCACGTTCCTGAGCCAAGGCGTTGCATTCGGCTTCCTTGGTGCGAAGGGCGGTCTGGGCCCCACCTAGCAGCTCCCTCAAGTCGGCATTGGCCCCTAGAGATATGAAGAAGAAGAAAAAAGCAATAAGGAAGAAGTCATCAGGAAAGATCCGACACGACTGCTCAGCAGTCGGCCCGAATCTCGGGGACTACACCCAGTGGGTGCGCTGATGCGCCCCCACATGAGATAAAAAATGAAGAAGTTACTCCGGCTCTCAGTGAGATCAGCGGTCTTCTGAGTCATCTCCCGGGCCTGGGAGTTGAAGGTAGCCGCATGGAGGTTGTGATAGTCCTACAAATAGGACGAAGGTGCGAATAAGAACAAGACATCAATCAAAGTCTACTAATAAGTTCCAAGCCGCCTACTCAGCAGTCGACTCAGAACTCGGGGACTACACCCAGTGGGTGCGCTGACGCGCCCGCATGGAACAAATCAAGAGCAATCGACAAAAAGCGGGAAGACTCACCCGAATGGCTGCCCGCATTGTAAGAAACTCTTGAGTGTACTGCTTCAGCGTGGCGGCCTAGGACTGAAGCCGGTTCCGGACGTCCCGCGCCGCCGCGTTCAGCACGGTCGTCCCACCGCCCGGCGTCCACCCCGGCGAGCTGGCGCTGGCCGTCTCCAGATCCTGGGCCGACGAGCTAGAGCCCGCGGCTTTCTGCGGGTCCGGCGCTGAAGTCGCCTTCCCTGCGCGCCGATGAGACGGCGACATGACCACAAGGTCCGCCCTCACAGTCATCTCGCCTCAGCCGGTTGCTCAGACGGCGCCTCAGGTCGGCCGCCTTGGCCTGTTCCAGCCGACGATGGCGGTACCACCTCCCCCTCCGGGACGAATGTGTCGCCCTCCTCCCTCTCCATCGTTGGCTGGTCGCGGCCGGCTTCTTCCGGCGGGGGCACTGGGATATCGGGGGCCATGGTGCGGAGGGGCATGATGAGCTATGGAGGCTGGTTACGGAGGGTCTCCGCTGCCCTCTCCGCGGCCGCTGCCTCCGCTTGAGCCTGAGCCGCCGCGTCGGCTTGCGCCTCCGCTAACTCCTCTGTCATCTCTTGAGCCGCCCTGACGGCGGCCGCCCTCTGCTCCTCTGCCTCCCGCTCCTCCCGCTCCTCCTGCGTGTTCCGCTCCATCGCCGCTAGGAGATCAGCACGGGGGTCCACGCGGCGGGAGCTCGCAGACCCTTCCGCCGCTCCAACTACGGAGGCGGCAGTGGTCCGCTCGAGAGAGAGCGGAGCCCTGTTTGATAAGTCAAGGAAAAGGCTTAGAAGAATGTCAACCGAAGAGAAAAAAGAAAGGCGTGAGAGAATTGACACTTACACCGAAACCGCCTGCGGCTGCTTCACCACCTTGCAGAAGCAGGCTGCCTTCATGGCCGCCTCGTCCCATTTGGTCGCCGCTGCAGAACACTTGGGCTTCTTCAGCCGACTACCGAAGAGGGCCGGTGCGGCCCGGCGTTTCTGCGTGCCGCCACAAACAGCCGGTGCGGCAGATGACCCCGCGCGTTGATGATCAGACACCAGCTGGCGGCGCGGAATAACTTCGGCATGGTCATCATCCGGCCAGTCCTCGAAGCCGGCCCTGAGCCCGGATCCGCCTGCCTTACCGCGTCCCCCTACGGCGTCGTCGTCTAGGGCGGCCGCCCCAAGGTCGGGGTCGCCCAAGTCGTCCGTCGCACGGTCGGGGATGAATTGGCGCTCCACACCTGCGGCTCCGGCCGCTGATTGAAGGAGGGGGCTCTATAAGAAACAAGCCGACTGGTCAAGAGTCGGCCAGCATGAACTCGGCAACAAAGAGAAGAAGAAAAGAAGGGAAGCTTACCGAAGGCGGAGGATTGGGGCGAGAGTACGGCTCCTTGCTCAACCGCTACTCCTCGGTGAGCTTGCAGTTGGTGATATAATTCAGCATGTAAGATACCTCGTCATGAGGCATCTCCTTGGTGCTTAGCCGACTTGGGTCAAAAGGACCGCTCATCTGGCAAATCATGTGAGGGTGGCCTTGGAGTGGGAGCACCCGGCGCTCCACGAAGGCGGCTATCAGGTCGGGCCCGGTCAGGCCTTCCGATTGGACCAGCACCCGGAGCCGTGCGACGGCGGCAGCCCCAGCCAGAGTCAGCGACTTGGCTCGGTAGGACCATGAAGGCCGCCTCCCAGCAGGCGGGCCGGCTATGTAAGCCGGCAGATTGACGAAGTCGCCTTGCAGAGCGACGTTCTTCACATAGAAGTAGGATTTTTTCTAGAGCTTCACCGACTGGATCAGCGAGATGGGCGGAAACGGGTTGTCGCCCGTCGATCTCCGCACGGCGATGAAGGCGCCGCATGGGGCAGGCACGCCCGAGAAAACAGTGCTGAGTTTGGACTGGAAGAATTCCCCCCAAAGCTCGAGGGTAGGGAGGACGCCAAGGAACCTTCGCAAAGGGTGACGAAGGCCGATAGCAGCACCACCGTGTTTGGAGTAAGGTGGTGCGGCTGGAGATGGTAGAACTCAAGAAAGGCACGGAAGAATCCACTCGCCGGCAGGCCAACGCCGCGCAAGCAGTGCGAGCGGAAGATTACTCGCTCGTCCTCCTCTGACGCCGGCGAGATCTCATTCTCCAGCGTGAGGTGGACCCGCACGTAATCTGCGCCTGGCAACCGCCGCGTCTTGCGGAGGAAGTCGATGTGGTCCTCGTGGACGTTGGAGCCATCCCAGGAGCTGGACCGCGCCATGAGGATGGAGAGGCGACAGGAAAAGCGCGGCGGTGGAGGGCGCGCGATTCAGCTGCAAGCAAAGCTACAACGCATCGAGAAGATTGGCGGAAGGGCAGCGCAGCGGCGAGGGGCTGCGGCAACGGAGAGGAGGAAGAGGAAGAAAATGGCGGAGCGAGGGCGAGCGTGCAAGCGTCTGCCGCTCCCCCTCCGCCCCCTACTTATAGCCTCGTGCGGCGAAGCCGAGGAGGCGAGGCGTGGGGGGATGTGGGATTAATAGCGCCCACTCCCCCACGCCCCGCGATTATTACGCCTTAACGACGAGCGGAAACTGCCATCGGAAGGCGAGTGGCCCGTACGGGCCACAGAAGATCCACACTTGGGCCGAGGCATGGAAGTGGCGGGCCCTGGTCTACGGCGACGTCCCGTCGCACGCGTGGGCTGGCTGGCCCTTCTAGCCGAAGGGTGCCATGTGGCGTGCAGGCGGCGGGCGGCCAACCCGCAGCCTGGCTTGCGCCAGCTGGTTCCTGCCTTCGGACTTTAAAAAAACCTCGCCGAGACGGCACGCCTGAGCAAAATCGGCTCCTAGCTGCCGGCTCTTCGGGATAGGAAGCTGATTGAGCTTCCCGTTCCCCTTTCAGCCACGAAGCCCAACCAGCTTCGGGGACTACTATCGAAGTAAATGACCACAGGTAGCCTAGACGGCTCCCCCTGGCTCTTCAAGAAATAACAGGCCGATCGAGCCTTCAAGCACCCAAGGCATGGGGCCGCCTTCCCCTGGCCGGCTGTCTCACGGGCCGACTATCGGAAGGCGGCCCGGCCCTAAACTCTCATGAAGAAAGCCACGAGAGGGCCGACTTCAAGAAGCTGGCCACGAGAAGTCCGACTCCAAGAAGCTGGCCCCCGGCAGGCGGTCAAGATCGTGCCCTCAAAGTCTGCACCCACATAACGGTGATGAGATGGGGTGTGGCAACAGTGAAGCCTGCCACCCCCGAATCCCGGAGCACGCATGGCCACAGTATGCCGTACGGGGCAGCCATGACCCGTCCGGCGTGGCACTGTTGCCATGCTAACCATGACGCCACCGACGACAGGTTGTTAGTACGGCCCACAGGCGGCGGGCCCCTTTAGTCAGAGAGACACCCGAAGGCGGCCACGCCTTCCCCAGTCGGCCTGGGATGCAGCCGGCTCCCACCAGCTGGCTCGCTCCCTCCCTCGAAGTACGCGCACCATTAATGAGACAAGACGGGGTAAGGCTACAGTGATAGCCCGCTAGGTGGCGGCACTGTAGCCATGCTTACCTCGACAAAGCCCTCGTCATCAAGAGTGAGGCAACAGTAACCAGCCCCCAACAAGACCCCCAAGCGGTGGGACCTTCCTGTCGACCAAGAGGCCGGCAGCCGGCGGGACCCACCAGTCGGCGGGCCCCAGCGGCCGGCGGAAAAGCCGGCAAACATAAACACTAACGGCTAGGGCCCACGCCCAGCCAAATTACCATTGTACCCCCCAGTGCACCCATGCAAAGGGTCGGTCTCAGATAGTTTTAGACACTACATTGAGGGGAGAAGAGAGCTAGCCTTGCCCTTCTTCTTCCTCTCACCGAACAGCTCAAGGAGCCTCTTGTAGCCACTTGTTGATCTAGTGATCATGCGGAGACCCCGCAGAGCAGGAGTAGGGGTGTTATCTCCAAGGAGAGCCCCGAACCTGGGTAAGATCTGCCGGCGTGCATGTCTTCGCCTCATCCCGTTTCCAGGCACCGGCGATGTCTTATTGGCTCCCACAATGATAAGCCACTCGTTGGCATATATCACACCTACCACCCGACACTATGTGAGAGAATGTTCGTCTAAGTGTGTGATGATTGCTACTGAGGATGGTGGATATGAGTTTGCTAGTGACTATGATGAGGAGACTTTGGCTCTTATTGCAAATGAAGAGCGGGGTGGAGATGATTCTGAACAAGAAACATGATACATGGCTGTTGAAGACGCTAACAGGTATGAAAGTTTAGTTGCTCAACGTGTTTTGAGCATGCAGGTAAGATGGGCTGAGCAAAATCTGAGGTGCAATTTGTTCCATACAAAGGGAGTTGTGAAGGAACGTTCTGTCTGCGTCATCATTGATGGATAGAGTTCCAACAACATGGCTAACATGGATACAGTGGAGAAGTCGTCACTCACCTCTAGACCACATCCTCATCCTTACAACATACAATTGTTCAACAACAATGGGAATGTTAAGTTAACACGTACTATCCGTGTGTATTTCAGTATCGCTACATATGCTTATTATGTTGATTGTGATGTGGTACACATGCAAGCATGCTCCCTATTGCTTGTTATACCATGGCAATTTGATAAAAATTATGTACACTGAAAGTGCAACTAATCCCTAGTGGTTTTGGTAATTCAAAATAACATATAGCTCATTGAACTAATATCCATTCGAGATGAATATTTCAGCAAGTTCAATGAATGGCATGGCATGGACTAGAAATGTCGACCCCTCAAAATGCTAAGGACACATATTGGCAAAAGCTAAAGATTCTTCATTTTGTTTAAGTGAGCCAAGATCACATTGAGTCCATAGGAAAGCCAATACTATTAAAAGGGGATGAGGTGTTGCTTAATGGCTTGCTTGCTCAAATGATTAGAGATATTGCTCCAAATACACTCAACCACTTTCTCCATCCAAATATGTCAAAATCCTAAACTCCAACTCGGCCCCACCGATTCTTTCTATCCGGCGCCACTGAGTTCTTATGACATAGTCACTGCCAGAAACTCTAACAGTTCAGTTTCACCGATATGGGTCTCGGTCTCACCGAGATGGCCTTGCCAACGCTCTGTGACTTGTTGCATTTATATCGGTGTCACCGAGTTATGCAATCAGTCTCACTGAGTTGGCTTGACATTATCTCTGTTGCCTTATTGCTTCACTTTGGCCTCACCGAGTTGATGCAATAGGTGCCACCGATATTATGGTTTCCCTAAGCCCTAGCACATCGGTCCCACCGAGTTGTTTTAGTCGGTCCCACTGAGATTCTTAACGTTCACATTTTGAACTAATCGGTCTCATGGTGTTCATCTATTTGGTCTCACCTAGTTGGGTCAAATGTGGGTAATGGTTGGATTTTGTGTGGAGGCTATATATACCCCTCCACCCCCTTCTCCATATGTGAGAGAGCCATCAAAACATGCCTACACTTCCACCATACATTTTCTGAGAGAGAACCACCTACATCTTTTAACATCAAGATATTCCAATCCTACCACAAAAATCTTGATTTCTAGCCTTCCCCAAGTTGCTTTCCACTCAAATCAACTTTCCACCATATCCAAATCTGTGAGAGAGAGTTGAGTGTTGCGGAGACTATCATTTGAAGCACAAGATCAAGGAGTTCATCATCAACACACCATCTATTACCTTTTGGAGAGTGGGTCTCCTATATTGGTTGGGTGTCGCTTGGGAGCCTCCGTAAAGTTGTGGAGTTGAACCAAGAAGTTTGTAAAGGCAAGGAGATTGCTTACTTCGTGAACATCAACTCGAGTGAGGCAAGTCCTTCGTGGGCGATGGCCATGGTGGGATAGACAATGTTGCTTCTTCGTGGACCCTTCGTGGGTGGAGACCTTCGTGGAATCGTGCAACTGTTACACTTCGTGGGTTGAAGTCTCCATCAACCTGGATGTACGATAGCACCACCTATTGGAACCACGCCAAAAATTTCCGTGTCTTCATTGCGTTTGCACTCTCCAAACCCTTCCATTTACCTTCATATGCAATGTTCTACTTTCGCTTCTACATTCTTAGAACCCTTCCATTCTTAGAACTGCCACAACTAAAATTGGGAAAAGTTGGATTTTTATTTGGTCAAGTAGTGTAATCACCCCCCTAGACATACTTTCGTTCCTACAAGTGGTATCAGAGCTTTGGTCTCCTTTTGCCTTGATTTCCATAGCTTTGGTGATCATAGCCTTGGTTTCACAACCTAGGAGAGTATGGCGTCTAGCGAGGGAAATTACCATTGTAGAGGTCCTTACATTGATGGTACTAATTCTGCTAGTCGGAAGCATAAGATGAAAATGCATAGTGTTGGTCATAACCCGCCGTTTGGGCTGTTGTGTGTATTGCCTTGCAAGGTGATTTCTTTGAGGATGGAAAAGAACCAGATCATGAAGTGACGTCGGAAGAAATGAAGATGTTACAATACAATGCTCAAGCTTGCGATATTATCTTCAATGGATTGTGCCCCGAAGAATTCAACAAAATTAGCCGCCTTGAGAATGCAAAGGAAATTTTGGATACTTTGGTTGGTATGCACGAAGGTACTGAGTCCGTCAAGGAATCCAAATTGGATGTGCTTCAAAGTCAACTTGACAAGTTCAAGATGAAGGATGGTGAAGGATTCGTCGATATGTACTCCATGGATTGATCTCATTACAAATGAGATTGCCGGATTAGGAAGTGAAGAGATGACCGACAAAATCCTCATCAAGAAGATCCTAAGAGCCTTGGATGGAAAATATGATACCTTGTGCACTTTGATCCAAAGGATGCCCAACTACAAAGATCTCAAGCCCACGGAAGTCATTGGTAGAATTGTTGCTCATGAGATGTCCCTCAAGGATAAGGAAGAGCTTCACAACAAGTCAGGTGGTGCCTACAAAGCTTCAAATGGTGCTCCTACAACATTAAGTGAGAAGCAAGTCTCCAATGAAGAATTGAGCTTAATGGTAAAGAACTTCAACAAGTTCTACAAGAATAGAAGCAAGGAGAGAATGACAAAAGATCTTCTAGTCATGATCGCAATTGCTACAATTGTGGAAGACCCGGACACTACTCCAATGAGTGCATGGCTCCCTACAAGAAAAGAGAAGATTCACCAAAAAGGAGGAGTAGGAGATATGAATCACCTCCCAGAGAGAGAAGGAGTAGAGATGATCGTTATGAACGAAGACCCTCTCGTAGAAGCAAGGATATGAAAAGGAAGGACAAGTCATCGAAGAGCTACACAAGACAAAGACATCAAGATCATGTTGGTGAATGGGTATTCGGTTCCTACTCCAACAACTACTCCGAGAAAAGCTATCACTCTTACTCCGAATATACTCAAGATGAAGGTGTTGCCGGTCTTGCACTTTTGTCCTCCAACTCCTATGACATATTTGACTCATCAAATGAAGGAATTGTAAGATGCTTCATAGCTAAAGGCCCTAAGGTATCACACCCCGAGTATGTTGATTTTAATAGTGTTCAAGATGATTAGCTAGGTGATGATGATTTACTTGCTGGCAATGCTAGTGATGAAAACTATGATGAACTTGCTAGTAATCATGCTAATCAAGATGAAACGAATGAAAATGATAAGAAGGAAATTGAGCGTCTAACTAAAGAATTAAACACTCTTAAGTATGCTCATGAAACAACCCTAGAGGATCATAGAGAGCTCCTAAGGACTCATGAGAAGCTACGCTTCAATAAGCTAAATTTAGAGCAAGAGCATGAGTTCCTAAAAGCTATCAATGATGATCTTCGAAAGAAGAATTCTTCTTATCTTGCCAAACGTCTCTTCTTGTCTACTTATATGCCACAAGTAAAATCTAGCAATGAGAGCAAGAAAGATTCTTCCTCTAGTCGTAACAATAACCATGTTGAATCCAATATTGTAGCTTCTATTAGTTCTCTTGATTCCACTAATGATTCTCTTAGCCAAGTTACACTTGAGCAAGAAAATAGCTTATTTAAGGGAATTATAGAGAAAGGTGTTTACAAGAGACTTGCAGGAAGTAAGCAATTTGAGGGAATTGTACGTAAGCAAGGAAGGCATCGGAAGAATCAAGGTGTTGGTTTTGAACAAAAGTTCAATGCAAATGGAGTTGAGTGGGAAGAAGATCAATACCCCAAGATGAAGTTTGTTCCTCAACAAGAGAAGTATGACCCCAGTTCTTTCAAGGGAACACAAGCTCGAGATGATCTTCCACCACAAGACCACAAGCTAAAAGGCAAGGACAAGCTTCAAGAAGAGATTGATCCATTTGAAGAAGCTCCTAAGGCCATGGTCAAGTGGGTTCACAAGACTATGTCAAGTTCTACTTCATCAAGTATGACTACAACTCCAAGGATTCCCATCAAGTTGATGTGGATCCCAAAGAAGAAGAACTATAGTGTTCTTGAGGGTGACTCTGCCAACATACTTCAATCATATTCATTTTGGCGAGGACATGTGCAATCAACTTTCATGTCTTCCACTAGTTCATGGAGTCACAAACCCTCTTGTTGATAAGACAAGGGACAAGGTAACCTAATGCTTTCATGGACATGATCATATATGTGTTTCACTCTATGTCTATGGATATCCTTGTGTGTTTCTTGTGCGACTAATCCATGTAGGTATTGAAAGTGCAACACTCCAATGGATTGCTCCAAAAGGTCTCACTACAAAAAAAATACACTTTCGTGATGATACGTGTTTGTCATAGTAGGTCGCATTTTTTTCATGCATGTACATACATGACGATCTTATGACAGAATCAAGATAGTCATACCTGTGTTGTCGTAGAAGTGTTCCATGACATTACCAAAATTATCATCATGGAAGTGTCCACTTCCATGACGATAAATCGCGTGTCACAGAAGTGCTTTCGTCAAGGGTGACCGACACATGGCATCCACCGTAACGGAACGTCGTTAAGCTATCGGGTCGGGTTTTGGATCCGATAACCCATTAACATCCCCGACCAATGGGGATTTTCCATGTGTAAAATCATCATTGGCTGGAGGAAACACGTGTCGGCTCACCGTTGGGACAGATGTCATTCGCTCATTGGACCAAAGGCGCCTATGATACGGCGACACATGGCACGGCCCAACAGAGGCCCATTCCTGTGAAAAGGCCGGCCCGTTTGACTTGGTCAAAAGGTGGCGGGCCGGCCCATGGAAAGCCTGTTAACGGCCTGTTCGCATATAGCCCATTTACAGCTCGCTAACCCAGGGCCCGTTACGCCCTATCCGAATTAGGCCCAGTAGCGTCATCTGGGCCGTCCAATATGATTCCAACCCATTTTAACTTCCGGCCCATGTGTGGCCCATGACTTCTTTCGACCCATATGAGGCCCTTTGTAACTCTTGGCCCATTAACGGCCCGTGGTGAAACTGGCCCGTAATGAACAGTGTATCACTTTATACCCATTAATGGCCCGTTATTCTATTGGGCCGTTTCCAGCCCAAGTTATCTTTTGGCCTTCTCAGGGCCCATTGATTCTTGGGCTCATTTGCAGCATTCGGTTACATACGGCCCGTTACTGTCATTTTCTGCTTGTGGGCCAAATTCAGCCCGTCGTTATAGTCGGCCCGTTTGCGGACCGTTAATACGTTGGGCCGTTTTCATGTCAAAAAAACCCGTTGGGCTGTTTTCATAGAGTTATCAAATACGGTCTATTAACGGCCCGTTATGGTCCACGAATAGTACGGCCCATGATTAGCGAAATGATGATACGCCCCGTAGAAGGCCCATGGATCCTACGGCCCGTATGAGGCCCATGGATATACGGCCCGTAGAAGGCCCATGGATCGTACGGCCCGTAGAAGGCCCATGGACCCTACGGCCCGTAGAAGGCCCATGGACCCTAAGGCCCGTATAGAAGGCCAATGGATCCTACGGCCCGTATAGAAGGCCAATGGATCCTACGGCCGGAAGAAGGCCCATGGATCATACGGCCTGCAGGAGGCCCATGGTTACAACAGTCCGTGTGTTGCCATGATTATTTTGGCCTAGTTACCAAAAATAGGCTATTGTGGCCACTAGAAAAACACAGAAAAAGAACTGCAGTGACTACAAGCAAACAACTAAACAAGACAATAAGGAAATAAATAAGCAAGCAATTAACGCTAGCCTATTACCGCTATTACACATATTACATTCACTGGGCATGAAAGTTTGCCACCAGTGCAAATATAGGGAACAAAGCAGCATATTACATACACTGGCCGTCAAAATTGGCCACCAGTGCAAATAAACGCGGCAGCAAAACAAGAGCATAACTGAAACAACTTCAGAAGAGCTCAAGAAACGTTATCCTGGGTATCCACCATGCTGGCAATAAGCTTAGCAAGCTGATTAGCTTTGTCCTGTTTGGCGCTAAAATCCTCCAACGCTTGCTGTTGCACCAGAAAGTATGCATCTGAATGCTCCAGGGACTTCCGCAGTCCTTCCGCTTCTTGTCGCAGCACAGCTGATCGATGTCTTTCAGCTTGTAGTTGAGACTCAAGAAACCGAACTGATTCAGACAGTGAGTTTGAATAGCTTGTGCAAGCGGTAGTGGCCAGTAACTCGAACACTAAACCAAGACAGGACTTTGGGGTTGTCTCGCTGTCTTCAAGATAGTCTTCCTTAGCTGTTTTATCAGCTTTGTTGGAGACCAACAAGGATGTGTCACTATCCTGAACCTTATCTGCATTACTTCCTTTACCATTGCTTAATAAGGCACTCTTCCCCAATATTCTGTCAGCATTCTAAAAGAAGAAACAAGCAGACACATAACAAGTTTAGCATGTACTAGTATATGAAACTCATTTCGGTGAACCAGTTCATTAGTAAGGTGGACAGGATTAAACTACCAAGTCTTCTATTGCCAAGTACTAGTACATAATAAAAGCATCAAACAAACATATATCTATGTCCTATGGTCACTGCATTGTCTTGCCAAATCAAAATAGAGACACGGTTCAAATCATATCAGTTCAAGACAAAGCAGCAGTGAAAGAATACAAAGCGTGGGAAACTACACGGCACAACAAGATTTCAGATGGGTACCACGGGTCTACATGTACAACAACACTATTGGCTCTGTTGTGATGCTAGTAATGTGCATGATATGAAAGTCAACTGTATACACAATTGAAATTGAAATCAAAAGAGCTATTGATAAGAGCAAACCTGTTAAAGAAACATGCGTGAACATACCTGCTGTGCCATTGGAGTTTCGATTGGATCCTTCAATTTAAAAATAAGTTTGTATGAGTAAATACAGTGATACAAGAGCAAAGCAATCATAGTTAAAAAAGGCGCGCCTAAGCGAGCGCTTAAGCGCGCCTAGGCTCTAGGCGTTGGCAAAACGCATTGCGCATAACTACGCTTAATCTGTGCATAACTGCGCATAAGCATGCGCTTTGGTCAGTAAAGCGCAAGGCGGTGGCAAAACGCACAATTAACGCCTAGCGCTTTTTTGAACTATGATAGCAATGGAATCTTAAATTAGAACAGTTGTTCTTCAGGTTTAGGCACTTGTTCTACATGAACAGAGTACAGTAAGACGCAAGAATATAATACTTAAAAATAGAAAATGAGCTCATAGACCTTACCACATTCTTGGTTCGGGACCAGTACAGAACAAGGCGTTCCCAGTCATCGTCCAGTAAATGTGTCTCAGGAGAACGTAAGGGAATTTGATGAGTTTCTTTGCCGGTGAAGTACGTTTTCTTCAGGTAATTCCGATACTGCCACCAAGCATTCTTGAAGATAGCAGAGGTATTAGCACAGGTTACCTCATCCTGAGTTTCCAAATCGGTCCTTCTCTATAGAGAAAAATGGGAAAATTTGCTGTATTATAACCATCATGGAGGTAGGATGTATGGGACGAAGCAAAGTAATTGCCATGAATAACATTACTTACACATAACTCCTGGACAAACACCTGCAACTGGCATTTTCCTTCATCTTCAGTATAATATTTCCAAGATGGGAAGATACGCACATACGATTTAACAACATCAAATGCGATAGATGCTAAACTACGACTAGCTGGTTGTGCTTCCTCCACAGGAATAGGCGTACTAACTGGTGGAGTTGGGGTTCGCCGTGATAGTACTGGCCCTTTGGGCACTGGAGCTGCCTTACTAACTGCTCTTGTTTGGGAGCTCTGTGGTGGAGATGGTGCTGTGTCAACAGGAACTGGGTTACTATCGGCTGGGGTTGGGGTTAGATTGGGTGAAGCTGGTTCTCTGTCCATCGCAGTAGGGGTACAATCTGCGAGAGTTTGGGTTATGTGTGGTAGGGCTGGTTCTTGTGCATGTACAACCGGGGTGCTATCTCCACCAAGAGGTAGCACTGTTTTATTTGAAGACCGTGTTTTTAGTCCGCTAGATACTGGCATCACCCGCTCCAATTCAAATGGCTGATAAACAGGAAACATAGTTGAATGTACAGACATTGTATGAGAGACAGATGCAATAGATAGTGTGGAAAAAAGAGGGCATGAAATAGTTGACATGTATATTGTTTAACTAAAACGGATAGCATGACATAATTTCACATATATGATGTCTATCTAAACTGGATAGCATAGCATAACATAATTCAAAGATATGATGAATAACTAAACAGGATCGCATGACATAATTCACCTACATGTTATCTAAGTAATCAGGATCGCATCATTTAATTCACATATGTGATTTATATGCTAAACAGAGGGCATTCGATATGATGTCTGAACTAAGAACATGGTGTTGAATATTGTGTATATGATGTCTAAACTATGCAATGCAAGACACCGTATGCATGATATGAGCAGTATAACCGTGCCAAGTTAGAGCATACACCTCAGTGGGGGAATAGGACTGGTCATCTGTCTCTGAATCCATCTCTGAGGAGCTATCGGGACCCAACAAGAGATCTGCTTCGACAGGTAGCACTGTCTGCTCTGAAGGCCTTGTTTTCACTCCAGATTTTTCCATCTCCCACCCAAATGGCTGATTCACAGGAAGAGTAGTTTAATGTACAAACATTGTCGACAAATGGAAATGTAATGAAGAAAAGGATGGGCAAGATATCATTCAAATATATGATGCCTGGTTAAACAGGATGGCATTGCACATTTCACATATATTATGGCTGGCTAAAAGACATGAGACTGCATAATTCCCATATATGATATAGAAACTAAACAGGTGGCATTACAGAACATGTCTAAACTAAGCAGATGACATATATGATGTCAAAAGTAGGCACTGCAAGGCAACATATGCATGATATGACTAACATCATCATGCCAAGGTAGAGCAAACACCTTGGGGGGTAAATAGGAGTGGTCAGCGGCGTCTGAATCCGCCTCAGAACAGATATCTTCCTCTGGATTACAATCTGGAGAGGGGTGGGGAGGGTTTGCCATTGAACCCACCATGGAGCGATGTCTGCATGACATTGTATTGCCGCGCAAAACTCTTCTCTTTTTCTCTACATGTTCAGCATGACTGTGTACAATATCTGACATGCATACGAAAAAATATGGTGAGATTATGTAAGGAGAGCATGCAGAAATTTAGAGTGATGGTAACAACCAGTGGATGGATCCAAAAATAATGATAGCAGGCTGATGATTGCTTTAAATTAATAAAAAGACAGATGATGATTGCTTTACTATTTGTTTCCCACCCAAGATGAACAACATAGGCATACCCTAGGTGAACCAGATATTAGACAGACATACTATTCATTGCTGCCTCGATATGTGCCCCACAACTAATTTAGAACTCAAGTTTGAACATTAATTTGGACCTGACTTGGGAGTCCAAGAGCTGAACAGGACGATAAAGTAGCAGGTAAGTTTAAGCAATGCATAACATAAGCAGAAACAAAAGAGTGCGACCTCTCTTGTGGACCCGTGTACTCCTCAGGTTCATCTGCTGAGTCGATGATGGTGATGCCGTTGCGGTGGGTGCCGGCGGCAGGGAAGGAGATCTGAGGCGGCGAAAGACGGTCAGGAGTCGTGATGTCTGGTTTGGTGGATGCTTCTGTCGATGGAGCAGCTCAGGTGAGGTGGACGACGTCGCGGCAGGAGCAGGACAAACCACACAAAGTTCCCTTCGACACGTACCTGTAACTGAAGTAATTCTGTAAGGGCTCATTTGGCTTGCATGATTCTTAAAACGCAGGGATAGGAAAAACACCGGAATAGGATAGGAAAATGCACATGGTAAACAGAGCATTTGTAAACACAGGATTTCTGTCAACTTGGGTGTTTGGTTTACAGGAATTGGAAGAGCAGAGGAATGCAAAGAAACATGGCCAAAATAAAGTGAAACCATATGAAAGCGTGTACAGTTAGAATGTTATTCTGGCACTAATGCACTTGGTCTTGTTTTCATGCATAGGATTTTGAAAAGTAGGTCCAGGTGGATGTTTTGCTTCATTCCTTTCAACAAAATGCATGAATAATTGAATAGTAGAGTGCCATTGGAAAATTCCCTATTGCTATGTTTTTCCGTTGAACCAAAATAGCCCTAATGGATCGACGTGAATGTATAGTAATAAGTGATGCAACAAGTGTACAACCTCTTTGCCGTAGCCGTGTCGACCTCAGCATCATTGGGTTGGTCGCTGAAGCAGTTGAGGCAGAGGTGGCTGTCGGAGGTGTGGAGGAAGATCTGAGGAATCTGTAGACGGCGTCCAGGGCACTGCTCTGTTGTGATGGATCGTTCTGTCGTTGGAGCAGCTCCGGTGAGCCGTAAGACGTCAAGGCTGAAGCAGCACAAGACAGACATCGTCAATCTCAAGTGGGATTCTAATAGCATCTCCAATAGATGATGTAAAATGGATGTAAAATTAACATCACCAAAAACCACCTGACTACAACAGATGAGGTAAAAACTGTTGACTCTGAACTTAACTGTCGAAACTGAAATTTACTGTGGAATCTGAATGCTACTGTCGAAACTGAACGCAATGGTAGCAGAGAGGCACTTGACATGTAGTTTAGGGAGGGGCTGCAGTTCATCTTCAACCTGCACCCCCCTGAGCCACCAGCCACCACCGGCCAAACCGCCGGCCCCAGCGCCGCCTCGTCGCCCCGAAACAACTCGCCACCACCGCCCCGGCCAGCCCTCTAGGCCCCCGCCCCCCCCCTGAACCCTAAGATAGATAGTGGGGTACCTCTCCGGCGAGCCCCCGTCCCCGCTGCGGGTGGTTCTTCCTTAACTCCGGCGAGCCCCCCCCAACCCCTGGAATTCGACTGACCCAAAAGTCGATTCAGTCGACTGAAGTGTGGCTTAATCTGAGCAGAGCAGTAGCACGAGCAAGGGGGAGAGCAGTAGCAGCAGCTGGGCGGGCGAGCGATCGAGCGAGAGCTGGAGCAGCAGCAGCAGCACGAGCGAGCGAGCGAGAGCCGAAGTAGCAGCAGCAGATCCGGCTGGTATGGACGCCGCCGACGAAGGGGCCTCGCACTGGGGGAGAGCCGCCATGGAGATGTCGCCCGCGGCACTGGCTTCAAGGTAGCCGCTCCATGGGGTTGCGAGACGGAGCACCGTCGGCGCCGGGAGGTCGAGTTAAGGAGAAGGTGTGATGCAATGAGTGTACAACCTCTTTGGTGGCGCCGAGTAGCCCTCGGCTTCGTCCCAGGAGTCGGTGAGGATGATGCGGTTCCGGTGGAGGAGGTTAAGGCGGCGCTGTGGGGATGGAGCAGCCGCGATAGACGAGGCGATCATCGGAGAAGCTCCTTGGAGGTGGAGGATGGGGCGGCTGAACCAGCGGGACGGCGAGATGGATGACGGATCCTCATCCGGGGACGTGGACGAGGGACGTCGAGATGTTGCGGTGGACGATGTCGTCGGGGAAGAGGCTCCGGCTGGGCAGTGGTGACGTGGCAGATGGAGGAGGGTGGGGTTTCGCGGCTGGAGCGGAAAGGTTGTGGCGGCCTGGGATTTCGAATGGCAAAAAGGGGGCGATGGGAGGGGGTGAAGCATGACTTAGGGACGCGCTTGTCCAAAATGTAGGGTGTGTTACAAAAGTACCCCCCACCGATTTGAAATGGCGGCCCTTTCGGCTCAGTGTTAGAAGGGGGATTTCGCGTGTCGGGATTTGGCAGCAGGAGGGAGTTATCGCGTGCGTTGTAATTTCGGGATAGCAAGGCGCGGGTTGTGAAGGCGCTAGTTTTGAGAGCACAATATCTGAATTTTCGGGATATAACAAGACGCGGGTTGAATTTTAGGGACAAGCCTAACGTGTAGTAATATTGTACTTGTACGTACCAAATCAATTCGCACTTCCCTCAACCAAAAAGAAAACGAAAAAAATAAAACTATTCACACCACACAAAGAGAGAGTCTTGCCCCATTCTACTATACAAATGCTATTCAAAGCTACTCCCTCCTTCCATCTATATAGGGCCTAATGCGTTTTTCGATGCTAACTTTGACCAAATATTAGAGCAATGATATATGACATGCAACTTACACAAAGCACACCGTTAAATTCGTCTGTGAAAGGTTCTTTCAATGATATAATTTTCACATTGTGCATGTCATGTACTATTAATCTTGTCAATAGTCAAAGGCGGTCTTAAAAATCTCATTACGCCCTATATAGATGGAAGGAGGGAGTATGAATCCATGTTATGTCCGATTAAATTTTTTCGCTTGCTGTATAATGCATGTAACCTACTCATACCAACATTTTAGTGCATTCCAAATGTCTATACTACCGCTGCAATTCGAACTAAATTTGAATTCGTTTCTCTATTTCAATAAGAATCTACAATCATGATTGTTGCCAACTTCAACCATCATTCGTGTATTACCTTAATAACACACCACATGATTACTATAGAGATAGATATGAACTATGTGTACTACATGAACTCGAATTCTATTTTTTGAATACACTTGATGTTGATTCCAAATAATAGTACATTTGATGTACTAACTATATATTCATAATCTAAACCATGTTCCATACGTACACCGTGTTTATCACACAAAGTATAGTGCCCCGCCCCCTACATTATGACAAGTATTTAGACCTGAGTTGCAAAAGCCACACATTAGCCCAAATTATAATCAATGTTCTACATTATGATATCTTCTTCAAGTATCCGTATCCACTTTTTTATAATGAATTATGATCTTTGTTCGTCTTTTACACCTTCACGATCCTCTTCTATTTGTAGCTAGCTAGCGCTAACTTTCTATCGTGCATGCACACGCCCGCCCCCCTCACACACCCTTAGCGTCCCCTCCATCGCGCACGTTCATTATTTCTCTTTAGGTCGTCCACCAGCGGTGTGTGTAGGCCCCCGGCTCCTTCTTTCTGGCACACACCGGTCGATATACCTCTCTAGCCAAGTGTGCCTACAACAAACACATATATACTTCCCCTCTTCTCTTCTCACCGTCCATGCCCCCATATGTCCAATACGATTCCACGCAGGTGCACACTCCCGCCCCTCTTTTCATTTATCACATGCTCGCACACTCCTCCCCCCTCGACATGGTAGGCCTCTCGCACCACCTCCTAGCCACACCCTCTCCCCCTGTCTGCCTCTCCGGACCTTATTTGCTTCTAACACATGCAGGCGTGTATATGAACTGATCTCCCTACATATAGCCAGGTCGACTATAATTCGTTTTCACCAAGCACCGATACACTTACCTCGCTAGTTATGTCTCTCCTTTTCTCGGACACACGACGGTTGATCTTCCTATGTAGTTACGCATGCTTACCACAACCATATCTTCTCCCCTCATCATCCTTGAATACCTCCCGACCCGTCTCTCACACGCACGTGCATAGACAGACAGACATCCCCCGCCCTCTCTTATTGATATTGCACTCATACCCTCCGTTTGTCTAGCAGGCCTCTCCCACCATTTGTGAGACGCCACTCCACCACCAACCCTCCGACGCTCTACCTTTGTCTTTTTCCCAACCTTATTCCTCTGCTACACATATCCATGGATGTCGATCGATCTCCCTCAATACATAGCTAGGTCTCTCTCCTTCCCCACACATATACTAGTCGACCGGTCTCTACCCCCCCCCCCCACACACACACCGATAGTCGAACGTTGTAGGTAGGTATCCATGCCACGGAGAAGAACTGCACCTCTGCCCTCTCAAATTCCAGTAGGCCAGCCGCCCTGTATCTTTGACGTGGGCAAACACAAATTCGATGGCACTCTTTATCGACCGCGCAGTCACACACTTCATCCCTGTTTTCAATTCTATCGATATCTCACGTCCATGACTCCGTTTCACACACATTGCATATGTTATGTTTTTATGATTGAGATATCATCAACACATTGCCTCTGTTTCGCACAAACTATCTCTCTCACACCCACCCACGTACGTACCTGCACCTAAACAAGAAGTGCACGCAGGACGCACGTACTCACGTCTCGTTCCCGGTCACACCTGCGCGGGTACACGGTGGAGTTTGTTTCTGTAGGAAAAGGCAACCCACATGATAATTTGACGCGTGTAGCGGTTGTTTACTCGAAGGAGGGTCGGGTACCACGCCTAGAATATAAAATGATTGCCATGGGGAAAATGGAAAAAAATGGGTTTGTCTCTCGTCACACCATCTCACACAAGGCCATCGTGGCCTCTCTCTCTCTCAGTGTTGGTCAGTGATCCGGCCGCATCCCGTCCGCCGGCGGAAAAGGAGGATGTGCATCGTCTCTTTGTTTGACGGCATTGAGGCATCTCGTCCCGATCTGCGGTACCCGTCGTTCTCTCTGACCAAGCTCCGGCGCGGTAGGGCCTTCGCCACTTGCTCGCTGCCGCAGTATGGGCAGATCCCGGCCGCCGGCGCCCTCCTAGTAACATCCCGACAACCCTCAGGTACAGCTTCCTCCGGCCTTGCTCCACTGCCCATCTTCCCACGTTGCTGCATGTGGATCTTCTTTAGTTGTTTGCTTAAATCGTATCTCGGCCGGCATACTTTCCATCTTGCAATCTCGTCCTCAAACCATTTTTGATAAACCACCATGTGCTATCTTTCCCTTTTTACATGTAACATGCTTCTTTTTTGTCGGCGTATGTGTCTTCAACTCGTGTTATTGGGCAGTAATTGTTTCCTTTCGACCTCCTTTTGCAAACAGGGCTATCCATTTTCACCTCGTTGCTATTGCGACCTTTTGGTGAACTGCACAAATCACTTTTCTGAAGAGTGTTTTGTGCAGTTCCGCCAAAATGTCACACGGGCAACGTTTTTACATTTCTGTGGGACTGCGGAAAGGGAGATTGGTTTTGCTATCCTCCTCATCCAACTCCGTGCCTAATCTTCTCCAACAAGAAGTTAGTCCTAAAGAGAGATCGTAGAGGTGATCGGCTTCTATTTATGTGTGTTATGTTTCATCATCTAGTTCCACTATTATTGTAATCACACTGACTGGATATCTTTGCAAACAGGGATGGTCCGCTCGATTTTAGTGGAGCTGCACAAAATGATCGGATTGTGGTGTCCTTCATACACCTCTTTTTTGGCTACAGAGCTGGGTGAAACTAGCTGCCAAGCAATGAACACTGTGCCAAGGAAATGGAGCCATGCCTACGAACAACATCGATCAATTATATTTTTTTCTTTATTTGTACACCTTCTCACAACTTTGTCTTCAGTTGTGATGTGAATATTGGCGCTGATCTGCGAACCATTGAGATGCATTAGCCATGGTAGTTTCATTTGTATTTGATGGAATGTTGTAACGAGATAATCTCGAGGCAAGACACATGAATCCTAAGTTGAAACCTTTTTTTCCTGCGGGAACCAAAGTTGAAACCTTCATAGCATCACAGTACAATTTCATCAAAATTATGCGTACATATAAACAAATCCTGAAGGATTGATAGCAATGCCAGAAACAATTCAACTTCGTTTCGCCGACATGTTGGACATCCTTCATCCGGCTCCACCTGCCATGCAGCAATATTGAGTGCACAACACAACTTCAGGGAAAGATTCACCCCGGTCGTTGCGCCGCAGTAGTAATGACTAGTGAGCAGTCAAATCACAGAGCCCCACCTTCGCCACAGTAAGTTGCTCGGACGAAGCAACCATCATTTCTCTGTTCCTTGAATCCGCTGGTACTCCCATATTCCCACAGTAATAAGTTGCTCGGGCGAATCAACCATCACTATATCCGCTCACGTGTGATGACCATAGGAGCTATCCATTCAGATTGCATGTTAAAAAAATAAAGGTCGATAACTAATGCGGCAAACTTTCAAAAAAAACTAATGCGGCACCTCGGGCCAACGCGGCCAGATCGCATTTTGAACAAGAACTTACACACCATGTTTCGTTGACATGTGGTCCCGTTCCAACATATCAGTGAGACGACGGCGAGTAGTAGGAGTATTTCCGAACGGACGTGTAGGCCGGGGCGCCTCTTCGTGAACCGTGGCAAACTGGCAACCGTCCACCGACTCTTCGCCTTTCCCTCTCGATTTGGAACTGCTGTCGCACGCTCTTCCTCTCCCTCCTCCATTTTCCTTCAGCCTTTCACCCTTTCTTCTGCCATTGTTCGATCGTCTTCTCCATGGAGGGAACAGGACGGAAACGACCCCGTTATTCTTGCCCCGATCTGAAAGATGACGTGGTGGAGGAACTCATTGATCGGTGCGACGTCATCACCTCGGCTAGCATGGCAGGTTCGTTCAAGCCCATTCTCGACTCAACTAATAACATCATTACAAGGAACCCAAGAGTCAAGGAGCGGTTTGATCTCCCCTATCTTCTTCGCCGTGACCCTGATGACTGGCGCCGGCACGACGGAGGCCTCGCCCTGTGCAAGTTGATGCCGCTTGATAATGATACGTATGATGTTAAGATGCCATCGCTTGAGGGCAAGGCTTGGGCAGGCGCAAATGGAGATTGGGTTGTTTACATTGGGTCCAACTGCGAGTGGGAACTTGTGAATGTGTACACTCGTGACCGGGTTCCACTTCCAAAAATCTCAGCAGACTGCCCAGAGGTTGAGCACACCGGTATTGTACGCACGTTCAAATACGATCATGGTGACTGTCTTCTACGGAAGATAGCAATTTGTCGAGTTCCCAACCGCTCTTGGAATTACAACAACTATGAAGTTGTTGCTATCTTCGACAAGCTTGTTGCCGTCCTTGGTGGTTTGACTCGATGGATATTGCTCAAAAATCAGTTTCTATACACGGATGTGTACTGTGATGCAATTCAATACGAGGGTCTTGTGTTTGCTTCCACCGCTCATGGCACTGTTTTTGCATGGGATCCTCGTAGTTTCGGTACGTTTGTCTTCCACCGTAATTATAATTGTTTCATCCACATGCATGCGGGTTAGCAAGTTTCCCTTTACTAATTAACCTTCTTCTTGTGTTTCCAAGGTCCTATGAACATTCCACCACCTATACTTGAAAAATTTTATAACCAAGGGGGAGATGGCGATGGTGATGATCACGAGCATGAGGACGAGCAGAACGTATATACTCAGTGGCGCCTGGCAACTAATTCCGATGGATCACCTCTTCTTGTGTGTATACAGCCCACTGATGATGTTACTACTGAGGGAGCACGTGTTGTCTCCCATGGTCGCACTCTCCGGACCTATTCCAACACCCGTTGCATGGTATTCGGGATGGATACTAGTGTGCTAGCGCCAACACCTTCTCCCTGGTACAGAATTGATAGTCTTGGAGAAAACTCGCTCTTCCTTGGACAAAACTATCCGATGATGGTGAAAGGCGATCCAACTGCTGTTGACACAATGTTACTAGTACCATTTATGAGAAGCAACTGTGTCTATACCTCGGACATTAGGGTGGTTCCCTACCCTGGTACTGATATAGTAGGCCGCTTCAGCCTGGATGATCAGTCCTGCGTTGGTCTCGAGATCGACAATAGATGGCCCGTCCCAGAGAATCACTTGTGGTTCAAAGCAAGCGTTTCCAACGCCGAGGAATGGTTGAGTTGAAGTTCATTTCATTGCTTGTTATTTGTTGTGTGGTGAAAACTTTAGTATTTATAATGTATCCTCGTTGTCGATGTGGGTTGATGACCTGTTGTATGTAATAAAATGATATGCCTGTGATAAACTTACTAAATTTATGAATGGCTTTCGAGTTGCTTCTGTGAGTGAGTGGTGCGACGAGGCAAAAAATATTTTCCGAATACATAATTGTACGTGCATTGCAACAGGTTATCGGATGAGGCCAATCAACAATAGTAGTACACTATTTGTACTAGCTTCACATGCTTCGCGCGTCGTGCGGGTGTTTTTACTGTAGCCATATTGTACGTAACCAGCACCTCGAATCCTCGATACTAGTACTATATAGTAAGTAGTAGGAGTAGTAGGGTGGCATGGGCCAGAACAAGCATTCACGTCCAGGAGTACGGCACACGCCACCAGCACGACTTCCATCTGACACCATATTTCTTGGAGTCCGTGCTAGAGCAATCTCTTCAACCTCATCGTTTCTCTAACTCAGCCATCGCGCGGCGGGCGAGGTGGGGGTTTGCCGATAGTCGGTTTCCTCAACTGCGGTCCCACTTGTAAGGCCAACTCCAACGCTCTATCAATATATGGATGTACTCTTCTTCCCAATACAAAAACTTGCATCCATTCTACTCCCTCCGTTGCACAATACATGCCTTCTATTTGTCAAAATATATATGTATCTAGACATGTTTTAGTATATAGGTACATCCATTTTTGGACAAATGGAAGTCAAGTATTTTGGAACGGAGGGAGTACACAATAAAATTTTAAGTTAGCACAACTAGTCTAATCCGAGAGCACAACCGAAGATTTGGTCGGGTTCTTCCTCCTTTTGCCGACACGTGGGACATCCAGCATCCAGGTCGTGTCATGAAAGAAAATAGAGTGGTAGTTGAAGCCACGAGATGTGCATCTTGGGTTAAACTGTAAATAGAATCTTACTACTCTTGAGTAACTCCAAAAGCGGCCACCGAAGATCTTTATTGGATTTGTTTTTCATCACCAGCACGTCGAGGTGAAAGATGTGCAGGTTCAGTGGGTCCTCTTGCGTTTTCACTGACATGTGGGGCCGCATGTGAGCAAACAGACGATGGGCTCCGCGCGTCCGCTGGCTGGCTGAGAAGAGAGATAGAGGAGGGCTGAGCACGGACTGCAGGAAATTTGTTCTACGTAACCAGCACCTTGATATTCGCGTGTGGTTGTTTCTAGAATAAAAAAAGGAGGTACCCCTACTTATGTTACTCCCACTACGCCTAGCCTAAGGTTAGTAGGTGACCTTGCGCTTGGCTCTTCGCCTCTTCCGGAAGTCGATGGTTCTACAGTAGTGCTTCTGGCAATCTGACACCAAATGAACTGCTGCACGTCCACCGCTTGTAGGCAAAAGTTTCTCCTCGTGCTGCGAGCCACCGCACACGCGTTGGCGAGGGAGAAGGCGTAATCAAGCTTCTCGTCGTTCTGCGAGTTGATGGGACACATCAAAGTTATTTACTAGTAGTACGTACTCTCTCTCCAAAAAAGGGCTGACCATATCATTGCTACCATCCCGTGCTCTGTCGTTGAGTACATGCACTATTCACGTGCCATCGAGGAGAAAAAATATTGCGTAGGTGCCATCGAAGTGCACGACTCACTTACGAAAAAGGGTTTCCCCCGCTTTCCCCCCGCACGACTCACTTACGCACTGCTTATCTGATTATCTCCATTTTCTTGCATGACACGTGCACCTTGATGCTAGATGTCTCGCGTGTTGGGAAAAGGATGAACAAAGCTCACGTAAAAGAAAAGAGTTGAAGAGCATAGATTCCCGACGACCGAGGAGGAGCAAGGAACCTCGCGGTGGAGCGTCTGCAAGGAACCTTGCGCGTTTTCCCCTGTTTTTTGCCGCCTGCCCACCTATAAACAAATAAAAGAACATGAACTTTTTGGTAACCACTAGAAACAGTACATCAGGATGCTAAGTTGAAGATGTTTTATACTCCCTCCATTCCCAAATATAAGTCTTTTTAGATATTTCAATAAGGGACTACATACGAAACAAAATGAGTGAATCTACACTCTAAAATATGTCTACATACATCCATATGTTGTAGTCTATTTGAAATGGATAGGAAGACTTATATTTAGGAACAGAGGGAGTAGTTTATATTGAATTATTGATAACCACACAACAAGCCACGCATGTACAGGACGCGTGCAGCCACGCATGTACACAAGCCAACGCACTAACTCCATCCGATCCAACTCATGCACATACACGCACATCATGGAGCACACAACGCACATACACAAGGCGTGCATGCACACACGCTCGGCCGCAGAATGCACGTGAATAACACATTCATGCGCACACACTCGACTGCATGGCGGCGTGCGCCATCCGCGGCGACGTCGGGTTCGTCGTGCTACGGTGAAGCTCGCACACAAAGGTGCATACGCATATCTTGTAGCACCTCTTTGCCGTTGTTGCTCAACTACTAGTCGGAGACGAAGACGACCACGACCTCTACCTTAGAGCTAGCACCGATGGAAAAACACGCACGCTGCACGCACACGAGCACATACAGAGTGCCCACGATGTGGTGGTGGTGCATCCCCAGTCGCCTCTACTCCTTTTGTGCACGTTGTCTATCAAGGCGGCTACATGCTAATGATGATGTGGGTGAGATCTTCTCGGACTCAGATGATGACGAGGAAAATTATGAGACACAACATGACGTACACCGTCAAGGTCCACGGTCAAGGGGGTGCTAGTAAGTGCTTAGATGTGCTTAGAGCAAGTACAATAGAGCTGAGTCAGTGGGCTATAAGGAATAAACTAGTAGATTTCTACTTAGTTGGAGGAAAGAGAAGAGGAGAGAGAAGATAAGCGGGCTCTTCGTGAAGAGCCATCTCTAGCACGTGCTCCTAGACACTTTGTGAGAATGAAAGGTGGGCCACAGAATAAAAATGTAGTAGTACACTCTTTTGATCTACTATTGTACAAGTTGACTATAAGATGGGCTGTAGATGACATGGCACTGGGTTATAGCCAGCAGCTGGCTATACTATTAATGCTCTTTAAATGAGGTGCTAAGTGCATTAAATGGCTTAGTAACTCAAGTCTTCAATGCATAGGTGCTTACTTTATTGGTGCCACATCATATTTTATGCCTACGTGGCAGGCTTAGCAGCTATACATGGTGGAGCATTGGGAGAGGCCAAGGCTGGTCATAGTGGGGAGTAACTTGTACTGTAACATATTACTATGTTAGTCTAAACATCTCTATAAACCGGAAAGGAGGGAGTAGTAACATAGACTAGTGTCATATGCAGAGTATGGGAGCACATGATATTTCCCCGTCCGGACCGATCCCAAGTTGGCTTCTCACCTTCTTTGCCCAACAAAAAACCCTCCCCCTCCCGCGCGCGCTTCCTGCCCGGCGCCAGCTGAGCCCGCCGCTCCACATTGCTTCCGCCGCTCCACATGATATTTCCCTGTCAGGGTGACACGACCTCTCACTGCTTCCGCAGTTGAAGCGGCGCGCCGACCGAGGGCACCGCCCGCTGCATGCCCAGCATTTCAGACTACACATTGGATAGTAACTTTAGAGCAAGTACTACAATTAGATGACATAAGCAGGCTATAAGGATTTAAATATAGTATTTTTGCTTAGTTGAAGGAGAGAGAAGAGGAGAGAGAAGAGAAGCGGATTGTAAACGTGTAGCCGGTTGTACTCCAACATACTTTGTGAGACAAAAGGTGGGGCCATTATTAATGATATTGTATTTATACTAAAGGGACTAATGGACGCCTTAATTACTCCAGTTTTTTTTTTGAGACAAACCTTGGTGGGGCTATTATTGACTTTTTTTGAGCTATTATTGACTTGGACGTGGGGTTTGGGGGCCAAAGGCCTACTATTATACTCGGACGACCGACCTGACATGCTCTACCCTAGCCGCCGCTGTATCATATGGTTTCGCAGCATTCCAGATCTTAGCGCCGCCACGCAATTCTTCTCCATCCCTCCTTCCGGTGTGCACCGCGAGAAGGGACAGCAGTCCTGCGAACCCCGCCTTTCGTGATCCTGTACGAGAGAGGGGCGATCAGGTTTTTGGGGAGCACACTCCTGTGACTGCTACCAGCGACTACTTCCTCAACGACAGCCTTCTTCCCCGACCTCGGTAACCTCTTCATCAACGACATGAGTGACAACATCAACCACATCGGTTCTGCTCCCGCTGTACAGTATGTGATTTTGTCCTCCTGGTTTAGTCCGCATCATTACTTTGATGTTTGCAATTGTCGTCATGATCTATTTACTGCTGATTCGGATTAAATCTCATACTAAATTGCTCATATATTCAACAATCCAATCCAAAAACCTGATTACAGGCAATTTACTCCGAGTGGTTTTGCTGCGCTTTTGAAGCCGCCTACTTTTAAGGGGGTGCAATATAAAAGGTGGCGCACAAGAGCAGTATATTGGTTTCAGATCATGTACTGCTATGACGCCACTAAGGGTAAGCCTGAGGGCGATCTTAATCCTACACAGCAGGAAGCTTTTCAGAACATGGATACCCTCTTCAAAGCCGCCCTGCTGAGTGTTCTTGACGATTCCATTGTGGATTCATATATGTCGTTTGACAGCGGCAAAGACATGTGGGCTGTGCTCGAGGCCACGTTTGGGCCCTCGGGCGCTGGCAACGAGTTGTACATCATGGAGCAATTCTGTGACTACAAGATGACTGATGAGCGCTCTGTTGTTCAGCAGACTCATGAGATACAGTCACTCTCTAAGGAACTTGAGTACTTTAAGTGTGTGTTGCCGGACAAATTTGTTGCTGGGACCATCATTGCCAAGCTTCCACCTTCGTGGAACGATTTTGCTACTTCTCTGAAAAACAAGAGACATGAGTTTTCTGTTTTGGATCTCATTAGCACTCTTGATTTTGAGGAGAAGGCGAGAGCAAAAGACACACGTGCTCGGGTCGCTGAGGGAGCTTCTAGTGCCCACATGGTACACGAGAAGAACTTCCAGCCCAACCAGCCCCAAAACAACAAGAACAAATCTCAGGGGAAAGGCAAGTTTGATGCAAAGAACAAGCCGTCACATTCTACCAACTTCAAGAAGAATTCTCATAACGGGAAGGGATACAAACCTCAATTTTGGTAGCACCGCACAAAATTTATATGGCTGCATCTACCTGCTGTCAGCTAACCTCATGGTGCTCCAGGTATTCCTACATTCGTAACTAGGTACAATGACCACCGCAAGATGAAATTAGCTTATTCGTACGTTGACTTGCTGAATGCAGTGCGGAACGATCCTGTCATGTGTGGAGGAGCAAACAAGCAGTGCAGCCGAAGGTGGAAATCAACCAAGGACTTATGAAATTATATGTAATCTTCCTCAGGCAGGTCAGTATCCCCTTCGTCCAGATGATCGTGTTTTGTCATGCCGAGCTATTGATATGTGCTACTGTTTTGGCAACACCATTTAAGTATAGCTATGTTTTCCTATCTTTCCAGATTCAGGACAATGAATATGATACCAGGGGAACTGCACAATATGGACCCATGTTGAGTCATCTCTATTGCCTCATGTGTTTGTTGCAAATGTGTCAGCATCAATTGCAAGATGAGGCAGCTAGCTAGCTGTGGAGTTGCCAACATGCTCAAAGTGCTCGCAACATTGAGAAGAAACAAGCATGCCCAGGAAATTAATGTGTGCACAGGGAGGCCCTTTGCTCAGAGAAGCAATGACCAATTTTCTTTATTTCCACACCTTCTCACAGCTTTGTATATTGATTATAGTATGGTGAATCATTGAGAAGCATAGACATGCTGAACTTGTGTTCTTCTGAATGTTAGTTTAATGTGAGTGTCTGCATCCAGTACCGCATCCTCTAATTTGGTGGATGCACACAGAGAAAATAAATCTCCTTAATTTACTCCATATCCACCCTATTAAATAGGCCTAGTAACAAACCAGGAGCATGCAGTGGCCGGCGGGCACATGCATCCTGCATGCATGGCCAGTCAGCCAAGCCCATGTGCCAGCTCCAATGTAGCAACGCAAAAGAAGAGAGCGGTTCTTGGGAAAAAGCGAGTAGTTAGTGCAGCGGGCCTTATAAACACGAACAGCTCGCTCTCCCGCTTCCGTCTCCCCACCCAATTCCCCCCCCCCCGCTCCCCAATCTTCCTCACTCGTCCAGAAAACCCTGCTCACCTTCTTCCTCACTCGTACAGAAAATGCCTGCTCCTCTTCTTCCACTCCTACAGAAATCCCCAGCCCTCCTTCTTCCCCACTTGCACTACCACCAGGCTCGTCTCTGGCTACTCTGCTCAAACCCGTGAGCTCGGCACGACGCCCACTAGCAAAATGGAGTCGGCTGGCCCCAGCACCAAGAAGATGAGGCTCCCGCCAGCGGCGATGCCGGTTGTAGATCCCGCACCCGGTAGCGCGGGGAGAAGCGGCGAGACCCCCCCCCCCCCGGATCTGAGGAACCGGTAAAATCTCCAGTGGACCGCATCAGTGATCTCCCGGGCATCATCCTTAAGGAGATCATCTTGCTTCTCCCCACCAAGGATTGCTGCCGCACACAAGTCCTTTCAACTCAGTGGCGCACCGCGCCCCTCAATCTCGACTGTCGTCAGATATCTGGCCTTCCTGAATTTGATACCCTCAGCGCCATCGTCTCTTCTCACCAGCAGGGCCCCGTTCAATACCTCTGCATCCCGACAATCTACCTGCTGTCCATACCCGGCAAGGTGGACGCTTGGCAGACATCCCCAGAATTCGGAAAACTCCAGCAGTTTGAGTTCTATCATTACCACGAAAGTTTCATACCACGAACATACCAAGAATTCGTGCCCACACCACCATTGTCCATCTCGCGGTTTTCCTCCTCTCTCCACACCGCCACCTTCGCCCGGTGCCATCTACCAGACGATCTGGTACAAATGCTTCAACTCCCACTGCTAAAAAAACTTTCGCTTGTGGTGGTTTATCTATTGGAGGCCTCACTGCACAGCATCATCCACTCCAGTTGCCCTGCCCTGGAGCGCTTGCTGATTGTTTTGGGAATAGAAATCAGTATCAGTTGTCTCCAAATAAAGTTGCCTCACCTTAAAAGCATTGGAATTTGTTTTAAAGGAAAGCAGCTCATCATCGAAGATGCCCCTTCACTTGAAAGGTTGCTCCTTCATAATTGTTATACACCTTCAGAAATAACTATCGTCTCTGCGCCCAAACTGGAGACCTTGGGTGTAATTCGTGACCCGTTTAATAATCACAAGGAGTTGGTGTTTGGCTCCTCACTTTTTCAGGTACCATATATTATCATCTACACATTTGTAATCATATGCTGCATTTTTCATTTGTGCGCATAAGTTTTATATCATCTTGGAGTACACTTTGGGTACTAATATTATGTTATATGCTCAATGAAGAGGGCTTGGGTTATATGCTCATCCTGAAATAAATTTTTTTGCACAGGATGTTTATTTTATGGATCAGACTGATCCTTTTGTTTGTGACTGCAAAAAAGAGTGGTTGGGTTAGATGTTACTGTCATGTTCAATCTGGGTTTTGTCTAAAAATTTGATGAACAATTAATCCTTGGGCTTTTTGTACCATTTGTATGCTTGACTTGCATGTTGTTCCCCTCGTACTCCCCTCCACCTGCCACTACAGTGCCGCATCTTCCATGGTTGTTGTTCGTTCCCGTCCGAGGCCTTGCCGTCGTTCTCCGCCTTGGTTAGCTCGCGGTGCCCGCCGCCGTCTGGCGTTCTCAACATGGTCAACAACCAAGAGGAATCAAGAGATGACTGTACGTGGAGAGGCTGACAGTAGGGACCCACCAGGGTCATTGCATTTCGCAAGTAGGTGCCTCGTTATTACAAGGCAAAAATAATACTTCCTCCTAATTGTTTGACAACTAGGTTCCACGCCATTGTCAATGTAGTCAATAAAGGAGAAAATTATACAATGAGCGGATAACACCAGGGACCCAGCACCTCGCCCAGTTGTTTTTCAGTTTCAGAGACGGAGCTCAACTGCGCGCTGTGCGGGGGCTGTGGCCCGTCTAGCCCACGCTTACGCTTTTATTAAGCACATGACGAGCCTAGTTGATATATTTTTTCTTTCTGAAATTGGCTAGGCCAGTTCTTTTTTTTGGAGAATACCAAAACCGAACTTGCTTCTGTCAGCCCTGCTAGGCTACAAATCTTTCAAGACGAGGAGGGATGTAAGTAGTAAGAAATGGGCTTCCCCAGAAAACGGGCTATAAGTTGTAAGAAATGGGCTGTAAATTTTTAAACCAAAGCCAACCGGCAATTGCATTAAAATATCATTTTTTTCAGGATTTCTCTACTCTCTACTATTATAAAAACCAAAGCCAATTGGCAATTACATTAAAATATCATCTTTTCTCCCACAAGATAAACTACTCATACAAATGCATCTTCATGTTCCGTGCAACGAACGGGCATCTTGCTAGTTAAGATTCTAAATTTCATTCATTTTTTTGCGGAGAATTGTTTTTTGAATTTTATTGTGATATAATTTTTTGAAAATTATTTTTAACGTGACTCAAAATTTCGTGATTAAAAGAGTTCGGACCCCACCGAAATATGCAAAATTTCGCTGAATTTTTAGTAGTGTCCAGAATATATGGTCTGTAATGCCAATAAAAAGAATATGGGCTTCAAATATCCTTAAGAATTAACAAATGGGCTGTCAATTATTGAAAATAATGGCTAATGGGTTGTATGCTATTTTCCACATATTTGGAGGCCGACTTTTAGGCCTACTAGGTTGACGATGACGCTGTCCTAAATTTTTTTTGACGCGTACGCAAGGCTTTGTCAACTTGTCAACACACAGCAGTGACTGTTGGATGTCCATCCAACGGCCACCGTGCTTCTTCAATCTCTGATCTTCCTGCTCCAGCCGCCCAAACCAGCACCGGCGGGACTGCCTGCTCCCTCCTCCAGTGGCTGGCTGTGCTGCCGCCAGGCCATCCCTCTAACCACCCACACATCCTGTTATTTTCCGGCGACGTCAGCCTCACCCCACAGCCGACCAGTCAGCGCTCGTTCTTCCCTCAGCGTGGGTATTCGCTGCGGTGGCTTCGCCGGCTCTGGGTGGTTCTCTTCCTGGGCCTCGCCCACCTCCACCGCGTTTGTGCTCTCGGCGCAGCGAGGTCAACATGGTCAACAAACAACAGCCATCGGAAGAGGCTGACAGTAGGGGACCACACAGGAAAATGCCTCCTTATTACGCGCAAAATAATGATTCCTCCACCTGATAGCTGGAACCCACCGGAAGGGTCTCTGTATTTTGTGAAAAAAGCATTCCCCCCGCTGTCAGCTCGGACCCACCGGAAATGCCTCCTTATTACACACAAAAAAATGAATATTCCCCTGCTAGCTAGGACTCACCTTGGTGGGAGGCTGACTTGTGGGCCTACTAAGATTACGGGGACGGAGGGCTTTGTCAACTTAGTCAATATGAACGATTCTAGCTCCAGTAACCGTACGATGTCCATCCAACGGCCGTAGTGCTTCTTCAACCTCTGGTCTTCGTGCTCCAGCCGCCCAAAGCAGCGTCGGTCGTGCCGCATGCTCCTGCCTCCCGTGGCCGGCTGTGATGCCGTGGAGGCCTCACCGCCCCCTACTACTCCCACCGCTGGCCAGGCCATCCCTCTACTCACCCACACCCCCTGTTATTCTACGGCGACGGCAGCCTCACACCGCAGCCGAACCAGTGAACCCTCGTACTCCTCTTCGCATGGGAATCCACTGATGCGTCTTCCCCGGCTCCGCGTCATCCCCTTCCTAGGCCTCACCATCGTTCACCGCCGTGGTGCTCTCGGCGCGGCGTGGTCAATGTGGTCAACGACCGACTTCCATCGAAAGAGTACTATGCGTGGAGAGGCTGACAGTTGGGTCCACGGTGGCCGCAAGGAAGTGCCTCCTTATTACGCGCAAAATAATTATTCCTCCACCTGACAGTAGGGACCCACCAGACGGGCCACTGTATTTCGCGAAAAAAACGTTTTCCCCCTGACTGCTGGGACCCACCAGCTATGCCTTCGCACGCAAGGAAGTGTGTCCGGGCAAAAAAACCAAAATGATTCGCCCCCTGACTGCTGGGACCCACCAGCTACATCTTTGCACGCAAGGAAGTGCCTGACAGTCGGGACCCACCTGGTCGAAGCGTATGTAGCATTGTCATTCTGGTCGCGAACGTGTACATACATATATACTGGTCGATGTAGAGGCACGCACGTGTCATAGTAGAGGCGCATAGGTGTCGTAGTAGAGGCGCGCACGTAGCATGTACATGTACGTACATCAGCGAGGGTGCAAGAAAGAAAATACGGCCACGTACGTACATACGGGCAGGGTCTCGAACGCCTACTCGCGCATACGTACGGCCAGGGCTCGTGTACATGGCTGGGTCGGAACGGATAAATAGCGTTGTCGTCGTGTTCATGGGGAGGCAACGGAATGCATCGTGTTCATGGGGAGGCAACGGAATGCGTCGTGTTCATGGGGAGGCAACGGAATGTGTCATGTTCATCAGGAGGCAACGGAACGCGCGGGAGCCAACCGGCTGGGTCGGAACAGAATGCGTGGTGGTGTTCATTGGGAGGGCTTGGACGGAAAGGCGATGGAAACGAGGCCTGGCGTACCGCAGAATGGAGGAAACGGACCTCCTACGTTCAGAATGGGGTCCTGTTGATCGGGCGGGGTCTGGCGTACCGCAAAACAGAGGAAACGGACCTCCTACAGTCGAAACGGGGGTCCTGTTGATCGGGAGGGGTGTGATGTACTGCAAAACGGAGGAAACAGACCTCCTACGGTCGAAACGGGGGTCCTGTTGATCGGGAGGGGTGTGGCGTACCGCAAAATAGACGAAACGGACTTGTGTTGGAGCGCTACGGTCGAAACGAGGGTCCTGTTCATCGGGAGGGGTGTGGCGTACCGCAAAATGGGACTCCACGGGATATTGTTCATCTCCACCGTTGACCTCCTCAAGCCTCCACGGGCTACCGTCGACCTCCTCCAGCCTCCACGGGCTCTTGTTCATCCAGCCTCCACTGCGCGCTACTCCACCGGCTACTGTTCAACCACCCCTCCACGGGCACCCCTCCACCGTCTACTGTTCATCCAGCCCTCCACCACACCACGGGGTCCTGTTCAACCACCCTTCCACGGGCACCCCTCCATCGTCTACTATTCATCCAGCCCTCCACACCACGGGGTCCTGTTCATCCAGAGGCAACGCCACCGCTCACTGTTCATCCAACCCCCCCCCCCCCCCCCCCCCGCGCGCGCGCAATGCTCACTGTTCATCCAATCGATCGACTTCAGTTAGCAGCAGTAGCGAAGGAATCGCTCGATCGGGTTCAGTTAACAGCCATCGATCGATCTCTCGGGTTCAGTAATGCGTAGCCTGCAGTGCAATCGCTCGGGTTCAGTTAGAGCCCAATGCCTCGCTCGGGTTCAGTTAGAGCCAACAGCTCGCACACACGCGCGTATGTGTACGAGAGAAACGCGCATCGCTCGGTCCCCGACCTCCCACCGTAACCGGGAACTCCCCGAAATTTTCCTCGCCCTCGCTTCTACCACAGTTTTTTCCGTCATGGACGACCCAAAGAATGTCATGCAGCTGCGTCTCTGGCCCGCCCAGGACGAAAAGCCCATTTTCTGTCATGATTTTTTGTCATAGAAGTAGGAGCCCACCACATCTATGCTGATACCAGGTTTTGTCACAATTATCGTCATAGAAGTGTCATATGTATGACAGAAAAAAAATTCGCTCGGCCCAAAATGTCACGGATGTGTCTTTTTTTGTAGTGTCTACATCAACATTGAGCATCCACATCTTCAACATCTACATGAAGTCATCATCAGCAAAACCCAAGGTTAGTTCATCCCTCTTAGGGGGGATATCACATCTAGGGGGAGCTTTGGTCTAAGAATTGAGCTAAAGCAACTCTAATGGTGTGAACCCATTAATGCTTTATGTAAAAGTGGTAACCCCACTTTTGCTTAAAAGATGAGTATGACCTATGATCAAATGTTCTCATTTGACTCCTAAGTCAATATACTCATATATAGATGACCTACTCATCATCAATTGCTTGATAGATGCTAGAAGTGGTTGCGCATGCTTTGTCGCATATTTCATTTGCTATCTTATTGTGTGAGCATGTTGGTTGCATAATTTCTCCACTCGAGGACATCCATTTGTGGTTTTGATTGTTTGGTTTTATTTGCCAAATGGATGGACAAGAATGCCTAAGAACCTCCTCTAGCTATCTATGCTTTTTCTTGTATCAACTCTATTAATGCTACATCACAAAATTTCTACAAGTCTTTTAGGACCCTCCAGGTGAGGAGCACTCGGAGCCACCGATCCGTCAAGGGCTGACTCCCCAAACCTTCTTGTGAATTTTGGTCATACCAAAACACTCATATTCGGTACCACCAAATCCACTAGATTGATCTAGGTTTTCACCTCGGTGCTACTGATTAGAACGATTTGGTCTCACCGAGTTGCAGTAACTGCAAGAAGTTTTGCATCTCGGTGCCACCGAGATGTTCCACTTGATGCCACCGACAATGTATGGGTATATAAACCACGTCATGTTCGATTGAAAATTTCTTCAAACACTCGAGCCCGCGCCCCCATTGCTGCCGCCCCTTGGTCTCCGGATCGTCGTTATCTCCTCCTATGTAGCGTCGCCGCAAGTCTCTGCCGTCGTTAATGGATTTCTCCACCGCCTTTGCTGCCGTAGCGAACCGTCACCAAGTTAGGGTACGTATTGACCATTTTGTGCTCATTCCTCAATCTGATTCATTGCACAAAGTTCTTGCCTACTTTCTTCCTACGTATGAAATCATTCTATCCAGGAAAGAATTCCTTAGATTAGATTTGATGCAAAATCTAGGGTCAGGTTTCTGCCGAGCACATCTCGGACCGACTGAAATGAAACTTTCAGTCCCACCGATTGGCCCTAGCCATTGCACTAAGTACAACTTGGTCTGACCGAAGCGTACTGATTGGTGAGACCGAAAGCAATTTATTTGTGAAATCCTAGCATCTCGGAGTCACCGAACTGCAACTCGGTCTGACCAGTACTACATGTTTAGACTCTGTTAGTGCTTCGATGTAACCGAGATTATCATACCGGTAGCTCTGAAATGCTTTCTGCAGAAAACAATAACTAAGATTTTGACTTAATTTTTGCAAAAACAAGCTGCTTTTTGTGATGCTCATCCACTCTGCCCATATCTGTCATTTCACTGGGTTAGTTTTCAAAGATATCTAAAGCAAGTGATAGTCAGAACAAGTCAGAGGAGCGGGTCAACATCAGTGCGGGAACTAGTCTAAGTAGTAGCCATGATGAAGGTAGCAGAAGCACCCCTAGCAACCTACCTAAAGCTTCTACCAGCATAGAAAGAAATAATCTCAGAGGGTGAGGATGAAGATTTTGTTGTTGAGGAAGAAGTGACCTCAAAGAAGAAGGTGCTCAAGAAGGAATATGCTGTAGCTGCTACCACCAAGCCAGGTATTCAGAAGAAAGCTCCTGCCAGAAGAGCTCCTATGTCAAAAGTGAGAAAGTCAATTGTGACTCAAGAAACAATGAAGTTCACTATTGAACAATCTGATGATGAGGCTGGTGATGGAAAGAAGAAGAAGAGAGCCAGAACCACAACTGCTAAGGTGCTTGGTGAACCTTCCATGAGGGAAGAGAGGGAGGAAGGAGAGGAAACTGTTGCACCCCCTACAAAGACACAGAAGCTCATGGGTGATGCCATGAAATCTGTTGATGCACCTCCAAGCCCAAGACAAAATCTCCACCTGCTGCACCCAAGTCTAAAGCTCCAAAGAGATCCACCAGGAACATTCCTGCTGCTGAAAAGAAAAAGGCCCCAATGCCAAAACTTCAAGAAGACGATGAAGCCCAAGTGCTCAGAAAACTGAAACCCAAGATTCTAGACCATAATGATGATCATCCAGTGGCTGAGAACATGAAGTTGAGGAAGTACAATGGTCTGATATTATGGAGGAAGACAGATCCATATGCCACAAGGAGGAGGACTGTTGTTGATTATCGTTTCCACACTAGAGAACAACAAGACTTCTATGAGACAGTGTTGCTTGACAAGAAGCCTATTGTGAGTGACATGAAGTGGGTTGACTGGAAGTACATAGATGCAAATGAGGATTAATTCCCCCATGTTCATGAGAGATTTAGGTTAAATGGAGTTGATGGTTTTGTTGGACAAGAGCTCACCAAATAGAATGATGAAATGGTGATGCAATTTTACTCCATTGCACACTTCAATCAAGATGGGAAGATAGTGTGGATGACTAAGGGCACCAAGTACCAGTCATCAATCTCAGAGTGGGTTGAACTCATCAATGCTCCAGAAGAAGATGAGAATGACACAGATGTTTATGGGAAGCCCAGGATGGAACATAACACTATAGCTCACATGTACAAGCCCATTCCTGATGAAGCCTTAGAGACTCACAAGTTTGGATCCATCTACTACTTTCTTGCTGGTTTGGCCACCACAAATACAATACTTAGGCATGCCCTATTGCCTAAGTCTGGAGATCATAGAATGACCCATGGCCATTCCATCAACTTGATACACATGTTTGACATTCCCCAGAAGTTCAAAGTAATGAATCAGATAGTTGAGACAGTTAAGAGGACAACTGTTGACCAAAAGAGGTCATGTGGATATGCACCACACATTCGGATGTTGATCAGTTCCAAGGTTGGGACTAGCACATATCTACTTGACATAGAGCATCTACCTCTTAGGCCAGAGTTTGAGGACAATGAGGTTGTAATGGATGCTTCACATCCTACTTTTGTTGAGGCCCAAGAGAAAGTTGAGAAGGCAAAGGCTTCTAATGCAGCAAAAGTACCAAGTGCAAAAGATGCATCAATTGTGAATCTCAAGACAAAGCAAGATCAACTCACATATCTGCTACAAGCTACCCTGAGGGTAGAGAAGAGTCTGCCTAACTTCACTAACAGTCGGGAGAGCTTAGAGAGGATTACTGAAGACAATATATACAACCTTGATGTCAAGGTCACTGAGATTCAGACTATTGTTGAGAAGCTGAGAGATGATGCCGAGGACAGAGATGATAGGCCTACTATAGATAGATTCCAGATAGTGTCAAGGGCACGGAGGTCTTCTGCTAAGCCAGTTGCAAACATGAGGCATGCTCAGTCTGCTCCTGTCGCCACTGCCACAGTGCCACCACCAGTATCAACCCCTCCTGCTCAACAGACTTCAGCAAAAGCATTTGCATATGGACTCCTCTCAACACTGTCTACGCACACTGGAGAAACAAGCCAGAAGACCCCCTTCAGGAGCTCCCGGAGATCATGCCCAGAGTGTCGCATAGCACTTTATGCTTTCAAACTTTTTGGTAACTTGTTGCCAAAGGGGGAGAAAAGTGTATAGATCATAGGCTTCAAGAGAGAGAGAGAGAGAGAGTCTTTTTCTTCTTTGTTGGTCTTTCATTTTCCTTGCTACTTTGGTTGGTTGTTGCTACTTGATGCTGCATTTGTGTTATGCTTGTGAGATACCTTGTGTGATCATGTTTTTGACCATACTATGCTTAATGTGTGCTTGCATGTCTATCTCTATGATTGTTTGTGTATGATCACTCAGTTGTATCTTTGGTGATGAGTGCATGTTATTTTACTCTTATCATTTTGTGCGCTCCACCAAGATGTATGTGACATGGAAGAGTGACCCATGATCCTAATCTATTGTGCATTTGCATTCAAATGCAAATTTTAAATAATGCACAAATTTAGGGGGAGCTCTTGTTATCACATACTTCTCAAAGCGACGATGTATTTCACTCATTCTATCATTTGTAGAAGCTTTGATCTATATGTTGTCATCAGTTACCAACAAGGGGGAGATTGAAAGTGCAACTAATCCCGGGTGGTTTTGGTAATTCATAACAACATATAGCTCATTGAACTAATATCCATTCAATATGAGTATTTTAGGAAGTTCAATGAATGGCATGGCATGGAGTAGAAATGTGGACCCCTCAAAATGCTAAGGACAAATATTGGCAAATGCTCAAGATTTTTCATTTTGTTTTAAGTGATCCAAGATCACATTGAGTCCATAGGAAATCCAATACTATTAGAAGGGGATGAGGTGTTGCTAAATGGCTTGCTTGCTCAAATGCTTACTGATATTGCTCCAAATACCCTCAACCACTTCCTCCATCCAAATATGTCAAAACCCTAAACTCCAACTTGGCCCCACCGATTCTTTCTATCCGGTGCCACCGAGTTCATATGACATAGTCACTGCCAGAAACCCTAAAAGTTTGGTTTCACTGAAACGGGTCTTGGTCTCACCGAGATGGCCTTGCCAACGCTTTGTGACTTGTTGCATTTATTTCGGTCTCACCGAGTTATGCAATCGGTCTCACCGAGTTGGCTTGAAATTCTCTCTATTGCCTTATTGCTTCACTTTGGTCTCACCGAGTTGATGCAATCGGTGCCACCGATATGGTGGTTGCCCTAAAGCCCTAGCACATTGGTCCCACCGAGTTGTTCCAGTCGGTCCCACCGAGATTCCTAACGTTCACATTTTGAACTAAGCGGTCTCACCGAGTTCATCTATTCGGTCTCACAAAGTTGGGTCAAATGTGTGTAACGGTTGGTTTTTGTGTGGAGGCTATATATACCCCTCCACCCCCTTCTCCATATGTGAGAGAGCCATCAAAACGTGCCTACACTTCCACCATACATTTTCTGAGAGAGAGCCACCCACTCATGTGTTGAGATCAAGATATTCCAACCCTACCACAAGAATCTTGATTTCTAGCCTTCCCCAAGTTGCCTTCCACTCAAATCAACTTTCCACCATATCCAAAACTATGAGAGAGAGTTTAGTGTTGGGGAGACTATCATTTGAAGCACAAAAGCAAGGAGTTCATTATCAACACACCATCTATTACCTTTTGGAGAGTGGTGTCTCTTAGATTGGTTAGGTGTCGCTTGTGAGCCTCCGTCAAGTTGTGGAGTTGAACCAAGAAGTTTGTAAGGGCAAGGAGATTGCCTACTTCGTGAAGATCTACCCAAGTGAGGCTAGTCCTTCGTGGGCGATGGACATGGTGGGATAGACAAGGTTGATTATTCGTGGACCCTTCATGGGTGGAGCCCTCCGTGGACTCGCACAACTATTACCCTTCGTGGGTTGAAGCCTCCATCAACATGGATGTATGATATCACCACCTATCGGAACCACGCCAAAAATCTTCGTGTCTTCATTTCGTTTGCACTCTCCAAACCCTTCCCTTTACCTTCATATTCAATGTTCTACTTTCTGTTGCTACACTCTTGGAATTCCATGTGTAGGTTTCTTGACTTGTGTTAATTGCTAAAAACTGCCCACAACTAAAATTGGGAAAAGGTTAGATTTTTTTGGTCAAGTAGTCTAATCACCCCCCCCCCTCTAGACATACTTTCGATCCTACATACACCATGGTAGGAAAAGTCAGTGTACTCTTTCTTGTTCTTAAGGATAAACATATTACTTTGCTTCATATGTCTGTTGAACACATTTTGAAAGATGATATTACTAGAGCTAGTAAAGCAAAACAGGAAGAAAACAAGAGTGAAAAACAGATTGTGGCAAAAGAATTTGAGCAACAAATGAAGCCTAATAACAAACCATCATCTAATGTCGCCTCTAAATTTTAGTTGAAAAGTGGATGCTTACTGATGTCTACTATGCAACTTTATTCTTGTAGACTCGTGTCGGGCCTCCAAGCGCAGAGTTTTGTAGGACAGCAGCAACCTTCCCTCAAGTGGATGACCTAAGGTTTATCAATCCGTGGGTGGCTATGATGAATATGGTCTCTCTCAAACAACCCTGCAATCAAATACAGGAAATCGCTTGTGACCCCAACTCACTAAATACAATGGCAAATTGTATAGGTGCACTTGTTCGGCAAAGAGATGGTGATACAAGTGTAGTATGGATAGTAGATATAGGTTTTTGTAATCTGAAAATATAAAAACAGCAATGTAATAAGTAGTAAAAGTGAGAACAAATGGTATTGCAATGCTTGAAAACAAGGCATGGGTTTCGTACTTTCACTAGTGTAGTCTCTCAATAGTGCTAACATAATTAGATCATATGGCAAGCCTCAACATGTGATAAAAAATCACTCCAAAGTTCTTATCTAGCGTAGAACATAAGAAGAAATTGTTGTAGGTAGCAAGCCACCTCCAAGTTTTCCTTTCTGATCAATCTATTGAGCCGTCCCTATAAGTGTCACAAACAAACATCCCTAGAGTTCATACCAAAATAACACCATATGAAAACACATCAATCAACCCTAATGTCACCTAGATACTCCAATGTCACCATAAGTATCTGTGGGTCAATTATACGATATGCATCAAACAACTTCAGATTCATAATACTCAATCCAACACAAAGAACCTCAAAGAGTGCCCCAAGATTTCTACTGGAAAAATAAGGACGAAACGAGCGTCAAACCCTATGCATAGATTACCCCAATGTAACCTCAGGAATCCGCGAGTTGAGTGACAAAACATACATCAAGTGAATCAATAAAATGCCCCCATTGTCACCATGGGTATTCATATGCAAGACATACATCAAGTGTTCTCAAATCCATAAAAGTATTCAATCTGGTAATAGTGAAACCACAAAGGTAAAAACTCAATTCATCACAACAAGATAGATATGGGGAAACACCATATGATCCAACTATATTAACAAAGCACGCATCAAGATCGTGCCAAATCAAGAATACGAGAGAGAGAGAGAGAGAGAGAGATCAACCACATAGCTATTGGTGCAAACCCTCAGCCCCGAGGGTGGACTACTCCCTTCTCATCATGGTGGCTGCCGGGATGATGAAGATGGCCTTCGGTGATGATTTCCCCCTCCGGCAGCGTGTCGAAACAGGGCTCCAGATGGTATTTCATGGATACAGAGGCTTGCGGCGGCGGAACTTCTCATCTAGGGTTATTTCTGGGGGTTTCTATATTTATAGGATTTTTTGGCGTCGGTCTCACGCTAATATGGGCTAAGGTGGGCCCACTAGGCACCAGGGCAGCCCCTGGCACGCCCTGGTGGGTAGTGGCCACCACCTTCATCTTCTGGTCCTCCCACGAATCTTCTAGTTCCTCTTTTGTTCCAAAAAAATCAGTCAAAAAGTTTCGCTGCATTTGGAGAACTTTTATTTCTGCACAAAAAATAACACCATGGTAGTTCTACTGAAAACAATGTTAGTCCGGGTTAGTTCCATTCAAATCATACCAAAACCATATAGAATTGTTGTAAACACGGCATGAATACTTCATAAATTATAGATGCGTGGAGACGTATCACTTAATTGCCACTAAATCTGATACTGATGATCTAGGTTTCGCCAAATATGTTTACTATGCCTTTGTGTGCAAAGAGGCATTATTTTCATTCGGGGACGTGCCTCCCTCTTTGCCTCCTTGTTTGTCATGTTCCCCATGACCAAGACCGTAGCAAATTTATGACCCGGCCAGGAGCATGGAGACTCCATGGGTCACTCTATTTTTTGGTTCATGGTAAGGTGATGGGAACGGTCCAAAGGCCAAGGAGGAGACCCGACAAGAGGCCAACTCAGGGAGGAACCATTACGGGCCAGCTCAAGAAGAAGGCCCAGAAGGAGAATTGTCCAAACTTAGAGGGCACATCTAGTAAGAATTAGAGTAGGATATGGGTTAGCATTGTGACCCAGAATCTTTTGTAAACCTCGAGACTCAACCTGTTATATAAAGGGGAGCCCCTAGAACAAAAAGACTAAATTGCAATCTCTCAAAAGCTAGGTTAGCGAATCTGCATCCTTATAATCAAGATCATCATCAATATCAATCAAGCAGGAGTAGGCTTTTACCTCCACCAGGAGGGACCAAACTTGGGTAAGAACATGTCCATCGTTCTCAATCAAGCTCGTTCAAGCAACCACCTAGTTGCGATGTCCTCAAGACTTAGTCCTTCCACGAGCACATCTGCCGTGAAAAAACCACGACAGTTGGCGCCCACCATGGGGCCACCGCACGGTGGTGTTGAGTTTTTCAAGGGAACTCTCCCAGTTATCGAGGGATGCATGATTAGCCAGATGATGAAGAATCACCATGGCAAGCACTAAAACGATGACTAACGCTGGGGCCCCGAGGCTTGACTCGATCGAGTACGGGTGTTGGGCCCCCTTCGGCAAGATCCATGTCTTCATTAGCGCAATCGGTGAGTCTGGACCCGAGCCGGAAATCATCTCCAACCCCGGGGAGTCAGCTCGCCGCACCATACCCGGCTAGGCAAGACCCGACCGGATCCACGCTTTCGTTTGTTTCACTCATGGAGTCAACTTGTCAAGCAATTCAGCATCTTGCGCGGCATGTTGGTAAACTCGGACAGCGAATTCTTGGTTGGCGATACCGAGTCGATTCTTCCTCTCTTCCACGATAGGCTGGAAGGCTACTCTGATGATGAGATCGCTCTAGAGGTTGGCGAGCCGCCGCACCGCTCGGCTGTCTACATGGCAGGGAATCTGAACCCGACAGAGACTCAGTCGGGTCAAAACTCCACAGTAGTTGGGGCCGTGGTGGCGGCTTTTGCTACGGCCGTCTAAATCCAGATGCCAGCTCAGGCTCTGTCCGAATTGATGACTACTCTAGGCACAATCTTGACAGATCCAGTAACCATAGATAACGTGGCTGATCGCAACACAGAGGTTACAAAGCTTCACGAACAAATGGCCAAGATCCATGAGGATATTAATGCAGAGAATGCATGCAAGGCGGAGACACAGGCCCACATCCTTAGAGAAATGGTGTGCTTGAAAGTAGAAGCACTTCATCTCAGTTTTCGACAAAATGAGAATTTTCAGGTACACCAGAGGAGACATCAAACTTGGCTATTGGCAAGTCTCGAGCCTACACGGTTGTTTGACATACTGCGAGATGCTCGAGCCCTAGGGCCTGGCACTAGCACACCAGACGCAGCACCCGTCATACCCTAGTTGACTCAGAGCATACCTCCAAACACAACCCAGTTGCAGCAGCCAGGTCAGCAGCCTCTGCCACCTCAACAACACCAACCACAGCTAATACATCTCCAACGTATCTATAAAGTTTTATTGTTCCATGCTATTATATTATCCATTTTGGATGTTTTATATGCATTATTATGCTATTTTATATCATTTTTTGGGACTAACCTATTAACCTAGTGGCAAGTGCCAGTTGCTGTTTTTTCCTTGTTTTTTTCTTTTTTACAGAAAATCAATCCAAACGGAGAAAAACTTTCCGAGGATTTTTCTTGGACCAGAAGACACCCAGGAACCTTCGGGAGTGGGTCAGAGGGGCCACTGATACGTCTCCAACGTATCTATAATTTCTAAAGTATTCATGTTGTTATATTATCATTCTTGGATGTTTTACAATCATTTTATAGCAACTTTATATCATTTTTTGGGATTGACCTGGTGCCCAGTGCCAGTTGCTGTTTTCTTTGCTTGCTTTTTACATTACAGGAAATCAACATCAAACGGTGTCCAAACACCGCGAAAATTTTTGTGGACTTTTTATGGACCAAAAGACATCCAATGGGCCAGATCAGCAACTGGGGGTGCCCCGAGGGGGGCATAACCCACCAGGGCGCGCCTAGGCCCCTAGGCGCGCCCCGATGGGTTGTGCCTACCTCGCTGGCCCCCGCACACCCTATTCACCTTATAAATCATCAAATATTCCCAAAACTCTCGCGGAGACCCTAATCAGAAGTTCTGCCGCCGTAAGCCTCTGTAGCCACGAGAAACCAATCTAGACCTTATTCTGAAACCCTGCCGGAGGGGGGAATCATCATTGGTGGCCATCTTCCTCATCCCGGCGGCCACCATGACGAGGAGGGAGTAGTCCACCCTTGGGGCTGAGGGTTTGTGCCAGTAGCTATGTGTTTAATCTCTCTCTCTCTCTCTCTCTCGTGTTGTTGAGATGTCACGATCTTGATGTAGCGCGGGCTTTGTTAATATAGTTAGATCGTATGGTGTTTTCCCCTCTCTATCTTGTGATGAATTGAGTTTTCCCTTTGAGATTTCATTTTATCAGATTGAATACTTTTATGTATTTGAGAACACTTGATGTATGTCTTGCTATGAATACCCGTGGTGACAATGGGGTATCATATTGATTCACATGATATATTTTTTGGCACCTAACTCGCGGATTCCTGAGGTGACATTGGTATAATTTATGCATAGGGGTTGATGCATGTTCTTGTCTTTGTTTCTCTGGTAGAAATCTTGGGGCACTCCTTGAGGTTCTTTGTGTTGGATTGAGTATTATGAATCTAAATTTGCTTTGGTGTTATTTTAGTAAGAACTCTTGGATAGATCGATCGGAAAGAATAGCTTTAAGGTGATTTTGTACCCTACAAACAATTTCGTCTTATGTTTTCCGCTAGATAAGAACTTTGGAGTGATTCTTCATCGCACATGAGGGATGGTTATATGATCCAATTATATTAGCATTGTTGAGAGATTGCACTAGCGGAAGTACGGACCCTAGGACTTATTTTCAAGCATTGCAATACCATTTGTGCTCTGCTTTATCAATTGCTATCTTGCTATTTTTATTTATTCAGATTATAAAAAAATATTTCTACCATCCATATTACACTTTTATCACCATCTCTTCGCCAAACTAGTGCACCTATACAATTTACCATTGTATTGGGTGTGTCGGGGACACAAAAGATTTCTTGTATTTGGTTTTGGGGTTGTTTGAGAGAGACCATCTTCATCATACGCCTCCCACGGATTGATAAACCTTAGGCAATCCACTTGAGGAAAAATTGCTATTGTCCTACAAAACTCTGCGCTTGGAGGCCCAACACGAGTCTACAAGAATAAAGTTGCATAGTAGACATCAATCTCTTTTCTGGCATTGTTTCTGGGGAGTGAGTGCTTGAAGGTATATCTTTAGATCTTGCAGTCGAATCTTTTAGTTTCTTGTTTTATCACTACTTTGGTTTATAAAAAGAAAATTGTAAAAAAAATGGAGATTGGTTACCTTAGGTTGTTCTTTATCTTCATAATGTCTATCTTGAGAACAAGGATTTCGATAATTGTGCTCAATCGCTAGAAAAAGAATTCAACAAAATTTATGGCATAAAAACGTTGGATGATGGGCATGATTGCAATATTGCTAGTATGAAATCTTGGAATATCCATGATGTTAATGATGATTGCATTAGTCATGATAATGATGTCTCCTCTAAGTATGTAAATTTTTGCAGAGTGAACTGTGAGTGCAAACACACACCAAAAAGGGAAGGTAGATTTTGTAAGAAGCGTAAATATTTAGAAATGAAAAAAGCTGCAAGAGAGGCTAGATGATTTTGCCGAAAGATTTAATTTTTTTCGCCATCCTTGTGAACTTTGCAATGAACGTGGTCATTTAAATCTCCAATGCTATTTGTTTCATGATCAAATCATGTCCAAAAATTGTGATAACTTGATTACCCTTGAGCATCATAAAGAGCTTAGTCTTCTTTTGGGGTATGAAGAAATGAAACGCTTAACTAAGAGTATTCCAAAATTTAATCTCAATAGATATCTTGATTTTGATCTAGAGGAAATTTATATGTTTTCTGCGGTAAATTGCATTGAGAATCCTTATATTTCCAACTATCTAAAGACAAGAAAACGAATATAATATGAAGAGAGTACTAATGAAAGGGAAAATATTTCCCAATACCCTCCTAGTGTTTCTTATGATGAATCAGGTAACAAGGAGGAGCTTCCTATCCAATCAATCTCTTTAACAAGAAGCTCGAAAAAATTGATTAAACCCACACGTGAGATGCTGAAGAAGAAAAAGAAAAGAAGAAAAAGTAGAGGTAAAAAGGTAACTCTCCAGAGTAATATTGCTCCTATCACCATTGTGCCTCATGAAAGCAAATCAAATATGTTGATGGAGGATGATTATATTGAGTATGATTTTGCGATGCCTACTACTTGTTGTGATGATTATGATTGGGAAGACAATGATGTCTCTTATGATCTTGAAAATCTTTTTGGCACTTTCTTGGAAGAATATGGTAATAATGTTTACTATACTATTGGTGCCACTCATGCTATTGTTGAGAATGATTATGATGATATGCAAAATCACAAGCTTGGGGATGCTATGTTTGAAGAGTATGAAATGTTTGAAGATTTATTGGCTGAAAATAATGCTTGTCCTAAGCTTGGGATGCTTTTCATAATGAATATGATCCTTTGGTTCCTTCTACTTTCGATAAGAAAATTTATTATGATGATAGCGTGCCTCCTATTTATGATGATTACAATGATGAAAGTGGGTTTGGAAGAGTGTCAACTCTAGGTAGTAGTGATCCCACTATTTTGGACGCTGTTGACTCTTATTACAATATTGATGAAAGTGGATTTGGAGAGGTCAAGACTTTATTTAGTGATACATCCACTATTTTGTAAGAGGTTTTAATTGAATATGACAACAAAGTTGCTACCTATGATGATTATTATGATGACATGTATGCCATAAAGAGTAATAAATCTTCTATGCTTGTGCATCATGAAAAGAATGCTTTATGTGATGGGTTATATGGATGAATCTATTCATGATGCTACTGAAAATTATTATGAGAGAGGAACTTATGATTCAGGATGCTCTTGTTATGTTTCAATCTTTATCTTTTATGCAAGCATCATTGAACTCATCATGCCTATCTAAAAGGCATTAAAGAAAAGCACTTGTTCGGAGACAACCCAACACTTTTGCCTATTGTTTTTATGTGTTCACATGATTATTATACTGTAGTAATCATGTTTTATTGCTTTTGTTTCAATAAAATGCCAAGTAAAGCCTTTGAGATAGTGTGGATGATAGTTGACTTGATTCTGTGCAAAAACAGAAACTTTTGCACTCAGTACAGGAAATTTGAAAATTCACTGGAATGTGATTTTGATCTGAATTTTTTACAAGTGATAGATATACAAATTCTCTACGTTGTCCTAATTTTTCAAAAAATTTGGAGTTAAAGTATGGTTGGAGTACAGATTACTTCAGACCGTTCTGTTTTTGACAGATTCTGTTTTCAATGCATAGTTTGCTTGTTTCCTAGTTTCTATGGCCTATATTGCTCAATATAAATTGTGGAAATGATATGATACAGTAGACATTGTGTGGAAACAATTATGAATCTTGTATTTGACAGTACCAAAGTGAAATGGTTTGCTCTTTATCATACTAACCTCTCTCACGAAGTTCCGTTAAGTTTTGTGTGATTGAAGTTTTCAAGTTTTGTGTGAGATGTCGATATGAGGAGAATAAGGAGCTAGAAGACCCTAAGCTTGGGGATGCCCAAGGTACCCCAAGATAATATCCAAGGAATATCCAAGCAACTAAGCTTGGGGATGCCCCGGAAGGCATCCCCTCCTTCGTCTCCAACATTATTGGTAACCTTACTTTGAGCTATATTTTCATTCATCACATGATATGAGTTTTGCTTCGAGCGTCATTTTATTTTGCTAGGATTTGCTTTCTGTTATTTAAAATAATTTTTTGCATCTTTTATTTCAATAAAAATGTCAAGTATAGCCTTTGTCGTGCTTATTTTGCAAGTCTACATGTTGTTGTTTCAAAACAGAAAGTTTATCGCTATTGCAAAAATTCCAGAGAAAATTTAGAATGTGATAAAATGTTGAAAGTTTTTTCACAATAATCTCCGATAAATTTTCTACGGTGTGGTAAATTTTCATGATTTTTGGAGCTAAATAAGTATTGATACTCTTGCATCATTTACAGACTATCCTGTTTTGGCAGATTGATGTTATGTTTGCATTGTTTACATACGTTTGCCCGTTTAATGATTCTATTAGAGGATAGGAGTATTAAATATGCAGATGCATTTAGTATGCAATGTTGAATAATAATTTTAGTGATTTGCTACAATAGAGAATGATAAGGTTATTGCATTGATTTATACTAACTTATCTCACGAGTTCTTGTTGAGTTTTGTGTGGATGAAATTTTTAAGATTTAGGGAAACCGTGATATAAGAGGAATTAAGGACACACAAAAGCTCAATCTTGGGGATGCCCAAGGCATCCCAAGCTAATATTCCAAGAAGTCTCAAGCATCTAAGCTTGGGGAGATTTAGGGAAACCGTGATATAAGAGGAATTAAGGACACACAAAAGCTCAAGCTTGGGGATGCCCAAGGCATCCCAAGCTAATATTCCAAGAAGTCTCAAGCATCTAAGCTTGGGGATACCCCGGTAGGCATCCCATTCTTCTTCAACAATTATCGGTTAGTATCGGTTGATCCTAAGTTTTTGCTTCCTCGCATGAGTTGTGCTATGCTTGGAATGCCATTTTGTTTTGTTTTGCTTGTTGTTTTAATAAAATACTTAGATCTGAAAGTTTTAAATAAAAGAGAGTCCTCAAATAGCTACCAGTTTACATAACTACTCACTTGATCTTCACTTATACCTTTTTGGAGTAGCTTGTCATTTACCCTTGTGCTTCACTTATATCCTATGAGTAAATTGTTGAATGAATTGAATATCATGAAGTTGAAATTGTATGTTCATATCATGCCTAGTGGTAGCTTCACATTGGGTTTAGAAAGTGAAATATTTTGAAGCTTGACAACCACAATATGGGTCCTACAAGCAATTCATGGATGATTAGTAGAAGGAGGAGAACTTTCACATGCAAATACACTATCTTGGAAATCTTTTGTGATTGTGAGCCCCCATCAAAACATTATATGACAAAATTGTTGACGCTGGACAAGGAAGACAATGCAATGACTTATGTTTGTCCATATTCACATAAAATTTATACTGTCATAGATCCTTCAACATGTGGTGCTTGCCCCGCATCTTTGCTAGCCAAAAATTCTGCACCAAGTAGAAATACTACTTGTGCATCCCAAAACCCTTAAACCCAAATCTTATTCCCGAGAGTCCACTATACCTACCTACGGATTAAGTAAAATCCTTCAAGTTGTCATCGGTGCAATGAGGCAATAAAAATTGCTTCTAAAAGTGTTAGATCATTTAGTGTAAGGGAAAATTGAGCGTTGTATGAACTTGTGATGGCAAAGAATAAAAGAGACAGACTGCATAATAAAGGTTGCTATCATAAGGGGCAATATAACGTGGTGTTCTTTGCACTAAGGGATTGAGCATACAAACAAAAAGCGCATGTCAACCTCTGCTTCCCACTGTGATGGTCCTACCTTTCACTTTTATGTATTTACTTTCATGCAAGAGTCAAAGTTTTTCTCTCTATTCCTTTTTATTTTTCCCTTTTGGCAAGCATCATGTGGTGAGGAAAGATCTAGGCACATATATCCAATTGGATATGGGTAGCATGAGTTATTAGTGTTGACATCACCCTTGAGGTGAATATGTTGGGAGGCGAAATTATAAGCCCCTATCTTTCTATGTGTCTGGTTGAAACGTTTTGCTCATGTGTATGCGGTGAGTGTTAGCAATCATAGAAGACTATATGATGGTTGGGTATGTGGAGCTCTTACTTAGACTCTGTTGAATAAGTTGATTGCAATTGTTTGGTGACTAAGAATATAGGTTGTTGAGTTTCAAGAGAATTCGTTGTTTGAAAAATAACATGTGAATTGGTTGCTACTTTGTCATGATGAGTTTTATGAGAAAGAGTTGCTACTATGATGCTAGGGAAAGTGATTGAAATTATCATTGATCAAACATATGCACTTTGCTAGCATTCACACTTCATAAATTATTTCTTTTATCATTTACCTACTCGAGGACGAGTTGGAATTAGGCTTGGGGATGCTGATACGTCTCCAATGTATCTATAATTTATGAAGTATCCATGATGTTATATTATCATTCTTGGATGGTTTACAATCATTTTGTAGCAACTTTATATCATCTTTTGGGACTAACCTATCGACCCAGTGCCAGTTGTTGTTTTTTTGCTTGTTTTTTACACCGCAGGATACCAATATCAAAGGAGTCCAAACACCACGAAACTTTTGTGGATTTTTTATGGACCAGAAGACATCCAATGGGCCAGAGCAGCACCTGTGGGGTGCCCCGAGGGGGCACAACCCATCAGGGCGCGCGTGGGCCACCAGGCGCGCCCCGGTGGGTTGTTCCCACCTCGATGGCTCCCTCACCCCTCTTCGCCCTATGAATCGTCAAATATTCCAAAAACCCTCGTGAAGACCCTAGATCAGAAGTTCCACCGCCGTAAGCCCCTGTAGCCACGAGAAACCAATCTATACCCCGTTCTGGCACCCTTCCGGAGGGGGGAATCATCACCGGTGGCCATCTTCATCATCCCGGCGGCCACCATGATGAGGAGGGAGTAGTACACCCTTGGGGATGGGTCTTTTTGTCCTTGGATCTCTTAAAAGGTCCAACCATATCCAGCCTCCAGACTGCAAATGGTCAAGTGATTGGAATCACCCTCAATTCTTGAGCCGGCACATGAGCTCGTCTGGAAAATGTCTGACAATCGTCGCACTTGCTAACCAAATCTTCTGCATCAGCATGAGCCGTCAGCCAATAAAACCCATGACAAAAAGCCTTAGCCACAAGGGACTTAGAGCCGGCATGATGCCCACAATCTCCTGCATGGATCTCTCTTAGAACATCATGGCCCTCCTCGGGAGAGATACAACGCTGAAACACCCCTGTGACACTGCAACGGTGTAACTCGCCATTGACAATGGTCGTTGACTTAGATTGTCAGGTTATTTTCCTGGACAAAGTTTCATCCTTAGGTAACTCACCCCTGGTCATATAAACCGAGTATGGAATTGTCCAATCAGGGATAACATGGAGAGATGCCACAAGCTGGGACTCCCGGCCAGGAATAGCGAGATCCTCCTTGATACTTCTCCAACATATCTACTTTTCCAAACACTTTTGCCCTTGTTTTGGACTCTAACTTGCATGATTTGAATGAAACAAACCCGGACTGACGCCGTTTTCAGCAGAACTACCACGATGTTGTTTTATGTGTACAAAAGAAAAGTTCTCGGAATGTCTTGGAAATCCACGGAGGCACTTTTTAGATTTAATAAGAATTTTTGGCGAAAGAATTAGTGCCAGGGGGCCCACGGCCTGTCCACAAGATAGGGGGCGCCCCCCCTAGGGCGCGGCCCCCTATCTCGTGGGCCCCCTGGACACCCTCCGACCTCAACTCCAACTCCATATATACCGTCTCTGGGAGAAAAAAATCAAGGAGAAAGTTTCATCGCGTTTCACGACACGGAGCCGCCGCCAAGCCCTAATCTCTCTCGAGAGGGCTGATCTGAAGTCCGTTCGATGCTCCAGAGAGGGGGATTTGTCGCCGTCGTCATCACCAACCATGCTCATCACCAATTTCATGATGCTCACCGCCTTGTGTGAGTAATTCCATCGTAGGCTTGCTGGACGGTGATGGGTTGGATGAGATTTACCATGTAATCAAGTTAGTTTTGTTAGGGTTTGATCCCTAGTATCCACTATGTTCTGAGATTGATGTTGCTATGACTTTGCTATGCTTAATGCTTGTCACTAGGGCCCGAGTGCCATGATTTAAGATCTGAACCTATTGTGTTTTCATGAATATATGTGTGTTCTTGATCCTATCTTGCAAGTCTATAGTCACCTACTATGTGTTATGATCCGACAACCCCGAAGAGACAATAATCGGGATACTTCTCGATGATGACCGTAGTTTGAGGAGTTCATGTATTCACTATGTGTTAATGCTTTGGTCCGGTTCTCTATTAAAAGGAGGCCTTAATATCCCTTAGTTTCCGTAAGGACCCCGCTGAAAACGGGAGGGTAGGATAAAAGATGTCATGCAAGTTCTTTTCCATAAGCATGTATGACTATTTACTGAATACATGCCTACATTACATTGATGAACTGGAGCTAGTTCTGTGTCACCCTATGTTATAGCTATTGCATGAGGAATCGCATCCGGCATAATTATCCATCACTGATCCATTTCCTACGAGCTTTTCATATATTGTTCTTCCCTTATTTACTTTTCCGTTGCTATTGTTACAACTACTACAAAAACCCAAAAACATTTATCTTTATTGTTGCTACCGCTACCTTTATTATCATACCACTTTTGCTACTAAACACTTTGCTACAGATACTAAGTTATCCAGGTGTGGTTGAATTGACAACTCAACTGCTAATACTCAAGAATATTCTTTGGCTCCCCTTGTGTCGAATCAATAAATTTGGGTTGAATACTCTACCCTCGAAAGCTGTTGCGAGCCCCTATACTTGTGGGTTATCACTCCTATGTTGGCAATTTAACTGAAGGGTTGTGCAACACATCAATAAATATATTAGGGGCACCGATTTACACTGAGACCCCAGCCGGCTTAAAGCATCAGTTGCCTCGTTCTTTCTACGGTCAACATGCTCCACCTGGTAACCCTTGAAGTGCCTAGCTATATTATCAACCGCCCGGTGCTAAGCCGCCATGAGTGGGTCTTTAGAATCCCAAGTACCTGAAACTTGATGAGCCATCAGATCTGATTCGCCAAGACACCTGACCCGGCTTAAATTCATCTCCTTTGCCACTCTGAGGCCATGGAGCAATGCCTCATACTCAGCTGCATTGTTAGTACAGGGAACATCAACCTTAAGACATAACAAAATTTATCACCTCACGGGGAAGTCAATATAACTCCAGCCCCCGAGCCTTCTAATTGTATGGACCCATCAAACTGGATAATCCAATATGTGTTATCAGGTTTTTCCTCAGGCGTCTGCAACTCTGTCCAGTCATTGATAAAATCCACAAGGGCCTGAGACTTAATAGCTGTCCAGGAACATACTTCAAACCATGGGGTCCAAGCTCAGTGGCCCACTTTGCAATTCTGCATGTGACTTCTCTATTCTGAATAATATAGCCTAAGGGAGCAGAACTGACCACAGTAATAGGATGACCCTGAAAGTAGTGCTTCATCTTACGAACCACCATGAATACCCCATAAATCAATTTTTGTCAATGTGGGTACCTCTGCTTGGATTAAGTTAAAACCTCACTGACATAGTAAACCGGCCATTGAACCGGATATTCCTTTCCTGCCTCCTCTCGTTCCACCACGATCGCCACACTGACGGCCTTATTGTTAGAGGCCACATACAGAAATAATGGCTCTTTCACAACGGGAGCTACAAGAACCGACAGCTCAGCTAGCTATTTTTTAAGCACCTCAAATGCCTCATTAGCATCACTCCAGACAAAGTTATATATTTTATTCATCATATGGTATAAAGGAATAGCCTTCTCTCCAAGACGGCTTATAAACCGGCTCGACGCTGCAATACGACCTGCTACACATTGAACATCATTGATACATGCCGGCTTAGCCAATGAAGTGATAGCCTTGATCTTCTCCGGGTTAGCTTCAATGCCTCTTTCAGATACCAAAAACCCCAAGAGCTTGCCTGCAGGTACACCAAAAACGCAATTTGTTGGGTTAAGCATCATCTTGTCGACCTTAAGATTATCAAAGGTTTCTTTCAGATCCTCCAACAGAGTCTCCTTCTTTCTGGATTTCACAAAAATATCATCCACATAGGCATGAACATTGCGCCCAATCTGATTGTGAAAACAGTTATGCACACAATGATGATAAGTCGCCTGGGCACTCTTGAGCCCAAAAGGCATAGACACATAGCAGAAAACTCCAAAAGGTGTAATAAAAGTTGTCTTCTCTTGGTCTTTAACTGCCATCTTGATCTGATGATAACTAGAATTAGCATCCAAAAAGCACAAACACTCACAACCCGCCGTAGCATCAATAATCTGATCAATATGGGGTAGAGCAAAAGGATCAGCTGGACAAGCTTTATTAAGGTCTGTGTAATCCACAAACATATGTCAAGTGCCGTTTTTCTTAAGTACCAGCACCGGGTTAGCCAACCACTCAGGATGAAAAACTTCAACAATAAACCCGGCCGCCAAGAGTTGGGCCACCTCTTCTCCAATGGCCTTGCATCGTTCTTCATTAAAACGGCGAAGAAACTACTTAACCGGCTTAAATTTAGGATCAACATTGAGAGTGTGCTCAGCAAGTTCCCTCGGGACACCTGGCATGTCTGAAGGCTTCCATGCAAAAATATCCCGGTTCTCACGGATGAACTCGATGAGCACGCTTTCCTATTTCGGATCCATATTAGCACTGATGACAAACTGTCAAGATGAGTCGCCAGGGACAAAGTCAACTATTTAGTGTCATCTTCCGACTTAAACTTCAACACATGGACATGCTCTATGGTCGGTTTCTTCAACGGGGTCATATCTGTCGGGTCAACATTATCTTTATAGAACTTCAGTTCCTCCGTCGCACAAGCAGACTCAGCATAGGCAGCATTGCCCTCTTCGCATTCTAAAGCTATCTTTCTATCTCCATGCACCATGATGGTCCCCTTGCGACCCAGCATCTTAAGCTGCAAATAAAGATAACAAGGTCGTGCCATAAACTTGGCATAAGCCGGCCGTCCAAACAAGGCGTGATAAGGGCTCTTGATCTTGACCACCTCAAAAGTCAACTTCTCGGCCCTGTAATCATACTCATTACCAAAAACTACCTCCAAGGCTATCTTACCCACTGGATATGACGACTTACCGGGCACCACCCCATGAAATACTATAGAAGACGGCTTAAGATCTTTGTCAGACAAATTCGAAAAGTATCATAGTACAGGATATTGATGCTACTGCCCCCATCCATGAGCACCTTAGTGAACATGTATTCTTCGACCTGAGGTGCCACCACCAAAGCCAGCTGACCCGGATTATCAACCCGGGGCGGGTGATGCTCACGACTCCATACAATCGGCTGTTCAGACCATCGTAAATATCGAGGTACCGCCAGCTCAACCGCACTCACCGCCCACTTATGAACCTTCTGATCCCGCTTGCACAGGCTGGTGGTGAAAACATGATATTGGGCACTATTAAGCTGCTTTGGATTACTTCGATAACCTAACTGTTGTTGCTGATTGCCGTTATTGGACTGCTGGTTAAAGCCACCTTGAATTCCTTGACCTTGGAAACCGGAGTTTGAACCACCACCCCCAAATCCGGGCCCGTGAGAGCCGGAACCTGACTCACCATTCGAGCCATGATGGTCCTGATAAAAACCAGAATTCCTATATTCTTTCATGATGAAACAATCTTTCCATAGATGAGTAGTCGGCTTTTCTTGAGAACCGTGCTTTGGGCAAGGCTGATTCATTATTGCTTCAAGTTTAAATTTGGGCCCGCCAAACTAGGCACTGAGGATTTCCCCTTACGACGCGGATTGCCACTCTGTGTGTTGGTATTTGCCACAAAATCTAAACCGCCATCAGCTTGCTTGTGCTTACCGTTATTGCCTTGGTTCTGACCCGCCGTATTATGTTGTTGTCCCTTTCCATTACCGTTCTTCTTCCCCTTCTTAGACTTATCCTCATCAGAGGCAGGGTCTTTAGTGTTATCAGAGTCGGCATATTTAATGAGGGCTGCCATGATCTCTCCCATATCATTATAGTGACATTTGAGTCGCCCCAGCTTGTGTTTAAGGGGAGTGAACCGGCAATTTTTCTCCAAAATCAGGACAGCAGAACCAACATTGATGCTATCCGACGAGTGGAACTAGCTGAGACCCGACGAACCCAATGGGAGGTGGACTCATCCTCACGCTGGATGCAAGTGTCCAGGTCGATAATTGACAAAGGCTGCTTACAGGTATCCTTGAAATTCTGAATGAACCGCGTCTTCAATTCTGTCTATGACTTGATCGAATTAGGAGGCAGTCCCTTTAACCAGGTGTGAGCCGGCCCATCTAACATCATGGTAAAATATTTGGCGCACACAGAATCGTTAACATCCAACATCTCCATGGCCAGCTCGTAGCTCTCGATCCAAGCATCCGGCGGCTGATCCGTAGTGTAATTGGGTACTTTCCGAGGGCCCTTGAAGTCCTTGGGTAATCTCTCATTGCGTAGAGCCAGCACCAAACATGGCACACCCACCGTCCTAGAAGTCGACCCAGCTTCTATGGACGTTGAAGGGTTTAATTGAGGTTGTTGGGCTGCCAACTGAGTCGCTAGCTCCGCCTCATGGCGTGCCATGGCTTGATCTACCAAAATCTGAGCATGGTTATCAGCACGTGGCGGGTCATGCCCACGGGGATAGTTACGGTGCCGCTCACTGCTCGAAACTGTCCGCGACTCAATGTGTCGGCTATAGCTTCGACTCTGACGCGGAGTTGAGTGGATTCGATCGCGACTGTAGGAGTAAGCCGCCTGCTGGGCCACTGCCGTTTGAAGAAGATCCACACCCTTTCGAGCCTCAACCACCACAGGAGACTCACCTCTCACTGGGAGAGCCGCTAACCGTGATGTCGCGGCAATCATGTTGTCCAACAGGTTAGAGAAGTGACCCGGAGGTGTTAAGACTCGCTGATGTGGGTTTAAGTCACGGGGCGGGTCTGCTGCGCGGGGTTGAGCTGCCACTCTGGTCCTAGGCGCCTCCAGGGCCCGGGTCATGCCGGGCGCGTTACTTGGTCCCGCCCCCGGCGTACTGAAGAGATTCCTTGCATCAAACTCCAAAGGTAGACGACTCTGTTATCTCCTATGAAAAACAATGTTTGATGCATTCTGATCCAAGCTTAAGCGAAAATTTTCTGCTTGAATCCGTTGCAATTCTGCATCCAAGGCGACTCGCTCTATTGCCATCCTAGCATTCTCAGCATTAAGATCCTCCTTGGCTCGAGCTATCTCATCTCACAACTTTTCAACGTCCACATTATGGTGTGCTTGATTGGCCGGGATTACCTCCATAGTTAGCGAACTTGCTAAAGCCTCCAAGAGAGTTCAGATAAAACTTGAGCCGGCGGGCACACAGGGCCTCCTGCCCCGGTTGTTGTAGCGGTCGTTGCACCAGAAGTCATAGCCGCAACAGTTGATGAATTCAATATATGTTGTGTACCAGCCAGAAAATTGCGGCCCTGCTCGGTGGCTCATATGAACCCGGAATATTGTCGCCATCGGAATAGCCCCCAAGTCCGTTGTTTTGTAACTGATAGATCGAATTGATCTCGCCAGTTGAGGATTCATCATCTAAGTAGATGGTCGTCTCTCCTCCAGACACAGAGCCTTCCTCGAAAGCCGCCCTATGAATAAAGCCAACAAAGGCACGCTTCCGGGTGGGTTGAGCCTTGGCGGGCCTTGAGCGCTGAGCCGTTTCGACAACTTCAGAACCGGCAACCGGCTCAGGATCCGATCCGCCAATCTTGCCGATGAAGACTTGAATTCTGCCGAAGGGGACCCAGTAGTCATACTCGATTGAATCGGCCTGTGGACCCCAGCCAGAATCGTTAATGTAGATCTTGCCGCGGTGGCTCTTGGTCATCCGGCCCATGGCGTATCCCTTGATCCCTGACAAGCTGCCCTTCAAGAACTCAAAACCACCGTGCTCTAGCCCCATGGTGGGCGCCAACTATCGTGGTTTTATCATGGCATATCTCTTAGTGAAAGGACTTATGTGTGGAGCCATCGCACCTAGGTTAGCTTGAAGGGGTTGAATGGGACAAAGGACACAAGAATTACCCAGGTTCGGCCCCTCACTATGGAGCTAAGAGCCTACTCCTGCTTTAGATTGTATTGCTTGGGTTTCGATTCAAGGAGCAAAATACGCTTGACCTAGCTTTCGATTACTTGTTTCTTGAGTTAACCCGCCGCCGGATCTCACCTTTATATACACAGGTTGAGGCCAAGCGACTTACAGAGTCCCGGTCGGCTCACACATCGTGACCGGCTCGGTTTGCAACTAAACATTGCCTTACAAGATAAGTTAATCATCTGGCGGTTCTCGGGCCCCGTCTCTGGGCCTAATTTGGGCCCGCCTTCATGAGACGCCATCTTCACGCCTTGGTCTTCCTTGGACCTCTTCATAACGTACCACCAACGGTATAACCTGGCCCCTCCTGGGCGGGTCATACCTTAGGGTTATATCCCTAACAGGTGATCTCATGGATGTTCTGACTCGGTATGCTGAGTTTGACAACACAAAGGATCCAACCTCCGATGATTAGAAGTCTGGCAAGGGCAATAAAAATAGTGGCAAGGGCCATTAGCACAATTGTAACAATGACAACCATAGAAACAACAGTGGCAATAAACGCAAAGTACTAATGGAGCTTCAGATTTTGTTGCCAATACAAACACCAACTTCAAGAGTCAGCATCGGAACAATAATTCTGGTTGGCCCTACTCTGGAAATTGTCCTCGTAATTATGAGGAAGCCCTCAAAGGATCGTGCCCAAAACACAGTGTAGATGGCAAGCTAATGAATCATTCCTAGGAGAACTGCTTCATCATGCAAGAATTTCAGAATCGGGCCTTTTAGAACCATCAAAATGGTGGAGGTGGCAGTGGAACCCCCAGGAAATCCTCAAGTCGGCGGCTTCGGAGCCAGCTTCCCAGGTGTCGGCTTCTAGGGAAATTACCCCGGAGCCGGGTTCCAGGGATCAGGTGGCCAAGGGGCCGGGTTCCAGGGGGCTGGCAATGGTGGAGGCAATAATCAGCGACCGGTCGGGGAAATTGGAACCATGGAGGTCAGACCGGGTTTCAGAGAAATCAGAAGCAGTTGAACAGTGGACACTATCATGTCTTCACCACCTGTACTTGTGAACGTGATTGAAAACTGCAAAGGTGAGCCATCAATTAGTTGAGCTGGTAGTTCCAGGATATTTGAACTGGTCGGAGCAGCCTATGACTTGGAGTCGAGCGTACCACCCTCCCCGGGTTGATAATCTAGGTTGTCTTGCTTTGGTGGTGGCGCCTCAAGTCGGCGGCTATAAACTCACTAAAGTACTCATGGACGTTGGGAGTGGCATCAACATCCTCTACTATGATACCTTCAAGCGGATTAATTTGTTAGAAAAATAACTTAAGCCATCATCTATAGTGTTTCACAGGATCGTTCCCGGCAAGTCAACATATCCTATCAAAAAAATCTCCCTGGAAGTCGCCTTTGGCACTGAATTCAACTTTGGATCTGGATTTCTGACGTTTGAGGTGGTTAAAATAGAAGGTCCATATCATGATATATTTGGACGGCTGGCTAATGCTCGGTTCATGGCACGTCCCTACTATGTTTATTTGAAGCTTAAGATGCCAGGGCCTGAGAGAACTATCATAGTCCATGGTGACATAAAAATTTCTCTCAAGTGTGAGGAAGGTGATGTAGCTTACACTGAGTCGGACTGTGCAGCCAAGGAGTTAAAATTCTACAAACCAATGTTAACCCAACTGATATGACTGTGTAGCCAAGGTTGTCTTGCTTTGGTGGTGGCACCTCAAGTCGGCGGCTATAAACTCACTAAAGTACTCATGGACATTGGGAGTGGCATCAACATCCTCTACTATGATACCTTCAAGCAGATTAATCTGTTAGAGAAACAACTTAAGCCATCATCTATAGTTTTTCGCAGGATCGTTCCCGGCAAGTCAATATATCCTATCGAAAGAATCTCCCTGGAAGTCGCCTTTGGCACTGAATTCAACTTTGGATCTGGATTTCTGATGTTTGAGGTGGTCAAAATAAAAGGTCCATATCATGATATATTTGGACGGCTGGTTGATGCTCCGTTCATGGCACGTCCCTACTATGCTTATTTGAAGCTTAAGATGCCAGGGCTTGAGAGAACTATCATAGTCAATGGTGACATAAACATTTCTCTCAAGTGTGAGGAAGGTGATGTAGCTTACACTGAGTCGGACTATGCAGCCAAGGAGTTAAAATTCTACAAACCAATGTTAACCCAGCTGATATGACCTCTCTAAAAAAGCCAACTACTGAGTCTGATCCCTTACTCAACTTCAAGTCAGCTGAGGATACAAAGCAGGTTAACTTCACCCCTGGTGACTCATCTCAGCAGTTCACTATTGGGGCAAACATGGACCCAAATAGGAAAGCGCGCTCATCGAGTTCATCCATGAGAACCGGGACATTTTTGCATGGAAACCTTCTGACATGCCTGGTGTACCGAGAGAACTCGTTGAGCACTGCCTCAATGTCGATCCTAAGATGAAACCTATCTGGCAGTGCATCCGTCATTTTAACAAGGAGAGATGCAAAGCCATTGGAGAAGAAGTGGGCCGGTTCCTAGCTGTCAGGTTCATTGTTGAAGTTATTCACCCTAAGTGGTTAGCTAACCCAGTCCTTGTTTTGAAGAAGAACAGAACTTGGCAGATGTGTGTAGATTACACAGATTTGAACAAAGCCTTCTCTAAGGATCCATTCGCTCTTCCTCGCATTAATATGATCATTGACTCCACTGCTGGCTGCGAGTGTTTGTGTTTCCTAGATGCTTACTCCAGATATCATTAGATTAAGATGGTAGAGAAAGATCAGGACAATACAGCCTTTATCACACCCTTTGGAGCTTTTTGCTATACATATATGCCATTTGGACTGAAAAGTGCGGGTGCGACTTACCAGTGTTGTGTCTAGAACTATTTTCACAAGTAGATCAGTCGTAACATTCACGCTTATGTTGATGACATTGTGGTCAAGTCTCAGAAGAAGGAAACCTTGCCGGATGACCTCAAGGAGCCGTTTGATAACCTTTGAGTTTACCAGATGAAGCTCAACCTGGCAAAAAGTGTGTTTGGCGTTCCTGCGGGTAAACTACTGGGTTTTCTAGTGTCTGAACATGCCATCGAGGTTAACCCGAAAAGAAATCAGAGCTATCACAACGTTAGCTAAGTTGTCCAATATCATTGTTGTCCAAAGACTGATAGGTCATGTGGCAACTTTGAGCCGGTTTATCAGCCGGCTTAGGGAGAAGGCCATCCCTATGTATCAGCTCTTAAAAAAGGATGATGACTTTGCTTGGGTGATGCAACAGACAAAGCTTTTGAGTCCCTCAAAAAGCAGTTGTATGAGCCGCCTACCCTTGCTGCTCCTCAAGAGAAGGAGCCGATGCTCTTGTACATTGTTGCTAATAATAAAGTGGTAAGTGTGGTAGTCATTGTGGAACGCAACAAAGAGGGAAAAGAATATCTAGTCCAAAGGCAAGTTTATTGCGTTAGTAAGGCCTTGACCGAGTCAAAACAACGATATCCACATTGGCAGAAACTAGTTTTCGGTATTTTCATGGCTAGCTGCAAATTGAAGCATTATTTTCAGGAGCACTGAGGGAGTCCTGGATTAGGGGGTGTCCGGATGGCCGGACTATAGCCTTTGGCCGGACTCCTGGACTATGAAGATACAAGATTGAAGACTTCGTCCCATGTCCGGATGGGACTTCCCTTGGCATGGAAGGCAAGCTTGATGATACGGATATGTAGATCTCCTACCATTGTAACCAACTCTGTGTAACCCTAACCCTCTTCGATGCCTATATAAACCGGAGGGTTTTAGTCCGTAGGACGAACAATAATCATACCATAGGCTAGCTTCTAGGGTTTAGCCTCTCTGATCTCGTGGTAGATCTACTCTTGTACTATCCATATCATCAATATCAATCAAGCAGGAGTAGGGTTTTACCTCCATCGAGAGGGCCCGAACCTGGGTAAAAACATCATGTCCCTTGTCTCATGTTACCATCCGCCTAGACACACAGTTCGGGACCCCCTACCTGAGATCCGCCGGTTTTGACACCGACAAGCACCCTATCATTGTGGTCAGTTCAGCACCTCTTGGAGATATCATCCAGAACAGGGAAGGTACATGTCGGGTTGCCAAGTGGTCTATCGAACTTGGTCTGCATCATCTGAAGTATGTGCCATGGACGGCTATCAAATCTCAAGCATTGGTGGATTTCATCAATGACTGGACTGAATTACAAGTTCCAGAAGAGAAGCCAGACAATACGTATTGGACGATACACTTTGATTGCTCCAGACAATTGGAGGGCTCGGGTGTTGGAGTTTTCTTAACTTCTCCGTGAGGTGATACATTTTGCTATGTTTTGAGACTCATGTTTCCCTGTATTAACAATGCAGCTGAGAGACTCAAATTTGGTTAAGGAGATGAACCTCACCTAGGCCAGGTGTTTGGGCGCGTAAGGCTAAGGAGATGAACCTCACCTAGGCCAGATGTTTGGGAGACTCAGATTTGGTTGCTCAACAGGCCTCTAGGACTTGGGATAGCTGAACACGCCAAAATATTGCATTTGGCGTGGACAGGTGCATAATGCATTGTCGTCCATAGTCATGAGGGAGATCCGATCCTGGGATCGGACTCCCCATACCCAGTATAGAGCCAGCGTCAACTTTGATATGGCGTGGGTCATGTACTAATGAGACCCGATAGCGCCCGTGCATATTCAACTTTAAACATAGGACACTGCTAGATCACTGCCTTCTTGTCTTTCGATGCTAGTATGAAGTGAGAAGACCCCTTCATGGAGGCTTGTAGACACGCTGTTACATTGATCGCCACCTCAATGAGGCAGCAGATGCACTGTCTCGCTTGGGATCTCATCGCAAGCTTGTTCCACCAAATGTTTTCTTGGATGTTTTGCATAACCCATCAGTCAAACTACCGATGGAGAAAGATATCGCTATTCCTAACCCAGAGGCAGCTCTTATTGCTGATGTTCACGCCATCCCAGATTGGATAGTACCTTATCTAGCATATTTTACTCATGGCAAGCTTCCTGAAGAGGAAATCATCGCCCGACAGATTATCAGGAGGTCTAAGTCCATGACTATCGTGAATGGCGAGTTACACAGGAGCAGTATTACAGGAGTTTTCCAGCGTGTGTTTCCCCTGAGGAAGGTCCTGAGATTCTCAATGAAATCCACTCTGGAGATTGTGGTCATCACGCCTGATCAAGATCTCTGGTCACGAAGGTTTTCTGACATGGTTTTTACCGGCTCACAGCTCATGCAGATGCAGAAGATATCGTCCGTAGGTGTGACGACTGTCAGAAATTTGCGTGTCAAGCTCATGTGTTTGCTCAAGAAATTCGAATGATCCCAATTACTTGGCCTTTTGCAAAGATAAAAAGACTCACCTTTTGGTTGCAGTTGATAAATTCACCAAGTGGGTCGAAGCATAGCCAATCAGCAATTGTGATGCAGCAACAACAGCCAAATTCTTGAAGAAGCTGATTTTTCGCTTTGGGTACCCGCACAACATCATACTAACAACGGCACTAATCTGTCCAAAGGAGCTATGGAACAGTTTTGTCAGGGAGAACATATCCGACTTGACCTAGCCTCGGTTGCACATCCACAGTCCAATGGACAGACAAAGCGTCCCAATCAAGAGTTTTTGTGAGGGATTAAGCCAAGGCTCATGGTGCCACTTGAGCGTACCCCTGGCTGCTGGTCGAAGAGCTACCAATGGTATTACAGAGCATACAGACTATTCCCAAAGGTTAACAAGCTATACGCCATTTTTCCTGGTCTATGGTGTAGAAGTCGTGCTTCCAAGTGACATATGTCGCGATTCTCCCTAGGTAGCAGCATATGTTAAAGCAGACAATGAAATTGCTCGACAAGACTCAATGGATGCTCTGGAAGAAGAACGTGACCTTGCAGCGTCACGATCAGCGATATATCAGCAATACCTACATCACTATCATAGTTTTAGAGTCTGAAGTTGTACCTTCCAGGAAGGTGACTTAGTGCTCCGTCTGATACAAGAACAGACAGGTATGCATAAGCTCTCCCATCCTTGGGAAGGACCCTTCATCATCAGCAAGAATCTGCATTATGGGTTGCTACATCTTGAGCTTGCGTTGGTTTTCCTCGAAGAGGAGAGGGTGATGCAGCAAAGTGTAGCGTAAGTATTTCCCTCAGTTTTGAGAACCAAGGTATCAATCCAGTAGGAGGCTCCTCAAAAGTCCCACGCACCTACACAAACAAACTGAGAACTCGCAACCAACGCAATAAAGGGGTTGTCAATCCCTTCACGGCCACTTGCGAAAGTGAGATCTAATAAAGATAGTATGATAAGATAAATATATTTTTGGTATTTTTGATATAGATGCAAAAAGTAAAGATGCAAATAAAGTAGATGGAAAGCAAATATGATAAGAGATAGACCCGGGGGCCATAGGTTTCACTAGAGGCTTCTCTCAAGATAGCATAAGTATTACGGTGGGTGAACAAATTACTGTCGAGCAATTGATAGAAAAGTGCATAGTTATGAGATTATCTAGGCATGATCATGTATATAGGCATCACGTCCATCACAAGTAGACCGACTCCTGCCTACATCTACTACTATTACTCCACACATTGACCGCTATCCAGCATGCATCTAGAGTATTAAGTTCATAAGAACAGAGCAATGCATTAAGCAAGATGACATGATGTAGAGGGATAAACACATGCAATATGATATAAACCCCATCTTGTTATCCTCGATGGCAACAATACAATACGTGTCTTGCAACTCTTTCTGTCACTGGGTAAGAACACCGCAAGATTGAACCCAAAGCTAAGCACTTCTCCCATGGCAAGGAAGACCAATCTAGTAGGCCAAACCAAACTGATAATTCGAAGAGACTTGCAAAGATAACTCAATCATACATAAAAGAATTCAGAGAAAATTCAAATATTATTCATAGATAAACTTGATCATAAACCCACAATTCATCGGATCTCGACAAACACACTGCAAAAAGAGATTACATCGAATAGGTCTCCACAAGAGAGGGGGAGAACATTGTATTGAGATCCAAAAAGAGAGAATAAGCCATCTAGCTAATAACTGTGGACCCATAGGTCTGTGGTAAACTACTCACAACTCATCGGAGGGGCAAGGATGTTGATGTAGAGGCCCTCCATGGTTGCTTCCCCCTCCGGCAGAGTGCCGGCAAGGGCTCCAAGATGGGATCTCGCGGATACAGAAGGTTACAGCAGTGGAAATTGTGTTCCGTGGTGCTCCTGGATGTTTTCGGGGTACGTAGGTATATATAAAGGAGGAAGAAGTACATCGGTGGCCGCCCGAGGGGCCCACGAGACAGGGGTGTGCCCTATAGGGGGGGGGCGCGCCCTCCTATCTCGTGGGGCCCTTGGAGCTTTCTTGACTTGCACTCCAGGCTCTCCGGATCATATTTGTTCCAAAAATAACGCTTCCGAAGGTTTCATTCCGTTTGGACTCCGTTTGATATTCCTTTTCTTCGAAATACTGAAATAGGCAAAAAAACGGCAATATGGGCTGGGCCTCCCGTTAGTAGGTTAGTCGAAACAAATGATATAAATGTGTAAAATAAAGCCCATAAACATCCAAAAGGGGTAATATAATAGCATGGAACAATCAAAAATTATAGATACGTTGGAGACGTATCAAGAATCCCCAAGCTTAATTCCTGCTCGTCCTCGAGTAGGTAAATGATAAAAAAGAAATTTTTGATGTGGAATGCTACCTAGCATAATTCATAATGTAATTTTCTTTATTGTGGCATGAATGTTCAGACCCAAATGAATACAAAATAAAAGTTCATATTGACATAAGAAATAGTAATACTTCAAGCATACTAATCAAAGTAATCATGTCTTCTCAAAATAACATGGCTAAAGAAAGTTATCCCTACAAAATCATATAGTCTGGCTATGCTCTATCTTCATCACACAAAGTATTTAATCATGCACAACCTCGATGACAAGCCAAGCAATTGTTTCATACTTTAATAATCTCAAACTTTTTCAACTTTCACGCAATACATGAGCGTGAGCCATGAACATAGCACTATGTGGATTAGAAGGGTGGTTGTGGAGAAGACAAAAAGGAGAAGAAAGTCTCACATCAACTAGGCGTATCAACGGGCTATGGAGATGCCCATTAATAGATATCAATGTGAGTGAGTAGGGATTGCCATGCAACGGATGCACTAGAGCTATAAATATATGAAAGCTCAATAAAAGAAACTAAGTGGGGTGTATCCAACTTGCTCGCTCACGAAGACCTAGGGCACTTTTGAGGAAGCCCATCATTGGAATATACAAGCCAAGTTCTATAATGAAAAATTCCCACTAGTATATGAAAGTGACAACATATGAGACTCTTTATCATGAAGATCATGGTGCTATTTTGAAGCACAAGTGTGGAAAAGAGATAGTAGCATTGTCCCTTCTCTCTTTTTCTCTCATTTTATATTTTTTTCCTTCTCTTTTTTTTCTTTCTATTTTTTCCCTTTTTTTTCTTTGGCCTTCCTTTTTTTCTTTTGGCCTTTCTTTTATTTCTTTTTTTTTCTTTTTGTAAAGTCCGAAGTCTCATCCCGACTTGTGGGGGAATCATAGTCTTCATCATCCTTTCCTCACTAGGACAATGCTCTAATAATGAAGATCATCACACTTTTATGGATTTACAACTCAAAGCTAGAACAAGATATTACTCTATATGAATGCCTCCGGCGGTGTACCGGGATATGCAATGAATCAAGAGCGACATGTATGAAAATTATGAAGGTGGCCTTGCCACAAATACAATGCAATGAATCAAGAGCGACATGTATGAAAATTATGAAGGTGGCCTTGCCACAAATACAATGTCAACTACAAGATCATGCAAAAAGCAATATGACAAAAGTAATGTGTGTCATATGAACAGAACGGTGGAAAGTTGCATGGCAATATATCTCGGAATGGCTATGGAAATGCCATAATAGGTAGGTATGGTGGCTGTTTTGAGGAAGGAGTATGGTGGGTGTATGGTACTGGCGAAAATTGCGCGGTACAAGAGAGTCTAACAATAGTGGAAGGGTGAAAGAGTGCGTATAATCCATGGACTCAACATTAATCAAAGGAACTCATATACTTGTTGCAAAAATTTAGAAGTCATCAAAAACCAAAGTACTACGCGCATGCTCCTAGGGGGATAGATTGGTAGGAAAAGACCATCGTTCGTCCCCGACCGCCACTCATAAGGAAGACAATCAATAAATAAAATTGTGCTCCAACTTCATCACAAAGCGGTTCACCATACGTGCATGTTACGGGAATCACAAGCTTCAACACAAGCATTCTTTAAATTCATAATCACCCAACTATCATGACTTTAATATCACTACCTCCATATCTCAAAACAATTATCAAGCATCAAATTGATCATAGCATCCAATTCACTTTTCTATGATAGTTTTTATTATACCCAACTTGGATGCTCATCATTCTAGGACCAACTTTATGATCATAGCAAATACCAGGCTGTTCTAAAAGGCTCTCAAAATGATATAAGTGAAGCATGATAGACTAGCAATTTCTTCAAAATTAAGACACCATCGTGCTCTAAAAGATATAAGTGAAGCACTAGAGCAAAAACTATCATGCTCAAAAGATACAAGTGAAGCACATAGAGTATTCTAGCAAATTCTAATCAAATAGGCTTCTCCCAAAAGGTGTGTACATCAAGGATGATTGTGCTAAACTAAAAAGCAAAGACTAATATAATACATGATGCTCCAAGCAAAACACATATCATGTGGCGATAAAAATATAGCTCCAAGTAAAGTTACCAATGAACGAAGACGAAAGAGGGGATGCCTTCCCGGGGCATCCCCAAGCTTAGGCTTTTGGCTATCCTTGAATATCTTGGGGTGCCATGGGCATACCCAAGCTTAGGCTCTTGCCACCCTTTATTCCATAGTCCATAAAAGCTTTACCCAAAACTTGAAAACTTCACAACACAAAACTCAACAAGAAATCTTATAAGCTCCGTTAGTGAAAGAAAACAAAACCACTACATAAGGTACTGCCATGAACTCATTCTTTATTTATATTGGTGTTAAACCTACTGTATTACAACTTCTTTATGGTTTATAAACTAATTTATTAGCCATAGATGCATTGAAATAAGCAAACAACACACGAAAAACAGAATCTATCAAAAACAGAACAGTCTGTAGCAATCTGTAACTAATGCAAACTTCTGGAACTCTAAAAATCCTACCAAAATAGGAAGTCCTGGAAAATTTGTTTATTGAACAGAATAAAAAAGAATCAACGCAAAAGCACGTTACTGTGATTTAACAAAATTATATTCGTGCGTGCAAAGTTTCTGTTTTTCAGCAGAATCAAATCAACTATCATCGTAGGTTATCCTATAGGTTCTACTTGGCACAAACACTAATTAAAAGATAAAAACACATATATCCAGAAGGTAGATGCAAGATTTATTGAATAATATAAAGGAAAAATATTGGGTTGACTCCCAACAAGCGCTTTTCTTTAATGCATTTCTAGTTAGGCATGATGATGACAATGATGCTCACATAAAAGATAAGAATTGAAGCGCAAAGAGAGCATCATGAAACACGTGACAAACACATCTAAGTCTAACATACTTCCTATGCATAGGCATATTGTAAGCAAACAAATTATCAAGGCAAGAAAAAACTAGCATATGCAAGGAAGGACAAAGAGATGATAGCAATCTCAACATAAAGAGAGGTAATTTAGTAACATGAAAATTTCTACAACCGTATTTTCCTCTCTCATAATAATTACATGTAGGATCATAGGAAAATTCAACAAAATAGCTATCACATAACATATTCTCAACATGATCCACATGCATGCAAAGTTGACACTCTTCCAAGATAGTGGGATTAATATTAACTAAAGTCATGACTTCTCCAAACCCACTTTCAATATTATTGCAAACACTATTATCAATCTCATATTCATCATGGGGCTTAAATAAATTTTCAAGGTTATAAGAAGGATCACCCCAATCATGATCATTGAAACAAGTAGTAGACATAGCAAAACTAGCATCCCCAAGCTTAGGGTTTTGCATATTATTAGCAAAATTGACATCAAGAGAATTTATAGGAAAATCATTGCAATCATGCTTTTTATTCAAGGAGTTATCGTGAATCACTTCATAAAGTTCTTCATCACAATTTTCAGATTCACGAATTTCAAGCAAAACTTCATAAAGATAATCTAGTGCACAAAACTCACTAGCAATTGGTTAATCATAATTGGATCTCTTAAAAAGATTAGCGAGCGAATGAGGATCCATAGATATTAGGTTCTCTGTTTAGTAATAAATAAGCATCTATTCCAACCAAACGAGCAAACGAAAGGGCAAGCAAAAAGAGAGGAGGAGATTGGGAAAGAGAGGGCGAATAAAATAGCAAGGACGAAGTGGGGGAGAGGAAATCGAGAGGCAAATGGCAAATAATGTAAATGCGAGGGAGATGGGTTTGTGATGGGTACTTGGTATGTCTTGACTTGAGTGAAGACCTCCCCGGCGACGGCGCCAGAAATCCTTCTTGCTACGTCTTGAGCTTGCGTTTGTTTTCCTCGAAGAGGAGAGGGTGATGCAGCAAAGTGTAGCATAAGTATTTCCCTCAGTTTTGAGAACCAAGGTATCAATCCGGTAGGAGGCTCCTCAAAAGTCCCACGCACCTACACAAACAAACTGGGAACTCGCAACCAACACAATAAAGGGGTTGTCAATCCCTTCACGGCAACTTGCGAAAGTGAGATCTAATAAAGATAGTATGATAAGATAAATATATTTTTGGTATTTTTGATATAGATGCAAAAAGTAAAGATGCAAATAAAGTAGATGGAAAGCAAATATGATAAGAGATAGACCCGGGGGCCATAGGTTTCACTAGTGGCTTCTCTCAAGATAGCATAAGTATTACGGTGGGTGAACAAATTACTGTCGAGCAATTGATAGAAAAGCGCATTGTTATGAGATTATCTAGGCATGATCATGTATATAGGCATCACGTCCATAACAAGTAGACCGACTCCTGCCTGCATCTACTACTATTACTCCACACATCGACCGCTATCTAGCATGCATCTAGAGTATTAAGTTCATAAGAACATAGCAACGCATTAAGCAAGATGACATGATGTAGAGGGATAAACACATGCAATATGATATAAACCCCATCTTGTTATCCTCGATGGCAACAATACAATACGTGTCTTGCAACCCTTTCTGTCATTGGGTAAGAACACCGCAAGATTGAACCCAAAGCTAAGCACTTCTCCCATGGCAAGAAAGACCAATCTAGTAGGCCAAACCAAACTGATAATTCGAAGAGACTTGCAAAGATAACTCAATCATACATAAAAGAATTCAGAGGAGATTCAAATATTATTCATAGATAAACTTGATCATAACCCCACAATTCATCGGATCTCGACAAACACACCGCAAAAAGAGATTACATCGAATAGATCTCCACAAGAGAGGGGGAGAACATTGTATTGAGATCCAAAAAGAGAGAAGAAGCCATCTAGCTAATAACTATGGACCCGTAGGTCTGTGGTAAACTACTCACAACTCATCGGAGGGGCAAGGATGTTGATGTAGAGGCCCCCGGCAAGGGCTCCAAGATGGGATCTCGCGGGTACAGAAGGTTATGGTGGTGGAAATTGTGTTTCGTGGTGCTCCTGGATGTTTTTGGGGTACGTAGGTATATATAGGAGGAAGAAGTACATCGGTGGCCGCCCGAGGGGCCCACGAGACAGGGGGCGCGCCCTACAGGAGGGGGGCGCCCTCCTATCTCGTGGGGCCCTCGGAGCTTTCTTGACTTGCACTCCAGGCTCTCCGGATCAGATTTGTTCCAAAAATAACGCTCCCGAAGGTTTAATTCCGTTTGGACTCCGTTTGATATTCCTTTTCTTCGAAATACTGAAATAGGCAAAAGAACAGCAATATGGGTTGGGCCTCCGGTTAGTAGGTTAGTCCCGAAAAATGATATAAATGTGTAAAATAAAGTCCATAAACATCCAAAAGGAGTAATATAATAGCATGGAACAATCAAAATTATAGATACGTTGGAGACGTATCATGGGTCATATTACCTCATTGATATACGTGAAGCAAATAAGTCACGTACCTCCAAAGAGGAGAGCAAAGAGCCTTGGAACATTGCACATCTCTGGCCATATTATACTTAAGTTATATCAGTATTTTCCTATCTATACATACCTTTTTATCATGTATATACACACATTATGATCAACGAAATAAAGCCGGCATATCTGGATCCCGGAGTTTGTCATTTCGCCTCAAAAGCTGTGTGTTGGCTCTTTATTCTTTGATCATTGGTTACTTGGAGGCTTCCAACTCATCGAGTTTAGCTATTAACATCCCTTTTAACCCAGCATATGTCATCACATATACTTGGTTATACTTGCCTATTAGCTTGATGCTACTCACAACAAGGTGACCCAGTTGTACGCTTGCCGAGTCAATCACACTGATACGTATTATGGACTGTGTTGACCTTGAACACATCAAAGTTCAAACACCGGCTTATGTCACGTGAGAGCCAGCTTCTAGAAAGCAAGGACAAATCAAAAGAGGCTACAAGGCCTGCTTCCACGGGAAAGCAAATTTCAGACTCGAGCCTCGAAAGCCGGTCTTTATGTCGTGCCTCGAAAGCCGGCTTTTTTACTTTAAGTTGTGTTCTATACTATAATATATGTTATTTATTCTATGTATATAGATCTATTTATTCTTTTGCGGGCACCGGCTTTCATGAAAAATACTGGGTCACGAAAAAACCCGGGTCTCAGCAATTTCCACCTGTGCGCTCTATCAAACAACAACACTTAAGGATTTCTGACCACATAATTTTGCCAGGTTGCACCGCAACCCCGGCCAGTCATAATTTTCAGCATCAAATTCCGGTTTAAATCACAACCACGGCCATGGACTTTTCTTTCATCAAAAGACATCATCCGTTCATACGACAAGTTACTACGTACTCGATGGTACTCGCAGACTATACAGTTTTTAGCAAAAAAAATTACAAAGCCGCAACTGGGCCATTTCATCAAGTTTTTCGCCATAGGCTAAGCCGGCGGAGTTCATGGCTAAGAGCTGGCAGTTGGATCTTCTGGGTTGACGTTTGCCTGCTCTTCATCCACAATAGTTGACACTGGGTTTCCAGTCACTAGCTTGTCATGCTTCTCACTCGCCTTCTCCTCGTCAGCCTCGTTGGTCTAGGGGCTTTCATCCACCCATTGAATCGAAGATAAGGCTTCAAAAATCATATCTCCCATAATCAGTTTTGAAGAACTGGCTTCTGAAGCGAAGGCTTGCTTATGGGGCGGGATAAGTTCAACAGGTTGTGGCTATAGCATGCTCTTACATTTGTCGGCTTTCGTATAGCCGACTTGGGCCTTTGTTAAGTCCAAGTTGTCTGCTATTTTTGTGGCTGCCGGTCGGGTTTCCTTCACCCAACGCAGATAATCTTCTTGCAAAAATATCGACTCATCCGTGTTAAGCTATGGGAACCCATCGGCCAGGAGAGTCGGATCCATTTCCGGATGATAAGCTTTAGTCAACGTCAAAGCACTCATTACCCTTTTTCTACAAGCCACCCTTTTCAATTTCCTAGTCCATTCTGGAACAGTCGAGAATTCATTGGTCATGTCCATGATGTGATGAGGAGGGGCCTTGGTATTCTTCACCTCCATAATGCAACGTGCTTCGCCTACACAAAGTTGTTCCAAAAACTTGTAGACGGCTTGAAGCTTCACCAGAGGGAGTCCCATCACATTATGATTTCTGTGGCCTGTTAACACACAATATAAGCATCAATAACCAGGATTTATTAGGCGAGTTGATAACAGGAAGTATGTTCACTTACAAAGATGCCTATGCACATTGGGGTAATATGGCCTTTCAGAGTCTGCAACTCCTGAGCCACCAGCTCGAGTTTTGACTCGGCCTCCTCTGCGCGCTTAAGCAAAGTAGCCTTCTCTTCTTCAAAGGTAGTCTTTGTTTTCTCCAACATGTCTGTGCATGCCATAAGAGATTTTTGGAAGTCTAAAGACAAGCCTTTTGCTTCCTCTCGAAGTTTCTTCTCTTAGCTCACTTCTTTTTTCAAGCCACCAATCTATGACTCGGCTTGGTTCAGCATATCCTGCATACATATTGACAAGTTACACAGATTATTGAAAGTCCCAAGTTACCGCAAGTGCATGGCCTGCCACTTGGGGACTATAGTGCTACTTGTGAACTGCGTTGGGATTTCCTCGAAGAGGAGAGAATGATGCAGTATAGTAGAGATCAGTATTTCCCTCAGTTAAGAACCAAGGTTATCAATCCAGTAGGAGGACCACGCAAAACCTCATGAACAACACCTACACATAAAAGAACAAATACTTGCACCCAACGCAAACAAGGGGTTGTCAATCTCTTGGCGGTTAATTGCAAGGATCAAATCTCGTAGTGATAGATAGGTAAACAAAAACACAAAATAAAATAACGGTCAATAAATTGCAGTAAGGTATTTTTGGATTTTAATATATGACAAAGATAGACCCGAGGCCCATATTTTTCACTAGAGGCTTCTCTCTTGAACATTGTATACGATGGGTAAACAAATTATTGTTGGGCAATTGATAGCAAAGCGCATAGTTATGATGATATTCAAGGCAACGATCATGTACATGGGAATCACGTGCGAGACCAGTAGACCGACTCCTGCCTGCATCTACTACTATTACTCAACACATCGACCGCTATCTAGCATGCCTCTAGAGTATTACGTTCATAAAGAACGGATTAACGCCTAAGCAAGATGACATGATGTAGACAAAGTAAACCCAATCAATATGCATAAACCCCATCTTTTTATCCTTAATGGCAACAATAGAAATATGTGTCATATCCCTTTCTGTCACTGGGATTGAGCACCACAAGATCGAACCCATCACAAAGCACCTCTCCCATTGCAAGATAAATGAATCTAGTTGGCCAAACCAAACAGATATATCAGAGAGAAATACAAGGCTATAACAATCATGCATAAAATAATTTAGAAAAGACTCAAATATATTCATGACTAATCTGATCATAAACCCACAATTCATCGGATCCCAACATACACACTGCAAAAAAGGATTACATCGAACAGATATCCACGAACATCGAGGAGAACATTGTATTGGAGATCAAAGTGACAGAAGAAGCCATCTAGCTACTAGTTGTGGTAAACTGCTCATGCATCATCAGAAGGGTAGCAAGGTTGATGTAGAGGCCCTCCATGATTGATTCCCCCTCCAGCAGAGTACCGGAAAAGGTCTCCAGATGGGATCTCCGAAGAACAGAAACTTGTCGTGGCAGAAAAAGTATTTTGGGTGGCTCGGTAGTGTATTGGGAATATTTGGGAATTTATAGAGCTGAAATTAGGTCAAGAGGTGACATGAGGTGCCCACAATCCTAGGGGTGCCCCCATGGGGCGCGCCTTGCGGGCTTGTCGCCCCCTTGTGGCTCCGCAGGTCTTCTCCTGAAGCTTCTAGGGTCCCTTCTGGTACAGAAAAATCGTCAAAAACTTTTGTAGCGTTTGGACTGCGTTCAATACTGATTTTCTGAAAAGCCAAAAACAAGCAAAAATTAGCAACTGGCCCTGGGCACTAGGTTAATAGGTTAGTCCCAAAAATTATATATATTTGTATAATAAACATTTAAGATTGATACTATAATAACATAGAACAATCTAAAATTGTAGATGTGTTGGAGGTGTATCATACAACGGATTTTGTTTTTATTCGACAAAGGATAGTGGCACTACTATAAGCCCCGAGTTGCCAATACAGGCGACACGGCGCTCGGGGGGCTACATTGTTCAAATATATGCTACAATAAGTGTGAAGTCACATGTCGCTGCAAGCATGCACCACAATACTTGGAGGCTAATGCACTACCATTTTGACTAGTTTCATTGAAAGACCCGGCCAATTACATAATGATGAGCCGGCCCTTGGGGGCTACCATTTGCTCCTGTCAAGGTTCAAAGTTTAAACACAAGCCCCGAATCACTATTAATTAGTAACCCGGCGCTTGGGGGCTACATATGAATACAACTAAGTGTTAACCATATGTCGGGTTAAGGGTATCAACTCAGATTTGATCGGAAGCTCTAAATTAAGTAAGTCTCAAGCAAATCATTACTTTCTTCACTATGACTAGGAGGCTACATATGTGTATGCATAAGAAAGGGGGCAAAAAAGTATACCTCATATTTTCTCTTGAGGGTGTTCACATGGTGGATTCAATCTGTCAGCTTTCAGACAACCGGGTTAGAAAATTCTGATGAAGGGAATTCACGTCCAAGTCTTCGAAAGATGGAAATGAATGGCGTTTTTCCTTTATCTTCACCTGGCGACTCATCTTTGGCTATGATCTTAGCCAAGGCTGTCTAGGTTTCAGGAGTTGGGTCATGGCATTCACCAGTAACTGTCTTGGCCACTGGCTCGTCAGCAGCTAGGTTATTCTTTGGATCTTCTTCTTTTTCCTCCACAACAGGAGGGGAGGCACAAACAAAAAGTCATCCTGAACTTCTGGATTTATCCTGGTGAGCCGGCCTGTCTTGACCAGTTGTGTCATCCTGGATCTCCAGGTTGTCCATTACAACACCATGAGAAGGGATTTCCTCCTCAGTCTCCACTATGGCAGCAGAAGACCCGCCAGCTTTGTTCTTCATAAAAGCTTTGGCTCTGTGTTAACAAAAATATGAGAATTAATGAAGAAGGAAAGATGATGAGAAGTAAACAAAACTTTTTGAAGTTACCCATGGTTGATGTTGAAAGTCGGCACTTGACTAGTGCTGGACCCATCAGACGATGGAGAGGTCGTATGGTAATCCGGTTCAGAGTGACTTGATGGAATTTTAATTTTGACCTGCCTACAGGCAGGATGGTGTAGGGTTAAGAGGATCTTGGAACTGTGCACGATGTGGACAAGGCTAATATGGCAGGCCATCCGACAACTCGCCAGAACTGGTCCGGGTCTTCCTCTTCAAGCTGGCCTCGTGCTGCGTTTTCTTCAAAGATAAGTTATTATCTAAGTCAGTTGTTGGGTGCGAAAATGGTACCTTACTGATCGCATTTCAGGTTCTTCTTTGACCAACGGATTCCAAGTCGGCAGAAGATGGGTTTACCTGTGCCTCGCCGGCTCGGCTACTCCCCGTGTGTTCCTGAGAGGTGTTAGCATCAACGAGTTCATTAAAAAGATGACTAAGAGAGTCAAGTTCTTCTACCTCATTTCTTCCGCCTCTTCCTCTGCAAGTTTTCCATCCATAGGAGGAGTTGGGACCTGTGCAAAAGACAAGCTGACATATTAACTAAGGCGAAAGAGCAAAGTTGTAGAAGTAATAGAAATAGAAGATTAAAATGGTGACTCATCACAGGTGCAGGGTTACCAGCATAAAAAGGGGGAACACCCGCAATGGCAATTTTTTTCTCGTGTCTCATTGAGAAGCTTCTTAATTGCCTTCATGAAATCGTTGGCAGGCAATTCAAATTTACTGAAGCGCAAATCGTCAGTTGGCTCACCCGTGTACTGGTGCATAAGCCGGTTTCTGAGACTAAGCGGCTGGATCCTCCAGCTCATCCAGCAGCAGGTCAAGTCGACCCCAGAGAGCCCATGTGCTATTAAATCATCAATATTCTTGGAATAGAGGAGTTTATGTGCTTCCCTCTACTTCAGCAGAAGCTTAAGCATCAAACTGCTTTGAAGAATCAAGTTGGTCTGGTATGTAACCCGGCAGTTGAGATTGCTGATTTGGCGACGTGTCTTTGCAATAAAACTAGGTTTTGTGCCATCCCTTAGGATGACTCGCAAGTCCTATCTCAGGGAAAGCCGAGTTCCTCCTTCGCTGGATTGTGACTCCTCTTAGTTCCAGACATGGCCCTGCCTTGCGCTCTGTCTGGCGGTTGTAGTAGAAGAATTCTTGAAATAGGCTGATAGATGGCTCGATCTAGAGATACACTTCGCAAAATACTTGGAAGTTACTCAAATTAAGCACCGAGTTGGAATCGAGATCATGTGGCCTGATGCCAAAAAAAGTGAAGGACACCACGGAAGAATTTGGAACCCAGAGGGCAAAAACCTTTGTCCAGGTGATCAGCAAAAATGATAATTTCATTGGACTTGGAGCAGGCCGGGTCTCTTCCTCTGGAGCCCTCCATTCAGTTTGGTTTTGAGCCGGCAATAGACCAGAATTAACCAAGTCATTAAGTGCAAGTTGCGACATGTTTGACTTGGTCCAATTGACGGCCTTTGCTACCTTAGGAGCCATGGTTACAGTGTGCCATAAAACTCAACTACAAGATGAGAAAACAAATTATGAGTCGTTGATACGTCTCCAATGTATTTATAATTTTTGATTGTTCCATTCTATTATAGTATCTATCTTTGATGTTTTATATGCAATTACATATCATTTTTTAGGACTAACCTATTAACTTAGTGTCAAGTGCCAGTTGCTATTTTTTGCCTATTTTTTGTTTTCCAAGAAATTAGTACCAAACAAAGTCCAAGTGCCACGAAACTTTTTAATGATTTTTTTATGGACAAGAGAGACCCTAGAAGCTTCGGGAGGAGACCAGACGAGAAACGAGGAGACGGGAAGGCACTTGGGCGCGTCCAGGGGGTAGGCACACCCAACTACCTTGTGGGCCCATCGTGGCTCCGTCTGACCTAATTCCACCTTTATATATTCTCTAAAATTTGGAAACCAACAGAGAGCCACCCAAATACTTTTTTCGCCACCTCGAGTTTCTGTCTTCGGAGATCCCATCTGAAGACCTTTTTCGGTACTATGCCAAAGGGGAATCGGTCACGGAGGGCCTCTACATCAACTTTGCTCCCTTCCAATGATGTGTGAGTAGTTTACCACAGACCTACGGGTAAATAGGGTACCCATGTTTGAACTGTGCATCGTGGCAACTTGTCCTCTTCAGTAACCTTACGACTCAACTTTATTTGAGAAGAAACAATAGCCACTGAGATTAACTCAAGGCACAACTTTATTTTATTGATAAAAGCAAAATAAATATGAATTTAAGCATGAACGTAACTTAGCTGTTAGTGATGCGACATAAGCTCATAGATCGTCGAGGCTGTCTACAGTGAGTCAGAGATGTCTGTGGTGGCATTGATTATGGTTGTGCCGAACCTAGAGTCGACGTGTCCGGGGTCGACAGCAGGGGCAGATTTAGGGGCTGTTTGGTTTCTGACTAACTTTGCCAAAGGTTGCCACACCTAAAGTTAGGCAAGTTTGACTAACTTAGATGAGTGTTTGGTTCAAGCCGCACCTTAGGCAAGCCATACTTGGACCCCATATGGCATACACACAAAAAATATGGCATGATTCCTTTAAGGTTGCCAACTTGTGGCTCTCATTTTGATGAACTGACCTTAGGTGAGCTTGACAAAAATATGTGGCAAAGTATGACAATGTTAGACCTAAAACCAAACAGCCCCTTAATAAAGCCGAAGATGAGGTGGTCCAAGTCCAAATTGCACGCAGCGACGACGAGGTCGACCGAGTCCTCCTGACCGGACAACCAGCTCATCGGTTTGGCCCATGTGCGTGCTCTATTATACGTACACTCACGTACAAGCTGACTGCCCTTTGCTTTTGTTCAATTGATTGATGTACGTACTTGGCATTTTTTTGGAAAAGTATTCTTTTTGACCGACTGGTTTCCCAGGAAAATCAGCCGCGCGCTGCGTGCTTCACGCGTCCCGTGGGACCGACCCACCACCTTTAGGTCCGAGGCTCCGAGCCACTCGTTCCTTTCTTTCATCTCTTTGCAGTCCGAGGCTCCGAGCCACTCGTTCCTTTCTTTCATCTCCCCTGTCTTCTACCTCTTCTACCTTTGACGCAGTCTTCCATCCCCAATTCTCATTCTCTCGTCTCACTCTGTAGCAGCAGCAAGGCCGGCGACCACCAGAGCTTCCACCGTCTGCGCTACTACCACCGGCTTCTGCAGGGACACACCATCGCCACCGCTGCCGTTGCAAAGACCACGACGCTGTACCCCTACAGATCTCGTCGGCGGCAGGCGCTGCAACGTAGCGTCGCTTGTGGTGGTGACCGCGGGGGCTGCAACCTGCAATTCTCACCGGCGGCGGCAGATGCTGCAACACATCGTCCCTCAACACCCACCGCTACAACTGCAGTAGCCCGCCGACGGCAGGCGCTACAAAGCAACGAGCGCGTTGCTGCCATGGAGCTGCAACGGAGCTTCGACGGGTGTCGTCGGTGCTGCGTTGAAGCTTTCGACAGTGCTACAATGAAACAATGGCGGCGCAATGCAGCACGCGCGTCACGGCGCCGGTGATGATATGCAACACTTGTCGAAGCTTGACGGCGTTGCTATGCACCACTCGCCGGTGCTATCAGTGCTGCTATGCAGCAGCATGCCCACCGTTGCAGAGGCTGCCGGTGCTGCGGTGGAGGCACTAGTGTCGCCGGAGCAGCGGTGCTGCTGCACTGCATCAACGGTGGGGCGGCGCTGCAAAGTCTCATGGTGTCTCCGACGATGCAGGCCGATGGCCGGCGTCGCTGCTGCAGAGAGTTGGCGCAGTGTTTCATCGCTGGGCTTTTTCCTTGGCGTAGATGCGAGAAAGGGGGAAGAGAGAAGCGTCCCACATCGTTTGGATCGAACGACTACGCGAGCTTGAATCAGACGGCTCCGCAGGCGGTTGATCTTTCCGAAAGATCAACCGGATGATGCGTACCAGCCGCCTTTTTTTATAGCAGTTGTGCTGGTCATCTCAAATTGGTCCGAAGAAGTTAGGACTTCATGTGGAGTAGCAATTAATTTTTTTTCAAGCACACGCAAGAGCATTGCGCGCTTTTCCATTTAAGAAGGGAGAAAGGACATTTACAGAGTAATTACACGCGCTGAATGCGCAGTCCACAGTTCTAGCGAATTACAAGCTACGTAATGTCTCGCACCAGCCCACCTAATTTCGCTTGATCCACAATTGAAACTCGCTTTGGATATTGCTAGCTACCACATGCGGCATGAGGGCGATCTTGTCGAAAACCCTCCTGTTACGCTCAAGCCAGAGGAAACGGAACACAAGACAAACCATGGTGTTAACCTTGCGACGGCTTCGACTAGGAACTGCATTGCTTAGCGCCGGCCACCACTCCCTGATAGTGTCGGTTGGGGTTGGAATTCTTCTATGTAGACGACATAAGAGTAAGATGTTGTACCAGACTTCCCTGGCAAAGGAGCAACCAAGCAAAATGTGATTCAGGTTCTCCTCCTCTTGTGCGCAAAGCACGCAACAGTCCGGGTGCTCGAGCTGCCGTCTTGCAAGGCGATCTGCAGTCCACAGCCGATCATGGAGGGCCAGCCAGACAAAAATCTTTATTTCCAAAGGTGCCCATGAAGTCCACAGCTCTGCAGCGCCAGGAAGAAACTCCCGGCCAAGGAAGAAGAGATGATAAGCGCTACTTGCTGAATATGATCCATCAGGTGTTTGCCTCCACCTGAAAGAATCTGGCTTCTCCGACAAGTTCTGCCAGTGATACAAGGCCAGATTTTTAGGACGTCCGCAATGGCATGTATGTCAAGGTTCCCACGTAGATCAGTCATCCACGCCCCATTTGGCAGACTATCGGCAACAGATCGTTGCATGGCAACAGGCCGAACAAACTTAAACAGAGACGGGGCAAGTTGCTGAACACTAGCACCGTTCAGCTAGGGATCTGTCCAAAATCTGATGTTGTTGCCATTCCCAAGCAAGCAATGCAATCCAGCACTGAAGATGCTGTCAACCTCAGCAGGTAGATTAATGTCAAGGCCATGCCAAGGCTTCTCGTCTGCAACCTTCTCGAACCAGCGCCACTTGAGAAGAAGGGCCTGATTCAGTAACCGTAGGTTGTGGATCCCGAGTCCACCATACACTTTAGGCGAGCAAACCAGGTTCCAGTTGATTAGGCAGTTCCCACCTTTGGCCTCATTATGTCCACACCAGAAAAAACCACGTCTGATCTTATCAATGCAAGAGATAAACCACGCCGGCAGATCGAGCACTAGCATTAAGTAGATGGAAGCTGCAGTTAGAGTTGAGTTGATTAGGACAAGTCTCCCGGCCCGACGGAGATAGCGAGCTTTCCAGGTGGGTAAGTAGTCCGCAGTTCTGTCAATGAGAGGTTGGAGAGCAGACTTGGGCAGTCGAGTAACGGACAGCGGCAACCCCAGATAGGTTAGAGGGAATTCCTTGATGGAACAGTCAAGAATGGCAGTCACTTGAGGGATGTCGTCCTTCCTGCAACGGATCAACAAGATGGAGCTTTTTGCCATGTTGCAAGACAATCCAGAGGCGTGCCCAAAAGCAGTCAGAAATTGCACGGTTGTCTCTGCTTCAACCTCATCAGGCCGAATGAGCAAAACTGCATCGTCAGCGTAGACCGATAAGCGGTGATTGATGCCCCAGTGGCTCAGAGGCATGAAAAAGATTACTTTGCTCCCCTTTACGAAACAGGGCAGTCAACGTGTCCATGACGATCATGAATAGAAGAGGAGACACCAGATCACCTTGCCGGAGCCCGCAAGCATGCCAGAAATCCTTGCCAGGGCTACCGTTGATCAGGACACTTGAGCCGGACGTAGACAGAAGGCAAGCCAGGCGAGCAATCCACTTTGGCCCAAAACCATGATGCTTGAGCAGCTTTAACAAGAAAGCCCAGTTAACAGAATCAAAGGCCTTGGCAATGTCAATCTTCATCATGATTGTAGGAACTTGCCGCCGGTGTAGAGTCTTGATCGATTGTTGCACCAATAGGAAATTGTCCACAATGGAGCGGCCTGCGATGAACGCACTTTGATTGGAGTGCACAAGCAGCGGCATGAGCGGAGTAATCCGGATTGACATGATTTTTGAGACAATTTTCCCAATGCTATGAACCAAACTAATTGGCCTGAAGTCCCTGATGTCCACTGCCCCTGGCTTTTTTGGCAGTAATGTGATGTAAGCCTCATTTAAGCGAGCAATGCCACGGCCATCACCAGAGCTGAACGTGCGGATAACTTTGCAAACCACCTCTTTGATTGTTGGCCAGCATGACTGATAGAAACGCAAGGAGAAGCCGTCCGGCCACGGAGCTTTGTCAGGAGGCAGGGAGCTGATAGCATTCCAGATATCGCTTTCAGAGAAGTCGCATTCCAGGTGCGCGGTGTCCACATGGGGGAGGTTCAGGTGCTGAAGATTTAAGCAGTGCTGGCGATGCCCCGGAGTACCAATTAACTTTCCAAAATGAGCCGCGGCAAGGTCGTCCATAGCTTGCTGAGTTGTGGCCTCCACTCCTTCCTTCTGCAACTTGAAAATGTGATTCCGTCGACGACGCGCACTAGCATAAGACTAAAAGAAACCCGTATTTGCATCGCCTTCTTTGAGCCACAAAAGACGGGACTGCTGCCTGGCGATGGTACATTGAAGGGAAGCCAGTCCCAGTATCCTCTTCTTGAGTTGACGACGTAACCAGAACTCTGCATCGGTAAGCGGCCGCTGATCCATAGCAACGTCCATAAGGCGAATGACCTCGTGCGCCATTTGGATTTGCTCCTTGATGTTGCCTATGGAACGTTGACTCCACGCTGACAGGGATTTAGCGGTAGCTTTCAGCCTATAGAACAGATCCAGGAAGGGATCCGATGCAGGCGTAGTGGAAAACCAGCCCGCAGCGACAGCCTCCTGGAACCCAGAAATCTTTGGCCAGTAGGACTGAAAATGGAACCTTCCCTTCCTCTGAAAGTTTACGTTGGTTGCCATCAGCAACGGGCAATGATCAGAGAGCGATGTGGATAGAGCCTGAAGAAGGTGATTCTGATGGGCGAAATCCCATTCCACATATGCAAACCATCGGTCAATTCTTTCAAGAGTAGGAGCCCTCCTCTCGTTGCTCCATGTGTACCGACGCCCTACCAGATCAGATTCCTTGAGCTGTAGGTCATTAAGCAGCCGCCTAAATCTCCCCAACATGCGATGATTGATCAGGTCATTACTCTTGTCCGAGGCGTCGACGGTGAGGTTGAAATCGCCTGCTACCGCCCACAAGCCTGGTCTATCCACACGGATATCACGCAACTCTTGAAGAAATTGCACTTTCAGCTCGTCATCTGTTGGCCCGTATACCACAGTGAGATTCCAGCTCGGGGCATCCAACAAGCCAAGCTCCACAGTTACTGAGAATGTGTCAACTCTAGATGAAGAGACGCTGACCAAAGAGGACTGCCAGGCAACAATGATGCCACCAGTCGTGTTGACGGCAGGCAGCGCAATGAAGGAGTCGTACCTCACACCGAGAACCCTTGAGATGGCGAACCTGTCCACTGCAGCCAATTTAGACTCAACGAAGCAAACAACAGAGGTGTTGGCATCCTCCACAATGGAGCGAATAACAGCGACACGACTTGGGTTATTTAACCCACGGACGTTCCACACGAGCACATTATGATTGCAACAATTCATCGACATTAGAAAGGCCCACACCCACTATCAAGAGACCGCACCCTCAGTACGCCAACACAGTCGGCGCCGCCGGCGCAAACGGCTCCAGAGCAAACAGTTTGGTTAGCGCATCAATGCTAGATGGGGGCAGCGGGTCTTTGAACAGATCAGCATATCTGGCCAAGCAGTCCACAGATGGCTCGTCATCCAAGTGGCAGAAGCCCAATCTGGCCATGAGAACACGTTGCGCGCGTTGCACATAAGAAGATGGCAGTCCCCTGGTAACTTTGGCAATTCTTGCACTTCGACGCAGCTGATCTTCCGGGATGTGGATGCGCGCACGCTTTCCACGCTGGACAGTGGGAAGAGGAAGGAGAGGATCTTCAATGTGAGCCCTAATCTGCTTGATTACTTTGGCCAACTATTGATTCCCATTCAACGGAACAGGCGTCTGTGGGGAGCGAACAGGCCGGGTATGCGCCCTTGGCGAGCGAAGAGAGCGGCCAGCAGAGGAAAGATCAACCGAAAAAAGCGAAGCCGGAGAACCAAATTGTTCCACAGGAGACGGCGAGGCGTCAGGAGTAACCAAGGCAAAACGATCCTAGTTAGTTGGTAGCGGCGACGTGGGAGATCCATCCACAGTGCTGCATGGCTCACGACCGTTGGCTCCACTGGAATGCTGGCACGCGTCAGCAGCATGCAGAGTGCAAGCACTCAGTCCCACCGAGCCTGACCCTGCCTGGGAAGGTAGGGCCGGCAGAAGGCTGGCAGCAACCAGAGGGGGAGCGCCGGCCGCGGCAATTGGTGGGCAGGAATCCCGAGGCACCGGTCCACAAATGGCGCCAACGACAGAATCCTGGTCTGCGTGGTCCCTCTGCGGCATGGAGACAGACGCAAGAGACTGGGCCGACCGTAGCTGCTCTGGAGAATTCTGCACACCAATTGGGAACTCGCTGGTGGGATCCGAGGTGGACCCCTGCTCCGACCCGACCAGCCTGATCCGCTCTGCCAACCCGACTGTGCTGCAGAAGGAATCCATAGGGGCCACTGATTGGCCACCGATTGAGCCCACCCGCTGCTATCTGTCTGGGGTGGAGCCCACCCAACTGTCACCCATAGTGGATGACACACATCCGTCCAAAGCAGGTTGGACCCCACCGACAACCAAAGTTTGAATCTCACCGATGACCAGGGCATCAGCCTCACCGCCGGCGACCGCCCGCCGCCGCCCAAAACCACCACCATTAATCAATTCTTGATCTCCGTGTTGGCCATGTACTAGTACTAGGGCGCTTCAGGCTAGTCATAGTGGGGAGTAACTTAGACTAGTAACATGCATATGTTACTAGTCTATGTTACTACCTCCATAGTGGATAGTGTCATAGATATGGTAACATAGAAGGCTTCATTTATTACTTTGTAGACTCATTTTATATTGAAAACCGCTATGTGATGGTAACATATTATGTTACTTCATTTGCATCTTTCCTCATTAATTACTTGCCACATCATATTTTTTGCCTATGTGGCATGCAAGTTACTACCTATGTTACTCCCACTATGAGCAGCCTCATACATTAGTAGCTGCCGTCGGTGGACATGTCCATTGAACAAAAGAGTAAAAAAACTGATGTTGGAATGCTTTAGCATCGGATCCCTCCCTTAAATAATCCTTGATCTCTGTCTTGAATAACCCGAGGACAAATGTTCTAGCACTTCATTGTCCATACTTTACAATATCTCCATTGGATTTCACTGCAACGGGGGTGGCCATGAGGAGCAAGGAACCGGATCCTCTAACATTACGAAGGAAAGTTAGAGAAGCTATAATATCCTAACTTTCCTTCTTTCTATCCATATGATTATGGCTAAAATGATTTAAACCAATTTGCAAATTGATGATCTACCGTGTACATTTACAGTAATTACATACAAACAAATTGATGGGGAAATAAAATTAATTTTAAATTATTTATATCTACAATAAATACCAATAGTAAACAACCTACTAACTACATACTAACAGTCCCTAACTTTCTTTCTTCATTTTACACTAGGCAAACACTGTAGCACCGTGACTTTCCTTCATAATGTTAGAGGATCCGGTTCCGAGGTGCAGTAGCAGACCTATGGACTCGATCCCGTGAGATCGGCTCTGTACTAATTTGAGTCCATGTAGGACAGCCACTGCGATGATGCTCCCCATGCGTGCTGCGTTTACATCTTTTTTCTATTGTGGGCTTGTGAATTTGCAGGCGCTGAGTACTTATGTTGGGTCAATGTTTTCTTCTCGTCTGGCCTCCTCCTGCCTGTGCATCAGACGAACAGGGCCAGTAGGCACATGTTTCGGCAATGGCACTGTGACGTCTTCGCCTAGTCCAACAGGTACGCACCGCTCCAACTGATCGCCAGGAAGATCGTACTTCGGGGGGCCTGAGTAGATAAATGAGTCAATTACACTGTTGATGTCACAACTTGTCTTGAATGTGCACTTTGGTGCTACAAGTTGTGAGATACGTCAAAGTGGTGAAAAAACTTGGCTCCATCGTTCGCATACGGTGCTTTTCTCAGTTTCGTACGAATCAAGCGCTGACTAAGCAAGACAGCGTGGCGCGGGTCCCATTGGCAGTGACTAGAGGCCGTGGGCTGATGCGTTTGCTATGATTTTCTTAGAACCCCCCTCAGATTTCACGTTTTTGACAAATAAGCCCTCGGGGTTGGTTGTACACAGCTGGCCTTTCCTTTCTGCGTTATTGGCTTGCCTGTTCGACTCCCTCGCCTCGAGCTTTCCTCCCGTCTCTCTCCTATCGATCGTTTGAAGGCGGCGGCGGCGGCGATCTGTAGGACGCGTTGATCGGCGGCGTTGACGACGATGGAACCCCGCCGGCGAGCTCCCGGCGAGGCAGCCCCTATATACAGTGAGCACAGCCCCAACTTTCCCCCTCTATAGCCCCTGTTTTTTTGTAGGGTTTCCATCGGTTGGTTCGCCGACGACGAATGTTGAGTTTTATGTTGATTTCGTCCGCGGATGCTTTTTAGATGGCGTGACATTAAAATCCCCCCTCGCATTCATCCGTGGTGTCATTTGTCTCTATGGTTTAGCATGTGTTTAGAAGGCCCCTTCTTTTTTGCATGAACAAATGGGATATCAGTTAAAATCTGAGTGCTTCAGTCAAGTCAGTATATGTGCGCACAACCCTATATTGTATTTGCCAATCTGTACTTAACTGAATTTTTGGACACTGCTTTAACTGAATTTTTCGATACTGTTTTAACTGAATATTTGAACAGGTTAACTGAATTTTTCGACATTGCTTTAACTGAATTTTTCGACATTGCTTTAACTGAATTTTTCGACACTGCTTTAACTGTACTTAACTGAATTTTTCGACACTGCTATAAATGAATTTTTCGACACTGCTTTAACTGAATTTTTCGGCACTGTTTTAACTGAATATTTGAGCAGGTTAACTGTAAATAACATGTGCATTTTTAATTGAATACTTGACAGGGCTTGTTGTCTGCTCTGTTAATTGAAAACTAGATATTTGCATTGCCTTGTTGAACAGAATTATAATTGTAATGGACTGTTCTTTGTCATCTGAATATGTTTATGCAATGTAGGTGATTTTTTGACAGTGAACCTGCAGTAGATTCTGAGACTGATGAGGAATTTTTTGACAGTGACTATGATGTAGAGGATGGGGATGATGATTTATTTGAAGATCATGTAGACAAAGAATTGGATGATCACAGAGAAAGAGTTACAACATGTGACTATGAAACAGAGCTAGCAGAGGATGCTCTAGATGACCCTCACATTTTGCTATCCAAAGAAGAGAGGGACAAATTGAAGTACCATTTCAAAGGTTTCAATCCAGATACAGATCTGAATGCTCCTGTATTTAAGTTAGGAATGGTGTTTGGTAGTGTGCAGGAGGTCAGACATGCTATAACTTCTTATAGCATAAGAAACAGAGTTGCAATAAAAAAGACAAGAAACACAAGCACTACAGTTGAAGCAATATGCAGTAATGCTTGCCCATGGTACATGAAAGCAGTGAAGGACAGCAGGAAAAACAGCTTCATTATAAAGAAGTATTGTGATGAGCACACTTGCCCTAAGTCATGGAACCTTAAAGGTCTAACTGCTCCATTTTTAACCAAAAAATTCAGAGATGAGTTCAGGGACAATGAGAAGATGTCTTTGAAGAAATTTGAGGAGAAGGTTCAGCAAGAGTACAATCCACACATGGAGTGCCACATACAGTGCACCCACACATGGATCCTACTCAAACACCAGGGTCAATGGTGTTTCTCATGCAACAAATGGTAATGATTTTTTTCTACAAAACATTAAATTTTGATTTCACCATGCAAAACTCTATCTGAAAATTGCTGCCTTGTTTCATACTTAGGAGAGGATAGCATATGTGCCAGTTATGGATCATGGACCTCTTCCAGAATCAGCTTTTGTTACAAATGCTAGAGATAGCATACCCCCTCCCAGGGTTGCCACATCAATGGCAACAGGCAGGGTTAGAAGAAGAGGGGTGACAGAAGACATTCCTGAAGATGTCCCTGAAGCAAGCTACCAGGCAGCTGAAAATGCAAGAGGGAGAAAGAGGAGAGCAATTGGAAGAGGCAGGGGAAATGTCACAGGAGCAGGCAGAGCACCTGGGAGAGGAAATGGGAGAGGGATTGGGATAGCTAGTGGGAGAGGGACTTGGAGTGGTCGTGCCAGAAGGACCGGGAGAGGTCATACAGGAGGTAGGACAGGACCAGGAGCTGGGTTGTGGAACATCATGTTTCCACCAGATGAAGCTAGATCATATGTGCGAGCCGAGGAGGTCCCAGTGACACAAAATGCACCACAAGAGGAGTGGCTTGATGATTTCCAGACCTTATAGAGCAATCTGCATATCAAATTAGTTCATGAATGAACTGGAAAAAAATGCAATCAAGTTTATGTATGAACTTTTGTTCTTTGGATTGTTAGAACTGAATTAGCCCTTTGCTTAAGTTGAAACATGTCAGGAGCTGAACATATCTTTTGGTAGGATGCTCAAATGAATATGACGCTATCCTCTCTAAATTAGTTCATGTATGACTTCTCTGAAGATGATATGATGCTATCCTCAGCACTATGAATATTGAGAAGATGATATGATGCTATCCTGTGCTCTATGATTTCTGTGAAACTATTTTCTTTTCTGAAATTTTACCTCATTTCATATAGAAATGCTTCATGTGGAGTTTTTGATATGATGCTATATTCTGCTCTATAATTTCTGTGAAACTGATGTGCAAATTCTATTTAGAACAATTTTAACAGTATGAGAAATAAAATTAAAAAAATGGTGGTTCTGGGACTCGAACCAAGAATCTGTAGGTGGTACTGTTTTGTCTGTAGCCAATGGGCTACTGTGCAAGTTCTGATCAACTTTGAAAGCTCTTTTCTCTTAAAACAACAATTTTGTTGTTTGTCTGTCAGTTATAAGGAAAGGCCACCTGTGTACAGCCAACCCGGGGGCTTATTTGTCAAAAACGTGAAATCTGAGGGGGTTTATGAGAAAACTCATGCCAAACGCATCAGCCCACGACCTCTGGTCACTGCCAATGGGACCCGCGCCACGCTGTCTTGCTTAGTCAGCGCTTGATTAGTACGAAACTGAGAAAAGCACCGTATGCGAATGATGGAGCCAAGTTTTTCCACCACTTTGACGTATCTCACAACTTGTAGCACCAAAGTGCACATTCAGGACAAGTTGTGACACCAGCAGTGCAATTGACTCTAGATAAATCTGGTAGTTTCGCTGGGTGGACGAAGCTCTTTGATAATACGCAATAAAAAATATTAACTTCACGTGATCAGAAGTAGTACTACTTGAGTTGATGCACTTCAGTGGATCAGCTTCGGCCATTGTGCGATGAGATGGAACACACCATTAGCTCAGAGCATGCTTGGATCCATGGGACTATTTTTAGTCTGACTAAAACTAGTCTCTTTTAGAGGCTAAAGTTCCAATCACCCCTAACTAAATAGAGGCTAGAACTAGTCTTGAGACTAGAAATTTTTAGTCAGGGGAACCCTACTAAAATATGCATTAGCCCTCTCTCTCCTCATTTAATTTCTCTCTTTAACACAGCCGGTTCCCCTCCTTTTCGTTCGTCTCCCCTCGAGCGCTCCTCCCCCCTCCCTGTTCTGTTCGTGGAGGAAGAAAGCAGGGCACCCGCAGGATGCGCCGGCGGCCGCCTCCACCTCCGCTGATCGCCGCCGGCTCGACCTACCGCCGCGCCTCCGTCTCCACCTACCGCCGTGCATCCGCCTCCGCCTACTGCATTAAGGTGAGACTGAAGGCCAAGATCCATCTGCCATGGACGGCGCCCGTTCGATTTCTTTATTTTTGTGCTTGTTTTTTCATTAATCGGATGAGAGTCTTGTCTCAGATCAATCCGCCATGGACGGCGCCCCGTTTGATTTCTTGTCTCAATCGAAATCCTCTGGTGCTGTGGCGGAGGCCATGGACGGCAAAGGGTGGGGCCTGACGCCGCCTCGTCTCCGGGGTGATACTTCCGGTGGCCGCGTTCTGAGGGCCGCGAACGTCGCTGCACCGCGAATGGACCTGGGGATCCTTGACCTCAATGCCGACTGCGGCGCCGCCTCGTACCCCGACATGACCATGTACACGCATATCCTTCAACGGGACAGCGGCTCCGGTCAAGGTTTCCCCCCACAGAGGGCAAGATCAGATGGCTTGCCGCTGCGAGGTCGTCCACCTCGCCAAGGTCTGTCCGTAGCGAGGGCACCAGGTGCTCGCGGCAAGGCCGTCGTGGTGCCGGGGGGAGGTGATGCTGCTGCCATGCGAGTTGCTGCACGTCGTGGGGGTTCAAATGGCGCGGGCAGCAGCAGGCAGCCGTAGGTAGGGCCGATTCCGGTGGATGATGATGACGGCATCGAAGAAGACGAAGATGAAGATGAGAACACGCTGAACTAGCATAGGAAGGTATACAATTTTCTTTGAAATTCTGCTCACACATTTTCTTTGAAACATAGTGATTTAGGCTGTTTACTTATGCATATTTCTCTTAGAGGCCAAAAAGCAAGGCTAATTGGACCGACGAAAATACGTACATTTTGTGTGAGTTAGCTTGTGAGGAGATAGAGGATGGCAATTTTACTGCTAAAGTTTGGACCAGTCAGGGTTACAAAAATATGAAGGAGAAATATTATCAAAAGACAAAATTGTGGCATCCAGGGAGGGAAGTGAAGAACAAAATCCAGAACCTGAAGGGTGTGTACAATGATTGGGTATGGTTGCAGCAACAAACCGGATGCGGCCGCGGCAAACATGGAGAAGTTACGGCAACTACAGCTTGGTGGGAGAGGGAGATCAAGGTACGACAACTAACGCTTTTTCAATGACAAGTACATGAGCAATGAAGACATATGCTAATGTTGTACAAATACTATTTTGCAGAGTAGACCAAATCTCAAGAAATTTAGAAAGGGTAACCCTGAGTACATTGGATTGTTGCATGAGATGTTTCATGAGGTAGCTGTGGACGGTACTTCTGCTTACGTACCTGGGACATCAGATGATACAGAGGCAAACGACAACGATGATGATGAGGATGGCAGCCCAATGAGTACCAGTACCCGCAAGAGGGGTGCCAGCTCAGTTGATTTTAGGAGTACAACAAGTAGTCCTTTAAAGAAAATCAAAATGAACATGGAGAATGGCAAAACTAAGGGTCCATTTTTGAGGACTTTGAAGGAGATCACCACCAGAATGGACGAGGAAGCTGAGACATCAAGCACTATATTGCAGGCAATTGTCGACCAAGGCAAAGAAAAGGCAAAGAGAACTGAGGAGCGTAAGGTAGCAGTAGCTACATGTCAGCAACTTGCCATTGAGTGTGGGGCAGCAGAGGAGTCAATTGAGTACTTTGTAGCCTGTGACTTATTCAAGGACAAACACAATAGGTTTGTCTTCGAGAACATGAAGACCCCTGAAGCTAGGCTCATATGGTTGAAGAGATGGTGCAAAGCAAAGAAGATGTATGACGAAGATGAGTCTTAGCTAGGTTGTCATGTATCCAGTGTCTCCTATTGTGTCATGTTTCCTATGATGAGTTAGGCTAATGTGGACCCTTTATCTGTTGAATTGCTATGTGGACCCTTTATGTTTTGAATTGCTATGTGGACCCTTCATGTTTTGAATTGCTATGTGCACCTAATTACTATGTGTTGAGCATAATTCATATGTTGCAGGATGACTCTAGTGATGGTGATAGTATTGATGAGTCCAGCGAAGAGGAGAGTATTGATGAGGACTCTAGTGATGATGAAGAGGAAGATGCAAGGAGAAATAGAGTGCTAGCCCTACTCCAGTTGAGGCGGAAAAGGCTCAACAATATAGGTATGATCGTCCAAATGTTTGGTTCATATTACATTGAGCGTTTCCTGGATAAGGGGGAAAGGAGGATTTTAAAAGCTAAAGAGTCCGGCTATGAATGGGTAGCAAGAACTCTGGGACACAGAACAGACTGCTATAAAATGTTTAGGATGTATCCACCTGTGTTTCATAAACTACATAATTTGCTAGTGGATTCTTATGGGTTGAAGTCTACTAAGAAGATGTCATCAGTTGAGGCTCTAGCTATGTTTTTATGGATGGTGGGAGATGGCCAGTCCATTAGGCAGAGTGAGAATCGTTTTGTAAGGTCCATAGAGACAGTTGTTAGGAAGTTTAACACAGTATTGCATTGTGTGGTTAAGCTTGCGGCTGACATAATTAAGCCACGAGATCCTGAATTCAGAGTTGTGCATGAGAGGTTAAGAAATGCTTAGTGGCATCCATGGTTCAATGACAGCATTGGGGCAATAGATGGGACTCATGTGCAAGTTGTGGTGCCACCTACCAAGATTCCGCAGTACTTAAACAGACATGGCTACTGTAGTCAGAATGTTATGGTTGTATGTGATTTCGACATGAGATTCACTTTCGTTCTTGCCGGGTGGCCTGGATCGGTTCATGATATGAGGCCCTTCAAGGATGCCCTTAGCCGGTTTAGTCACAAGTTTCCTCATCCACCTCCAGGTACCATACTTCACATTCAGTACATGATTGATTTGTGTATACATTAACATTGAATTTGACTGAAATGCATTGCCATCATTAGCAAAATTTTATCTTGTTGACTCGGGCTACCCCAACAAGGCGGATTATCTTGCACCATATAGGGGATAGAAGTACCATTTTCAAGAGTTCCATCAAGGCACCATGCCGAGAGGTAAAAAAGAGCACTTCAACTACACTCATTCTAGACTACGCAATGTCATTGAGCGTTTTTTTTGGAGTCTTGAAAAATAAGTGGAGGATACTTTTTAAAATACAAAGTTATCCTCTGCACAAGCAAACAAAAATTATTGTTGCATGTATGACGTTGCACAATTTTATCCGCGAAAGTCAGTTGGAGGATAAAGAATTCGACAGGTGTGATAGAGATGAGAATTATCAACCTCTGCTTGAGGAAACAAGGAGGAGGCGTCGTAACAGGAGGGATCTAGAAATGGAGCAAGATTCGGTCGACATGAATCAATTGAGAGATAGAATTGCCGATGGTTTGTTCCAGGGCCATTGAGATCAGTGTCATGTTATTTATTTTCTTGTATATGGACAATACTAATTTCCTTATGTATGGACAATTTTACTTTACTTGTATGGACAATTTTTATTTTCTTGTGTATAGACAAATTTTATTTCATTGCATGGACTGTATGGACATTTTTTTCTTGAGAACAACAGAGGCGGGAGATAGCAGTAGGGGCGGGAGAGGAGTTGGCGGGAGCCAAACTACCGTGGGGAAGGAGTTGGTGGGAGGGACATGTAGGATTAGGGGAGAAGGAGCATAATAAATGCTCATTAAGTTGATTTTAGTCTCTTTAGCATTTGGATCCAAGTATGGGTGAGACTAGCAAGTTTTAGTCCCACTACTTTTAGTCATGGGACTAAAACGTATCCAAGCACCCTCTCGGTCTGCAGGTGGGACTTGTTGGAATAAGCCACGTCGCGTAGTGTGGTCGGGCTCGTCGGGCGCGTCAGATGCGCGCGGGACGGGCGTGACGCACTGGTGATGTCGGGCTCGTCGGGCACGTCGGATGCGCGCGGGACGAGCGGGACGCAGTGGAAGTGTGGCGTATGTGTGTGTATGGGGGCGTGTGGCCATGTCAGGTTCGTAGTGTGCGTGTGTGACGTGCGCGTGTGTGCGTGCGTGGTGGTCAGCCGCGTCAAGCTAGCTAGATAGGTGGTTAGTGATGCATTGGAAGCGGCCGCGGTGTGCGCGTCATGAGCGCGTGAGGCCGGGCATGCAGGACGTGCATGCAGCACAGCGCGAGGCGTGGAGGTTGGGTCTTGTGGAGGAACGGCATGGCCCCATGCACGAGCGGCCGGGTCGGCGGGTGAGCGCGTGCGCGGGTAGTTCGCTGAGTGCGTTGTGTGAGCTAGCTAGACTATAACTTGGCTATGTATCCCGTATGAGAGTTGGTGCTCTGGAATAGTGTAACGGGGCCGTGTGCGGCCGGGTGAAATCCAGTGTATTCTTCTCCGTTTTCTTTTGTGCTCCTCCTTCTACCTCCATCCATCCGTGTGAGAGAGTGGTTCCAACAATTGGTATACAGAGCTTCGGTTCGGGCGATCACCGGCGACCATGGCGCTCGTCCCACACGGCGGCGGCGCGGGCGGATCGGCGACGATCGCGATGCCGGTGTTGACCGCGGACAACTACACGGTCTGGGCCACCAAGGCGCAGGCGATCCTCGACGTCCACACCGTATGGGAGGCGGTGGCGCCGGGCGACGCGGCGGTGAACGCGCGGAAGGACAAGATGGCGCGCGCGTTGCTTCTCGGGGCGTTGCAGGAGGATGTGCTACTGCAGGTGTCGACGAAGCTCACCGCCAGGGAGGTATGGGACTCCCTGAAGGTGAGGTCCGTTGGCGCCGATTGGGTTCGTGCGGCGAGGCTGGCGACGCTGCGTGGCGTATTTGACCGCTTGAAGATGGCGGACGGCGAGGAGCTCGACGTGTACGGCGGGAGGCTCGCGGCGATGGCGGCGAGGTACGCCAACCTCGGGGAGACGCTGGGCGACGCGGCGCTCGTCAAGAAGCTGCTGGATACGGTGCCAGATCGGCTCTTCCCCGTTGTCGCCGGCATCGAGCAGTTCCACGACGTGACGACGATGACGTTCGACGAAGCGCTCGGGCGGCTGCGCGCGTTCGACGAGCGAGTTCGGCGTCGACGGCAAGACAGTGGCGAGCGGGCGGATGGACAACTCCTGTTCACGGCAGCGCAGTGGCGGGCGCGGGAGCGGCAGCACGGCGGAGCACGGGACGACGACGACGGACGTAGCGTGGCGTCGAGGAGCGGCGGCAACAGGCGCAGGCGCTGCTACGAGTGCGGGGAGCACGGGCACTTCCGGTACGAGTGCCCGCAGCCGCGGAAAGGACCAGCGGCGGAGCAGGCTCTCTTAGCTGGTGCCAACGTCGACGACGACGGACACCTCTAGGTCGTGGCTTAGGGTGTGTGTGTTGGAATAAGCCACGTCGCATAGTGTGGCCGGGCTCGTCGGGCGCGTCGGATGCGTGCGTGACGGGCGGGACGCACTGGTGGTGTCGGGCTCGTCGGGCACGTCGGATGCGCGCGGGACGAGCGGGACGCCGTGGAAGTGTGGCGTATGTGTGTGTATGGCGGTGTGTGGCCGTGTCAGGTTTGTAGTGTGCGTGTGTGACGTGCGCGTGTGTGCGTGCGTGGTGGTCAGCCACGTCAAGCTAGCTAGATAGGTGGTTAGTGATGCATTGGAAGCGGCCACGGTGTGCGCGTCATGAGCGCGTGAGGCCGGGCATGAAGGACGTGCATGCAGCACAGCGCGAAGCGTGGAGGTTGGGTCTTGTGGAGGAACGGCATGGCCCCATGCACGAGCGGCCGGGTCGCCGGGTGAGCGCGTGCGCGTGGGTAGTTTGCTGAGTGCGTTGTGTGAGCTGGCTAGACTATAACTTGGCCATGTATCCCGTATGAGAGTTGGTGCTCTGGAATAGTGTAACGGGCCGTGTGCGGCCGGGTGAAATCCAGTGTGTCGTTCTCTGTTTTCTTCTGTGCTCCTCCTTCTTCTACCTCCATTCATCCGTGTGAGAGAGTGGTTCCAACAGGACTAGAGGTGCGAGTCCCACTACAATCCATCTGGTCTCAATACAATTTGGTGTTGGGCATCCTCATCAAAATAAACTCAGATTATGTGAGAATAAGTGGGCATCCACTTAACAGGCAAGCTGGGCTCCTTGGCTCATTAACATTGCTGAATTCAGACTCGTCGTGGTCCTAGTGGAGCACGTCGTGATGTCCCATGTCTCCTCATGAGCAGAGATGATGACTCTCATGGTCATGGAGCCGTAGGTGTTGAGCTGTGTGAACTCCACCAGAACGACGACGAGGTGATCGGAGCTGTGGGAAGTGGACGCGGCAGCTGCGAGAGCACGACGCCAACATATTCGGCCGGGGATCCGGCCATGTGCACCTGCGGGACGAGCCTCCTAAGGCCTTCTCTTTCTCTATAAAACACGAGCACAGGCGTGTGCAGCTAGCCTGGACGCTGACACAATGATGGAACCGCTTCTACCGTGCTCCTTGCGCACGCGGTGGCTGCACTGCTGCGCGCGGTCGTCACTCACCGGCGGGCGCCTGCGGTGCTACCTACGGACTACGCGTGCCACAAGCCGTGCGACGACCGGAAGGTGAGCACGGAGGTCGGCGGCAGCTTGATCCTGCGCAACAAGCGGCCCGGCCTCCCCGAGCTTCGGTTCCTCCTCCGCGTCATCGTCCGCTCCGGCATCGGCGAGCACAGCTATGGCCCGCACAGCATCCTCAAGTGCCGCGAGGACTCACCCACCCACCGGGACGCGCTCGACGCGATGGACGTCTTCTTCGATGAGGCCATTGTTGAGCTATCCGTCAGGACCGGCGTGGCTCCCGCGGACGTCGACGTGCTCGTCGCCAATGTCTCCCTCTTCTCCTCGGCCTCGTCGCTCGCCTCAAGGGTCGTGCGACGCTTCGGCATGCACGAGGACGTCGTCGCGTACAGCCTCTCCGGCATGGGGTGTGGCACCGGCCTGGTCATGCTCGACCTCGCACGCAATGCGTTGCAGGCGCGGACGGAGTCCACACTGGCCGTCGTGGTCTCATTCGAGTCCATCGCTCCCACCTGGTACGCCAGCACCAGTCGGTCCATGATGCTGGGCTACTGCCTCTTCCGCTCCGGAGGGGCCGTCGCGCGTCGCCGATGCCGGCCATGGCGTGCCAGAGCTAGCAGAAGTAGACATCGTGATGTAGGGTAGAACCCTAAAAGCCCGATTTTTCATGATTGGAGGGGATCCTACGAAGAACAGAAAGAACACGAGGAGAAATCATGAGGAGAAACACAAGAGAATCACTCAAACCAACAAGATATAGTCACACATATGCTAGATCCTCGAAACACAAAGAGTGATACACGATTCAAAGTGAACAAAGGACGATACAAAAAGTCTTCTTCGTGAGGAGGTCTTGAAGGGCCTTCCCGTGATGTGGTCTTGAATCCGCTTGGGGGATCTTCTCCGAGGAGGTCGTGAGCTCCGAGGAGAAGTAACCAAGTGGATGAGCAAAGCTCTCACACAAATATGAGCTAATCATTTGCTAACCCTAACTAGGAGGAGGAGGAGGAGGTCTATTTATAGTCTAAGTGCAAAAGGGGCGGAATGAAAGGGTACATGGGCCCCGGGCCTGAAGCTGCGCACACACAGGCAGCGGACGTCCGATCTCTACCGGTCGTACTATCGCTCGCGAAGGTCCGGACGTCCGGTAGGGCTCGGACTTCCGCTAATTTCATTCTGTAACGGTGGTAACGGACGTTCGGAGATGGCCGGTCGTTCGGAGGCGTCGGATTTCTGTTGAAATGCTTCGGGTGTGGAACTGCCAGTCGTCTAGTGGGGGTCGGACGTTCGCTCGCTGGGAAGTGTTGCTGGACGTTCGGTCCTGGGCGGACGTCCGCTCGCTGTAGCTTTCATAGGCTGGGACTTGGGTCGGCTGGGCTTTCAGGCGCCGGACGTCCGGACCTGGTCGGACGTCAGCTGGCTGGAGCGTCAGGCGCCGGACATCCGGTCCTGGGCGGACGTCCGCTCGCTGGAGCTTCTTCGGTAGCTCTTCTTCTTGTCCTTCGTACTCGGTGTTCTCGCCGTCTTGTCCATTGGATGTAGCTGCTCTGTGGCCTTCTTTCAAGTACCTCATCACACATAGTGTTTCCGCTTGAGGTAGTAGCCATGTCTCATGTGTAGAAAGTGGGAGTTCGGAGAGGAGCGAGTGCACCTTATATTCGATAGCCTTTGCTTGAGCTCTTGTCATTGGTCCAAGTGGTGCGTGGGAGATGTAGATACGTCCATGGGGATGATCGTGGGATGCTCCGCATCATCCCCCCCCCCCTTGGGAAAGATCCGACCTTGGATCGAAAGCTTCATCACCATGGTATGGCGAGAGGTCTTTGACATTGAAGATGTCGCTCACATTGTACTTGTCGCTTGGGAGGTCGACCTTGTAAGCGTTGTTGTTGTAGCGTGCTAGCACCTTGAAGAGTCCTTCGGCTCGGGGTAGAAGTTTGGACTTTCGTTCATTGGGAAGCGTTCCTTGCAAAGGTGTAGCCACACAAGATCTCCGATGTTGAATATCATGGGTTGCTTGTTGATGTTGAGCTTGGTCGCGAGTCGTTGTACTTGGCGCTCAATGGTGTGGCTTGTATCTTCATGCATCTTCGTGAGGTAGCTTGCTCGCGCACTTGTGTCCATATTGATGCGCTCTTGTAGTGGAAGAGGAAGAATGTCCAATGGGGACAATGGGTTCAAACCATAGACGACCTTGAAGGGGGACTTGCCGGTTATGGAGTGTCTTGCACGATTGTAGGCGTACTCGGCGATGGGTAGGCACTCCTCCTACTCCTTGATGTTCCTCTTGATCAACACGCGCAGTAGAGTGGAGAGTGTTTACTTCGTCACCTCCGTTTGGCCATCGGTTTGAGGATGGTATGCCGAAGAGAACAAAAGCTTGATTCCGAGCTTGGCGCATAGTCTTCCAAAAGTAACTCAAGAACTTGACGTCGCGGTCCGAGACAATCGTCTTTGGCACTCCATGGAGGCGCAAGATTTCCCTACAAAAAAGATTTGCAATATGTGAAGCATCGTCTATCTTGTTACATGGGATAAAATGAGCCATCTTAGAGAATCGGTCCACAACAACAAACACAGAATCCTTTCCATTTTGAGTTCTAGGAAAACCAAGTACAAAGCCCATGCTAATGTCTTCCCAAGGTTGATAAGGAATAGGAAGGGGCATCTAAAGACCATGGGATTAAGCTTTTGACTTAGCTTTGTGACATGTAGAGCATTGGTTGGTGAAGCGTGAGACGTCGCGGAACATCTTGGGCCAAAAATAGTTCTTGGAGAGCGTAGCGAATGTCTTGTCGCGTCCAAAGTTTCCCATTAGTCCGCCTCCATGAGCCTCTTGCAAATGGAGAAAACGAAGAGAAGACTCGGGAATGCAAAGTTTGTTAGCTCTCATAAGGTAATCATCCTTGATGTAATAGCATTCCCAAGAAGTATGCGTCAAACACTTGGCATAAGGAATAGCAAAAGTAGGATCATGCGCATACAAGTCTTTTATGTGCTCAAAGCCAATGAAACTCAATTCAAGTTTAGTGACAAGCATGCATATGCGGGAAAGAGCATCCACCACAACATTTTCCTTACCTTTGATGTACTTGATAACATAAGGAAAAGACTCAATGAATTCACTCCACTTAGCATGACGCTTGTTCAACTTAGTTTGACCCTTTAGGTACTTGAGTGTTTCATGATCGGTATGGATGATAAATTCATGAGGGCGAAGATAATGTTCCCATTCACGCAATACTCGCACTAAAGCATATAGCTCTTTGTCATAGATGGGATAATTGAGTTGCACTCCAGAAAGTTTCTCGCTAAAGTATGCTATGAGGCACTTCTCTTGCGTTAACACACCTCCTATGCCATTACCATTAGCATTGCAATGAATTTCAAAAGGTTTGTCAAAGTTGGGTAATGGAAGCACGGAGCATGAGTAAGCAAATTCTTTAGCTCATTAAATGTGGTATCTTGGGATGGTCCCCAAACAAAAGGCACATTTTTCTTACTCAAAGAATTCAAAGGTGAAGCAATGGTGCTAAAATCCTTCACAAATCTATGATAGAAACCGGATAAACCAAGAAAACTACGCACTTGTTGCAAGTTGGTTGGTTGGGGCCAAGTTTTAATATCATTGATCTTAGATTCATCTACATGAACACCCTTAGAAGACACAACGAAACCCAAGAAAACAAGCTTATCAACACCAAAAAGGCATTTGTCCATATTAGCATAAAGGTGCTCTTTCCTAAGAGTTTGCAACATGGTTCTAAGATGGGTGACATGATCTTTGAGGGATTTGCTAAAGACAAGAATATCATCAAAATAGACCACAACAAATACACCAATATAGGGTCGAAGAATAAAGTGCATGACTCTCATGAAAGTACCGGGTGCTTCGGATAAACCCATTGGCATAACAAGCCATTCATATAAGCCAAATTTGGTCTTAAATGTGGTTTTCCATTCATCACCTTCTTGGATGTGTATTTGATAGTAGCCGCTCTTAAGATCAATCTAAGAGAAGATGCTGGCTCCGCTAAGCGCGTCAAGCATATCATCTAAGCGTGGAATAGGGTAATAATATCTACCAGTGATAGCATTGATGGGACGACAATCCGAACACATGCGATAAGTGCCATCTTTCTTAGGAACAAGATTAGCAGAGTGGCACATGGGCTCAAGCTTTCACGTACATGACCGTTGTTGATGAGTTGTTGTACTTGCTGTTGGATCTCCTTAGTTTCCTTAGGGTTGATGCGGTAGGGAGCCTTGTAGGTAGAGGTGCTCTGGGGATGAGGTCGATTCGGTGTTCAATGCCTCATAGTGGTGGTAGTCCCGGAGGTAGCTCATCGGGGAAAACATCTTGGAATTCCTGCAAAAGAGAAGACAACACTAAAGGTAGATTGTGAGAGGTGTTAGTTTTTGGTGCCTCGTCCTTGCACAAAAGGACATAGTGCATAACACTTGATGGGTTCTCACGCACTTCTCTCATCTCAACTTTTGGTGGCAAATAAGTTTTTCTTGTCGCTCATCGTGGAGGCACTCAATTTTGGCTTGTGGCACTCACTCTCTTTTGGGTGGGTCACTCTCTCACTCTTTTCTCCATTATGGGTGGCTTGCTTGCCAGCGATCAGTTGACTTGGAGCCATAGGTCGTAGCACGTACTCCTTTCCTTTCATCTTGAAGCTATAGTGATTGGTACGCTCGTTGTGGATGACGCGTCGTTCAAATTTCCATGAGAGACCAAGAAGGAGGTGGCAAATGGACATAGGAACGACATCACACTCCAAGGTGTCTTCATATGCTCCAATCTTGAAGGAAACTTTCACTGTATGCTCGACTTGGATAGTGCTGGAGTCGCTTAGCCATTGAACCTTGTAGGGGTGCAGGTGCTTCATCTTGACCAATTGGAGCTTGGAGCATAGTTCTTCACTTGCCAAGTTATGGCAACTACCTCCATCGATGATGACCTTGATGGACCTTCCATTGATGGTGGCCTTGGTGTGGAAGATATGGCATCTTTGGTCCTCATCTTGTTGATGTTGAAGAGTCAAGACTTTGGAGACAACAAGAGCGGGGCTGGAATCCTCATCACAAAAGACTTGATCATCTTCATCTTTGTTCACGCGCTTGTGCATGGCTACTTGCTCAAGGGATTCCATCTCCTCTTCACTCATGGAGTCATAGGTTCCATCGTTGTTGAAGATCATTGTGCACTTGTTGGTACAGCCAAAGGACTTGTGGCCTCGGCCGCCGCATATGAAACACTTGATGGAACTTGTCTTGACGGTCTCATCGGTTGGAGTAGATGATGAAGCTCTTGGCTTGAAGGTGCTTGTAGTGGGAGGACGACTTGAGGTTGTCGAAGTTTTCTTGTAAGTTGACTTTTCACCGTTGCTTGTAGGTGGCTTGGTTGAGGTAGGAGTTGTTGGAGTCGTTGAAGCTTGGTTGTTGGGGAAGCCGTAGCTCTTGGAAGAGTACTTGGCGTACTTGAAGTCATCTTGCACTTGACGTTCCGCTTTGGTAGCTTGATGCACTAGCTTAATGAGATTGGAGTAGGGTTGGAAGTCAGCAATCTTCTTGATGGGATGATTGAGGCCATTCAAGAAACGGGCCATAGTTTGCTCATCATCTTCTGTGACATTAGCTCGTATCATGGCAATCTCCATTTCCTTGTAGTATTCTTCAACGCTCTTTGTTACTTGCTTGAGGAGTTGGAGTTTCTTGAAGAGGTCACGGTTGTAGTATGTTGGCACAAAGCATGCTTGCATGACATCTTTCATTTCATGCCATGTGGTGATTGATGGTTCACCTCTTGCTTCTCGGTGCTCTAGGACTTGTTCCCACCATATGAGCACATAGTCTTGGAACTCAAGGTATGCCATAGCGATCTTCTTCTCTTCCTCATAGTTGTGGAAGCGAAAGATCTTGTCGACCTTCAATGCCCATGAAAGGTACTCTTCGGGATCATTGCTTCCATTGAACTTGGGCATGGTGAACTTGACCTTGCCATAGTGTTGCTCTTCATTATGTTGAGGTCGAGGGTGATGATGACACCCTTGACACAGATGATTGTCAACCTCATATTACTCTTGGCATGGATGATTTCCATAGTCATCATGCTCTTGGTGAACTTGAGGTTGTGGTGGAGCTTGTCGAGCTTGAGGAACTTAACGATGCACTCTTGCTTAATAGTTTTGCTCTTGAATTTCTTCGCGAAGTGCTTCCTCTTGATTGCGCGTATCTCGGTTGTGATTGGTGATGACTCAACTTGACTCTCGAAGGGCATGTTACGCCTCAAGTGCTTGTGCTTCTCGTTGTTGTTGTTGAAGACGTTGAGCCTCGGCATCTTGTTCGTCTTGGTGTTGGCGCGCTCGCTCTTCCTCTTGGTGATGTTGATGTTGCCTTTCTTGTGCTTGTGCAAGAGTAGCTTGTCTTTGGCGATGACGATGTGCTTGCTCGTCGAATTGCTCTTGTGGATGATTGTCGTTTAGAGGATTGCAAGTTTCTTGATGGTCTTGGCGCGCGGCTCGACGTAGAGTGTTTGATGTCGGTGTACTTGAGCCGGAGAGTGTGTCATCAAAGTGTCGACTCGAGCAGCTCCGTCTTGAGTAGGACGGAGTGGTAGGAGAGCGGTTTACCAACAAGGCATGAATCTCGTCCATTCTTGCATCGTTCTCTTGTTTGTGTGCGTCGAGCTTGTTGTTGAAGTAGTCTCTTGTTCATTGATCAGAGAGTCACAAGTCGGTGGCGAGATTGTCGATGTGGTCACTCATTGGTTGTTGTTCTTGATGGAAAGCTCTTTGTGCACCGAAGAGGTGGCTCTTGGTGGCATAGGATGACATGTCGTCGTCTTGCTCGATGAAGAGTGGGTTGGTAGAAGAACTTGGCCTATCCATCATTCCAAGCAAATATGTGAGTGGGAGAAAGAGAAGAACTTATACCAAATGTACCTTGACCGATGTTGAAGATGGATCAATGATCACTCAAATGTGGAACAAGGAAATAGCACAATTGGTACCAATTCTTGTCGGTTCTCTCACCTACACAAGTAAAAGCTTATGGTGGAGCTCGGTTAGGATGGTGGCACAAAATTTGATGCAATTGTTCGTGAGCCTCAATAATGTTGGAAAATATTCACAAATTTGCAAATGCAACAAGTATACCAATAGCAAGATATGGTACCCGGAAACACACACACACAAATAGATAAGTGGGATCGTGCAACCAAGGAATGAGCCAAATGTGGAATCCACGAAAATGCTCTTGTTGCACAACACTAGAGAGACGCTAGCACGATTGCACAATAGGCAGATACGAAACTTGTGCACAACCTACTAAGCAAAAACGCAACGACTTCTATCCCGAGTATGTTATAAGTATGGTATTCCGGTGATATGATCCAAGGTGATTGAGTGTGACAATCTTAATATAGTATGATGCTATGGTTCTTGCTTATAAGCTCTTTTCTTATCTTTCCCTTTTGCTTAAAAGCTTGTTTGGCTCTTTCTCTTGTGAGCTCTTTTCTCATGCAAAACTTCACGAACCAAGATAGCAACTGTGTATGCGATGACAACTTTGTGACACAAGAGATGATACCAAGATATGCACCACGATGATATGGTATGTATGCTATGGGAAGTATGATCACTAATATGCACAAGTCACGTTGCCTGCAATACTCAAAGACTAGTCTCGATAGGTAAGCAACGCAAAATTGGGCTATGGTGGTTATCAATGTGATACGTCTCCAATGTATCTATAATTTTTTATTGTTCCATGCTATTATATTATCTGTTTTGGATGTTTGATGGGCTTTAATAGGCTATTTTATATTATTTTTGGGACTGACCTATTAACCGAGGGCCCAGTTTCAGTTTCCATTTTTTTTGCCTATTTTAGAGTTTTGCAGAAAATGAATACCAAACGGAGTCCAAACGGAATGAAACCTTCGCGATGATCTTTCTTGGACCGAAATCAAACCAGAAGACTTGGAGATGAAGTCGGGGAGGCAACGAGGCGGCCACGAGGCAGGAGGGCGCGCCCAGGGGGGTAGGCGCACCCCCATCCTCGTGGTTCCCCTGACTAGGTCCTTCACCTATATATACTCTTATACCCTAAAAACGTCAGGGGTAGCCACAAAACCACTTTTCCACTGCCGCAACCTTCTGTACCTGTGAGATCCCATCTTGGGGCCTTTTCCAGCAATCTGATGGAGGGGGATTCGATCACGGAGGGCTTCTATATCAACACCATTGCCTCTCCGATGAAGCGTGAGTAGTTTACCACAAACCTTCGGGTCCATAGTTATTATCTAGATGGCTTCTTCTCTCTCTTTGACTCTCAGTACCAAGTTCTCCTCAATGTTCTTGGAGATCTATTCGATGTAATATTCTTTTGCGGTGTGTTTGCCGAGATCCGATGAATTGTGGGTTTATGAACAAGATTATCTATGAATATTATTTGGTTCTTCTCTGAATTGTTATATGCATGATTTGATATCTTTGCAAGTCTCTTTGAATTACTGGTTTAGTTTGGCCTACTAGATTGATCTTTCTTGCAATGGGAGAAGTGCTTAGCTTTGGGTTCAATCTTGCGGTGTCCTTTCCCGATGAGAGTAGGGGTAGCAAGGCACGTATTGTATTGTTGCCACAGGATAAAAAGATGGGGTTTTCATCAGATTGCTTGAGTTAATTCCTCCATCTTGCTTAATGCGTTACTCCATTCTTTATGAACTTAATACTCTAGATGCATGCTGGATAGCGGTCGATGTGTGGAGTAATAGTAGTAGATTTAGGCAGGAGTCGGTCTACTTGACATGGACATGATGCCTATGTTCATAATCATTGCCTTAGAAATCGTCATAACTATGCGCTTTTCTATCAATTGTTCGGCAGTAATTTGTTCACCCACCGTAATATATGCTATCTCAAGAGAAGCCACTAGTGAAACCTATGGCCCCCGGGTCTCTGTTCCATATTATTGAATCTCGTTTACATCTTGCTAGTTTTTGATCTACTATTTTGCAATTTTTACTTTCCAATCTATAAACCAAAAATACCAAAAATATTTACTTTACCGTTTATCTATCTCTATCAGATCTCACTTTTGCGAGTGACTGTGAAGGGATTTACAACCCCTTTATCACGTTGGTTGCAAGTTCTTGATTGTTTGTGCAGGTATTCGGTGACTTCTGCGTCGTCTCCTACTGGATTGATACCTTGGTTCTCAAAACTGAGGGAAATACTCATGCTACTTTGTTGCATCACCCTTTCCTCGTGAAAACTAACGCAAGCTCAAGAGGTAGAAAGAAGGATTTCTGGCGCCATTCCGGGGAGATCTATGCCAAGTCAAGCCATACCAAGTACCCATCATAAACTCTTCTCCCTTGCATTACATTATTCGCCATTTGCCTCTCGTTTTCCTCTCCCCCACTTCTAAAACGATTTTCGAAAACCTTTTCCTTTTCTTCGCCCCTCTTCCGTTCATCTCCTTTCGCTTGTTTCTTGTTTTCTCGTTTGTTAGTTCGGTTTGTTGCCTTCATGTCTGAAATTGGGGAGGTTATCATTGAAGAGGATAGTCGTAACGATGGGGGGAACTTTGATGCTTGCGATAATGCTCACAAAGAACCTACTATTTTGCACACTAAAAAGTTCTGCTTTGGTAGTGGTAATATTATTGGAAAAGGGGTTATTCAAGATTTGTTTACTTGTGCTGGTGCTTTGCCCACTATGGGCAGGACTATTCTTCATAAACTAGTAGTCTTGCAAAAGCTATATCTTTGCTCATAGTTGAACTTGAAAGACAATTTATTCACATGCATCTTTGCATGCAAAGGATTTTTCTAGAGTTTTCTAATATTGAGAATTCTTTTGTTAAGAGGGCTGCTACCATCTTTCTAGCACACGAGTTTAGGGGCTAATGAAATTTTTGCGTGTTATAGGGTGGACACAGGTCATCCTCCCATAGAAGCAATTCTTTCTAATCAAGAAGACATAATGCGTTTACAATCCTTAGGTCATGTTGCTTATAATGAAAATCTTAGAAAGAGGGTTCCTACCGATGTTCTAGTTGATAGAACTTCTGAACTTAATGATAATTTTGCTATTCAGAATAATGGGTTGGGTTTTCTTCTTGAACAAAGGCTCATAACTTTTTGCCAAAAGAACACTTACAATGATAAGTTGGTGGTACAATATGAAGGGCCAAAGGAGGAACCAATTCCTCCCGATCTTGATCTTGGGGACTTTTGTTCCATTAAATTTAGCCCTTTTGATTCCTTTTGCTTGCCTCAAAGAAAAATTGTTGCTGAACGTAGGGAGTACGAGATGAGTTTTTGAGATTTGCCCTATCATTATTATGGCAATACCTAGATCTATTCTTGTTTCTATGCCTAGCTAGGGGCGTTAAACGATAGCGCTTGTTGGGAGGCAACCCAATTTTATTTTTGTTCTTTACTTTTAGCTCCTGTTTAGAAATAAATAATTTATCTAGCCTCTGGTTAGATGTGGTTTTATGTTTTAGTTAGTGTTTGTGCCAAGTAGAGCCTTTGTGAAGACTTGGGTGAAGTCAATGCGATCTTGCTGTAAAAAACAGAAACTTTTGCGCTCACGATAATAGCTGTCATTTTTTACAGAAGAGTGCTTTTAGGTTGATTATTTTTGCAGAAGATTAATAGACAAATTATTCACGATAAAAAATTTATGTCAGAATTTGTGGAGTTATAGAAATATCCTAAAGTTACAGATTACTACATACTGTTATGTTTTTGACAGATTCTGTTTTTCGTGTGTTGTTTGCTTATTTTGATGAATCTATGAGTAGTATCGGGGGGTATGAACCATAGAGAAGTTGGAATACAGTAGGTTTTACACCAAATAAAGAATGAGTTCATTACAGTACCTTGAAGTGGTGATTTATTTTCTTATACTAACGGAGGTCATGAGATTTTTTGTTGAAGTTTTGTGTTGTGAAGTTTTCAAGTTTTGGGTAAGGATTTGATGGATTTGGAATAAGGAGTGGCAAGAGCCTAAGCTTGTGGATTCCCAAGGCACCCCAAGGTAAAATTCAAGGACAACCAAAAGCGTAAGCTTGGGGATGCCCCGGAAGGCATCCCCTCTTTCGTCTTCGTCTATCGGTAACTTTACTTGAGGCTATATTTTTATTCACCACATGATATGTGTTTTGCTTGGAGCGTCTTGTATGATTTGAGTCTTTGATTTTTAGTTTACCACAATCATCCTTGCTGTACACACCTTTTGGGAGAGACACGCAAGAATCATGATTTATTAGAATACTCTATGTGCTTCACTTATATCTTCAGAGCTAGACAATATTGCTCTAGTGCTTCACTTATATCTTTTTAGAGCATGGCGGTGGTCTTATTTTATAGAAATTGTTGAACTCTCATGCTTCACTTATATTTGAGAGTCTTTTAGAACAGCATGGTAATTTGCTTTGGTTATAAAATTAATCCTAATATGATGGGCATCCAAGATGGGTATAATAAAAACTTTCATATAAAGTGCATTGAATACTATGAGAAGTTTGATTCTTTATGATTGTTTTGAGATATCAAGATGGTGATATTAGAGTCGTGCTATTAGAGTAGTTGTGAGTTTGAGAGATACTTGTTTTAAAGTTTGTGATTCCCGTAGCATGCACGTATGGTGAACCGTTATATGATGAAGTTGGAGCATGATTTATTTGTTGATTGTCTTCCTTATGAGTGGCGGTCGGGGACGAGCGATGGTCTTTTCCTACCAATCTATCCCCCTAGGAGCATGCGCGTAGTACTTCATTTTGATAACTAATAGATTTTTACAATAAGTATGTGAGTTCTTTATGACTAATGTTGAGTCCATGGATTATACGCACACTCACCCTTCCACCATTGCTAGCCTCTCTTGTGTCAGACAACTTTCGCCGATACCATACACCCAGCATATACCTTCCTCAAAACAGCCACCATACCTACCTATTATGGCATTTCCATAGCCATTCCGAGATATATTGCCATGCAACTTTCCACCATTCTGTTTATTATGACACGCTCCATCATTGTCATATTGCTTTGCATGATCATGTAGTTGACATCGCATTTGTGGCAAAGTCACCGTTCATAATTTTTCATACATGTCACTCTTGAATCATTGCACATCCCGATACACCACCGGAGGCATTCACATAGAGTCATATTTTGTTCTAAGTATTAAGTTATAATTCTTGAGTTGTAAGTAAATAAAAGTGTGATGATCTTCATTATTAGAGCATTGTCCCATGTGAGGAAAGGATGATGGAGACTATGATTCCCCCACAAGTCGGATGAGACTCCAGGCGAAAAATAAAAAAATAAAAAGAAAAAAAGAGTCCATAAAAAGAGAAAAGGCCCAATAAAAAAAGAGAGAAAAAGAGAGAAGGGGCAATGCTACTATCCTTTTTTCACACTTGTGCTTCAATGTAGCACCATGATCTTCATGATAGAGAGTCTCCTATGTTGTCACTTTCATATACTTTCGGGATTTTTTTATTAAAGTGCCCTAGGTCTTCATGAGCAAGCAAGTTGGATGCACACCCACTTAGTTTCTTTTGTTGAGCTTTCATACACTTATAGCTCTAGTGCATCCGTTGCATGGCAATCCCTACTCACTCACATTGATATCTATTGATGGGCATCTCCATAGCCCGTTGATACGCCTAGTTGATGTGAGACTATCTTCCTCCTTTTTGTCTTCTCCACAACCACCATTCTATTCCACCTATAGTGCTATATCCATGGCTCACGCTCATGTATTGCGTGAAGATTGAAAAAGATTGAGAACATCAAAAGTATGAAACAATTGCTTGGCTTGTCATCGGGGTTGTGCATGATTAAATATTTTGTGTGATGAAGATAGAGCATAACCAGAGTATATGATTTTGTAGGGATAGCTTTCTTTGGCCATGTTATTTTGAGAAGACATGATTGCTTTGTTACTATGCTTGAAGTATTATTATTTTTATGTCAATATTAAACTTTTGTTTTGAGTCTTTCGGATCTGAACATTCATGCCACAATAAAGAAAATTACATTGATAAATATATTAGGTAGCATTCCACATCAAAAATTCTGTTTTTACCATTTACCTACTCGAGGACGAGCATGAATTAAGCTTGGGGATGCTTGAGACATCTCCAACGTATCTATAATTTTTTATTGTTCCATGCTATTATATTTTTTGCTTTGGATGTTTAATGGGCTTTAATAAGCTATTTTATATTATTTTGGGGACTAACCTATTAACCGAGGGCCCAGTGCTAGTTTTTGTTTTTTTTGCCTATTTTAGAGTTTTGCAGAAAAGGAATACCAAACGGAGTCCAAACGCAATGAAACCATCGTGATGATCTTTCTTGGACCGAAAGCAAACCAGAAGACTTGAAGATGAAGTCGGAGAGGCAACGAGGCGGCCACAAGGCAGGAGGGCGCTCCCAGGGGGTAGGCTCGCCCCCCACCCTCGTGGGCCCCTCGTGGCTGCCTTGACCTATTTCCTTCGCCTATATATACTCTTATACCCTGAAAACATCAGGGGGAGCCACGAAACCACTTTTCCACCGCCACAACCTTCTATACCCATGAGATCCCATCTTGGGGCCTTTTCCGGTGATCTGCCGGAGGGGGATTCGATCATGGAAGGCTTCTACATCAACACCATTACCTCTCCGATGAATCGTGAGTAGTTTACTGATGTCTACTACACAAACTTATTCTTGTAGACGTTGTTGGCCTGCGAGTGCACAGGTTTGTAGGACAGTAGCAAATTTCCCTCAAGTGGATGACCTAAGGTTTATCAATCCGTGGGAGGCGTAGGATGAAGATGGTCTCTCTCAAACAACCCTGCAACCAAATAACAAAGAGTCTCTTGTGTCCCCAACACACCCAATACAATGGTAAATTTTATAAGTGCACTAGTTCGGCGAAGAGATGGTGATACAAGTGCAATATGGATGGTAGATATATGTTTTTGTAATCTGAAAATATAAAAACAGCAAGGTAACTAATGATAAAAGTGAGCGTAAACGGTATTGCAATGATAGGAAACAAGGCCTAGGGTCCATACTTTCACTAGTGCAAGTCCTGTCAACAATAATAACATAGATAGATCATATAACAATCCCTCAACATGCAACAAAGAGTCACTCCAAAGCCACTAATAGCGGAGAACAAACGTAGAGATTATGGTAGGGTACGAAACCACCTCAAAGTTATTCTTTCGGATCAATCTATTAAAGAGTTCATACTAGAATAACACCTTAAGACACAAATCAACCAAAACCCTAATGTCACCTAGATACTCCATTGTCACCTCAAGTATACGTGGGCATGATTATACGATATGCATCACACAGTCTCAGATTCATCTATTCAACCAACACAAAGTACTTCAAAGAGTGCCCCAAAGTTTCTACCGGAGAGTCAAGAAAACGTGTGCCAACCCCTATGCATAGGTTCATGGGCGGAACCCGCAAGTTGGTCACCAAAACATACATCAAGTGGCACGTGATATCCCATTGTCACCATAGATAAACACGGCAAGACATACATCAAGTGTTCTAAATCAAAGACTCAATCCGATAAGATAACTTCAAGAGGGAAACTCAATTCATCACAAGATAGTAGAGGGGGAGAAACATCATAAGATCCAACTATAATAGCAAAGCTCGCGATACATCAAGATCGTGCCATAGAGAGAACATGAGAGAGAGACAGATCAAACACATAGCTACTGGTACATACCCTCAGCCCCGAGGGTGAACTAATCCCTCCTCATCATGGAGAGCGCAGGGATGATGAAGATGGCCACCGGTGATGGATTCCCCCTCCGGCAGGGTGTCGGAACGGGCTCCCGAGAGGTTTTTGGTGGCTACAGAGGCTTGCGGCGGCGGAACTCCCGATCTATCTTGATATTCGATGTTTTTAGGGTACGTAGGCTTATATAGGCAAAAGAAGTCGGTCGGGAGGTGCTCGAGGGGACCACGAGATAGGGGGCGCGCCCTACAGGGGGGACGCTCCCTCCTATCTCGTGGCTGCCTCGACGATCTTCTGACGTGAACTCCAAGTCTCCAGGATCATATTCTTCCAAAAAATCACGATGCTGAAGGTTTCATTCCATTTGGACTCCGTTTGATATTCTTTTTCTTCGAAATACTGAAACATGCAATAAAACAGCAATATGGGCTGGGCCTCCAGTTAATAGGTTAGTCCCAAAAGTAATATAAAAGTGTATAATAAAGCCCATAATCATTCAAAACAGATAAAAAATAGCATGAATGCTTCATAAATTATAGATACGTTGGAGACGTATCATTTACCATAGATCTTCGGGTCCATAGTTATTAGCTAGATAGCTTCTTCTCTCTATTTGATTCTCAATACCAAGTCTCCTCAATGTTCTTGGAGATCTATTTGATGTAATATTCTTTTGCGGTGTGTTTGTCGAGATCTGATGAATTGTGGGTTTATGAATAAGATTATCTATGAATATTATTTGGTTCCTCTCTGAATTCTTATATTCATGATTTGATATCTTTGCAAGTCTCTTCGAATTATCGGTTTAGTTTGGCCTACTAGATTGATCTTTCTTGCAATGGGAGAAGTGCTTAGCTTTGGGTTCAATCTTGCGGTGTCCTTTCCCAGTGACAGTAGGGGCAACAAGGCACATATTGTATTGTTGCCATCGAGGATGAAAAGATGGGTTTTCATCATATAGCTTGATTTAATTCCTCTACATCATGTCATCTTGCTTAATGCGTTACTCCTTCTTTATGAACTTAATACTCTAGATGCATGCTGGATATCGGTCGATGTGTGGAGTAATAGTAGTAGATGCAGGCAGGAGTCGGTCTACTTGACAAGGACATGATGCCTATGTTCATGATCATTGCTTAGATATCGTCATAACTATGCGCTTTTCAATCAATTGCTCAGCAGTAATTTGTTCACCCATCGTAATATATGCTATCTCGAGAGAAGCCACTAGTGAAACCTATGGCCCCGGGGTCTCTTTTCCGTATTATTGAATCTCGTTTACATCTTGCTAGTTTCCGATCTACTATTTTGCAATCTTTACGTTCCAATCTATAAACCAAAAATACAAAAAATATTTACTTTACCGTTTATCTATCTCTATCAGATCTCACTTTTGCGAGTGAGCGTGAAGGGATTGACAACCCCTTTATCGCGTTGGTTGCAAGTTCTTGATTGTTTGTGCAGGTATTGGTGACTTGTGTGTTGTTTCCTACTGGATTGATACCTTGGTTATCAAAACTCAGGGAAATACTTATGCTACTTTGTTGCATCACCCTTTCCTATTCAAGGGAAAGCCAACGCAAGCTCAATAGGTAGCACAATGCAATGGCAAGGAGTAGACAAAGATGTCGTCGAGGTTACGGTCGAGGTAGTCGTTTGTAAGCAAGGACGGTTGTTGGCGATGACGAGTCCTTGGCGAAGATGAGCGGTGGTGACGTTGATGTTGCACCGTACCTATATAGCCAAAACACAATAGGACACGAGAACCACAACTTAAATTCTCAAAGGCCAAAACGTGTCAAAAAATTTGGGATTGATAGCGGATAAGCGATGGTGGTGCTTGCGGAAAGCGGTGGTGTAATCAGAGTGCGTATGCGGTGGTGGAAGGTGGAGAGGTGATGGTGGCTGATACGTCCATTTTGCATCATGCTTTTATATCGGTATTTATTGCAATATGGGCAGTTACTACACATTGTGTCACAATACTATGCCTTTTCTCTCTTATTTTACAAGATTTACATGAAGAGGGAGAATGTCGGGCAGCTGGATTCTTGGCTGGAAAAAGGAGCAAAATATTATAGACCTATTCTGCACAACTCCAAAATCCTGAAATTCCACGAAAGTCAGTTTTGGAATATATTAAAAATATTGGGCGAACAAAGCACCAGAGGGGGGTCACCCACTGTCCACGAGGGTGGGGGGCGCGCCCTACCTCCTGGGAGCGCCCCCTGCCTCGTGGGCCACCTGGAAGCCCCCCGATGCCCATCTTCTGGTATAAGGTGTCTTTTGCCCTGGAAAATTATCAAGAGGAAGCTTTCGGGACGAAGCACCGCTGTCTCGAGGCGGAACCAGTCTAGTGCTTTGGCGGAGCTGTTCTGCCGGGGGAACATCCCTCTGGGAGGGGGAAATCGTCACCATCGTCATCACCATCAATCATCTCATCGGGAGGGGCTCCAGCACCATCTCCTCTCAAACCCTAGTTTATCTCTTGTATCCGATCTTTGTCTTAAAACCTCAGATTGGTACCTGTGAGTTGCTAGTAGTGTTGATTACTCCTTATAGTTCATGCTAGTTGGTTTATTCGGTGGAAGATCATATGTTTAGATCATCCATATTAATACTCCTTTGATTATGAACATGAATATGATTTGTGAGTAGGTATGTTTGTTCCTGAGGACATGGGAGAAGTCTTGTTATAAGTAGTCATGTGAATTTGGTATTCGTTCGATGTTTTGATGAGATGTATGTTGTCTTTCCTCTAGTGGTGTTATGTGAATGTCGACTACATGACACTTGACCATTGTTTGGGACTAGGGGAAGGCATTGGGAAGTAATAAGTAGATGATGGTTTGCTAGAGTGACAGAAGCTTAAACCCTAGTTTATGTGTTGCTTCATAAGGGGCTGATTTGGATCCATATTTTTCATGCTATGATTAGGTTTACCTTAATTCTTCTTTCGTAGTTGCGGATGCTTGCGAGAGGGGTTAATCATAAGTGGGATGCTTGTCCAAGTAAGGGTAGTACCCAAGCACCGGTCCACCCATATATCAAATTATCAAAGTAACGAACGCGAATCATATGAGCATGATGAAAACTAGCTTGACGATAATTCCCATGTGTCCTCGGGAGCGTTTTCCTTTATATAAGAGTTTGTCCAGGCTTGTCCTTTGCTACAAAAAGGATTGGGCCACCTTGCTGCACCTTGTTTACTTTTGTTACTTGTTACCCGTTACGAATTGCCTTATCACAAAATGATCTGTTACTGATAATTTCATTGCTTGCAGAGAATACCTTACTGAAAACCGCTTGTCATTTCCTTCTACTCCTTGTTGGGTTAGACACTCCTATCAAAAGGACTATGATAGATCCCCTATACTTGTGGGTCATCAAGACTCTTTTCTGGCGCAGTTGCCGGAGAGTGAAGCGCCTTTGGTAGGTGGAATTTGGTAAGGAAACATTTATATAGTGTGTTGTAATTTATTGTCACTTGTTACTATAGAAAATAATCCTTTGAGGGGCTTGTTCGGGGTATCTTCACCCGGACCAGTAGAGCAAAGAGTTGCTCCTCAACCTACTGAACCTACTGAAAATGTTTACTTTGAAATTCCTTCGGGTATGATAGAGGAACTGCTAGCTAATCCTTTTACAGGAGATGGAACATTACATCCCGATATGCACCTAATCTATATGGATGAAGTTTGTGGATTATTTAAGCTCGCAGGTATGCCCGAAGATGTTATCAAGAAGAAGGTCTTCCCTTTATCTTTGAAGGGAAAGACATTGACATGGTTTAGGCTATGTGATGATATTGGATCATGGAACTACAACCGATTGAAATTGGAATTTCATCAAAAGTTTTATCCTATGCATCTGGTTCATCGTGATTGTAATTATATATATAATTTTTGGCCTCGCAAAGGAGAAAGTACCGCTCAAGCTTGGGGGAGGCTTAAGTCAATGTTATATTCATGCCCCAATCATGAGCTCTCAAGAGAAATTATTATTCAAAAAAATTATGCTCGGCTTTCTCTCAATAATCGCTCCATGCTCGATACTTCTTGTATTGGTTCTTTTATGATGAAGACTATTGAATTCAGATGGGATTTATTGGAAAGAATCAAACGCAACTCTGAAGATTGGGATCTCGATGAAGGTAAGGAGTCAGGTATAACACCTAAGTTTGATTGTGTTAAATATTTTATGGATACCAATGTTTTTCATGAATTTAGCACTAAATATGGACTTGACTCTGAGATAGCAGCTTCTTTTTGTGAATCATTTGCTACTCATGTTGATCTCCCTAAAGATAAGTGGTTGAAATATCATCCTCCCATTGAAGTAAAAATAGTTGAACCTATGAAAGTTGAAGAAAAGACTATCACTTATAATGTTGATCCTATTGTTCCTACTGCTTATATCGAGAAACCACCTTTCCTGTTAGAATAAAGGATCAAGCTAAAGCTTCAACCGTGGTTCGTAAGAGTAATGCTAGAACACTTACACCCCCCGAGCAAATTAAAGTTGAACCTAGTATTCCTATGGTTAAAGATCTCTTGGTCGATAATATTGATGGGCATGGTATTTACTTCTGTGATGAAGCTGCTAGAATTGCTAGACTCAATACTAAACATAAACATAGACATGTTGTTGGCATGCCTATTGTTTCTGTTAAAATAGGAGATCATTGTTATCATGGCTTATGTGATATGGGTGCTAGTGCCAGTGCAATACCTCATTCCTTATACAAAGAAATCATGCATGATATTGCACCTACTGAGATAGAAGATATTGATGTTACAATTAAGCTTGCCAATAGAGATACTATTTCACCAATTGGGATTGTTAGATATGTTGAAGTCTTGTGTGGGAAAGTTAAATATCCTACTGATTTTCTTGTTCTTGGATCCCCAAAAGATGAATTTTGTCCCATTATATTTGGTAGACCCTTCTTGAATACTGTTAATGCCAAGATAGACTGCGAAAAAGATATTGTTACTGTTGGTTTAGGGGACATGTCTCATGATTTTAATTTTGCTAAATTCCCTAGACAACCCCATGATAAAGAGTTGCCTAGTAAAGATGAAATTATTGGTCTTGCTTATATTGCCGTGCCTCCTAGTGATCCTTTAGAACAATATTTGCTAGACCATGGAAATGATATGTTTATGAATGAAAGAAGGGGAATAGATGAAGTATTCTTTAAACAGGGACCTATTTTGAAACACAACTTGCCTGTTGAAATCCTAGGGGATCCTCCTCCACCCAAGGGTGATCCCGTGTTTGAGCTTAAACCATTACCTGATACTCTTAAATATGCTTATCTTGATGAAAAGAAGATATATCTTGTTATTATTAGTGCTAATCTTTCAAAGCAGGAAGAAGAGAAATTATTGAAAAATCTAAAGAAGCACCGTGCTGCTATTGGATATACTCTTGATGATCTTAAGGGCGTTAGCCCCACTCTATGCCAGCATAACAAAAAAATTGGAGAAAGACGCTAAACCAATTGCTGATCACTAACAACGGTTAAACCCTAAGATGAAAGAAGGGGTAAGAAATGAACTACTAAAGCCTCTGGAGGAAGGTATAATTTATCCTGTTGCTGATAGTCAGTGGGTAAGTCCCGTCCATTGTGTCCCTAAGAAGGGAGGTGTTACTGTTGTTCCTAATGATAAATATGAATTGATCCCACAAAGAATTATTACAGGTTATAGAATGGTAATTGATTTCCGCAAATTGAATAAAGCTACTAGAAAAGATCATTACCTTTGCTTATAGACGTATGCCTTTTGGTTTTATGGAATGCACCTGCTACCTTTCAAAGATGTATGACTGCTATATTCTCTGACTTTTGTGAAAATATTTTTGAGGTTTTCATGGATGATTTCTCTGTGTATGGAACTTCTTTTGATGATTGCTTAAGCAACCTTGATCGAGTCTTGCAGAGATGCAAAGAAACTAGTCTTGTCTTGAATTGGGAGAAGTGCCACTTAATGGTTAATGAAGGAATTGTCTTGGGGCATAAATTTTTTGAAAGAGGTATTGAAGTTGATAAAGCTAAGGTCGATGCTATTGAAAAGATGCCTTGTACCAAGGACATCAAAGGTATAAGAAGTTCCCTTGGTCATGCTGGTTTTTATAGGAGGTTCATTAAATACTTCTCAAAAAATTCTAGGCCTCTGACTAATCTATTACAAAAAGATGTTCCTTTTGTCTTTGATGATGATTGTGTAGAAGCATTTGAAATACTTAAGAAAGCCTTGATTTCTGCACATATTGTTCAGCCACCTGATTGGAATTTACCTTTTGAAATCATGTGTGATGCTAGTGATTATGTTGTAGGTGTTGTTCTAGGACAAAGAGTTGATAAGAAATTAAATGTTATCCAATATGCTAGTAAAACTCTAGACAGTTGTGACGCCCGGATAATCAAGCTACAGTAACCTCTGCTAATGACACCACATCACCTCCGTTACTGTCGCTAATCTCGCGTTAGTTCGAAAACGATTCAAATTCAAATTTGAGATTTAGGCGAACAACAAAAGTTTTCAAACATTAAAACTAAAATGTCCAAAATGTGTCAAATAAATCATGGGTAATACTAGTGGAGAAATCACAAATTTTATAAAATGTTTAAAGGCTCTAAACTAATTAAAATAGTAGCTATAACAATTAATTAAATGCCTTTTAAAAATAATAATAATACAAACTATTTTAATTAGGTGTCAAACTTTTGGGGCAGTAGAATAAATTATAACATTAAATTAGGAGTTGTACTTATATTTTATAAAACAGAAATTAAAAGAAAATAGATAAACAAAAGAAAACAGAAAACAAAGCTAAAAAAAGAGAAAGCAACCCCCCCCCCACTGGGCTTCGGCCCAGCAGGCCACAACCCCCCACTGGGCCAACCCACCAGGCCGGCCCACCCCACTCCCCATAACCCCCCTCGACCGAAACCCTAAATCCTCACACCCCCACTCCTCTCTCCCCCTTCCCACGACCCCTCGTCCCTTCCCCGATCCAGATCGGGATCGGGACGAACCCCCACCCCCCCGACGCTCGAAACCCCCTTGCCCGCGACCGCGCGAGCCCCGCCGTGGCCGCGCACGCCGGCCCCCGCCGTGAGCCTCGCTCAATCCCCGTCTCCCTCCCAGCGCCGCCACACGCAACACAAACACACACACGCATCGTCCCAGGGAGATGGGCGCCCCTATTCGATTCCTCCTCCCGCACGCCCGCGGCCGATGCAAGGCGCCGCCGGCGCCCCTCCTCCCGGACTCGTCCGCGCCCCTCCTCTCCCTTGCGCGGCGCCCACCTGAAGCCGTGCCCTTGTCCCCGTCGCCTCAACCACGCCTCCCTCGCCGGACCACCTCAACGGCCTGCCTCCTCGCCGCCCCGTCATCGCCGCCTCCACCCCGACTCCGTCGCCCGAAGCCGTCCCGGAGCGCCTTCGTTGGACCTCCCCGCCGGAATGCCTCCCCACCGTCTCTCGTCCCCATCCTCCTCCTCGCCGGACGCCATCGAGCCACGCCACCCCTTCCCTGCATCGAACGTGAGCACCGCCCCGTGCTCCCTCTCCCCCCGTACTGAACGCGTCGCACTCGTCGTGGCCCTACTCGGCGTCCTTGCCTCCACCCACGCCCACGAGCGCTCGCGCTCGTCGCGCTCACCGCGGCCTTGTCCCGCCCGCGCCCATACATCGCGCCTACACGCCGCTCACCCGCGTGTGCGCGGCCTCGCCTCACCGGCGATGCAGCCTCGCTGGTCCGCGCCCCCTGACCACCAGTCGCGCCGGCCCCCTTCCTTCCCCACTGGCCGCGTCGGGCGCCGGCGCCCACGCGCCCGCTCCGGCCCCATTCCGGCCTTGCCTCGTTACCGGGCAGGGCTGCGGCTTCGCCCGCACCCGCCTGCCTGTATGCCCGTTAAGGCCCTGTGCCTATGACCAGTGGGCCCCAGTCCCAGAACATTTTGTTAAAAAAAGGAATTAAAAATAATATATAAAATAAATAAAATAAATAAATAGATAATAATAATTTAATTAATTAATTAATTAAGGAATAAATTAAGTTAATTAATCATAATTACATTAACCTAACTAACTAATTAGTTTAATTAAACAGTAGTTAGATTAGTTAAACACTAATTGGACTAAACAGTCAATGACTAGTGGGACCCACACATCAGTTGACCAGTCAACACCACTGTTGACTGCTGACGTCATGCTGACATCATGATGACGTCAGCAAATACTGTTTTGGATAATGTTGAATTTAAATAATTAATTAAATTCCAGAAATTTATAAAATCTTTAGAAAATCATATCTTTTAATCCGTAACTCGGATTAAAATATTTTCAACATGAAAGTTGCTTAGAACGATGAGACGATTCCGGATACGCAGTCCGTTCGTCCGCCACACACCCCTAACCTATCGAACTCGCAACTTTCCCCCTCCGGTTCATCTGTCCGAAAACGCGAAACACCGGGAATACTTTCCCGGATGTTTCCCCCCTTCGTCGGTATCACCTACTACCACGATTGGGCACACTTAGCATCGTTACTTGTCATGTCATGCATCGATATGCATTTGTTTGCATTGTATTCATTGTTTCTTCCCCCTCTTCTCTCCGGTAGACTACGAGACCGACGCTGCTGCTGCCCAGTTCGACTACGGAGTTGACGACCCCTCCTTCTTGCCAGAGCAACCAGGCAAGCCCCCCCCCCTTGATCACCAGATATCGCCTATTCTCCTCTATACTGCTTGCATTAGAGTAGTGTAGCATGTTACTACTTTCCGTTAATCCTATTCTGATGCATAGCCTGTCATTGTTGCTACAGTCATTGATACCTTACCCGCAATTCTAATTGCTTAGTATAGGATGCTAGTTTATCATCATTGGCCCTACATTCTTGTCAGTCTGCCTTGCTATATTATTGGGCCGTGATCACTCGGGAGGTGATCACGGGTATATACTATACATACATACATGCTATACAGATGGTGACTAAAGTCGGGTCAGCTCGATGAGTACCCGCAAGTGATTCTGATGAGGGGGATGAAAGGACAGGTGGCTCCATCCCGGTAGAGGTGGGCCTGGGTTCCCGACGGCCCCCGACTGTTACTTTGTGGCGGAGCGACAGGGCAGGTTGAAGCCGCCTAGGAGAGAGGTGGGCCTGGCCCTGCTCGGCGTTCGCGGATACTTAACACGTTTAACGAGATCTTGGTATTTGATCTAAGTCGGCTACGAGCCTATACACACTAACCATCTACGTGGGAGTAGTTATGGGTATCCCGGCGTCGTGGTATCAGCCGAAGCACTTCAGACGTCAGCGACGGAGTGGCGTGCGCCGGATTGGACTGGAACGCCTGCTAGGCTAGGTCTGCTTCCGGCCGCCCTCGCAATGTGCAGGTGTGCTATGGGCGATGGGCCCAGACCCCTGTGCGCTTAGGTTTAGACCGGCGTGCTGGCCTCTCTGTTTTGCCTAGGTGGGGCTGCGACGTGTTGATCTTCCGAGGCCGGGCATGACCCAGGAAAGTGTGTCCGGCAAAATGGGATCGAGCGTGTTGGGGAATGTGGTGCACCCCTGCAGGGAAGTTAATCTATTCGAATAGTTGCGATCTTCGGTAACAGGACGACTTGGAGTTGTACCTTGACCTTATGACAACTAGAACCGGATACTTAATAAAACACACCCTTCCAAGTTCCACAGACAACCCGGTGATCGCTTTTCCGCAGGGCGACGAGGAGAGGATCGCCAGGTAGGATTATGCTAGGCGATGCGACTGGAGATGCGCTTGGAGATGCTACCTGGATATGCTACTTGGAGATGCTACTTGGAGGACTTCAATCTATTCTCTTCTACATGCTGCAAGACGGAGGCTGCCAGAAGCGTAGTCTTCGACAGGATTAGCTATCCCCCTCTTATTCTGGCATTCTGCAGTTCAGTCCACTGATATGGCCTCTTTACACATATACCCATGCATATGTAGTGTAACTCCTTGCTTGCGAGTACTTTGGATGAGTACTCACGGTTGCTTTCTCCCCCCTTTTTTCCCCTTTCCTTTCTTTCTGGTTGTCGCAACCAGATGCTGGAGTCCAGGAGCCAGGAGCCAGCGTCGACGACGACTACTACATTGGAGGTGCCTACTACTACGTGCAGGCTGACGACGACGACCAGGAGTAGTTAGGAGGATCCCAGGCAGGAGGCCTGCGCCTCTTTCGATCTGTATCCCAGTTTGTGCTAGCCATCTTATGGCAACTTGTTTAACTTATGTCTGTACTCAGATATTGTTGCTTCCGCTGACTCGTCTATGATCGAGCACTTGTATTCGAGCCCTCGAGGCCCCTGGCTTGTATTATGATGCTTGTATGACTTATTTTATTTGTAGAGTTGTGTTGTGATATCTTCCCGTGAGTCCCTGATCTTGATCGTACACATTTGCGTGCATGATTAGTGTACGATTGAATCGGGGGCGTCACAAGTTGGTATCAGAGCTGACTGCCTGTAGGAATCCCCCTTCCATACTCCTTGGCCGAAGTCGAGTCTAGACATTAGAAAAACTTTTACTAACTTGGCTGTGTGCCTTACGGGCCCACGTCGCCATCGGGTGGTACTATGATCTTTTATTCCTCGACCTATACTCTGGGACTCTGACATCTCTTCTATTCGGGTTAAATGAATTTTACTAAATCTAACATTAGGACCTCGTTATCATTTTCAACCGGAGAGCCCCTTATTACTGATGATCGTCTGCTACACCAGAAGACCCTGAAGTTACTCTCCGCTGTTAACCCGAGAACTTCTGTTCATCGCGTTTGCAATTCACCTTCCATCGCAAACCCTTATGGATAACTACTTGCATTTGTTATTCTTACATTCATCCCTAGTGGTCTTGTTATTACAAGATACCCTGAAAAACTCGTCGTGATTTCGATAAGCCCTTGAGCTTACTGCCTTGCTGTTCTTGTCACTTGAATACCCCTAAGAATAATTTCTTGCACTTGTCGAGTATCCGCTCATCCCCAGTTGTTCATGTGTTTCACAAAAGTCTTCAAAATAATATTCGATCTTCCGAAAATCCTCTGGAGCCTTTGGCTCTTGAAATTCTTGCTTGCTTGCATTATGGTTAATCCCATAAGTCTCGTAGTCTTAATGACATTCCTTGTCATTATCATTTTGAGTCTGTTAACTCAATATGTTGCGAATACACGCAATCATCATTGATCCTTATAAATTACCTTTTCGGCGGAGCTTCCATTCTTTTAACTGGAATTGGTTCTCGACCAATCCAATTGTCGTTGATTGTACCCTAAGGCTATTCAACTTATCCATCCCTACTCAGAGCATTGCTTTTGATCCCTTGATTTGGAAATCATAATTCCTTTGCATTTGACAATTGAGTTAGTCAGTTGTTTCTATAATCTGATCTCCTTGCAATCTTCTTCCTCTAGTTGAGTACCGATGCTCACGTCAGATCCCTTGTGGACCACCAGATCCTTTGTTGGATTTTATCTGACAACGCCCTTCATATTCAATAACCTTGTGAGCCTTTCCTCTGATACATAATGCCTTTGGTAAATTGTATCCTCTGCTTTCTCAACCATGCTCTGCCTTTGAGCTTGAGTTAATTACTTCTGAAGATTTGGTATATGATTCTAAGATGCCCGAATGGGTTGAACCTATGCCTTCCTTAATAGGTGTGAACTCGAAAGTTTTCACGAGTCGTACTCTTCTGGTATTTTGCCAGATAAAATTTCAAAACTACAACTTCATTGAGCGCGAGAAGTGAATGAAAGGTTGTGCATTGGAGAAGTGGGAGTCGACCTTGAACTTGTGTTCATGCCCATGGACACGATGTAGATCTTATCATTAAAGCTTCTCTTAAATGAATTATTCCTTGGTATAAGTTCATCTTATATCTAGGATCTGGCCTTCTGCAATCGTGGTTCCGACCATGATTGTTCTTCTTTGATCTCTTTTCTCGGACAAGTTAAAACAATTGTCTTCTATGGATCAATACACCAGTCCAACCTTTACTTTGATCTGTCGTCGAGTATTACCCCCCTGGTATCTCGAGATTATCATGGAACTGCATAACTTTTTATGAGTTCTTCATCAAGTGCTACCTTCCCACCGATTCCAATTTTTTGTGGGCTCTGAGTTATTGAACACTCAAAGACACCGATAACTGAACCGAGTCCGCTTTTCGGTTCAACAACTCTTCAGTAAGCTTCTATAAGTACGAGTTTGTACCCGATCATGCCATTCCTAGCCTGTTTGGCTATATCATTGTCGTGACGATTCTAACTGTGCTACCTGGTCCTTATTCTCGGAGCACCAATTTTCGACGATGAACTAACCTTATGTCGATCCTCATCGTCATATCATTTCGCCTTGAACAACAAGCTTGGTTTCGAGTTTGTGTCGTAACTGTGGTTCCAATAACCTCTTGCTCATCATTCCTTTGACTTGATGTCGTCGCTGATTGACTACATCTGCATGAAATCTCTCGACAATTGTGTCGTGATCATCATCAACCTTATGAGCTCTTCCAGGAATTCAATTGAATTCATGATGGGTAATACCATCCTTGCCCCTCGATGATTCCTGTTCTCATCGACCACTTTATTGCCTTTCGTTCAACACAACTTGTTCGTGTTTTGTGTAAACCTTGAGATCACTGCTACCCAGCAGTTGATCTTCCTTACCTCGGAAGTATTACCATCTCTTTTTGTCAAGAATGTGGTGAGAATTTCACCACCTCTTAATAATTCTTGATATCATAATACTACTTGCCATCTTCGTTCATTCCTTGGTCCCCGTATTGTTTTCAACCGGAATACCGACAATGGAGCTATGACGTGTGAATTCAAAACTTCTAGCAACCCTATTGCTTTGAAGTGAATGGGCGATAGTTCATTCTAAGTCCTTCGCTAATTGAATCACCATTCTGACATTGGTCATGCAACCCAACCCATATTTTGGGCGCACCTTTCAACCAATGTTTAATTGTGTATGTTTTCCTCGAGCATACTTCCCTATATCATTTGATCTGACAAATGTTATCTCCTTGTTCACTTAATGGTGGAAATCCATCTTTTGGGAATCTCGGTGAATTGCCGTTGAGTTCACAAGACACCTCCTTGTCCTCTCCTTGGGTTAACGATGAACTCTTGTTAACGGAAGTCACTTCATAGTTCATTTCCCGAGAATCTTACAGTGTCATCTCGTCAATTGGTGTTGCACCTTTCTTCTCAGGCATCCTGAGCCTGAGGTATCCTGACACCAATCATACCTGAATCTCCGTCAGATATGATGGTTAGGACAACTTTCCAAGAGTTATGATATTGATCCTTTGATGACCCAGTAACATGATGTCATGCCTAGCACCCCCCGCCCCGGCTGGAGGACCTATCATTATAGATTCCTTTTCAGCAAGGTTATCCATTCACCCATGAGGAAATTGTAAGACTTATTCTACAAGTTGTTCCTGATGGATCCTTCGTGTTTCCAGAGTCTGATCTTCACATGAAGACCATGTCAATGCTATCTCGAAGCATGTCTATGGTACTCCAATTTTCAACAAGAACATTTGAAACCCAATGTTAAATGTTTCCTGCCCAATTATCCAAACACCGTTGAATGGGTAATGTCATGAAAATTTCTCTTCCTTTCCTAAAGGGGTTTTCTACGCTATATCCCGTCATGAATATCATGCGTTGCTTGCCCTTGGGAAGGATATACCCCCTGATATATGTGTTTAAACACATTTTCCTTTTCATTGTTCTGTTTAATCTGATAATCTTATTTTCCTTTCCATTGGTTGGTTTAACCTTTCTTGAGGTCTATATAATCTAAGCAGTATTATTCTCCTGCTTATGTAAACACCTCGGTGTACAACTCTGTCAGTAAGACCCTGTTGAAATTGTCGATAGCATTCCGGTCACCACCGATGGACGAGAACTCTGCCTATTGGTCCGCCTCGTTCAACGAGCAGGAAAATGGTTCTCTTCGTCCCTCGCCCCTGGTACCGACATTGTGCCGACATAACTGATAGGCTACCCTCTGACATGCCTTGCTATTGTGACCGTGCGAGATGTCACCGCTCCTATTTTTAACCCACATGGTGGGCCCATAACCCACAGTTCCACAGGATCGAAACCTGACTCTCCTGTACACCCCCTGTTCCCAAAGTTATTCCTCACGCGTGGCCTCGTGTGTAATTCACGAGCCACCTTCTGATGAGATCATCAATTTGGTATCAGACGCAATACTTATTCCCATTGCCCTGAACCCCTTTCACACTTCGCTTCAGGCAACGAACGATTACCTATGCGCTTGAAACTTCTATTTTGCACCTTCTTGCTTTGCTCTCGATATTGTCTTAAATTTCAATTCGAGAGTTACTTTCCGCCACCTTCCTCGTTGTTGTCTACCAGATAATCTACCCTGCAGAGATCCATTCTTCGGTATACCCCCTTAATCTTTCGTTAGTACGATGAAATTTCCGAAGAAAGGATGATGACTTCATCATGATGACCTGAAGCAGAGAAAGGAAGACATCAATATAATGGGTCGACCTCTTCGAGAAGAGCAACCAAGACTGAGAAGATCCGTTAGCATTTCGTAATTAGATCCCTCCCCCCTTACTCCTGCTCCTAAATCTCGGGACGAGATTTCTTGTAGTGGAGGAGAATTGTGACGCCCGGATAATCAAGCTACAGTAACCTCTGCTAATGACACCACATCACCTCCGTTACTGTCGCTAATCTCGCGTTAGTTCGAAAACGATTCAAATTCAAATTTGAGATTTAGGCGAACAACAAAAGTTTTCAAACATTAAAACTAAAATGTCCAAAATGTGTCAAATAAATCATGGGTAATACTAGTGGAGAAATCACAAATTTTATAAAATGTTTAAAGGCTCTAAACTAATTAAAATAGCAGCTATAACAATTAATTAAATGCCTTTTAAAAATAATAATAATACAAACTATTTTAATCAGGTGTCAAACTTTTGGGGCAGTAGAATAAATTATAACATTAAATTAGGAGTTGTACTTATATTTTATAAAACAGAAATTAAAAGAAAATAGATAAAGAAAAGAAAACAGAAAACAAAGCTAAAAAAAGAGAAAGCAACCCCCCCCCACTAGGCTTCGGCCCAGCAGGCCACAACCCCCCACTGGGCCAACCCACCAGGCCGGCCCACCCCACTCCCCATAACCCCCCTCGACCGAAACCCTAAATCCTCACACCCCCACTCCTCTCTCCCCCTTCCCACGACCCCTCGTCCCTTCCCCGATCCAGATCGGGATCGGGACGAACCCCCAACCCCCCGACGCTCGAAACCCCCTCGCCCGCGACCGCGCGAGCCCCGCCGTGGCCGCGCACGCCGGCCCCCGCCGTGAGCCTCGCTCAATCCCCGTCTCCCTCCCAGCGCCGCCACACGCAACACAAACACACACACGCATCGTCCCAGGGAGATGGGCGCCCCTATTCGATTCCTCCTCCCGCACGCCCGCGGCCGATGCAAGGCGCCGCCGGCGCCCCTCCTCCCGGACTCGTCCGCGCCCCTCCTCTCCCTTGCGCGGCGCCCACCTGAAGTCGTGCCCTCGTCCCCGTCGCCTCAACCACGCCTCCCTCGCCGGACCACCTCAACGGCCTGCCTCCTCGCCGCCCCGTCATCGCCGCCTCCACCCCGACTCCGTCGCCCGAAGCCGTCCCGGAGCGCCTTCGCTGGACCTCCCCGCCGGAATGCCTCCCCACCGTCGCTCGTCCCCATCCTCCTCCTCGCCGGACGCCATCGAGCCACGCCGCCCCTTCCCTGCATCGAACGTGAGCACCGCCCCGTGCTCCCTCTCCCCCCGTACTGAACGCATCGCACTCGTCGTGGCCCTACTCGGCGTCCTTGCCTCCACCCACGCCCACGAGCGCTCGCGCTCGTCGCGCTCACCGCGGCCTTGTCCCGCCCGCGCCCATACATCGCGCCTACACGCCGCTCACCCGCGTGTGCACGGCCTCGCCTCACCGGCGATGCAGCCTCGCTGGTCCGCGCCCCCTGACCACCAGTCGCGCCGGCCCCCTTCCTTCCCCACTGGCCGCGTCGGGCGCCGGCGCCCACGCGCCCGCTCCGGCCCCATTCCGGCCTTGCCTCGTTACCGGGCAGGGCTGCGGCTTCGCCCGCACCCGCCTGCCTGTATGCCCGTTAAGGCCTTGTGCCTATGACCAGTGGGCCCCAGTCCCAGAACATTTTGTTAAAAAAAGGAATTAAAAATAATAAATAAAATAAATAAATAGATAATAATAATTTAATTAATTAATTAATTAAGGAATAAATTAAGTTAATTAATCATAATTACATTAACCTAACTAACTAATTAGTTTAATTAAACAGTAGTTAGATTAGTTAAACACTAATTGGACTAAATAGTCAATGACTAGTGGGACCCACACATCAGTTGACCAGTCAACACCTCTGTTGACTGCTGACGTCATGCTGACGTCAGCAAATACTGTTTTGGATAATGTTGAATTTAAATAATTAATTAAATTCCAGAAATTAATAAAATCTTTAGAAAATCATATCTTTTAATCCGTAACTCGGATTAAAATATTTTCAACATGAAAGTTGCTCAGAACGATGAGACGATTCCGGATACGCAGTCCGTTCGTCCGCCACACACCCGTAACCTATCGAACTCGCAACTTTCCCCCTCCGGTTCATCTGTCCGAAAACGCGAAACACCGGGAATACTTTCCCGGATGTTTCCCCCCTTCGTCGGTATCACCTACTACCGCGATTGGGCACACCTAGCATCGTTACTTGTCATGTCATGCATCGATATGCATTTGTTTGCATTGTATTCATTGTTTCTTCCCCCTCTTCTCTCCGGTAGACTACGAGACCGACGCTGCTGCTGCCCAGTTCGACTACGGAGTTGACGACCCCTCCTTCTTGCCAGAGCAACCAGGCAAGCCCCCCCCCCCTTGATCACCAGATATCGCCTATTCTCCTCTATACTGCTTGCATTAGAGTAGTGTAGCATGTTACTACTTTCCGTTAATCCTATTCTGATGCATAGCCTGTCATTGTTGCTACAGTCATTGATACCTTACCCGCAATTCTAATTGCTTAGTATAGGATGCTAGTTTATCATCATTGGCCCTACATTCTTGTCAGTCTGCCTTGCTATATTATTGGGCCGTGATCACTCGGGAGGTGATCACGGGTATATACTATACATACATACATGCTATACAGATGGTGACTAAAGTCGGGTCAGCTCGATGAGTACCCGCAAGTGATTCTGATGAGGGGGCTGAAAGGACAGGTGGCTCCATCCCGGTAGAGGTGGGCCTGGGTTCCCGACGGCCCCCGACTGTTACTTTGTGGCGGAGCGACAGGGCAGGTTGAGACCGCCTAGGAGAGAGGTGGGCCTGGCCCTGCTCGGCGTTCGCGGATACTTAACACGTTTAACGAGATCTTGGTATTTGATCTAAGTCGGCTACGAGCCTATACGCACTAACCATCTACGTGGGAGTAGTTATGGGTATCCCGGCGTCGTGGTATCAGCCGAAGCACTTCAGACGTCAGCGACGGAGCGGCGCGCGCCAGATTGGACTGGAACGCCTGCTAGGCTAGGTCTGCTTCCGGCCGCCCTCGCAACGTGCAGGTGTGCTATGGGCGATGGGCCCAGACCCCTGTGCGCTTAGGTTTAGACCGGCGTGCTGGCCTCTCTGTTTTGCCTAGGTGGGGCTGCGACGTGTTGATCTTCCGAGGCCGGGCATGACCCAGGAAAGTGTGTCCGGCCAAATGGGATCGAGCGTGTTGGGGAATGTGGTGCACCCCTGCAGGGAAGTTAATCTATTCGAATAGCCGTGATCTTCGGTAACAGGACGACTTGGAGTTGTACCTTGACCTTATGACAACTAGAACTGGATACTTAATAAAACACACCCTTCCAAGTTCCACAGACAACCCGGTGATCGCTTTTCCGCAGGGCGACGAGGAGAGGATCGCCGGGTAGGATTATGCTAGGCGATGCGACTGGAGATGCGCTTGGAGATGCTACCTGGATATGCTACTTGGAGATGCTACTTGGAGGACTTCAATCTACTCTCTTCTACATGCTGCAAGACGGAGGCTGCCAGAAGCGTAGTCTTCGACAGGATTAGCTATCCCCCTCTTATTCTGGCATTCTGCAGTTCAGTCCACTGATGTGGCCTCTTTACACATATACCCATGCATATGTAGTGTAGCTCCTTGCTTGCGAGTACTTTGGATGAGTACTCACGGTTGCTTTCTCCCCCCTTTTTTCCCCTTTCCTTTCTTTCTGGTTGTCGCAACCAGATGCTGGAGTCCAGGAGCCAGGAGCCAGCGTCGACGACGACTACTACATTGGAGGTGCCTACTACTACGTGCAGGCTGACGACGACGACCAGGAGTAGTTAGGAGGATCCCAGGCAGGAGGCCTGCGCCTCTTTCGATCTGTATCCCAGTTTGTGCTAGCCATCTTATGGCAACTTGTTTAACTTATGTCTGTACTCAGATATTGTTGCTTCCGCTGACTCGTCTATGATCAAGCACTTGTATTCGAGCCCTCGAGGCCCCTGGCTTGTATTATGATGCTTGTATGACTTATTTTATTTGTAGAGTTGTGTTGTGATATCTTCCCGTGAGTCCCTGATCTTGATCGTACACATTTGCGTGCATGATTAGTGTACGATTGAATCGGGGGCGTCACAACAGTGCCAAGAGAAATTATGCTACTACTGGAAAAGAATTTTTAGCAGTTGTATTTGCTTGTGATAAGTTCAGACCTTATATTGTTGATTCCAAAGTAACTGTTCACACAGATCATGCTGCTATTAAATACCTTATGGAAAAGAAAGATGCTAAACCTATACTTATTAGATGGGTTCTCTTGCTACAAGAATTTGATTTGCATATTATTGATAGAAAGGGAGCTGAGAACCCCGTTGCAGACAACTTATCTAGGTTAGAGAATGTTCTTGATGACCCACTACATATTGATGATAGCTTTCCTGATGAACAATTAGCTGTCATAAATGCTTCTCGCACTGCTCCATGGTATGCTGATTATGCTAATTACATTGTTGCTAAATTTATACCACCTAGTTTCACATACCAGCAAAAGAAAAAGTTTTTCTATGATTTAAGACATTACTTCTGGGATGACCCACACCTTTATAAAGAAGGAGTAGATTGTGTTATTAGACATTGTGTACCTGAGCATGAACAGGAACAGATTCTACGCAAGTGTCACATGCATATGGAGGACACCACGCTGGAGATAGAACTGCACATAAGGTATTGCAATCCAATATTTATTGGACCACTGTTGGTGTCAAAACCGGCGGATCTCGGGTAGGGGGTCCCGATCTGTGCGTCTAAGGCTAATGGTAATAGGAGGCAAGGGACATGATGTTTTACCCAGGTTCAGGCCCTCTCGATGGAGGTAAAACCCTACTTCCTGCTTGATTGATCTTGATGATATGAGTATTACAAGAGTTGATCTACCACGAGATCGTAGAGGCTAAACCCTAGAAGCTAGCCTATGATGATTATGATTGTCCCTATACGAATCAAACCCGTCGGTTACAAAGAAGGAAATCTATTATCCGGATCGCCAAGCTTGTCTTCCACGCAAAGGAGAGTCCCATCCGGACACGGGATGAAGTCTTGAGTCTTGTATCTTCATGGTCCAACAGTTCAGCCAAAGTATATAGTCCGGCTGTCTGGATACCCCCTAATCCAGGACTCCCTCAGTAGCCCCTCAACAGGCTTCAATGACGATGAGTCCGGCGCGTAGATTGTCTTCGGCATTGCAAGGCGGGTTCCATCTCCGAATATTCCAAAGTAATTACCAAACACTTGAATCGTGTCCGGATCTGCAAGCACATGGCATCATAGAGAGAACGATGTTCCACAAACATGGTCTGCTGACATCTTTGGATAGCATGACATAGCACCATGGACGAATCATTATTGAACCGTCTCTCTACTACCAAACACCGCACATGTTGCAAGGCGGTCTCGTCGAAGCAGAGATCATGCTCCCCTTATCGCGGGGCTTTCATTAATATGGGCACGGGTAGCCCAACCGCACCGCTAATCGCAGCGAGTGGGGAACGAGCGGGTTCCACTAGGAAAGTGGGGAGGCGCAAAAGCTTTTACCACCTCTATAAAGAGATAAGGTCTCTTCCTCTTTACCCACGCCTTTCCCTTCTGCTAGTCCATTCCCCTTTGCTCGAGCCCTAGCGCCCAAGCACTCTTCTTCTCCACCGAAGAGAGGTTCTTCGAAGATGTCCGGATCCGGAGCAGGAGGCAAATGGATGGCCTCTACCATCCGGGAGAGGGATATCTAAAAGCTCCGAGAGGCCGGGTACCTGGACAAGAAAATCGGCCACCATCTTCCACCGGCGGGACAGATCGTCCCCACTCCGGAGCCCCACGAGAGGGTCGTGTTTCTTCCTCATTTTGTCCGCGGGCTCGGGTTTCCCCTTCACCCATTTGTTCGCGGCATCATGTATTATTACGGGATTGATTTTCATGATCTGACCCCCAATTCTTTCCTTAACATCTCGACGTTCATCGTCGTGTGTGAGGCTTTTCTCCGTATTTCGCCCCACTTCGGCTTATGGCTGAAGATATTCAACGTGAAGCCCAAGGTGGTGAATGGTGAGCAAGATGCCCAAGGTCACATGGCTGACGGGCACCTTCAATGATTCCGTCAAGGAGTGGCAGCAGCAGTGGTTCTATATCACCGAACCGCGTGGTAAAAAGTGGGTTGCTGCTCCTGAATTCAGATCCGGAGCCCCACTGCGGCTCATGTCCTGGCCCGAGAAGGGCCTGAACTGGTCCTCATCCTACGCGCGTCCAGTGCGTGGTCGATAAGGATGTCAAACTCGTCAACGTAGTCCAGGTGATGTTGGTTCGCCTGGTTCTCCCTTGCCAGCGTCGAGCCTGGAATTTGTGGGAGTACGACCCAGCCGAGCACTAGACCCTACGGGAGCTCTACGGCTCCTCCCACAAGGACATCTAGAAGGTGCTCTTCAAGTCTGGCAAACCATGGCCAGGCTCCGCCGAGGACCGCGGGTATCAACTATCCCGCTCTGTAAGTCCAGTAAGTCATTGATGTGCTCTGTCCATCCATGTTTTAGCTGGCATGTCCCAAGGGAGACGCTTTTATCATGCTTTCTACAATAATCCCAGGAATGGACAAAAAAGGTGGGGCAGATACACTGTCCGGCCTCGCTGCCGGAGGAACCGGCAGGACCTCTTCTGACGAAGATGCTGGTCCTGGTGCCTTACGAGGTGCCGAAGAAAGAGGCCTCCAAGAAGGTCAAGAAGACCCGGAGCGGCCTCCGTCGCCGCGACGCTTCGGACACAAAATCCGAAGACTCCAGCGACCATCCCTCCTCCGAAGACAAAGAGGAGGAGGAAGAAGACGAGTCCCCCATAGGGGGAGGAAAGAAAAGAACGGCCTCCTCATCCCTAGAGGCTGAATCGCCAAAGAGGGCGAAAGGTTCCCTCCTGGAGGCGTCCACCATGGCTGCCCATAGCAGCCCGGAGTGGGATCCTAGAGCCCAGCCCCTGGTAAAGTCGTGAGTATACGAAATCCGAACACGCCTACGTGCCCGAGGACATTAGGATGTAGTAGTTTAACTGTCACCATACTTTGTGCAGCCCGGCAAGGTCCCACGCCGGACAGTCCTCATCGGAGGATTCACTGAGCTCAGATGCCCTGGAGAGCGAGACGCCTCCAGAGGCCCCTTCCCGGAGGCCTAGGTGCGACACCGAGGTGTCGTCTCAGCGGGACCGGGACCAGGGAGGGCATATCTCTGGGGCCGGATGCACGGGAGCAACGGTTCCCATGCTTGTCAACGGCGGGGGTGATCTTAGATTTGACCCACAGCCGGACACGGTCCTGGAGACCTTTAAAGCTCCAGGATCGGGCGAGCAGCCACCTTTGACGGGGGGAGGCCCGCCCGCTCCGCCAGCAACCTCTGTCCAAGCAGAGTTGTCGGGCGGCCTATCGAAAGCGCTAAAGAGCGCGTCCATCGTTGATGAACATCGCGCCCTCATGGGTGCGGTGATTGAAAAGATTCAGTCCGCTGAGAGCAGACTGAATGAATCCTGCCTTAGCCTTATAAAAGGCTTTGAGGTATGTTTTCAGAAACCTTTGGAGATTGTCATAGTATGAGTAGTAGCCCCTGATGCACTGTCCGATGAAAGATAGAGAGAGCCGGACAGGGGATCAAATTGTCGCTTTGTCGGAGACTCAGTTAATGACGTATATCCCTTTGTTTGGAAAACAGGCGTCTGTAGCGACGACCGCCTCTCATAATGCGGAGGTGTCCGGACTAAGGCAGAGTCTGGAACGGGTCGAAGAAGAACTTGGCCGCGTGAAGAAGCAGTTGGAGGACAAGCAAGGTATGTCGAAACCTTTTGTTAAGTTGGGCGCGAACGAGTAGTTGTGCCTGATGAAAATATTTATATTGTATGCTCTAGGAGCGAGTGCCGAAATTGAGGCATTAAAGAAGGCTGTGGCCGAAGCTGACAAGAAGGCCGCCGCCGAAAAGGCTCTTCGCGAGAAGCACGAGGCCAGGGTCATTGAAGCTGAGTGAGAGCTCCAGGAGGCCGTGAAGAAAGGCGAGACTTTGGAGCAGAGTCTAGCAGGGAAAGAATCCGAACTCGCCCAAGCTCTCCAAGCCGCAGATGATGCTCAGGAAGAAGCCCGAGGTGCACTGAAGGACATTCAGGAGGCACGGAAGGTTGCAGCTGGTAAGGCCTTTTGTACTTGAAGCAATTTTTACATAGTAATAGGAGGGACTCTAAGCGACAAGCTGAATTCTTGTTTCTCCAGGGGCGTTTGCGGACCTGCCGCACAGTATATCAGATGCTGCCCAATTCTACCGGACTGAGGAGAAGAAGTCCGTGGAGAAGCATTTCTGGTCGCAGTATTTGGCGCCGAATTATCAGGTGCCCTTTATCGATCAGCTGAAGCAGCTGGTCGAACTGCACCAGGCGGCCGAACTAGCCATGAAGGACTTAGTTGTCCGGCTGTGGCCCGCTGAGCCAATTCCAAGCAGTTACTTCAGACTCGTGAAGCGGATTGTTGGTGCTTGCCCTCGGCTCGATGTCATTAAGCGATCGGTCTGCATAGAGGGTGCACACATGGCGTTTGCCTGTGCGAAGGTGCACTGGGGGAAGCTTGATGCTGAAAAGTTGATGAGCGACGGACCGCCAGAGGGTAAGGAGCATCGCAAGCCCGAATTATACTATGAAGGTGTCCTGAAAGGAGCCCGCCTTGTGGCAGAACAGTGTACGAAAGACACTATATTTCCCCGAAGGCAGTCATGCTGTCTTTTGTAATGTGGGATACTGGCACTTTTATTGTTTATTGCCTATTATATGAACATTTTTTCTTCCTGTGCGGCCGTTTTAGTATATATATATATATATATAAAAATCCTGAGAGTTGGCCAGTCGTCAGCTTCTGCCCCCACGTAAAAAATACGGGGGTGTTCGGGACATACCTGAACACTCTTTATCCCATTTTTGGGTCCTTGAAGGAGGTGTTCATCACCATGAACTAGGCAATCAGACTATAGGGCTTTATCACTCTCACTTAGCCATAGGAATTTGAGTATGGTGGGCGCAACCCCTGGTGTTCGGAAGACCGTACTAGGGGCTCTATCGGCGCCTGATCGGAAGACCGATCCGTCGCACTTTGCATTTATAATGGCATTATGCAAAATAAATGTTTAAAGATTTTACAACCTCTCGAACAGCTGACCAGCTCTCGCTGTATCATGACAGTCAGTTTTCGGCTTTCTCTATTGAGGTGCTCGTCCGGAAGAACCGAGACACAATCGCAGTAGTTCTCCCAGTGCTACCTTAGCCGATGGAGCAGAACGTAAGGTACCAAAACATGGGAGCCGGGCAAACCCAACTAATGACCCAAGACATGATTCGGAGCTGATGCATATAGTGCTATAAGTTCGGGGTGCCGAGCGACCGAAAAGGTGGCCAGACTTTGTTGCCATATCATGAGTACTATGAAGCCCCTGGCATAGTGGGGCATGACACTATGTGCGGGTGCCGTTATGACGAAGAAAAGAGCATCAATGAGGAACGACGGCCGGTGAGTGTTATTTTAGTCTATGTATTGTAGTAGAGTGACATGTCTATGCGTATGAGTACGGTTTATGCGTATGAAAAGAGGTGTGCTGGTGGAACCTGTCGTGGCCGGACTGGAGGAGGCTGTGTGTGGATCTGAAGTGTATCCGAACTGTCTCCTTGGGGGGGGGTACTTATGTGTTCCCGCCTTGTGCATCCCAGCTGATTCCATGTCGCCAGTCCTGTTCTGCGCAAAAGTCAGTCTGTAAATACAAATGCTTAAAGGCAGTTGTATGTCATATTGTGGTTGAACCGCGGATGCCTGATCGGAGCCTGGCCGAACCAGGTTATCATGCCATAAAGTAACTCGGACTCCTCAGTTGGTGTCCGGGTAGTGGGCTGCCGAATTAGAATTTGATAAATGGGCGCAACTCGCTATTCTAGCGGCGGTATGATTTCCACTCTGAGGGTGGAGTTCGGCCTTGCCCATAATTGTGATTATGTCATGCGGGATTGGCCTGATGTTGTACCCCGTTGAGTCTAGCCAACGTGGTTCGTCCCGATAGTATGTGGTAGTTACTATATAAGGGGACAATGTCGAAGTCTTATTCTTCGGCATGGTATTTGTTTGGTGATCCGAAGACAACCACTAGGGTGGTGGGCCTGTAAAACTTGGCCTTTGCACCTGGCATCTTTTAGAAGATGTTATTGATAGTTTTATGCCCATAGGGGCTCGTGTGAGATGGAGCCCACAAACTATTGGGTTGATGGTAAGTGCAATTAAATTGCTATGGTTGATGTTGTTCGGACGGTCAATGTGATCGGAGATGATCGGCCGTATTTTTGTACTGTGGAGGATCTTCCTTTGTCCTCGCCCTGTTTGGTCGGCTTCTTGTTGTTGGAAACTTCCTTTCATTGTTTCCGGCGCACGACCGGCCATTTTGTTTTGAGGATCCGGCATTCTCTATTGGTATGCTTGGCTGCCCTTCTAGGGGTACCATGAATTTCACATGGTTGATCGAGTGTGCTGATCGGGCCGGATGGGTTGAGCTATTCTTTTTCCGCTGACCGGACTGGGGCCTCTGAATTCGGCACCAACTCCCTTGTCTTGGTCGTCATCATTATTTTTGTGACGCTTATGACTATTGCGTCGAGGTTTGTGGATGCTGCCTCGCGTTTCCTGCGTATTGCCCCGGACCGTGGTGTGTTGGCGTCGGGGTGTGGGCTTTAGGTCCTCCTTCTTAGGTTGAGGTAGCGAATTATGCCTTGTGTACCCTTTGGCGGGGCGGTCGAGCCGTATTCCACGGTGGCCAGGACCTTGGTCCATCTATCTGTGAGCAAATCTTGGTCAGCTTTGAGCTGCTGTTGCTTCTTTTGCAAGCTTTTCGCCGTGGCCATAAGCCGTCGCATAAAGCGAACTTGTTCCACGGGATCCTCAGGCACGCCGAATTCATCATCGTCGAGGCTCACCTCGTCTTCGGAGGGGGGCATGTAGTTGTCGCTCTCTAAGTATCCGTCCGTCGCCTGTCCGGCCTGCTCGAAGGCAGGCTGATCGGGATTGTATTCATCTTCGGCACGTTTTTGACTCATGTGCCGGTATTGTCGTGGCGGGGCTTGGGGCAGCGCTGATGACGTTCATACTTTGCCTTCTTCCTTGAGGGGTTATCCTCCATTGCCTCATCGCCATTGGTTTCTTTCGGAGTGTCCACCATATATATATATATATATATATATATATATATATATATATATATCATATGAACATGTGGCTGTCCAGCGCCCCGTGGGTGGTGGTTCCTGTTCTTCTCCTACATCGTCGTCCACATCGTCGATGTCTTCAGAGTCAAAGTCAAGCACGTCGGTCAAATCATCGATCGTGGCAATGAAGTAAGTGGTGGGTGGGCAACGAATTCCCTCGTCGCCTGCTTCCCACTCGAGCCGGACATACTTCGGCCAAAAGTCTCCTGACAAAGAGAGAGACTTTAATGAGTTCAGCATGTTGCCAAAGGGCGAGTGTTGGAAGATATCCGCAGCGGTGAACTCCATTATCGGAGCCCAGCCAGAATCGGCGGGCTCGGGGGCACGCGGCTGGGTCCTACAACCGGACATGAGTCCGGGGGTCCGGAGACACAGGCTTCCTTGGGGGTGAAGTCTGTGTTCGGCTCTACCGCCGATGAGTGTGCGGCCTCCGGGGCGGGGTCCATCCACCCGTCCTCGGACAATGCAATCTGCCCCGAATTTAGGTCTGGGGCTCCTACAGGTGCGATATCCCGAGTATTGTCCGACAGCAGGTCTAAAACATGCTCATCGTGACTGTTCGGCGCTTCTGGCGTAGGCCTGAATCCGTCGAAGATCAAGTCTCCGCGGATATCGGTCGTGTAGTTCAAGTTTCCGAACCTGACCTGATGGCCAGGGGCGTAGCTATTGATCTGCTCCAGATGGCCAAGCGAATTGGCCCGTAGTGTGAAGCCGCCGAACATGAAGATCTGTCCGGGGAGAAAAGCCTCACCCTGGACCACATTGTTGTTGATGATTGAAGGAGCCATCGAGCCTTGCAGCGACGACACAGAGGAACTCTCAATGAAAGCACCAATGTCGGTGTCAAAACCGGCGGATCTCGGGTAGGGGGGTCACAATCTATGCGTCTAAGGCTAATGGTAACAGGAGGCAAGGGACATGATGTTTTACCCAGGTTTCGGCCCTCTCGATGGAGGTAAAACCCTACTTCCTGCTTGATTGATCTTGATGATATGAGTATTACAAGAGTTGATCTACCACGAGATCATAGAGGCTAAACCCTAGAAGCTAGCCTATGATGATTATGATTGTCCCTATACGGATCAAACCCCCCGGTTTATATAGACACCGGAGGGGGCTAGGGTTTACACAGAGTCGGTTACAAAGAAGGAAATCTATTATCCGGATCGCCAAGCTTGTCTTCCACACAAAGGAGAGTCACATCCGGACACGGGACGAAGTCTTGAGTCTTGTATCTTCATGGTCCAACAGTTCGGCCAAAGTATATAGTCCGGCTGTCCGGATACCCCCTAATCCAGGACTCCCTCAACCACTCTCTTCAAAGATGCCCGTAAGTTTGTCTTGTCTTGTGATGAATGTCAAAGAATTAGCAATATTAGTAGACGTCAAGAAATGCCTATGAACTATTCACTTGTTATTGAACCATTTGATGTGTGGGGCTTTGATTATATCGGACCGTTTCCTTCCTGTAATGGATATACACAGATTTTAGTTGCTGTTGATTACGTTACTAAGTGGGTAGAAGCTATTCCAACTAGTAGTGCTGATCATAACACTTCTATTAAGATGCTTAAAGAAGTTATTTTTCCGAGGTTTGGAGTCCCTAGATATTTAATGACTGATGGTGGTTCACATTTTATTCATGGTGCTTTTCGTAAGATGCTTGCTAAGTATGATGTTAATCATAGAATTGCATCTCCATACCATCCACAGTCTAGCGGTCAAGTAGAATTGAGTAATAGAGAGCTTAAATTAATTTTGCAAAAGATTGTTAATAGATCTAGAAAGAATTGGTCCAAGAAACTTGATGATGCATTATAGGCCTATAGAACTGCATATGAAAATCCTATGGGTATGTCTCCGTATAAAATGGTTTAAGGAAAAGCATGTCACTTACCTCTCGAACTAGAACATAAGGCATATTGGGCTATTAAAGAGCTCAATTATGATTTCAAACTTGCCGGTGAGAAGAGGATATTTGACATTAGCTCACTTGATGAATGGAGTACCCAGGCCTATGAGAATGCCAAACTGTTTAAAGAAAAAGTTAAAAGATGGCATGACAAAAGGATACAAAAGCGTGAGTTTAATGTAGGTGATTATGTTTTGCTATACAACTCTCGTTTAAGATTTTTTGCAGGAAAAGTCTCTCTAAATGGAAGGTCCTTACATTATCGAGGAGGTCTATCATTCCGGTGCCATAAAAATCAACAACTTCGAAGGCACAAACCCGAAGGTGGTGAACGGTTAAAGAATCAAAGATTATATCTCGGGTAATCCCATAAATGTTGAAACCAATGTTATTGGCACCGTAACCCCGGAGGAGTACATAAGGGACACTGTCCATAATGTTTCAGACTCCGAAAAGGACTAGGTATGTGGTACGGTAAGTAAACCGGCTCCAAAACAGTTCTAATAGCAATTTTTCTCTATTTTGGAATATTTAAGAAAATAGGAAAATAAGAAGTAGTCCGGAAAAGACACGAGGCATCCACCGAGGGTGGAGGGCGCACCCACCTGCCTCGTGGGCACCTCGTGTGCCATCCGGACTCCGTTTTCTTGCGCGATACTTCTTTTTGTCGGCAAAAATTCATTATATAATCTCCCGAAGGTTTTGACCACCGTACCACGAAAAATCCTCTACTTTTGTTTCGAGCTGTTTTTCTGGCAGATCTAGATCACCATGGCGTCTTCAAGCACCCCCAAGGACAAGTTTTTCGAGAAGGTCATCAACCCCTACCTTGCGGAGGTGCTGGAACACCCTCAAACCATTGAGATGCGCGAGGGGGTGCTGCACATCCGCGATGTTGAAGGACCAAGGAGGACCGGAAGCGTGGAGACAAGACTTGAAGCAATGGAGAAACAAGTTTTCAAGTGCCAAGGGATGGTGGAACGCGGACTCAACACCAACCACATGATGATCGCAGAGTTCACCAACAACCACAAGCTAGATGCCAAGAACATTGGGAAGACCATCTTCAAGCTTCACGAGAAGATCGAGCACCTCCAAGCCCAGATCTATGACCTGCAAAACCAAAACTGTGAGTATGAATATAGATTCAAGAGGATGAGTTTGGCTGCAGATTTGAGGATCCCAGAGACTCGATCATCCTTTTATGATGGTGAGCCTATGCCTTGGAAGATGGACGACAAGCCTACATCATCAACAACTCCATCATCACCACCTCCATAGAAAGAGACATAAATACATGGGTATGGGAACTCCCCTTGGCAATTGCCAAGCTTGGGGGAGGTGCCCCGGTATCGTATCACCATCACACTTCTATCTTTACCATTTTTCTTAGTTCGATCCTTTTGGTTATATCTTGATCTAGTAGAATAAAGTTTTAGTATGATCTAGCTTTGAGTTTTTGTGTTGACCCCTATCTATGTAATCGAGTCTGTGAGCTATATATAATAAAGATTACTTTTGAGTCGAGGGCTTTGCTATCTTGCTATGATCTTGAGGGAATAAAAGAAAAAGAAAGAATAAAAAGAAACAAAAATATCATATTGATCTTATGGAGAGTAATGACTTCACACATAAAGAGTATGATGAATAAAAGTTGTTGAGAGTTGACAAACATAGTTTTGGTCATCGTTGCAATTAATACGAAATAATAAAGAAAGAGAGGTCTTCACATATAAATATACTATCTTGAACACCTTTTATGATTTTGAGCACTCATTAAAATATGACATGCTAAAAAGTTGATGTCGGACAAGGAAGACAACGTAATGGGCTATGTTTTCTTATATCCGAAGTAAATTATATTGTCATGGATCATCCAACATGTTGAGCTTGCCTTTCCCCCTCATGCTAGCCAAACTCTTTGCACCAATTAGAGATACTACTTGTGCTTCCAAACATCCTAAACCCAGTTTTGCCATGAGAGTCCACCATACCTACCTATGGATTGAGTAAGATCCTTCAAGTAAGTTGTTATTGTTGCAAGGAATAAAAATTGCTCTCTAAATATGTATGATCTATTAGTGTGGAGGAAATAAGCTTTATACGAGCTTGTGATACAGAAGAAATAAAAGCGACGGACTGCATAATAAAGGTCCCTATCCCAAGTGGCAATATAAAGTGACGTTCTTTTGCATTAAGATTGTGTGCATCCAACCCTAAAAGCACATGACAACCTCTACTTCCCTCTGCAAAGGGCCTATCTTTTATTATTGTCTTCTACCTTATACAAGACTCATGGTGATCTTCACCTTTCCTTTTTACACTTTATCCTCAAGCACTATGTGTTGGAAAGATCATGACATATATACCCAATTGGATGTAGGTTTTCATGAAGTATTATTGTTGACATTACCCTTGAGGTAAAAGGTTGGGAGGCGAAACTATAAGCCCCTATATTTCTCTGTGTCCGATTAAAACTTCATACCCATAAGTATTGTGTGAGTGTTAGCAATTGTGAAAGACTAAATGATAGTTGAGTATGTGGACTTGCTAAAAAGCTCTTATATTTGGCTCTTTCCGATGTTATGATAAATTGCAATTGCTTCAATGACTGAGATTATAGTTTGCTAGTTTTCAGTCAAGTTTCTGATTCATACTTGACATTGTGAATGGACCTTTAAGCATAAGAAACCATATGACACTATGTATATATGTTGTTGTTCTAAAAATGATCATGATGCCCTCATGTCTGTATTTTATTTTATCGGCACCTCTATCTCTAAACATGTGGAAGTATTTTTCGATGTCGGCTTCCGCTTGAGGACAAGCGAGGTCTAAGCTTGGGGGAGTTGATACATCCATTTTGCATCATGCTTTTATATCGATATTTATTGCAATATGGGCTGTTACTACACATTATGTCACAATACTTATGCCTTTTCTCTCTTATGTATACAAGATTTACATGAAGAGGGAGAATGCCGGCAGCTGGATTCTGGGCTTGAAAAGGAGAAAAATATTAGAGACCTATTCTGCACAACTCCAAAAGTCCTGAAACTCCACGAAAGTCAGTTTTGGAATATATTAAAAATATTGGGCGAAGAAAGCACCAGAGGGGGGCCACCCACTGTCCACGAGGGTGGGGGCGCACCCTACCACCCTGGGCGCGCCCCTGCCTCATGGGCCACCTGGAGCCCCCCGATGCCCATCTTCTGGTATAAGGTGTCTTACGCCTAGGAAAAAATTAGAAGGAAGCTTTCGGGATGAAGCGCCACCATCTCGAGGCGGAACCTTGGCAGAACCAATCTAGGGCTCCGGCAGACCTGTTCTGCCGGGGAACCATACCTCCGGGAGGGGGAAATCATCACCATCGTCATCACCATCAGGTCCATCTCCATCAAGATCTTCACCAGCACCATCTCCTCTCAAACCCTAGTTCATCTCTTGTATCCGATCTTTGTCTCAAAACCTCATATTGGTACCTGTGGGTTGCTAGTAGTGTTGATTACTCCTTGTAGTTGATGCTAGTTGGTTTATTCGGTGGAAGATCATATCTTCAGATCCTTTATGCATATTAATACTCCTCTGATTATGAACATGAATATTATTTGTGAGTAGTTACGTTTGTTCCTGAGGACATGGGAGAAGTCTTGTTATAAGTAGTCATGTGAATTTGGTATTCGTTCAATATTTTGATGAGATGTATGTTGTCTTTCCTCTAGTGGTGTTATGTGAACGTCGACTACATGATACTTGACCATTGTTTGGGCCTAGGGGAAGGCATTGGGAAGTAATAAGTAGATGATGGGTTGCTAGAGTGACAGAAGCATAAACCCTAGTTTATGCGTTGCTTCGTAAGGGGATGATTTGGATCCATATGTTTCATGCTATGGGTAGGTTTACCTTAATCCTTCTTTCTTAGTTGCGGATGCTTGCGACAGGGGTTAATCATAAGTGGGATGCTTGTACAAGGAAGGGCAGTACCCAAGCACCAGTCCACCCACATATCAAATTATCAAAGTAACGAACGCGAATCATATGAGCATGCTGAAAACTAGCTTGACAGTAATTCACATGTGTCCTCGGGAGCGCTTTCCTTTATATAAGAGTTTGTCCAGGCTTGTCCTTTGCTACAAAAAGGATTGGGCCACCTTGCTGCACCTTGTTTACTTTTGTTACTTGTTACCCGTTACGAATTGCCTTATCACAAAACTATCTGTTACCGATAATTTCAGTACATGCAGAGAATACCTTACTGAAAACCGCTTGTCATTTCCTTCTGCTCCTCGTTGGGTTCGACACTCTTACTTATCGAAAGGACTACCATAGATCCCCTATACTTGTGGGTCATCAGTGGCCGAACTAAAAAATTCAGTTTCGTCAGGGATCAGCGGACGTCCGGTCGTCGGACGTCCGGTGGCTAGCGGACATCCGGTGCCTGGGCGATTTCGGGCACGGGATGAACAACAAGGGTTCATGGTGGAAGAGGCGGAATTGGTCAAATCCGAGCGATTTTGTATATGGAAATGGTGGAGATAATGGGGGAAAGCTAGATCCACTCATGGCAAAGCAAATCCATGGATCAAATCCAACAAAACTTCATCACAAAAAAATTGGGGCTATTTCTGGTGGGGATTTCCAAAATTGGGGGAGAACACAACAAAATCAAGCTAGAAAACAAAGGGTAGAGGCTTCAAATATGTGATCAACGTGGCTCATGATACCAAGATGATGTAAGGTAGAACCCTAGATGCCCGATCTTTCACGATTGGAGGGGATCCTATGAAGAACACGAATAACACGAGGAGAAATCACGAGGGGAAACACGAGAGAATCACTCAAACCAACAAGATATGGTCACACATATGCTACATCCTCAAAACACAAAGAGTTATACATGGTTCAAAGTCAACAAAGGACGATAGGAAAGGTCTTCTCCGTGAGGAGGTCTTGAAGGGTCTTCCCGTGATGGGGTCTTGATTCCGCTTGGGGGATCTTCTTCGAAGAGGTCATGAGCTCCGAGGAGAAGTAACCAAGTGGATGAGCAAAGCTCTCACACAAATATGAGCTAATCCTTTGCTAACCCTAACTAGGAGGAGGAGGAGGTCTATTTATAGTCTAACTGCAAAAGGGGGCAGAATGAAAGGGTACATGGGCCTCGGGCCCAAAGCTGCGCACACACAGGCAACGGACGTCCGATCTCTACCGGTGTCCGGTCGCTTGCGAAGGTCCGGACGTCTGGTAGGGCTCGGACTTCCATAATTTCATTCTGTAATAGTGGTACTAGATATCTAGAGACGGCCGATCGTCCGATCCCCGGTCGTCCAATCCCCGGTCGTCCGAAGGCGTCGGATTTCCGTTGAAACGCTTCAGGTGTGGAACTGCCGGTCGTCCGGTGGGGGCCGGACGTCCGCTCGCTGGGAAGTGTTGCCAGGCGTCCGGTCCTGGGCGGACGTCCGCTCACTGTAGCTTTCGTAGGCTGGGACTTGGGTCGGCTGGGCCTTCAGGCGCCGGACGTCTGGCCCTGATCAGATGTCCGCTGGCTGGAGTGTCAGGCGCCGGATGTCCGATCCTAGGCGGACGTCCGCTCGCTGGAGCTTCTTCAGTATCTCTTCTTCTTGTCCTTCATACTCGGTGTCCTCGCCGTCTTGTCCATTGGTTGTAGCTGCTCTGTGGCCTTCCTCCAAGTACCTGATCACACATAGTGTTTCCGCTTGAGGTAGTACCCATGTTTCATGTGTAGAAAGTGGGAGTTAGGAGAGGAGCGAGTTCACCTTATCTTTGATAGCCTTTGCTCGAGCTCTTGTCATTGGTCCAAGTGGTGTCATGGGAGATGTAGATACGTCCATGGGGATGAGCGTCGGATGCTCCGCATCACATCGCTCTTGGCATCCACGACGTACAGTACGAGCTTCCATGCCTCAAACTACTTCGGCGCCCAGATCCCCGACATGTCCCTGAACAACGGCGGCTCCTCGTCCTGCCGCGCTGGTGCGACGTGAGTGGCCTCGGTGATGAGGAGGCCGCTGGGGGTGTCGCGGTGTGAGGAGGAAGAAGCAGGGCGCAATGGCGGACTGACGGCGGTTGGAGCACTCGGAGGTACGGTCCTCTCTCTATTCGTTGGGGCACGACCTCCGAGGGGAAGGTGGGCTCCCAATTGGATAAGTGCGTTAGCCCAATTATTATTTTTTCCTTCCAATGGGATCCCACTAAAGCAAATTAAGTGGGATGGGCTAATTAGTCCCACTTAATCCCACCCCCACCTGCAGCCTGACCATTTGCTAATCGACTAGTCGCGCGCACGTATGCGAGGACAGCGGCTAGCGGATTGATGCGTAGCACACATATGGGAATCTTCTCAGGATTTGAAACGTTTGGTAAGAAGAAAACAACTTCAGAGGTCAACGAGAAAACTAGCGCGTCATCTCAGTGATGCAGTTGTTCAAATTCCTGTCGATCTTGGTGGATCATAGGACGACGGGCGGCGGATAAACTGCAACCCAAGGTTGTCCTGTTGCGGGTTATCCAGCACGGTTGTCAATGAAGGAAACAGGCATACGAGTCGCGTGTTGCGGCGACGGAGTCGCCGTTGTTGTTGATGAAGATTGGACCCATAAAAATCTGAATCCACATGCAGAGGGCCCCACGATGGGCACCAATGTCGATGTTGTTTATCAACATACCATATGTAGATTATTGTGGGGATTAGTACACGTGGAGATTATCGAGGTGGGTTAGCACATGAGAGAATATTTAGATAGCTTCGGCCCCGGGAAACATCATCCGGTATAGCCCTACGTGTTGTTTCTGGCTAGGTCTTATTCTGTATGCTCATGAGAGAGTCGCCGTTGTTGAGCCGTCTCTACTCTAGTTGTGTCTAGCCATAGAGATTCTCCAGGTTCTTATGCCCTCTTTGGGCGCCTTGCCCCTCCTTATATAAGTTGAAGGGGGCGACTTACATGTAGAGTCCTAGTAGGATACAAACTAGTCTCATCTTTTATTACAAGCATGATACTAGTCCGGGTCTTATTCAGACGGTCCAAAGCCGACCTGCTGGACCACCCCCATGTTGGGCCACATTCTACCACCGTGAGGTCACCCATGTCCCATATCCATGACAGGATTGAAGTTGAGAAAGCCAAGATTTAAGCTATTGAGAGTTGGCCGCAGCCCAAAACGGTCACACGGGTGAGGAGTTTCTTGGACTCGTTGGTTTCTATAGGCTTTTTGTGAGAGATTTCAGCACCATCCTGCACCTCTTAATGAGCTTACAAAGAAGGATGTGCCTTTTGTTTGGGTTACCACATAGGCAAAAGCCTTCATGGTATTGAAAGATAACTTAACACATGCTCCTTTACTCCATTTGAGCTTGAATGTGATGCTAGTGGAATTGGGTTAGGAGGTGTGTTATTACAAGATGGTAAACACGTTGCATACTTTTCTGAAAAATTGGGTGGGCCTAGTATGAATTATTCTACTTATGATAATGAATTATATGCTCTTGTTCGGACTTTGGAAACATGACAACATTATTTATGTCCCAAAGAATTTGTTATACATTCTGATCATGAATCTTTGAAACATAATAAAAGTCAAGAAAAATTGAACCATGGACATGCTAAATGGGTTGAATTCATTGAGACTTTTCCTTATGTCATTAAACACAAGTAGGGTAAAGAAAATGTTATTGCTGATGCATTGTCTCATCGCTATACTATGCTTTCACAACTTGACTTTAAAATATTTGGATTGGAGACCATCAACACATGCATGATTTTGATTTCAAAGATGTGATGTAGAATTGTAAATAAGGAAGAACTTGGAACAAGTTCGTCATCAATGATGGATTTGTGTTCCGTGCTAACAAGCTATGCATTCCAGCTAGCTCCGTTCGTCTTTTGTTGTTGTAGGAGGCACATGGAGGGGGATTAATGGGACACTTTGGCATGAAGATGGAGGACATACTTGCTACACATTTCTTTTGTCCAAAGATGAGATGGGATGTTGAGTGTTTTGTTGCTTGCTGCACTACATAACAAAAAGCTAAGTCACGAGTCAATCCTCATGGTTTATATATGCCTTTGCCTGTACCTAGTGTTCCATGGGAGGACATATCTATGGACTTTGTTTTAGGTTTACCTCAAAAAAAGAAGGCGAGGGATATCATATTTGTTGTCATGGATAGATTTTTGACAATGTCACACTTTGTACCATGTCGTAAAAGCGATGATGCTGCTAACGTTTCTGCTTTGTTCTTTCATGAAATTATTCGCTTGCATGGTGTGCCAAATACAATTGTTTCATACCATGATACTATTGGGGAATGTAGTAATTTCAAAAAAAAAATCCTACGATCACGCAAGATCTATCTCTAGCTGATGCATAGCAACGAGAGGGGAGAGTGTTGTCTACGTACCCTCGTAGACCGAAAGCGGAAGCGTTATGACGACGTGGTTGATGTAGTCGTACATCTTCATGATCCGACCGATCAAGTACCGAACGCACGGCACCTCCACGATCTGCACACGTTCAACTCGGTGACGTCCCATGAACTCTAGATCCAGCTGAGGCCGAGGGAGAGTTCCATCAGCACGACGGCATGGTTATGGTGATGATGAAGTTACCGGCGCAGGGCTTCTCCTAAGCATTACGACGATATGACCGAGGTGTAAACCTGTGGAGGGGGGCACCGCACACGGCTAAGAGATTGTCTGTTGTGACTTTGGGGTGCCCCCTGCCCCCGTATATAAAGGAGGGAGGAGGAGGCCGGCCAACAAGGGGGGCGCCAGGGAGAGGGGAGTCCTACTAGGACTCCAGTCCTAGTAGGATTCGGCCCCACCCTTTTTTCCTTCTACCTAAGGGGGAAAAGGGGAAGGAGAGGGAGTACGAGAAGGAAAGGGGGGTGGCGACCCCTTCCCGAGTCCAATTCGGCCTCCTGCCAAAAGGGGGGCGCACCAGCCCCTTGTCGGCTGGTGTGCTTCCCTCTTATGGCCCATAAGGCCCATAACTTCTCCCGAGGGGTTCCGGTAACCTCCCGGTACTCCGGAAAAATGCCCGAACCACTTGGAACCATTCTGATGTCCAAATGCAACCTTCCAACATATGAATCTTTATGTCTCGACCATTTCGAGACTCCTTGTCACGTCCGTGATCTCATTCAGGACTCCGAACAAACTTCAGTACATCATATCACATAAACTCATAATACCAATCGTCATCGAACGTTAAGCGTGCGGACCCTACGGGTTCGAGAACAATGTAGACATGACCGAGACACGTCTCCGGTTAATAACCAATAGCAGAACCTGGATGCTCATATTGGTTCCTACATATTCTACGAAGATCTTTATCGGTCAAACCTCATAACAACCTACGTTATTCCCTTTGTCATCGGTATGTTACTTGCCCGAGATTCGATTGTCGGTTACCGGCAAGTCTCTTTACTCGTTACGTAATACTTCATCCCGCAACTAACTCATTAGTCACAATGCTTGCAAGGCTTATAGTGATGAGTATTACTGAGAGGGCCCAGAGATACCTCTCCGAAACACGGAGTGACAAATCCTAATCTCGATCTATGCCAACCCAACAAACAACTTCAGAGACATCTGTAGAGCACCTTTATAATCACCCATTTACGTTGTGACGTTTCGTAGCACACAAAGTGTTCCTCCGGTATTCGGGAGTTGCATAATATCATAGTCATAGGAACATGCATAAGTCATGAAGAAAGCAATAGCAACAAACTAAATGATCATAGTGCTAAGCTAACGGATGGGCCATGTCCATCACATGATTCTCCTAATGATGTGATCCCATTCATCAAATGACAACACATGTCTATGGTTAGGAAACATAACCATCTTTGATTAACGAGCTAGTCTAGTAGAGGCATACTAGGGACAATATGTTTTGTCTATGTATTCACACAAGTACTAAGTTTCCGGTTAATACAATTCTAGCATGAATAATAAACGTTTATCATGAAATAAGGAAATAAATAATAACTTTATTATTGCCTCTAGGGCATATTTCCTCGAGTCTCCCACTTGCACTAGAGTCAATAATCTAGTTCACATCACCATGTGATTTAACACCAATAGTTCACATCTGTATGTGATTAATACCCATAGTTCACATTGCCATGTGACCAACACCCAAAGGGTTTAGTAGAGTCAGTAATCTAGTTCACATTGCTATGTGATTAACACCCAAAGTGTACTAAGGTGTGATCATGTTTTGCTCGTGAGAGAAGTTTAGTAAACGGGTTTGTCACAATTAGAGTCGTATGTATTTTACAAATACTCTATGTCTACAATGCTTTGCATGGAGCTACTCTAGCTAATTGCTCCCACTTTCAATATGTGTCCAGATTGAGACTTAGAGTCATCTGGATCAGTGTAAAAGCTTGCATCGACATAACTTTTAAGATGAACTTTTTATCACCCCCATCACCGAGAAACATTTCCTTAGTCCTCACTAAGGATAATTTTGACCGCTGTCCAGTGATCTACTCTTAGATCACTATTGTACCCCCTTGCCAAACTCATGGCAAGGTATACAATAGGACTAGTACACAGCACAACATACTTTATAGAACCTATGACGGTGGCATAGGGAATGACTTTCATTCTCTTTATATCTTTTGCCGGGGTCGGCATTTGAGTCTAACTCAACTTTACACCTTCTAATACAGGCAAGAACTTCTTCTTTGACTGATCCATTTTGAACTATTTCAAAAAACTTGTCAAGCTATGCATTCATTGAAAAATCTTATCAAGCATCTTGATCTATCTCTATAGATCTTGATGCCCAATATATAAGCAACTTCCCTGAGGTCTTTCTTTGAAAAATCCTTTCAAACTCTCCTTTATGCTTCCAGAAAATTCTACGTCATTTCCGATCAACAATATGTAATTAACATATACTTCTCAGAAAGGCGGTAGTGCTCCCACTCACTTTATTGTAAATACAGTCTTCACCGCAAGTCTGTATAAAACTATATGCTTTGATCAACTGATCAAAGTGTATATTCCAACTCCGAGATGCTTGCACCAGTCCATAGATGGATCGCTGGAGCTTGCACACTTTTTTAGTACTTTTAGGATCGACAAAACCTTCCAGTTGCATCATATACAACTCGTCTTTAAGAAATATCCACTTAAGGAATGTAGTTTTGACATCCATTTACCAGATTTCATAAAATATGGCAACTGCTAACATGATTCGGACGGATTTAAGCATCGCTACAGTTGAGAAAATCTCATTGTAGTCAACACCTTGAACTTGTCAAAAACCTTTTGCAACAAGTCGAGCTTTGTAGATAGTAACACTACTATTAGTGTCCGTCTTCCTCTTGAAGATCCATTTATTAATATGGCTTGCCAACCATCGGGCAAGTCCACCAAAGTTTGTTCTCATATATGGATCCCATCTCAGATTTCATGGCCTCAAGCCATTTCGTGGAATCTGGGCTCATCATCGCTTCCTCATAGTTCGTAGGTTCATCATGGTCTAGTAACATGACTTCCAGAATAGGATTGCCGTACCACTCTGGTGCGGACCGTACTCTGGAAGACCTACGAGGTTTTGTAGTAACTTGATCTGAAGTTTCATGATCATCATCATTAGCTTCCTCACTAATTGGTGTAGGAATCACTAGAACTGATTTCTGTGATGAACTACTTTCCAATTCGGGAGAAGGTACAATTACCTCATCAAGCTCTACTTTCCTTCCACTCACTTCTTTCGAGAGAAACTCCTTTTCTAGAAAGGATCCATTCTTAGCAACGAATATCTTGCCTTCGGATCTGTGATAGAAGGTGTACCCAACAGTTTCCTTCGGGTATCCTATGAAGACGCACTTCTTTGATTTGGGTTCGAGCTTATCAGGTTGAAGCTTTTTCACATAAGCATCACAACCCCAAACTTTAAGAAACGATAGAGCTTAGGTTTCTTGTCAAACCATAGTTCATAGGTGTCGCCTCAATGGATTTTGACAGTGCCCTATTTAAAGTGAATGCAGCTGTCTCTAACGCATAACCCCAAAACGATAGTGGTAACCCGGTAAGAGACATCATAGATCGCACCATATCCAATAAAGTGCGGTTACGACATTCGGACACACCATTACGCTATGGTGTTCCATGTGATGTGAGCTATGAAACTATTCCACATTGTTTTAAATGAAGGCCAAACTCGTAACTCAAATGTTCTCCTCTACGATCAGATCGTAGAAACTTTTATTTTCTTGTTATGATGATTCTCCACTTCACTCTGAAATTCTTTGAACTTTTCTAATGTTTCAGACTTGTGTTTCATTAAGTAGATATACTCATATCTGCTCAAATCATCTATGAAGGTTAGAAAATAACAATACCCGCCTCGAGCATCAACACTCATTGGACCGCATACATCGGTATGTATTATTTCCAATTAGTCACTAGCTCGTTCCATTGTTCCGGCGAACGGAGTTTTAGTCATCTTGCCCACAAGGCACGGTTCGCAAGCATCAAATGATTCATAATCAAGTGATTCCAAAAGTCCATCTTTATGGAGTTTCTTCATGCGCTTTATACCGATATGACCCAAACGGCAGTGCCATAAATATGTTGCACTATCATTATCAACTTTGCATCCTTTAGCATCAATATTATTAATATGTGTATCACTATGATCAAGATTCAATAAACCATCAACATTGGGTGTATGATCATAGAAGGTTTTATTCATGTAAACAGAATAACAATTTATTCTCTCTCTTAGATGAATAATCTTATAGCAATAAACATGATCTAATCATATCTATGCTCAACGCAAACACCAAATAACATTTATTTAGGTTCAACGCTAATCTCGAAAGTATAGGAGTGTGCGATGATGATCATATCAATCTTGGAACCACTTCCAACACACATCATCACATCACCCTCAACTAGTCTCTGTTTATTCTGTAACTCCTGTTTCGAGTTACTAATCTTAGCAACCGAACAAGTATCAAATACCCAGGGGATACTACAAATACTAGTAAGGTACACATCAATAACTTGTATATCAAATATACCCTTGTTCAATTTGCCATCCTTCTTATCCACCAAATATTCAGGGCATTTCCACTTCCGGTGACCATTTCCTTTGCAGTAGAAGCACTCAGTTTCAGGCTTTGGTCCAGCTTTGGGCTTCTTCACGGGAGTGACAACTTGCTTGCCATTCTACTTGAAGTTCCCTTTCTTTCCCTTTGCCCTTTTCTTGAAACTAGTGGTCTTGTTTAATCATCAACACTTGATGCTCTTTCTTGATTTCTACCTTCGTCGATTTCAGCATCACGAAGAGCTCGAGAATCGTTTTCGTCATTCCTTGCATACTATAGTTCATCACGAAGTTCCAGTAACTTGGTGATGGTGACTAGAGAACTCTGTCAATCACTATCTTATCTGGAAGATTAACTCCCACTTGATTCAAGTGATTGTAGTACCCAGACATTCTGAGCACATGCTCACTAGTTGAGCAATTCTCCTCCATCTTTTAGCTATAGAACTTGTTGGAGACTTCATATCTCCCAACTCGGGTATTTGCTTGAAATATTAACTTCAACTCCTGGAACATCTCATATGGTCCATGACGTTCAAAACGTCTTTGAAGTCCCAATTCTAAGCCATAAAGCATGGTGCATTAAAATATCAAGTAGTCATCATATTGAGCTTATCCAAATGTTCATAATGTCTGCATTTGCTCCTACAATAGACTTGTCACCTAGTGGTGCATCAAGGACATAATTCTTCTGTGCGGCAATAAGGATACACCTCAGATCACGGACCCAGTCCGCATCATTTCTACTATCATCTTTCAACTTATTTTTCTCTAGGAACATATCAAAAATAAAGGGAATCTATAACGCGAGCTATTGATCTATGACATAATTTGCAAAATACTATCAGGACTAAGTTCATGATGAATTAAAGTTCAGTTAAGCATATTACTTAAGGACTCCCACTTAGATAGACAACCCTCTAGTCATCTAAATTATCATGTGATCCAAATCAACTAAACCATGTCCGATCATCACGTGAGATGGACTAGTTTTCAATGGTGAACATCACTATGTTGATCATATCTACTATATGATTCACGCTCGACCTTTCGGTCTCCAGTGTTCGGAGGCCATATCTGCATATGCTAGGCTCGTCAAGTTTAACCCGAGTATTCTGCGTGTATAAAACTGGCTTGCACCCGCTGTATAAAACTGGCTTCCCCAACAGGTATCAGAGCCAGGTCTATGCGTACATGTTATATGCACGAGTAGAACACAAAGAGTTGTGGGCGATAATAGTCATACTGCTTACCAGCATGTCATACTTTCCCTACGATGTAAATTCCCTATGATCACACAAGATCTATCTCTAGCTGATGCATAGCAACAAGAGGGGAGAGTGTTGTCTATGTACCCTCGTAGACCGAAAGCAGAAGCGTTATGACAACGCGGTTGATGTAGTCGTACGTCTTCACGATCCGATCGATCAAGTACCGAATGCACGACACCTCCGCGATCTGCACACGTTCAGCTCGGTGACATCCCTTGAACTCTAGATCCAGCTAAGGCTGGGGGAGAGTTCTGTCAGCACGACGGCGTGGTGACACTGATGATGAAGTTACCGGTGCAGAGCTTCGCCTAAGCACTACGACGATATGACCGAGGTGTAAAACTGTGGAAGGGGGCACCGCACACGGCTAAGAGATTGTTTGTTGTGCCTTTGGGGTGCCCCCTTCCCACGTATATCAAGGAGGGGAGAAGGAGGCGGGCCAACAAGGGGCGCGCCAGGGAGAGGGGAGTCCTACTAGGACTCCAGTCCTAGTAGGATTTGGCCCCGCCCTTTTTTCCTTCTACCGGAGGGGGAAAGGGGAAGGAGAGGGAGTAGGAGAAGGAAAGGGGGTGGCGCCCCTTCCCAAGTCCAATTCGGCCTCCTGCCCAAAGGGGGGCGCACCAACCGCTTGTGGGCTGGTGTGGTTCCCTCTTATGGCCCATAAGGCCCATAACTTCTCCCGGGGGGTTCCGGTAACCTCCCAGTACTCCGGAAAAATGCCCGAACCACTCGGAACCATTCTGATGTCCAAATACAACCTTCCAATATATGAATCTTTATGTCTCAACCATTTTGAGACTCCTCATCACGTCTGTGATCTCATTCGGGACTCCGAACAAACTTCGGTACATCATATCACATAAACTCATAATACCAATCGTCATCGAACGTTAAGCGTGCGGACCCTACGGGTTCGAGAACTATGTAGACATGACCGAGACACATTTCTGGTCAATAACCAATAGCGGAACCTGGATGCTCATATTGGCTCCTACATATTCTACGAAGATCTTTATCGGTCAAACCGCATAACAACATACGTTGTTCCCTTTGTCATCGGTATGTTACTTGCCCGAGATTCGATCGACGGTATCTCAATACCTAGTTCAATCTCGTTACCGGCAAGTCTCTTTACTCGTTATGTAATGCATCATTCCGTAACTAACTCATTAGCTACATTGCTTGCAAGGCTTATAGTGATGTGCATTACCGAGAGGGCCCAGAGATACCTCTCCGACAATCGGAGTGACAAAACCTAATCTCGAAATACACCAACTCAACATGTACCTTTGGAGACACCTGTAGAGATCCTTTATAATCACCCAGTTACGTTGTGACGTTTGGTAGCACACAAAGTGTTCCTCCGGTAAACGGGAGTTGCATAATCTCATAGTTGTAGGAACTTGTATAAGTCATGAAGAAAGCAATAGCAACATACTAAACGATCAAGTGCTAAGCTAACGGAATGGGTCATGTCAATCACATCATTCTCCTAATGATGTGATCCCATTAATCAAATGACAACTCATGTCTATGGGTAGGACACTTAACCATCTTTGATTCATGAGCTACTCAAGTAGAGGCATACTAGTGACACTATGTTTGCCTATGTATTCACACATGTATTATGTTTCCGGTTAATACAATTCTAGCATGAATAATAAACATTTATCATGAAATAGGGAAATAAATAATAACTTTATTGTTGCCTCTGGGGCATATTTCCATCAGTCTCCCACTTGCACTAGAGTCAATAATCTAGTTCACATCACCATGTGATTTAACACCAACATTCACATCTATATGTGATTAATACCCATAGTCCACATCCTCATGTGAGCAACTCCCAAAGGGTTTAGTAGAGTCAATAATCTAGTTCACATCGTTATGTGATACCCAAAGAGTACTAAGGTATGATCATGTTTTGCTCGTGAGAGAAGTTTAGTCAACGGGTCTATTACATTCAGAGCCGTATGTATTTTGCAAATATTCTATGTCTAAAATGCTCTGCACGGAGCTACTCTAGCTAATTGCTCCCACTTTCAATATGTATCCAGATTGAGACTTAGAGTCATCTGGTTCATTTTGAAAGCTTGCACCGATGTAACTCTTTACGACGGGCTCTTTTATCACCTCCATAATCGAGAAATATTTCCTTAGTCCTCACTAAGGATATTCTTGACCAATGTCCAGTGGTCTACTCCTAGATCACTATTGTATTCCCTTACCAAATACAGAACAAGGTATACAATAGGTCTGGTACATAGCATAGCATACTTTATAGAACCTATGACTGAGGCATAGGGAATGACTTTCATTCTCTTTTCTATTTTCTGTCGTGGTCGGGATTTGAGTCTTACTCAATTTTACACCTTTGCAACACAGGCAAGAACTCTTTCTTTGACTGTTCCATTTTGAACTACTTCAAAATCTTGACAAAGTATGTACTTATTGAAAAAAACTTATCAAGCGTCTTGATCTATCTCAATAGATTTTGATGCTCAATATGTAAGTAGCTTTACTGAGGTCTTTCTTTTAAAGAACTCCTTTTAAATACTCCTTTATGCTTTCCAGGAAAATACTACATCATTTCTGATCAACAATATGTTACTCACATATATTTATTAGAAAGGCGGTAGTGCTCCCACTCACTTTATTGTAAATACAGTCTTCACCGCAAGTCTGTATAAAACTATATGCTTTGATCAACTTATCAAAGCGTATATTCCAACTCTGAAATGCTTGCACCAGTCCATAGATGGATTGCTGGAGCTTGCACATTTTGTTAGCACCTTTAGGATTGACAAAACCTTCTGGTTGCATCATATACAACTCTTCTTTAAGAAAACCATTAAATGCAGTTTTGACATCCATTTGCCAGATTTCATAAAGTGTGGCAATTGCTAACATGATTCGGACAGACTTAAGCATCGCTACAGTTGAGAAAATCTCATTGTAGTCAACACCTTGAACTTGTCGAAAACCTTTTTGCGACAAGTCGAGCTTTGTAGATAGTAACACTACTATCAGCGTCTGTCTTCCTCTTGAAGATCCATTTATACAATATGGGTTGCCAATCATCGGGCAACTCCACCAAAGTCCACACTTTGTTCTCATATATGGATCCCATCTCAGATTTCATGGCCTCAAGCCATTTCGTGGAATCTGGGCTCATCATCGCTTCCTCATAGTTCGTAGGTTCATCATGGTCTAGTAACATGACTTCCAGAATAGGATTGCCGTACCACTCTGGTGCGGACCGTACTCTGGAAGACCTACGAGGTTTTGTAGTAACTTGATCTGAAGTTTTATGATCATCATCATCAGCTTCCTCACTAATTGGTGTAGGAATCACTAGAACTGATTTTTGTGATGAACTACTTTCCAATTCGGGAGAAGGTACAAATTACCTTATCAAGCTCTACTTTCCTCCCACTCACTTCTTTCGAGAGAAACTCCTTCTCTAGAAAGGATCCATTCTTAGCAACGAATGTTTTGCCTTCGGATCTATGATAGAAGGTGTACCCAACAGTTTCCTTTGGGTATTCTATGAACACGCATTTCTCCGATTTGGGTTCGAGCTTATTAGGTTGAAACCTTTTTCACATAAGCATCGCAACTCCAAACTTTTAAGAAACGACAGCTTAGGTTTATTGCTAAACCATAGTTCATACGGTGCCGTCTCAACGGATTTTGATGGTGCCCTATTTAAAGTGAATGTAGCTATCTCTAATGCATAACCCCAAAACGATAGTGGTAAATTGGTAAGATACATCATAGATCGCACCATATTGTTTAAAATGAAGGCCAAACTTGTAACTCAAATATTCTTCTCTACGATCAGATTGTAGAAACTTTATTTTCTTGTTACGATGATTCTTCACTTCACTCTGGAATTCTTTGAACTTTTCAAATGTTTCAGACTAGTGCTTCATTAAGTAGATATACGCATATCTGCTCAAATCATCTATGAAGGTCAGAAAATAACGATACCCGCCATGAGCATCAACACTCATTGGACTGCATACATCGGTATGTATTATTTCCAACAAGTTAGTAGCTCGTTCCATTGTTCCGGAGAACGGAGTTTTAGTCATCTTGCCAAAAAGGCACAGTTCGCAAGCATCAAATGATTCATAACCAAGTGATTCCGAAAATTCATCTTTATGGAGTTTCTTCATGCGCTTTACACCGATATGACCCAAACGGCAGTGCCACAAATAAGTTGCACTATCATTATTAACTTTGCATCTTTTGGCATCAATATTATGAATATGTGTATCACTACGATCGAGATCCAACAAACTATTTTCATTGGGTGTATGACCATTTGAAGGTTTTATTCATGTAAACAAAACAACAATTATTCTCTGACTTTAAATGAATAACTGTATTGCAATAAACAAGATCAAATCATATTCATGCTCAACGCAAACGCTAAATAACATTTATTTAGGTTTAACACTAATCCCGAAAGTATAGGGAGTGTGCGATGATGATCATATCAATCTTGGAACTACTTCCAACACTCATCGTCACTTCCCTTCAACTAGTCTCTGTTTATTCTGTAACTCCTGTTTCGAGTTACTAATCTTAGCAACCGAACAAGTATCAAATACTCAGGGGCTACTATAAACACTAGTAAGGTACACATCAATAACCTGTATATCAAATATACCCTTGTTCACTTTGCCATCCTTCTTATCCACCAAATATTTGGAGTAGATCCGCTTCCAGTGACCATTTCCTTTGCAGTAGAAGCACTCAGTTTCAGGCTTTGGTCCAGCTTTGGGCTTCTTCACGGGAGTGGCAACTTGTTTGCCATTCTACTTGAAGTTTCCCTTTCTTTCCCTTTGCCCTTTTCTTGAAACTAGTGGTCTTGTCAATCATCAACACTTGATGCTCTTTCTTAATTTCTACCTTCGTCGATTTCAACATCACGAAGAGCTCGGGAATCGTTTTCGTCATCCCTTGCATACTATAGTTCATCACGAAGTTCTAGTAACTTAGTGATGGTGACTAGAGAATTCTGTCAATCACTATCTTATCTGAAATATTAACTCCCACTTGATTCAAGCGATTGAAGTACCTAAACAATCTGAGCACATGCTCACTAGTTGAGCGATTCTCCTCCCTCTTTTGGCTATAGAACTTGTTGGAGACTTCATATCTCTCAACTCGGGTATTTGCTGGAAATATTAACTTCAACTCCTGGAACAACTCATATGGTCCATGACGTTCAAAACGTCTTTGAAGTCCCGATTCTAAGCCGTTTAAGCATGGTGCACTAAACTATCAAGTAGTCATCATTTTGAGCTAGCCAAACGTTCATAACGTCTGCATCTGCTCCTGCAATAGGTTTGTCACCTAGCGGTGCATCATGGACATAATTCTTCTGTGCAGCAATGAGGATAAACCTCAGATCACGGATCCAATCCGCATCATTGCTACTAACATTTTTCAACACAGTTTTCTCTAGGAACATATCAAAATAAACATATGAAAGTAACAACACGAGCTATTGATCTACAACATGATTTGCAAAATACTACCAGGACTAAGTTCATGATAAATTTAAGTTCAATTAATCAAATTACTTAGAACTCCCACTTAGATAGACATCTCTCTAATCATCTAAGTGATCACGTGATCCAAATCAACTAAACCATGTCCGATCATCACGTGAGATGGAGTAGTTTTCAATGGTGAACATCACTATGTTGATCATATCTACTATATGATTCATGTTCGACCTTTCGGTCTCCATGTTCTGAGGCCATATCTGTATATGCTAGGCTCATCAAGTTTAACCTGAGTATTCCGCGTGTGCAACTGTTTTGCACCCGTTGTATTTGAACGTAGAGCCTATCACACCCGATCATCACGTGGTGTCTCAGCACGAAGAACTTTCGTAACGGTGCATACTCAGGGAGAACACTTCTTGATAATTTAGTGAGAGATCATCTTAAAATGCTACCGTCAATCAAAGCAAGATAAGATGCATAAAGGATAAACATCACATGCAATCAATATAAGTGATATGATATGGCCATCATCATCTTGTGCTTGTGATCTCCATCTCCGAAGCACCGTCGTGATCACCATTATCACCGGCGCGACACCTTGATCTCCATCGTAGCATCGTTGTCGTTACGCCATCTATTGATTCTACGACTATCGCTACCGCTTAGTGATAAAGTAAAGCAATTACAGGGCGTTTGCATTTCATACAATAAAGCGACAACCATATGGCTCCTGCCAGTTGCCGATAACTTTGGTTACAAAACATGATCATCTCATACAATAAAAATATAGCATCATGTCTTGACCATATCACATCACAACATGCCCTGCAAAAACAAGTTAGACGTACTCTACTTTGTTGTTGCAAATTTTACGTGGCTGCTACAGGCTGAGCAAGAACCATTCTTACCTACACATCAAAACCACAATGATAGTTCGTCAAGTTAGTGTTGTTTTAACCTTCGCAAGGACCGGGCGTAGCCACACTCGGTTCAACTAAAGTGAGAGAGACAGACACCCGCCAGTCACCTTTAAGCAACGAGTGCTCGTAACGGTGAAACCAGTCTCGCGTAAGCGTACGCGTAATGTCGGTCCGGGCCTCTTCATCTCACAATACCGCTGAACCAAAGTATGACATGCTGGTAAGCAGTATGACTTGTATCGCCCACAACTCACTTGTGTTCTACTCGTGCATATAACATCTACGCATAAAACCAGGCTCGGATGCCACTGTTGGGGAACGTAGTAATTTCAAAAAAAATCCTACGCACACGCAAGATCATGGTGATGCATAGCAATGAGAGGGGAGAGTGTTGTCCACGTACCCTCGTAGACCGTAAGCGGAAGCATTATGACAATGCGGTTGATGTAGTCGTACGTCTTCACGATCCGACCGATCCAAGCACCGAACGTACGGCACCTCCGAGTTCAGCACACGTTCAGCTCAATGACGATCCCCGGACTTCGATCCAGCAGGGTGTCGGGGATGAGTTCCTTCAGCACGACGGCGTGGTGACGATGATGATGTTCTACCGATGCAGGGCTTCGCCTAAGCACCACAACGATATGACCGAGGTGGAATATGGTGGAGGGGGGCACCGCACACGGCTAAGGAACGATCACGATGATCAACTTGTGTGTCTTTGGGGTGCCCCCTGCCCCCGTATATAAAGAAGCAAGGGAAGGAGGGCCGGCCAAGGAGGAGGAGGCGCGCCCAAGGGGGGAGTCCTACTCCCACCGGGAGTAGGACTCCTCCTTTCCTAGTAGGAGTAGGAGAGAAGGAAGGGGAAGAGAGAAGGGAAGGAAGGAGGGGGTGCGGCCCCTCCCCCTAGTCCAATTCGGACTAGGCCTTGGGGGGGCGCGGCCTTCCCTAGGCAGCCCCTCTCTCTTTCCCGTATGGCCCAATAAGGCCCAATACTTCTCCCCAGCGAATTCCCCTAACTCTCCGGTACTCCGATAAATACCCGAATCACTCGGAACCTTTCCGAAGTCCGAATATAGTCGTCCAATATATCGATCTTTACGTCTCAACCATTTCGAGACTCCTCGTCATGTCCCCGATCTCATCCGGGACTCCGAACTCCTTCGGTACATCAAAACTCATAAACTCATAATAAAACTGTCATCGAAACCTTAAGCGTGCGGACCCTACGGGTTCGAGAACTATGTAGACATGACCGAGACATGTTTCCAGTCAATAACCAATAGCGGAACCTGGATGCTCATATTGGCTCCTACATATTCTATGAAGATCTTTATCGGTTAAACCGCATAACAACATACGTTGTTCCCTTTGTTATCGGTATGTTACTTGCCCGAGATTCGATCGTCAGTATCTCAATACCTAGTTCAATCTCGTTACCGGCAAGTCTCTTTACTCGTTACGTAATGCATCATTCCGTAACTAACTCATTAGCTACATTGCTTGCAAGGCTTATAGTGATGTGCATTACCGAGAGGGCCCAGAGATACCTCTCCGACAATCGGAGTGACAAAACCTAATCTTGAAATACGCCAACTCAACATGTACCTTTGGAGACACCTGTAGAGATCCTTTATAATCACCCAGTTACGTTGTGACGTTTGGTAGCACACAAAGTGTTCCTCCGGTAAACGGGAGTTGCATAATCTCATAGTTGTAGGAACTTGTATAAGTCATGAAGAAAGCAATAGCAACATACTAAACGATCAAGTGCTAAGCTAACGGAATGGGTCATGCCAATCACATCATTCTCCTAATGATGTGATCCCATTAATCAAATGACAACTCATGTCTATGGTTAGGAAACTTAACCATCTTTGATTCACGAGCTAGTCAAGTAGAGGCATACTAGTGACACTATGTTTGTCTATGTATTCACACATGTATTATGTTTCCGGTTAATACAATTCTAGCATGAATAATAAACATTTATCATGAAATAAGGAAATAAATAATAACTTTATTATTGCCTCTAGGGCATATTTCCTTCAGGGCGCACCCTATTGCCTTGTGGGGCCCTCGGGCACCATCTTGTGTTGATCTTTTCTCCCAAAAATCACATATATTCCATAAAAAATCATAAATTTTCATCATGTTTGGACTTTGTTTGATATGTTTTTTCTGCAAAACAAAAAACATGCAAAAAACAATAACTGACACTGGGCACTAGATTAATATGTTAGTCCATAAAAACAATATAAAAGTGCACCAAAACTATATAAAAATATTGTAAACATGGCATGAATACTTCATTAGTTATAAATACATTGGAAGTGTATCACATGTTTACCGTATCGAAGGAAATATAAGAAGTAGGATTACGACACTATACTCAACTCTTCCGTGTGAGTGGATGGACGCCACAAGACTAGAATATTATCTCTGTTGCATGATTGTATTATAAGCTAGACATGAGCTAAGCTGGTTTGCGTTGTAAAGCACTGGATCGAGGATGTAATACTATGACATGTGATATATTCATGGATTCATCGACGAGTGTGCGTGTTAGCTATTGATCCAGGGATTGACACAGAAAGCGCGAAGATTCGGGGCCCCTCTTGGGACTGGGTCGTGATAGAAGCTTTGGATGATTTAACACTATCAAAATACTTGATTGTTTAATACTCTAAAGCTTTCACGGTTTATCGGTTCCTATAACATTTCTCAATCTTTCATATGATTGTCATTTATTATTATGGATATGTTATTTACGCAAGAAACCACTCCTTGTGGTAATAAATGCCAGTAATATGAAATATTGTGAATAAATATGGGAAGATGTCACAACCATTTATGAAAATATTAGTATTTTTGATACAATATAATCTTGCAAATCTTTATAATAAATGAATACATAAATATAAAATATGTTAAGAAACGGCTCCAACCAATTTTCATGAGAGAATAAATGGAAGAACATGAAGAGAGTGGCGATAAAACCAAAAATGTGCATTGTTCATCATAAATCTTGTTTTACCCTATGTTTTGCCCCCAAGATGCTTGGCTGGAAGCCTTTTTATGGGATGATTCATAGTTACATTTTGCTAAAAAGATTCATATAATAAAATTGTATTAAAAAGTCAATAGTTTACCACTAGACACCCATCAACAGAAATTTATGGCATCGGTTTGAAACACAACTTGGGGCTCTAATATTAAAACTTTCATACAAAAATGTGTTCAATTGCATGAGTGATGACTCACTTACTTTAGAATTCAATCATTGGACAACCATACAAATCCAGAGACGAAGGGTGCGAGCCTGCAAGGGACCTTGGTCATTAACTCGTGTGTAGGGGCCCTATACAAATGCAAGTCAGGTCGACGTTGGGTACAAGTAAAAAGTGCTTCATGCTCTGATGCTCGACTTCATGTCGACGACAATCGATTGCGCTTGGCGTTTGGCAGGTGCTAGATTGTTACAGCAAACCGCAAATGCATATGACCAATTAAGATTCTATGATTCAACCCATCATAGAGTTGTCAGCATGGCAGATCGCACAGACACGAGAGCATGGTGTGGATAAAGTGCCCAAGCATGTAGATCCAGGTTGCTTGGGGCAATGCGCGAGGTAACTCGCAGATGAACAAATGAGGAAAAGTGCATAATGTATGTGTTGTTTGGGCAAAGGCCAAGAGAATGGGAACGAGAGGTGGCGTGGTTGTGAGCCGTCCCGTAAAAATCCTACTGGAAAACATGTTGTGTGCCTGTTATGGGCTTTGTGGCCTAATTCAGTTCTTTCACGAGTTTATAGGGCGGCCTCTAGTGAGTTGTGCGACTTGGGTTGTTGCTTTCTGTTCAGCCTGCCCCAAGCCGACATGAACATTTTTTCTGGTTTTCTCATGGACCGGGAACTGATTTCTCAGGTTTTTCGAGACGCCACGATTTTGAGGCACAGTGCAATCACACCACTCGCACATGGCTGTCGACGAGCCTGGTCAACGATTGCGACATTTATTTCTTGACGATATTTTAGATTGTTATTGTTGATGTTTATATTTCTTCTTCTCAGAGCATAATCCTATTTGCTATATATTTTAACCTGTGTAAAACAATTATTATTGTCAAGTTTATGAAAAATACCAATAGCTATAATATTATATCAATATCCATAGAGCTTCTATGAAATATGGTATTCAATTATTATTATAAATAATAATCTATTTTCATGTACTTGGTGAAACTTTAAAAGGTTTCCTATATAGACCTTATATATTTTTTTTAAAGGGTGGAGCGTTTGATTTGCGATCCGTGCAAGTAATCTAATAAGTCCACACATATAACGACGATCTAAAATGTTTTGAGGGGATTATCGTTTTTTTTTGTTTTGAGCGTAAATTTTAAATAATTCATGGGTATTTATGAAGAGGGGATCCATAATTTACATACAATTAAAATCTTCCAAATCTTGTCCACCAAAAATAAATGCAATTGTGCTATAAAAATGGCTTCCAGCCAAGTTTGTTGAGGGAAGACAGCGGGAGAAGAAGGGAAGAGGGCGATAAAAGCCGAAAATAAAACCTCTCCTTCCCCTCCCCCTGTTCGTCGTTCTTCTCGGTTCGATCCACTCGAGCAGCCCCAAAACCGGCCCGATTCCTCCCCAAATCCAATCGACTCCCTGCCGAAATCCGCCCTCCCACTGATCGCCGCAAGCTCCCGGACCCGGAGCAAGCAATTTCGCGCCGCAAGAACTGCTCGCCGTCCGTGGACAAAAGCCCTCGACCGACTCTCCCAACTTCTTTTCCTGTTCGTCCTGACCATCGCCTTACGCGCCTCGCTGCCATCGCCGTTGCAGTTCTTGCTCGTCTCGTCTGGACATCCGCGTTCCTGCTATCTGCACCCCGTCCGCGGCCTTTGGGTTTTGAGGTATGACCTTGTTTTCGTGAAGCGATTAGTCAATTCCCGCCGCTCACCTTCACAGCTTCTAACACCCGGCTCACCATTTAGATCCGCCCTTGATGGCGGGGGAGGAGGCCGCGGAGGGAAGCGGGAACAGGAGGCGGATGGATCTAAACCTGTACCTGGGCCTCCCTCCATTGCCGCGGCCTCCAGGTCGGCTGGGTGTAGCTATGGATTGCCCGCCGCCGGCCACCTCGGCCATTCCGGTTCCGGAATCTCCAAGAATGGATGAGCCTGCAGTACTACCGGCACCAGAGGAGATGCCGCCACTGCCCGTTGTATACTCGCCGTCCAATGCGCTCTCCACGCCGGAGCTATCGCTGATAGATCCGATGCTATTTGATTGGCTTGATGGCCTCAGTACGGACAGTGAAGAGGCTCTTGATGCTGGTGAACCGGCTGTGGTGCGCGACGCGTCCTCACATGATGCCAATGTCTCACCACCGCCGCCAGCGCCATTGTCTCTTCCTGGGCTAGAAGGGGTTCGCCTTGAATGGGTGGAAAGGCTTTCTCACCCTATTCTGGTGACTCCTGCAGCCGGAGCAGAGATGGTGAGCACGAGGGTGATGAGGCAATCTATGGGGGCTGTGAATGCAATTGAAGACATGACGCCTGAGCTCCGCCTGCAGAGGTTGATCCAGGTGAGTGAACAGCACCGCATTGTGCGGCCGGGGTCAGTGAACCGCAACCACCGGGCGACCAGCCCAGAAGCAGAAAGACTGGCGCAAGCCATCCAGCGGTCTCATAGCTCTCTAGATGCATCAAGGCGGCAGAAGCTCGATGGTGATGGCAAGATGACAGGAATTGGTGCTGTCAAGAAGGACGGGAACTGTGGGTGCAACTCCAGTTTCGAGTGCAATATCTGCCTTGAAGCGGCTAAAGAGCCCGTGGTTACACCGTGCGGCCACCTCTTCTGCTGGCCATGCTTGTACCAGTGGCTCCATGGACATTCAGCCCACTCTGAGTGCCCTGTTTGCAAGGGAGAGGTGCTCGAAGTAAATGTCACACCAATATATGGAAGAGGAGGTGGTGAACGGGATGCCTGCAGCAATGATGTTCCTCCCAGACCGCGCGCAAACAGGAGTGAGAGCTTGAGGCAGCAGCTGCAAATGCCAGACCCAAGAGGCATTGCAAGCATGGTGAGACGGTTGATAGAAAACCAGGATATAGTGAGAGGCCAGGCAGCTCCACCTGCAGGCGGGGTTGAGGTGACTGTACTTCCCGCAGCCCGGTCAAGGGCTAGGGTACGGAGACAGCAAAGACACAGTCTTGTTTCACCCTCCCCAATAATGCTGCGTGCAAGCAACGCAGCCCCTGAGAGTGGCAATCAGGTCCGATTGCCATCTTCTAATTCCGTTAATGCTGCACCCGCAGTTACTCAGCAGTCGTCATCCATGGAGCAGGCATCGACTTCTAGCACCCTGGCTGTTATAGTGGGACAGGCAGCCCAAAGTAGGAGGTCCAGACCTTCGGAGTCCACAACCACAAGAAGAACAAGGAGGAGGCAGCAGCAGTAGGTAAAAGTGGTGCTGCCATTTTCTCCAATAAAACATATATAGATCATGCTTTGTCTGTACCATGTCAAGCTCCAAAAACATAGTCAAGATTATAAGGTAGGAGTGTATATGCTATTGCTTTGCTCATGTATACCTTTTTCATGGAAAAGGAATTATTAGCATGTATGTGGGGATAAATTTCCCTGATATTGCATCTGTTTATTTTTCAGTGAATTGTTAATTGTTATCTCTGTACTGTGTATGCCATTACGTTTCTTGGTACTACTTAGTTTAGAAATTTGAAGATAGTTAATTTCCTCAGCTACAGCTTTTGTACTGTCAAGACTGATGAATGTAGCAACAAATGCACCATTGTTTTCTATTTTAAGGTTTCCTCTTGTCTTAATGACTTGATCTAGTGTCCACAAAGATTGGCATCCAGATCTTGGATAAATCTTTTTGTTTTTCCCATGATCTGAAATGATGGTCCAATGTAATTTGCAGTATAAGTCACCGCGAAAAAAGATGAAGATATTTTTCCTTTAAGCTCCTGCAAAACATGAAAAGTTCTTCTGGATTTGCCACCGCAGCCAGCTGTTTTGACATTGTATAAAGTGGATAGTACACAAATAGGTTGTCAATGTTTGGAACAGGCAGCAGTACTCTACTTCTGTCCCAAACAAGCAACCAGCTGTCCAGTTTTAGTCGAGCATCTCATGGGGCACATTGTCTGCCCCTGCATATCAAGAACCAGTCTCCCTCTGAGAAAAAAAAAGAACCAGCATCGTTTTGCTGCAAACTGAAAGATGACCAAATTTGTTTGAACAGATGAACATTTGCTATTTACATTTCAGGATTGTCATTTGATTACACCGAACAACAGGAAACACTAGAGTATATCACAGATATTCCGTGAGGTCCGAAAGTATCACCATTGGCAGTTCTGGAGATCAAGATGGTTGGATGGGTCAGCGTCAAAAAGAGTTCATAGAATTCACCAGCTTCTCAAACCTTGTCCATGTGCAAACCTCTGCAAGAATGTCAGACTGCTCCTGGATATGCACATGAATACATGATTGCTCATTTTCTGACCAGCATCTGGGAACAAAGTAGCAATAGAGAGCTACAAATACTGTTATGGGTAGTACAATATCTTCAGTACGTGTAACATGTCTATCTAGTCTCGCCGTAACTGTAAAATGCTGAGTTTGTAATTTTTCTTGGACGTGTTTGTCCAGCGACTGGTGTAATTTCCCTTGGACCCTTCTAGTCTAGTTTTAAGTGAAATGCAGATCTCCTGCAATGTTTACAGAAACAAAATCAAAATGGCAATAAAAAAAACTTTACATTCTATCAAAAGACTCGTTGACCTAGCTGATTGTTTTATGCAACTCATACACAAAGGAAACACCAGTTTCGATATTTTGACCATGAAAGTTTTGGACAAGCTGCTTGGATACCAAAAGAAAGGTGCACTTCATCAATTGGATTGTGCACATGTTCATGTACCACTTCCACAGTCAAATGACGATTGAATGCATTGCGTGCAGAAGAAATGGCTCAACTTAGCACTGATGTTTCCTTTTCATCCTAATCCTTCAAAGCCCCAGCAGTTGGTTACTGCATGGACAGTATCATGTCTTGTACTGTTCAATCAGTCTCAGAAGGCTATGTGTCTCGGCGTCAGGCATTGCACCTCTTAAAATCATCGTCTTTACAAAATCTGGCTCATAAACTTTTGCCTTAACATAAGCTTTTAGAAGGGTATTATACACAAAGGAATTTCTACAGTACTTTGATTCATTCAGTTCTGCAAAAACTTTCTTCGCATTTTCCAAGTCACCAATCTCTGCAAAATTTTCAAGCAATAAATGAGTGGTCTCCAACCATGGTGTTGAACTTTTCACCTTCCTTGTGACAACTTTCTTTTTTCCCATATCCATTGTGTTCACAGCTTGTTTCACAAGACCTGCTTTCAAGCAACCCAATGCCAAGTGGCGATACGTAATAGCATTCGGTTGACAACCACTTGCTCTCATTTCTTTGAACACGGCCGCTGCTTTATCCACAAGGCCATGCCTGCAGTAAACTGATAACATGGAATTGAACTGTTCTGTAAGCTTTAGCTTCCTTGTTGATTTGATCTCTCGCCAAATCTCTTCTGCCTGCTCAACACAGCCAACCTTTCCAAATGCTTCAATTGCTAGTGTAAAGCTTTTGGATCGAATATGAGGAAGGCATTGCATGAGGTTCCACGTCATCTTTAGCTCATGTTCCTTTCCAAGGTACCCATACAAGATAAGAAGAATTTCCTGTGTAGACCAGTTAGTACCTGTCATAGAATTCTTGATGGCTTCTATGTATGTCTGGGAAACAGTATATAGCCTTGCTACAGCATGTGAAATTGCTAGAATGCCATAAGTGATCTCATTTGGCTCAATCTTTGCTCTTTTCATATCACTGAACACCCTCGCCACTCCATCAATATTGTGCTCATTGGCCTGTATCTTCAGTAAGATGTTGTAGGTTGAGGTGTGGGGGGTCACTCTACTGGCTTTCATCTGAGCGAGGATTTTGGAGATAGTCTTCCGACGCCCCTCAGAAGAATGGAGGATGATCAAGCGGTTGTAAACATACGGCGAAATTGGCAGGGACAGTTCCCTCATCTTCCTCATGTAACCATATGAAAGCTTAATCAAGCCCTGCTCCAAACAAGCCATTACAAGGTTATTGTAGAGCAGCTCATTCCGGAATTCTTGAGGTATACGGAGGAAGAGGCTCTCGGCTTCAGAAATGCCATGAACTTTAGCTGTGAACTCTAGGAGATAGGAGTAATCAAGCTCACTCAGCTTGTAGGGTCTCTCTCTGATCACCCATTCCATGACCTGTAGGGGAACAAACGAAATGGAGTGTTACTTCCTTATAACAGACTAAAAAACAGTACTAGTAGTAAAAAGGAAAATCCCTCGGATCCTCTGTTCATCTTCACACCGACGAGCGGCATAATAATGGAAGACTCGAGGAGTCCGAGACAGACAAAAGAACAGGGGGGGGGGGGGGGGGGGGGGGGGGGGGGGCACCTGGAGTCCGGTGCGATGGAGGCGGCGGCGTCGGAGGCGGTTGATGGCGTGGAAGATGTGGCCGCGATGCACAGCGCGGCCGGCGGCCATCCACCCCCGAATGGCCGCGCACGCCGACGCCGCCCGCTCCACCCGTTGCGCCAGCGACCCCTCCTGCTCCGACTCATCAGCGGACTCCACAGACGCAGGAGGAGGCGCGAGGGGTGCGCTTCCTGAGCTGGTAAAGAACGTGGCGGCGGCGCGGATCGGCGGCCGACGGCACCGCAGCAACACGCGCAATGGCGTTAACATGGTTGCGACACCTCGTCGAACACCTGGCGCGCACGCCTCCGCCTCCCAACACTCACAGCTGCAGCAGCCAGCAGGGACAGCGTCCGCACTGCTCAGATCGAGGTTCCGCGGGGGGCGCTTCCAGGTTCTGCCTGAACCAACCGTGCTTCGCGCTCGGCGTTGCCTCTACTCGCCGTGGGAGGGGCTGCGGCTTCAAGGGGAGATAAATACACCCACGGTCATTTAATTGCGTCGAAAGCATGACCTAACTTTGAAATACGCTCGTTACGGTCACTGAATACAGCGCGTATGCGGTGCTTCCACGTGTTGACCGCTCGTTGGGGACAGGTGGCGAACCGTGGAGGCGTGCCTGTGGAAATATGCAAAAAAGCCCTCAGGCATCACCGCATCCCCCATTCATCCCTTCTCCACTCAACTCGCATGTTCGTCTTCGTCGTTAGAGAAAGGGGGTGTTGCATAGGCGACGCCGCCCCGGCGATCATCGGCGGTACAACGGAGGCGGCAGCCAGATTTCGTGCGTGGTTGAGGAGGCGCCGCCGCCGCGCGCCTTCGCCACCCGTGGGAGGCGGCGACAATGTCCCCTGTTCATCGTGCAGAAGGGGCGGCAGCCCTCGTGTACAGTAAGTCCCGTAAACTGAAGAATCCCGCTTTTTGGCGTTTTGATGTTGAAAAACCCTCCTTTTCAGCCCGCATTGCCTTACTAGATGTGTTGTAGTTGCTAGATAGGCCAGATTCTGTTAGGGTTTTGGCATGGGATTTGGGGTTACGAGAATTGGGGCTTAGGGTTTTAGATGTTCAAATAAATTGATGCTCATGTGGAGATGTCATGTCGATTATGATGTATGTTGTATATGTGTTGGTGTCTCAGGCCGTCGAAGCAACAATTTCTCTGTGGAAATCAATCTTGGTGGATTTTTTGTTGGGCATGGAAGGAACCATGCTTATGTTAATGGCCGTGCCATTTGGTATGATCATGTGGAGAAGGTTACTTGGTTACCAATTTTTACTGAAAGCCTAGTTGAGGAAATTGGCTATGAGATGGCTGGCAGGCTCAAGGTTTTCTACTGTGTCCCCATCCTTACACCCAGCACTAATGGTCTGAGGGAACTGAGTGATGATGAACAGACAGATAGAATGATGGTGTTTGTTGATATTGGGCACCACTTCTTTAGCATCTACCTGGATCATGATGAAAGCTTTCAGGCTAATCCAGATGAAGATGATGTTGTCCACAATCCAAGAGCACATCTGTCTCCTGTCTTGAGCCCTGCAAAGAGAGTTCCCAGTAGTAGTGTACACACTGAAGAGGTTGAGGCAGAAACAGAGCATACAGAGGTAGGGGCAGATGCAGAGCCAGGGACAGGGGCACCAATTCCTCTCCAGGTTTTATTCCCTGATGTTGATGAAGATGGGGATGTGAATCAGTTTGAGTTTGTAAGGAGGCCATCAACACAACAAGGTGTGGGTAATCAAATGTAGGAAGCAGAGCCAATGCAACAACCAAGTCAGCACAATGATAATGAAATGCAAGCACATGATGGTGTAGGAAGCACATCAATGAGGAGGAGTGCTAGGCAGACCAAAATCAATTATGCAATGGAAGAAGATGATGCAGTTAGTGACATAGATGATGAGGATTATGACCCTGGTCTAATTGTGGACAGTGACAATGAGATTGGCAATGATGATGATGACTTGTATGCAGATAATGTAGATGAGGATGAACGAAAACAGAAACAGGAGAACAAATCAAATGAGAGAGGAAAGCAGAAAGGAAATCAAGTCCAAACTAAAGCTCAAGACAAAGGCAAACAGAAGTATAATCCAGATGAAGACTTGTCTGAAGGTGAAGATTTGTGGGCACCTGATTCAGATGATGAAGAGTTACACTTGAAGTTCAAAACTTTCAGACCAGAGGATCTACACAGGCCAAAATTCCATGTAGGCCAAGTCTTTAAGAGTGTAGAACTACTGAGGACATCAATTAAAGCGTACTCCTGCCAAAACAGAGTTGATATCAAGCTGCCAGTCAATGATAGGAAAAGAGTTAAAGCGAAGTGTGATGATGAATGCACATGGTATTTGTGGGCATCATATGACAACAGGACAAAGGCATTCATGGTGAAGAGATATGTGCATGAGCACACATGCAACAAGAAGTGGAAGATTAGGGCTTTCACATCTAAATTCCTAGCACTGAAGTACTTAGAGAGCTTTAGGGCTGATCAAGATGTGAACTTGATGAATTTCTCTAGGGTTGTTCAGAAGGAATGGCACATGACAGCTGGTAGGATGAAACTCCAGAAGGCAAGGAGAATGGCTATGAAAATTATTTATGGTGATGAAGAAGGGCAGTATAAGCTTCTCTGGAATTATGCACATGATGTAAGGAGAAGCAACCCTCGCTCATCTTTCTATGTCTCCCTTGATAATGGAAGGTTCAGTAAGTTGTACATGTGCCTAGATGCATGCAAGAGAGGATTTTTAGAAGGTTGCAGACCTGTCATCTTTCTTGATGGTTGTCACATTAAGACTAGATACAGAGGTCAACTGCTTGTAGCTCTTGGGGTAGATCCAAATAACTGCATTTTTCCAATTTCAAGTGATGTGGTTGAAGTGGAGGACACCCCTAACTGGACATGGTTTCTTGACACACTTAAAAGAGATCTAGGCATCATAAACACTAAACCTTGGATAATTATGTCAGACAAACAAAAGGGGCTAATCAATGCAGTTGAAGAATTGTTCCCTGAGTCATAACATAGGTTTTGTGTTAGGCACATGTGGCAAAACTTTCAGTAGTCTTTCAAGGGTGATGTCTTGAAGAATCAACTGTGGAAGATAGCTAGGAGCAACATAGTGCAGCTGTATGAGCAGAGTATGCGGGAAATGAAGATTCTCAATGAAGATGCCCATAACTGGTTGCATGAGTTAGAGCCTGAAATTTGGGTTAAAGCTTTCCAGAGTGACTTGCCAAAATGTGACATCTTGCTTAACAACATTTGTGAAGTATTCAACAGGTAAGACCATCTTCTATGATCAACATTTATGATGTACCTGTACATAACTACATATGAGTGATATAGTAGTGCTTGCTGCAACCTAATGTGATCAACATGTTCAATGCAGGTACATTTTGGAGGCTAGGGAGCGACCAATCCTTACCATTGTTGATAGGATTTATAGGCAGCTTATGACAAGGCATTACAACAAGCAGATGGAGTCAGATAAATGACTTGGTGATATATGCCCAAAGATCAGGAAGAAGGTTGAGAAGGCAACAGAATTTGCAAACACCTGCTATGTGGAGGGATCTAGAGATGGTCTTTTTCTAGTAGGTGATGGAGGGGTCTTTTTCTAGTAGGTGACTGCAACAATCTCCTGTAAGAAACAAGGCTACTTTCTTTTGTATGTGGATGATGGGCAAGACTTATTTGGTTATCATGTCAGTTTGGTTATCTAGTGTCAAGTTTTGATGCAACTGTATTGATGGATGCAAATTGTCATGTCAGTTTGGCATTATGTCTGTCAAGTTTGGCATTATGTCTGTCAAGTTTTGATGCACTTCTAATGATGGATGCAAATTTGGTCATATTTGCCACTTGTGCTGAATACAATTTTGGGCAGCACTGCCTTACATTGTAACAAACCAAACTAGGCCAGCACTGCCTTTCAATATGACAAAACCAAAACAAGTGATCCATTTTGATCAATTTTGCCATTTGATCAATTTAGGCCAGCACTACCTTTCAATAAGACAAAACAAGTGATCACACACTCAGAAGGGATGATATAAAAACTGCATATTCATCAAAGATAACACAGGGTTGACCATAGCATTGTCACTTGAACTTTCACACCATTACATCAGACTAAACCAAACTAAACATGGTTCAACATAGCATTTTCCAGTTCAACATTGACGCCATTACATGACACATAACCAAAATAACTAGGACTGCCACCACATGAACTAGGACTGCCACCACTACTAACATCACTTCAGACTCCCAAAATGAACCTGGCATCACCAATGCAGCTCATCTTCAACATCTTCACTTCTTCACCATGAATACCACTAATGCAGCAACACCTAACATCAGCACAACAGCAAGCAACAACTTCATGAGCATCACCAGCTCTGTCTCAAGCTTCAGCAGTGCAGCAACTTGCTGCCTAGTCATGACATTGCCACTCTCTCTCTCTCTCTCTCCACAAACTTCTTGGTCCAGCTGGTTGATCCATTCATGTAGGTAAGCTCTTGTGCTTTCAGAAGTTCCTTCCTGCGTTCCTCAGCCATACCAATAGCATCCACAGCGATACCAATAGCATCCACAACGACATCGCCGACCAGATACTGATTCTCAATGAGGTACTCGACGGACTCCAATTCCCAATGCCAGAACTCACAACTCACCTATCCCAAAAAGACATGCCAAGGTCAAAAACTTCAATCTTTGGATCCAAAACATAACAAATCCATGCAAAGCAGATGAATCGAAGCACTAACCCCATGATTTTTGCACTTGTAGAAGACCCACCCGTCGTGCTTCTCAGTGGTGGAGACAAACATGCGCACCTTCTCCTTGCAGCCTCCGCAGCGGCTCAACGGCAGCGCCAACCCCCATCGGCGGACAACAGAGAAGGACGAGCTTGCGGCAGACATGACCGCCAGAGCTTGCGGGGGAAAGCGGCAGAGTAGAACTAGCTGCCGGCTAGATTGGATATGTCGGGCTCTGCCCGATTCGACGGCGGCGACGATGGTGGCAGAGCAGAGCGACAAAGGCGGAGGGGGCGAGGGGGTTAGGGATTTGAGAGGGGCGCCGCGAGTTAGGGATTGGGGATTTTGGTTCTTTTACAAAAAAACCCTCCATGAATCATTGGCCAAATGAGAGACCACTACATGTCGGTCAACAGTTTGTCAAACTAGGCCTATACGCACTGCATACGCGCTACAATGATTGTATATTCACGTTCCATCGTATTCAGTGACCGTAACGTGCGTATTTTAAAGTTGGGTTGTATTTATCTCCTTCAAGGGCACAGACAGAAAACGCGCCGCTTGGTGTTCGGTAAAGAGTAGAAATGCTTGGGGGATTAAGAGAGATGCTCTTAGGATAAGTGGAGATTCTACGCTTAATTTGCTAACAAAATCCTACTAACAAAAACCAGTATATCTTTCGCACTACAAGAACACGTTATTACAACATGGTGCACATTCTTTAGATATACAGGTAGTATATGAATAAATTTGTAAAACTGACTAGATTTTTTCTTCTTAGTTGACCTTATTGTAGTCTCTCTACGTCTCAGTCAACAGAGAAAATCTCACCTTGGATTAACTATCTGTACGTAGGTTAGTTCGCATACTACAAAACTGAGACAAATGAAAAGTTTTTTGTTTGTGCAAAAAAATAACAGTATAATTTATTTATTTATGGATACAAATATAATGATATCAACTTTGTAGCACGCTGTCCACGACTCCACATATGGTTGGAGTAATTGTTTGTCAAAGTTCAGTCTTATAAACATGCATGTCTATATGATTATATCAAAACAGAGGGAGTACCATACAAACACTGACAACCATGCAGTGATGTTATTGCGCCAAGGCAATAAAGCTCTTCGTTTTCTTTGCAATCTCAGCACATTCGAAGGTGTCCAGTCTCGAAAAATTAGCACACAGGGTCGAAACAGTTCAAGCACTGAACCATTACATTTTCAAACAAGTGTGTCGGTGCAACAGACTCTGGGCCTGTCGCCCTAACTGTGCACAGGCACAAGATCAAGATTGAAGCATCAGACCAAGATGAACAAGGGATCAAGAGACTCAAAGAACTAACAAGCAGACCAGAGGGACCAAGACCAAGCCAGAAGAACAAGGTATCGGCAGGAAAGAAGCCTCCCTTGCCGGGTAGGCGAGCCCGGCAAGGGGTGAGGCCACCCTCAGAAGAAGATGACCAAGGTGTCGCGGCAGGGCCTGCCGGGACCTGCGGAGGCCAGATCGCCCCACCGACCGCTCCACCACGACTCGCGTCGTTGATCAGTGCGGTGTCAAGCCACAGAGTGATTAAGTGGCAGCCATTCGCCACATGGCGGCCACTTCCCACCAAGAGAACCCACAGACGACACCCGTCCCATGACGTGTCAAGCAAGCAGGCGTGGAGCTGGCAAGATAGCCCGGCAAGCCATGTCGGGCAACCAACGACGTGACGCTAAGTGGTGCATTAAATGCACACTGTCAGCCTGCAGAGTTAGGTATGATAGCACTATTTGCTATCATATCAGTGTCTAATCACTAATTTACCTATAAAAGGAGGCCCATTGCAACAGTTAGAGGGGTTGGAAAGTTAGATCACTCGCACCCCCGTACGTGTAGTCGTTGTTGCCCTGAGGCAACCCCTGCCGGGCAACTGTATTACGCACCATCACCACATTTCTACCATCAATCCACCAAAGCAGGAGTAGGGTTTTACGCCTCCCGGAGGCCCGAACCTCGGTAAAACTGCCCGCATGATCTCTGTCGCGCTGCCCCACGTTGGTCTGCTCTTTGTGCAACGCGACTCCCCCCGCCGAACCAGCAAGGGGCTGTCCTGGTCCCATAGGTGGCCGTGGTTTCCCGCGACAAAGTGCAATATTTGATCGAATATGTCACCATAGTTCATAGGCCAAGCAAATATCACCATCAGAGATAACACCATATCTCACTCACTGCAAATACCCTGTACCAACAAAATGACCAGAAATAAATAACCTCTTCTAAGGTGTTGTTCTTTGGTCATAGTATCGTCAAAGCCGGATGTGCCGGATAGTATTACCTGGAAGACAACTGCCTCCGGCAGCTACAGCGCGGCGGCAGCGTATAGACTGCAGTTCGCCGGTAGGATAGACTCCAATTATGCCACCATGTTCTGGAAGGCCTGGGCTCCACCACGCTGCAAATTCTTCACCTGATTGCTGATGCTGGACAGGCTGTGGTGCGCGGACAGACTGCAGCGATGAGGGTGGCAGAACGACTATTTCTGCCCGCTCTGTGTTCGAAACTTAGAAACCTCTGTTCATCTACTATGGCACTGTCCGGATGCGCGACAGGTCTGGAGCACGGCAGCAGGCTGGTGCGGCTGCTCCGCCCTCGGCCCAAGCACTTGGCCTGAAGGTGACCGCTCGGAGGTGTATTGGTCCCATATCCTGAATGCCACACCAGCTAAGCATCAGAAAGGAATCAGGTCTATCACCATCCTCATCTCATGGGAGCTATGGCTCGAGCACAACCGCACAGTGTTCCAGAAGAAGATCGCTGCGCCTCCGGCCATCCTTCAAGCCGTCAGACGAGCCCTGGAATCCCCGCGACTGACGGGAGCGAGATGCATGCTGCACCCCTTTGGGGACCCGACGTGAAATAGTGTCACCCCGCTCTTTAGGGTTTTCTAGGCCCTATCACTCTTCCTTTCCTCTGACCTTTATTCCTTAAGACCATGCAAACGGTGATGTAAATACTGCTCCCTGCCTCATAATATAAAAGGCCAGCAATTGCTGGTAGTTTTCAAAAAAAAAATAGTATCGTCAATCAAAGTGCGAGAACAATTTGCCGAGGGTGGCACGTATTTTGAACCTTTTTTCCAACCATACGCTAAGAACACACAGCTGCAGAATTTTATTAGGCAATAATTTTTCATAAACAAATATGCAATTCGACTTACGACAAACAATTTTGCAACAACAAAAACCGTCTATGGGAAGTATGTCCTGACATGGGAACTAAGAAGGATTTAAGAGAGACTATGTACACACTTGGGGCTTTCCACATTCACAAACTTAGAATCTGTTATAAGAAGTTACAAAAATCATACTCCCTCCATTTTTATTTACTCCGCAGTTTTGACTGAAGTTAAACTTTATAAAGTTTGACCAAGTTTGTAGAAAACAATATGAACATTTACAGTAACAAATTTATATGATGTGAAAATATATGCAATGATGAATCCAATGGTATTGATTTGGTGGTGTATATGTTAATATACTTTTCTACAAACTTGTTGAAAGTATTTAAAGTTTGTCTTTATACAAACCTAATATGCGGAGTAAACAAAAACGGAGGGAGTACCTTAACTCAGTGCCTGAAAATAAAGCGCACGAGTCGATCAAGAAAATGCCAGCCCGCTTTTCACTTCGTGAGTGCCCTTCAGCTGATTACTAATTGTATACAATTTGACCGAGATGGAAATATTAGACCAAAGCAGTAATATGCTCTAACAATGTACTTGCCAGGTGCTGTTGCCGGTAAGCACCTCTTTTGGCACGAATAAGTGGAGAGGACACTGTCATGGTTGCAGCTTACAGCATTATGCATATACCTTCTCCAGAAATCACTCCTGACGAGTGACGAGAGAGTAAATGACATTATAAGAAGGCTAAGTAGTGGTGAAAGCCTCGCAGAAGATTCCATTTCATCCATTTATAAGTGATCTTTAATTTGTTTTTATTTTAAATATATTGTGACCTGTAATCCTAACCGTACAATTTATACATAGATGTTGCATGACAACAAAATTCTGATAGAAGGGCAATGTGCCCATACCTTGACAACAGTTGTTCTTCTACATACCAGAAAGCAACTTTTGAGAAATATGGACTTCGTCGTCAACAGCTATTTATGGAGACGCAAACATTAGTCTCAACTATCTAAATCACAAGTCACATAGCTAGTGTACAACTGTGAAGGATATTAAGGAAGATACATGAATTGAGTGAAAGGTGTGAAAGGTGATGGATACAGACCATAATGTACCTCCTTAGTAATGATTGGAATTTCTCAGATACCAACATAAACACATCAAACTGCCCAATCCAGAGCAAGAATAATCAATTGAATCCAGTATTACCTGAACCTACATGAGAAGTCAGGAAAGATGGTAAATAACTGAGCAATGGAGCCAACGATCACCCTAAAATTTGAGGAGCTATAGGTTGAGTTATCGACTGACCAAATTTATCAAAATGACTAAGATCAGTAAAACGTATCTATTCAGCCAGCACCCAACTACTCCCAGGCATCTTACTCAAGCCTCTTTCCTTCATTGTCTTCCTTAACCTCTTAAGCTTGTCCCATTTGTTTGCTTGTGCATATATGTTCCCCAACAGTATGTAATATCCACTCTCTCCAGGCGCCTGTTCAAAGCACTTGGAAGCAACGACCTCCCCAAGCTCAACATTGTTATGCAACCTGCAAGAAAGAAGCAAAGCACCCCAAACGCTAGCATGTGGTTGCATCGGCATCTGCCTGATCAGCTGAAACGCTTCATCCAACTTCCCGCTACGCCCAAGGAGATCTACCATGATGGTGTAGTGTTCCGTTGAAGGTCTAATCTTATATTTGCTTGACATGGAAGCAAAACAAGCTCGAGCTTCTTCCACTAGCCCAGCATGGTTGTATGCAGACAACAATCCCACAAAGCTCACTGCATTAGGACGAATATTTGCGTCAGACATCTCCTTGAATAAACCTATAGCTTCGTTTAACTTGCCATTCATCCCGCAGCCCACAATCATTGCACTGTAAGATACCACGTCTCTTGTCCTCAGGCCTTTGAACAAATCAAAAGCGCTATCAATCCGCCCACTCTTGGTGTACAAATCCACGAGGGCGGTGCGCAAGTGATCATCCAGTTCAATTCCCAGAGACCCCATGAAGCTCTTAACCCACAGCCCAAACCTCAAGTTCCCTAGCTGGGAGCAAGCGGAGATGACAGATGAGAAAGTTTTCTCATTGGGCAGAACACAGACATGAGGCTTGAGCATCCGGTTGAAAACTCCAATCGCCTCCCTCGCACAGCCATTTTGTGCATAGCATGTAATCATCACATTCCACGCATAAAGATCATTCTTGTTCTCCATCCGTTCAAACAGGCCAGCAGCAGCCTGAACGTCGCCAGCCTTGGCATACCCGGAGATCATCGTGATCCAGGAGATGTTGCTCCTGACAGGCATCTGCTCGAACATCTCCCTCGCTCGAGTCAGGTGGCCATGGGCGATGAGCCCACAAATGACGGCATTCCAGGACGCGGCGTTCCGCTCAGGCATCTGGTCGAAGAGCTCGATGGCGCTGTCGAGGCGACCAGCCTTGGCGAGGCCCGCGACCATGGAGTTCCATGACACAATGTCCCTCACGGGCATCTGGTCGAACAGAGCGCGCGCGGCAGAGAGGTCCCCGGAGCGGAGAAGTGAGGCGAGCAGTGAGTTCCGGGAAACGAGTAGGGAATGCGGCGCCCGTGCTCCCGAGGGAGGCGTTTCGTCGAGCAGGCTGCGCGCAGCGACGGGGTCGCGGGAATAGAGGTTGGCAAGCGCGGCGTGTGGGTACGGGTGCGCGAGGAGGCCTAGGCGAAGAATATGAGCGTGGAAGGAAGCGGCAGCCGTGGCCACAGTATGGGCGGGGAGGCGGGAGACGGACTTGAGGACGGCCGCGAGGGCGAAGGGGCAGGGGCGGTGGGCGGCGCCGGAGCGGAAGGACGATAGGTAGAGCGCAATGGCGCGGCGCGGGAGGCCCTGGTCTGCGGCAGCGCGGATGGCCAGTGTCCACGGTGAGTTGACGTGATCGGCGGTAGGGTTCGGCATGGACCGTCGCCTATGCTTTCCGGCGACTCACGTTCCCGGTAGCTGGGGTGGGAGGGCAGACATGACTGACGCCCGTTTTTGGGGGTTTCAGGTAACAGAGAGAATCAGTAGCTAAAACTCAAAATCGGAAACTTTTGGTCGATCCCAACCATAGCCGATGGCTAAACCAAAAGGCAACTCCAATCGCAACCCGCAAATTTTCTCTGTTCACGAATAGAGGGACCACTTCATAGACAAGGATGCAAAAGAATGGCATCCAACCGTAGCGGCATACATCCGACCTTTTAAGTTTTTTTCTAGTCTGTATGATCAAGTAGTCGCATGCAAAGGGTACACACGTTCAAATAGCCGCATGCAACACAAGTTTAAATTTTAAAAAAGTTCAAATATTACATCCCAACATTGTTGTCCCCTTTCACCGCCCAGAGATGCTCAATCAGATCTCCCTTCAGCTGCCCGTGAGTTGGTCAATGTCGAATTTGTTGATGCATTTGAATAAACTCCTCAAATGTGACCGGATTCTGGTCAGGAAGTTGGATAGGATCACCCATGTTCTCAAATTTCAGAGTTGCGGCAATATCGTCACCCTCATCCTCGACGATCATGTTGTGCATAATCATACAACATGTCACCACCTCCCACGAGGTCTCCGGATCCCATTGTTTTGCAGGTCCACGAACAACTGCAAAACGGGCCTGAAGAACTCCAAATGCCCTCTCGACATCCTTTCTTGTTGCTTCTTGACTTTGAGCAAAGTGAGCCTTTTTTCTGGCCAACTGGATTTGTGATGGTGCTGACAAAGGTAACCCATGGAGGATAGATAGTGTCAACCAGATAGTAGCCCATCTTGTACTCATGTCCATTGATTATATAGTGGCAAGGATGAGCTTTTCATTCAGTTAGCCTCGTAAACAACGATGATCGTTGCAGCACATTTATGTCATTGTGAGACCCGGGTATATGCCAAAGAAAGCGTGTCAAATCCAAAGATCTTGTGATGCAACTGATTAAAGAATGATGGTGGGCTTCTTAACATGACCTTGATATTGCCCTCATAAAGCCTTCGAGCAGTTCTTCCATTTCCAATGCATGAAGTGCCACTCTCTTGCTTCTGAGATTGTCAGCAGTGTCTGCCACAATTGGTTCTATCAGGTAATGAGGTCCGAACACCTCGACCATGGCAGTTGCAAACATGATCATGGCATCTCCGCATGTGCTCTCAAACATCCATAAGTACTCGTCCCACGAATCAGTGACCGCGCCATATGAAAGCATCCGAAGTGCCCCCGTGGACTTCTGGTAACCAGAGAATCCAATTGTTCCCACGACGTCCTTCTTCAGGATGAAGTAGTCATCATAGGACCGGCCATGGTACAAACGATCAAAGACAATCTAGCGCATCCAAAAATGCCGGCGAAAATGGTCAGCGAATAGTGCATCGGGGGCAAAGTAGTCGGCCATCAGTGTCAAATGCCCGTGCACCCTATTGCAGTTGAGCACTATATGACCCTTGACCGAGCTCTTGAAATTGAGAACATGCTCCTCCGCACGCTCTGCATCTTCACGAACCGCCCGCATCATCGCCATCTCATCGGAGTACTCATCGTCTGATGAGTTGTCGGACGACTCAACATACCGCTCGTATATGTGCTCCAAATTGGAATCCATTGCTACATAGAAGGGACAACTGTTTTCAGCTCCGGTGATTCATCGAACAGTTGTCGAGCACGGTAGAGGATGGTACTTGGCGGGGCGATCGAAGGACAGGGGGTTGAACGGAGAAGGAGAAGAAGCGGCAGGGAGCCCTGCTGGATCACTGGAAGTGACGGAGAAGCAGATTTCCGGTAGGGGTGTGGTGTGGTGGTCGGGGTGGTGGAGCGGCGACGACAGCAACAGAGAAAGAAGGAAGGACAAAAATGAAGAGGATGGGGTCGCGGGGCCGGGGAAGGGTTTTGGGTGGGCCTGGGGTGTCGGATTCGTACGTTTGGTGTGTCCGCTCTCCCGCACCCCCCACTTTTGTCTCCGTTTTGCGGGAGAAATCACGTCCGGGCCGCCCCGTGGACCGATACAGGACCACATTGGATGGCTTCGGCGGTATCGACAACGCGGCTCGGACGGTTGCGGGAGGTTTATGGGTCCGCCTTGGAGATGCCCTTTGGACCCTACATCGGTCGACTGATCCAAACAGAAGATCGGTCGCTCGCGAACCATAAGATGCGGACACACACATCCGTTGATCCTCCGCCTCGCATCCACTTTCTCCTTCCTCTCTGCATCATTTGTCTCCCCCGCGCACGATTGCAGCAGACTCACCCCTCCTTGTTGACCTTTGTCCGCAGCATTTAGCTTGGCGAGGGCATCAACCGCTAAAGAAACACTTTCGTGATGATACATGTTTGTCACAGTGGGTCACGTTTTCTGTCATGCATGTACATCCATGATAATTTTATGACAGAATCAAGATAGTCATACCCGTGCTGTCGTAGAAGTGTTCCATGCCATTATCAGAATTATCATCATGGAAGTGTCCACTTCCATGACGATAAATCGCGTGTCATAGAAGTGCTTTCGTCAAGGGTAACCGACACGTGGCATCCACCGTAACGGGTCGCTGTTAAGCTATCAGGTTCCGGTTTGGATCGGATAACCCGTTAAGAACCCCGACCAATGGGGATTTTCCACATGTAAAATTCTCATTCGCCGGATAATGCACGTGTCAGCTCATCGTTGGGACAAATGTCATCCCTACAATGGACGGAATACGCCTACGATATGTCAACACATGGCACAGCCCAATACTGGCCCATTTAAGGTAAAAAGGCCGGCCCAGCTAAAGGCCCACCATATTTTTTCAGACACTAGTGGGCTGGCCCGTTAACAGCCTGCCACGTTTGGGTCAAATTGAGGCCCATATAAGATCGGGCCCATTCAAAGCCTGTCGTGTTTTGGGCCAAATTACGGCCCATATCAGATCAGGCCCTGATACGTCTCCAACGTATCTATAATTTTTGATTGCTCCATGCTACTTTATCTACTGTTTTGGACTATATTGGGCTTTATTTTCCACTTTTATATTATTTTTGGGACTAACCTATTAACCGGAGGCCCGGCCCAGAATTGCTGTTTTTTGCCTTTTTCAGTATTTCGAAGAAACAGAATATTAGACGGAGTCCAAACGGAATGAAACCTTCGGGATCGTGATTTTCCAACCGAACGTGATCCAGAAGACTTGGACCCTACTCCAAGAAGCTTCCGAGGAGGTCACGAGGGTGGAGGGCGCGCCCCCTGGGCGCGCCCCTACCTCGTGGGCCCCTCGGAGCTCCACCGACGTACTCCTTCCTCCTATATATACCTACGTATCCCCGAACGATCAGAACAGGAGCCAAAAACCTAATTCCACCGCCGCAACCTTCTGTATCCACGAGATCCCATCTTGGGGCCTGTTCCGGAGCTCCGCCGGAGGGGGCATCCACCACGGAGGGCTTCTACATCATCACCATAGCCCCTCCGATGAAGTGTGAGTAGTTTACTTCAGACCTTTGGGTCCATAGCTAGTAGCTAGATGGCTTCTTCTCTCTTTTTGGATCTCAATACAATGTTCTCCCCCTCTCTCGTGGAGATCTATTCGATGTAATCTTCTTTTTGCGGTGTGTTTGTTGAGACTGATGAATTGTGGGTTTATGATCCAGTATTATCTATGGAAAATATTTGATTCTTCTCTGAATTCTTTTATGTATGATTGAGTTATCTTTGCAAGTCTCTTCGAATTATCCGTTTGGTTTGGCCAACTAGATTGGTAGTTCCTGCAATGGGAGAAGTGCATGGCTTTGGGTTCAATCTTGCGGTGTCCCTACCCAGTGACAGAAGGGGCAGCAAGGCATGTATTGTATTGTTGCCATCAAGGATAACAAGACGGGGTTTTTATCATTTTGCATGAATTTATCCCTCTACATCATGTCATCTTGCTTACGGCGTTACTCTGTTTTTAACTTAATACTCTAGATGCATGCTGGATAGCGCTCGATGAGTGGAGTAATAGTAGTAGATGCAGAATCATTTTGATCTACTTGTTTTGGACATGATGCCTATATACATGATCATTGCCTAGATATACTCATAACTATGCTCAGTTCTGTCAATTGCTCAACAGTAATTTGTTCACCCACCATAGAATACTTATGCTCTTGAGAGAAGCCACTAGTGAAACCTATGCCCCCCGGGTCTATTCTCATCATATCAATCTATATCACTTTATTTACTTGCCTTGTTTTTACTTTGCTTTTACTTTTTACTTTGCATCTATCTATCAAAAATACCAAAAATATTATCTCTATCAGATCTCACTCTCGTAAGTGACCGTGAAGGGATTGACAACCCCTAAGCATTGGTTGCGAGTTGCTATCGTTTTGTGTAGGTACGAGGGACTTGTGTGTGGTCTCCTACTGGATTGATATCTTGGTTCTCAAAAACTGAGGGAAATACTTACGCTACTTTGCTGCATCATCCTCTCCTCTTCGGGGAAATGCAACGCGGTGCTCAAGAGGTAGCAAGAAGAATTTCTAGCGCCGTTGCCGGGGAGGCTTACGCAAAAGTCAACATACCAAGTACCCATCACAATCCCTATCTCTCGCATTACATTATTTGCCATTTGCCTCTCATTTTCCTCTCCCCCACTTCACCCTTGCCGTTTTATTCGCCCTCTCTTTCCCAATCTCCTCCTCTCTTTCCGTTGCCTTTTTCCTCTCCCTTTTTTTAGCTCGTGTGTTAGTTTGCCTATTTGCTGTGATGGCTCTACCTAGATTTGGTGACCTTCACTTTAAAAGGCTTGAGGAGATCGAAAGCAATGTTAGAAAATTTATGGTTTTGCAATTTGAGCACAATAATTTCTTTAGGAATGAACTTAAGGAACAAAAAAGTTTTATGAGCTTTATGAATAAAGAACTCGATGATATGTCTAGAGAATTTGATGGTATAAGGGCCCAAATTGCTCGTCTTGAAGAGATGACCGCTGAAATTTCGGATATGCAAGCTACCTTAGTCAATAAGATGGCCGCTAAACCGAATTCCTATGAAAATCAAGATGAAGATCTAAAAGTTGTTGATGTGTCCCCCATTAAATCTTTGTTTTGCAATATGAATCTTGATGAATCTGAAGATTATCTTCCTTTACCTAGAAGGCGTTCTAAGAATTCGGAGTTTCTAGATCTTGATGATGAAATTGATGAAAGTGGGATTGAAATAAATAGAAATCGTGATGTTGCTAAACCAACTATTTTGGATCTCAAGGAATTTAATTAGGAAAATTGCTCTTTGATTGGTTGTATTTCCTTGTTGCAATCCGTGTTAGAATCTCCTCATGCTTATAGTCAAAATAAGGCCTTTACCGAACACATTGTTGATTCCTTGATGCAATCTTATGAAGAAAAACTTGAGATGAAAGTTTCTATCCCTAGAAAACTCTATGATGAGTGGGAACCTACTATTAAAATTAAAATTAAGGACTTTGAGTTTCATGCTTTATGTGATTTGGGTGCTAGTGTCTCTACTATTCCCAAAACTTTATGTGATTTGCTAGATTTCCGTGATTTTGATGATTGCTCTCTAAACTTGCATCTTGCGGATTCCACTATTAAAAAGCCTATGGGAAGAATTAATGATGTTCTTATTATTGCAAATAGGAATTATGCGCCCGTAGATTTTATCGTTCTTGATATAGATTGCAATCCTTCATGTCCTATTATTCTTGGTAGACCTTTCCTTAGAACGATTGGTGCAATTATTGATATGAAGGAAGGGAATATTAGATTCCAATTTCCCTTAAAGAATGGTATGGAACACTTCCCTATAAAGAAAGTAAAATTACCATATTAATCTATCATGAGAGCCACTTATGGATTGCCTACCAAAGATGGCAATACCTAGATCTATCCTTGCTTTTATGCCTAGCTAGGGGCGTTAAACCATAGCGCTTGTTGGGAGGCAACCCAATTTTATTTTGTGTTTTTTGTTTTTGCTTCTGTTTAGGAATAAATAATCCATCTACCTTCTGTTTGGATGTGGTTTTATGTTTTAGTTAGTGTTTGTGCCAAGTAGGACCTATAGGATAACCTACGATGATAGTTGATTTGATTCTGCCGAAAAATAGAAACTTTGTATGCACGAATATAATTATGATAAATTACAGGAACGTACTTTTGCGTTGATTCTTTTTGCTTCTGAGCAATAAACAAATTGTCTAGAACTTCCTATTTTGGTAGAATTTTTAGAGTTCCAGAAGTTTGCGTTAGTTACAGATTACTATAGACTGTTCTGTTTTTGACAGATTCTGTTTTTCGTGTGTTGTTTGCTTATTTTGATGAATCTATGGCTAGTAAAATAGTTTATGAACCATAGAGAAGTTGGAATACAGTAGGTTTAACACCAATATAAATAAAGAATGAGTTCATTATAGTACCTTGAAATAGTCTTTTGTTTTCTTTCTCTAACGGAGCTCACGAGATTTCTGTTGAGTTTTGTGTTGTGAAGTCTTCAAGGTTTGGGTGAACTCTTTTGATGGATTATGGAACAAGGAGTAGCAAGAGCCTAAGCTTGGGGATGCCCCGGAAGGCATCCCCTCTTTCGTACGCTTCCATCGGTAATTTACTTGGAGCTATATTTTTATTCACCAACATGATATGTGTTTTGCTTGGAGCGTCTTGTATTATTTGCGTCTTTGCTTGTTAGTTTACCACAATGATCCTTGTTGTACACACCTTTTGAGAGAGCCATACATGAATTGAAAATTGTTAGAATACTCTATGCGCTTCACTTATATCTTTTGAGCTTGATACTTTTGCTCATAGTGCTTCACTTATATCTTTTTGAGCGTGATAATTTTTACTCTAGTGCTTCACTTAGATCTTTTAGAGTACGGTGGTGGATTTGTTTTAAAGAAACTTGATCTCTCATGCTTCACTTAGATTATTTTGAGAGTCGTTAATAGCATGGTAATTTGCTTAATGTTAATATACTTGGTATTCAAGATATGTGAAACTTTCTTTTGAGTGAATTGAATACTAAGATAAGTTTGATGCTTGCTAATTGTTTTGAGATATGGAGGTGATAATATCAAAGTCGTGCTAGTTGGGTGATTATGAATTTGAGAAATACTTGTGTTGAAGTTAGCAAATCCCGTAGCATGCATGTATGGTTAAAGTTGTGTAACAAATTTGAAACATGAAGTGTACCTGGCTTGTGCATCCTTATGAGTGGCGGTCGGGGACGAGCGATGGTCTTTTCCTACCAATCTATCCCCCTAGGAGCATGTGCGTAGTATTTGAATTTTTGATGACTTCTAAATTTTTGCAACAAGTATATGAGTTCTTTTGACTAATGTTGAGTCCATGGATTATACGCACTCTCACCTTTCCGCCTTTGCTAGCCTCTTCGGTACCGTGCATTGCCCTTTCTCACCTTTCTCGTAAGTGACCGTGAAGGGATTGACAACCCCTAAGCGTTGGTTGCGAGTTGCTATCGTTTTGTGTAGGTACGAGGGACTTGTGTGTGGTCTCCTACTAGATTGATACCTTGGTTCTCAAAAACTGAGGGAAATACTTACGCTACTTTGCTGCATCATCCTCTCCTCTTCGGGGAAATCCAACGCAGTGCTCAAGAGGTAGCAGGCCCGTTAATAGGCCACTGTTCTTTTGGGCCCATTCTAAGTCGGGTTTGTATTTCAGCCTGTTAAATGCCCGTTTACCAGTTCGGCCCCATAATAGTTTTGGCCTGTTAGCGGCCCGTGGTGCATTTGGGACGTTGTCGGCCCGGTTTCACTTTAGGCCATTTAATGGCCCAGGCAGAAACTGGGTTATTTCTTGTCCAAAGTAACTTCAGGCCTCTTAACGGCTCATAGTCTTCGTGGATATATTTCAGCCAAACTAGCCTACAGGTCTGTTAATGGCCCGTGTAACAGTTGGCCTAATTACATCCCACGTTGAATCCGGCCTGCTTACAGCCCATCTGTTAATGGCACGTGACACCGTTGGGCCTACGGCCCGCGTTGATACTGGCCTGCTTAACGTCCATAATTTTATGGGCCAAACAGGGCCCGAGATATATTTTGGCTTGTTAACGACTCATTCTATTTGGCCAAACATGGGCCTTAGGCAGTTTTGGCCTGTATTGGCCCGTGAATTTTTCGGCTCAACGCTAGCCCAATCTAGTTTTTAGCTTGTTAAAAGCCCATGGTATTCTCTGGCCCAACCGCCAGAACTTTACTCGGCCTCTTAAAGGCGGAAAACTACTATACGTTTAGAGCTGCTAATGGCCCAAGATGATTATAGGCCCACGTTTTGGCCCATATATAGTGAGTTACGGGCCGGCCTGAAGACCGACAACATTGAGATCCATTGAAGCTTCCGGCCTAAATTACAGCATATCAACTAAGAATAAACCTAGACTATACAATAAAGAAATTACGATATATTACATCCACTGGGCATCAAAGTTCGCCACAGGTGATAATAAAGCGCAACGTGACCACGGATTACATATATTGGGCATCAAAGGTCGCCACCAGTGCATATAAATGCGCTGACAAAAGAATATACAAAACCGAGAGCACTTTAGAAGGCATTAGGCCTGGCCTGGACGTGCACCGCAAGCAGCCGAACAAGCTGATGAGACCTTAGTTGTGTCAACGATAGATGCTCTATCCCTAGTTGTATAGCACCAAAGCCTGCAAGGCAGTCCTCTGAGATCTTCTTTGCATCATTGACATCAAGTTGGAGCTAAGCTAAAGCAAGCCTTTCCACTTTAAGTGGAGACTGAAGAAGTCAAACTAATTGAGGCAGCAACTACACAGAGGTTGTCTCACGGCTGCTGGTGAGTAGCTTCAACTCACTATCTTCATCAAGACATGACCTTGGGTTCATCTCACTTTCTTCAAGATGGTTTGGCTCACTATCTTCCCTAAAGTTCTGCCTGGCATAAGAGATATGACTCTGAAAGAGAAACAAGGAGACATGTAACATGTTTCACAATTATATAAGAAAATAAATGGATCTGTTCTGCATAAGGAACATATTTTTACAACTACAATTTAAAACTGGTAGTTGTTGCAAACATCCAATCAGATGTAAACACCAAAGTAAACAACAGTGGAGGAAATGATGCCTATCCAAATCTATAGTAGAACAAAGTTTGAAGGCTTGAGAAGGATGAGCTTACATTACATGTTAACACAGGCTGGACAAAGCCCTTCTCCATGTCGATGGAAGGATAATTCAATAAATTCCCCAAAGAAACTTCTTTATAAGCGTTGCCATTATTCTACATTTTGTAAAGAGTAAATATAGATCAAATAATATTGGAAGAAATAGAGGATTATGAAGCTCAGGTGCAGAGTGATGATACATAATCAAATAGCAATTAATTAAGTACAAGGTTACAAGGGAAAAGGTACTGACAAGAGGAATTCAGACATCAACGTGTGCAGTGGCATTGGCTTTATTCAACATTTTGGTAAGAGTAAATGTAGATCTGATAATTTGGAGAAAGTGGAGGACATGGTAGATAAGATGCAGACCGTTATTACTTGTCGCTCAAATGGATGTATCCAGCACTATTAAGTTCTATCCAATTGAGCAACAATTAATTAAATACAGAGGGAGTACATGACAACACGTACTTACATGAGCAATCCAAAACTTCATAACCATTGTGTTAATTCTACATTTATCTAAGAGTAAATATAGATCTTATAATTTCGAGCAAAGGGAGGATAAAGAAGCGAACATTTACAATGATGCTTCAAACATCAATGAGTGTAAGTATGCTGACAAAGGGCAAGAGGAACTGACAAGAGCAATGCAGTGCCTAGTATTGTTGTGAGATCCTATGATCCTTTGAGCAAGGAGATTCATCTGGAATTAGTTTTCATACAAGAGAGAAGGTAAGGCACATTGATGACCCACAAGTATAGGGGATATATCGTAGTCCTTTTGATAAGTAAGAGTGTCGAACCCGAAGAGGAGCAGAAGGAAATGACAAGCGGTTTTCAGTAAGGTATTCTCTGCAAGCACTGAAATTGTAGGTAATAGATAGTTTTGTGATAAGATAATTTGTAACGGGTAACAAGCAATGAAAGTAAATGAAGTGCAGCAAGGTGGCCCAATCCTTTTTGTAGCAAAGGACAAGCCTGGACAAATTCTTATAATGAGAAAAGTGCTCCCGAGGACACATGGGAATTATCGTCAAGCTAGTTTCATCACGCTCATATGATTCGTGTTCGGTACTTTGATAATTTGATATGTGGGTGGACCGGTGCTTGGGTACTGCCCTTTATTGGACAAGCATCCCACTTATGATTAACCCCTATTGCAAGCATCCGCAACTACAAAATAAGTATTAAGGTAAACCTAACCATAGCATGAAACTAATGGATCCAAATCAGCCCCTTACGAAGCAACACATAAACTAGGGTTTAAGCTTCTGTCACTCTAGCAACCCATCATCTACTTATTACTTCCCAATGCCTTCCTCTAGGCCCAAATAATGGTGAAGTGTCATGTAGTCGACATTCACATAACAACACTAGAGGAGAGACAACATACATCTCATCAAAATATCGAACGAATACCAAATTCACATGACTACTAATAGCAAGACTTCACCCATGTCCTCAGGAACAAACGTAACTACTCACAAAGCATACTCATGTTCATGATCAGAGGAGTAGTAATATGCATTAAGGATCTGAACATATGATCTTCCACCAAATAAACCAATTAGCATCAACTACAAGGAGTAATCAACACTACTAGCAACCCACAGGTACCAATTTGTGGTTTTGATACAAGATTGGATACAAGAGATGAACTAGGGTTTTGAGAGGAGATGGTACTGGTGAAGATGTTGATGGAGATTGACCCCCTCCCGATGAGATGATCGTTGGTGATGACGATGGTGATGATTTCCCCCTCCCAGAGGGAAGTTTCCCCAGCAGAACAACTCTACCGGAGCCCTAGATTGGTTCCGCCAAGGTTCCGCCTTGTGGCGGCGGAGTTTCATCCTGTAAGCTTGCTTATGATTTTTTCAGGGTAAAAGCCTTCATATAGCAGAAGATGGGCACCGAAAGGCCACCAGGGGGCCCAGGAGACAGGGGGGGGCGCCAGTAGGGTGGGCGCGCCCCCACCCTCCTAGCCAGGGTGTGGGCCCCCGCTGGTATTTTCTTCGCTCAATAATTCTTATTAATTCCAAAAGTGACTTCCGTGGAGTTTCAGGATTTTTGGAGCTGTGCAGAATAGGTTTCCAATATTTGCTCCTTTTCCAGCTAGAATTCTAGCTGTCGGCATTCCCCCTCTTCATGGTAAACCTTGTAAAATAAGAGAGAATAGCCATAAGTATTGTGACATAACTTGTAATACCAGCCCATAATGCAATAAATATCGATATAAAAGCATGATGCAAAATGGACGTATCAACTCCCCCAAGCTTACACCTCGCTTGTCCTCAAGCGGAAGCCGAAATCGAAAAATATGTCCACATGTTTAGAGATAGAGGTGTCGATAAAAAATAAAATACGGACATGAGGGCATCATGATCATTCTTATAACAACAATATATAAAGATTTTGTCATATGATTTCTTATGCTCAAGTAACAATCGATTCACAATGTAAAGTATGGTTCATAAACTTTATTGGGAACTAACAAACTATAATCTCAGTCATTGAAGCAATTGCAATTTATCATAACATCAGAAAGAGTCAAGAATAGATCTTTTCAGCAAGTCCACATACTCAACTATCATATAGTCTTCTACAATTGCTAACACTCACACAATACTTGTGGTTATGGAGTTTCAATCGGACACTGAGAAAGATAGGGCTTATTGTGTTGCCTCCCAACGTATTCACCTTTGGGTGATGTCAACAATAATAGTTCATGCTAACTTACATCCAATTGGATATATAGACCAGGATCTTACCAACACGAGGAGCTTGCCAAAGGATAAAATGAAAAAGGGAAAGGTGAAGATAACCTTGCCTCTTGCATAAAGTAAAAGACATAAAGTAAAAGATAGACCCTTTGAAGAGGGAAGCGGAGGTTGTCATGTGCTTTTAGGGTTGGATGCACAAAATCTTAATGCAAAAGAACATCACTTTATATTGCCACTTGTGATATGAACCTTTATTATGCAGTCCGTCGCTTTTATTACTTCCATATCACACGATCGTATAAAGCTTATTTTCTCCGCACTAATAAGTCATACATATTTAGAGAGCAATTTTTATTGCTTGCAACATGACCACTTACTTGAAGGATCTTACTCAATCCATAGGTAGGTATGGTGGACTCTCATGGCAAAACTGGGTTTAAGGATATTTGGAAGCACAAGTAGTATCCCTACTTGGTGCAAGGAGTTTTGGGTAGCATGAGGGGTAAAGGCAAGCTCAACATGTTGGGAAGATCAATGACAATATACTTTAACTGAGATGTGAGAAAACATAAACCATGACGTTGTCTTCCTTGTCCAACATCAACTCTTTTAGCATGTCATACTTAACTAGTGCTCACAATCATAAAAGATGTCCGAGATAGTATATTTATATGTGAAAACCTCTCTTTCCTTATTACTTCCTATTAATTGCAACGATGACTAAAACTATGTTTTGTCAACTCTCAACAACTTTTATGCCTCATACTCTTTATATGTGAAGTCATTACTATCCATAAAATCAATATGAACTCTTTTATTCTTTTTATTCTTTCTACTTCCTCAAGATCATAGCAAGATAGCAAAGCCCTTGACTCAACACTAATCTTTATTATAGATAGCTCACGGACTCGATTACATAAAGGGATCACAAAGCAAAACTCAAAACTACTTGATACCAAAACTTCAATATACTAGATCATGATATTACTAAAAGGATCGAACTAAATAAAATGGTAAAGATAGGAGCGTGATGGTGATACGATACCGGGGCACCTCCCCCAAGCTTGGCAGTTGCCAAGGGGAGTGCCCATACCCATGTGATTAATTATGTCCTCGGAGGTGATGAAGTAGGAGTTGTTGATGATGTAGGCTTGTCGTCCATCTTCCAAGGCATAGGCTCACCATCATAGAAGGATGATCGAGTCTCCAGGATCCTCAAATCTGCAGCCAAATTCATCCTCTTGAATCTATATTCATACTCACAGTTTTGGTTTTACAGGTCATAGATATGGGCTTGGAGGTGTTTGATTTTCTCTTGAAGCTTAAAGATGGTCTCCCCAATGATCTTGGCATCCAGCTTGTGGTTGTTAGTGAACTCCGTGATCATCATCTGGTTGGCTTTGAGTCCACGCTCCACCATCCCTTGGCACTTGAAAACTTGTTGCTCCATGGCTTCGAGCTTTGTCTCCATGCTTCTGGTACGCCTTGGTCCCTCCACATCGCGGATGTGCAGCACCCCCTCACGCATCTCAATGGTTTGAGGGTGTTGCAGCACCTCCACGAGATAGGTGTTGATAACCCTCTCGAAAAACTTGTCCTTGGGAGCGCTTGGAGACGTCATGGTGCTCTAGATCTGTCAGAAAAATAGCTCGAAATGAAAACAGAGGATATTTGCGTGATACGGTGATCAAAACCTTTGGGAGATTATATAATGAATTTTTACCGACCAAAATACGTAACGTGCAAGAAAACGGAGTCCGGGAGGCACACGAGGTGCCCGCGAGACAGGGGGGCGCGCCTAGTAGGGGTGGGCGCGCCCTCCACCCTCGTGGAGACCTTGTATCCTTCCCGAATTACTTCTTGCTTTCCAAAATTCGTAAATATTCCAAAACGAAGAAAAATTGCCATTAGAATTGTTTTGGAGTCGGTTTACTTACCGTACCACATACCTATTCCTTTTCGGAGTCTAAAACATTCTGGAAAGTGTCCCTTATGTATTCCTCCGGGGTTACGGTCTCAATAATATTAGTTTCAACATTGATAGGATTACCTGAGATATAATGTTTGATTCTTTGACCGTTAACTACCCTCGGACTTGTGCCTTCGAAGTTGTTGATTTTTATGGCACCGGAACGATAGACTTCCTCGATAACGTAAGGACCTTCCCATTTAGAGAGAAGTTTTCCTGCAAAAAATCTTAAACGAGAGTTGAATAGCAACACATAATCACCTACGTTAAACTCACGCTTTTGTATCCTTTTGTCATGCCATCGTTTAACTTTTTCTTTGAACAGCTTGGCATTCTCATAGGCTTGGGTTCTCCATTCATCAAGTGGGATAATATCAAATAACCTCTTCTCACCGGCAAGTTTGAAGTCATAGTTGAGCTCTTTAATAGCCCAATATGCTTTATGTTCAAGTTCAAGAGGTAAGTGACATGCTTTTCCATAAACCATCTTATACGGAGACATACCCATAGGATTTTTATATGCAGTTCTATAGGCCCATAATGCATCATCAAGTTTCTTGGACCAATTCTTTCTAGATCTATTCACAGTCTTTTGCAAAATTAATTTGAGCTCTCTATTGCTCAACTCTACTTGACCACTAGACTGCGGGTGATAAGGAGATGCAATTCTATGGTTAACATCGTACTTAGCAAGCATCTTACGGAACGCACCATGAATAAAATGTGAACCACCATCAGTCATAAGATATCTAGGGACTCCAAACCTCGGAAAAATAATTTCTTTAAGCATCTTAATAGAGGTGTTATGATCAGCACTACTAGTTGGAATAGCTCCAACCCACTTAGTAATGTAATCAATAACAACTAAAATATGTGTGTAACCATTAGAGGCAGGAAAAGGTCCCATATAATCAAAGCCCCCAAAATCAAATGGTTCAATAACAAGAGAATAATTCATAGGCATTTCTTGACGTCTACTAATATTACCAATTCTTTGACATTCATCACAAGACAAGACAAACTTACGAGCATCTTTGAAGAGAGTAGGCCAATAAAAACCGGATTGCAATACCTTATGTGCACTTCTATCTCCAGGGTGGTGTCCTCCATATGGTTCAGAGTGACACTTGCGTAGGATCTGTTCCTGTTCATGCTCAGGTACACAACATCTAATAACACCATCTACTCCTTCTCTATAAAGGTGTGGGTCATCCCAGAAGTAATGTCTTAAATCATAAAATAACTTTTTCTTTTGCTGGTATGTGAAACTAGGTGGTATAAATTTAGCAACAATGTAATTAGCATAATCAGCATACCATGGAGCAGTATGAGAAGCATTACTGACCGCTAATTGTTCATCAGGAAAGCTATCATCAATAGGTAGTGGGTCATCAAGAACATTCTCTAACCTAGACATGTTGTCTGCAACGGGGTTCTCAGCTCCCTTTCTATCAATAATATGCAAATAAAATTCTTGGAGCAAGAGAACCCATCTAATAAGTCTAGGCTTAGCATCTTTCTTTTCAATAAGATATTTAATAGCAACATGATCAGTGTGAATAGTAACTTTGGAATCAACAATATAAGGTCTGAACTTATCACAAGCAAACACAACTTCTAAGAATTCTTTTTTAGTAGTAGCATAATTTCTCTGGGTAGTATCAAGAGTTTTACTAGCATACTGGATAACATTAAATTTCTTATCAACTCTTTGCCCTAGAATAGCACCTACAGCATAATCACTAGCATCACATAATTTCAAAGGGTAAATTCCAATCAGGTGGCTGAACAATAGGTGCAGTGATCAAAGCTTTCTTAAGTATTTCAAATGCTTCTACATAATCATCATCAAAGACAAAAGGAATGTCTTTTTGTAATAAATTAGTCAGAGGCCTAGAGATTTTAGAAAAGTCCTTAATGAACCTCCTATAAAAACCGGCATGACCAAGGAAACTTCTTATACCTTTTATGTCCTTGGGACATGGCATCTTTTCAATAGCATCAACTTTAGCTTTATCAACTTCAATACCTCTCTCGGAAATCTTATGCCCCAAGACAATGCCTTCATTAACCATAAAGTGGCACTTTTCCCAATTCAAGATGAGACTAGTGTCTTCGCACCTCTGCAAAACTCGATCAAGCAATCATCAAAAGAGAATCCATAAATGGAGAAGTCATCCATGAATACCTCACAAATCTTTTCACAAAAGTCAGAGAATATAGCCATCATGCATCTTTGAATGGTAGCAGGTGCATTGCATAAACCAATAGGCATACGTCTATAAGAAAAGTACTAAAAGGGCAAGTAAAAGTAGTTTTTTATTGATCCTACGCCGACACAGGTATTTGAGAGAAACCAGAATAACCATCTAGAAAGCAGAAATGTGTATGTTTGGATAGTCTTTCTAGCATTTGATCAATAAAAGGTAAAGGGTAATGATCTTTCTTAGTGAAGGAAATATGCCCTAGAGGCAATAATAAAGTTATTATTTATTTCCTTATTTCATGATAAATGTTTATTATTCATGCTAGAATTGTATTAATTGGAAACATAATACATGTGTGAATACATAGACAAACATAGTGTCACTAGTATGCCTCTACTTGACTAGCTCGTTAATCAAAGATGGTTAAGTTTCCTAACCATAGACATGAGTTGTCATTTGATTAACGGGATCACATCATTAGAAGAATGATGTGATTGACTTGACCCATTCCGTTAGCTTAGCACTCGATCGTTTAGTATGTTGCTATTGCTTTCTTCATGACTTATACATGTTCCTATGACTATGAGATTATGCAAATCCCGTTTATCGGAGGAACACTTTGTGTGCTACCAAACGTCACAGCATAACTGGGTGATTATAAAGGTGCTCTACAGGTGTCTCCGAAGGTACTTGTTGGGTTGGCATATTTCTAGATTAGGATTTGTCACTCCGATTGTCGGAGAGGTATCTCTAGGCCCACTCGGTAATGCACATCACTTAAAGGCTTGCAAGCATTGCAACTAATGAGTTAGTTGAGGGATGATGTATTATGGAACGAGTAAAGAGACTTGCCGGTAATGAGATTGAACTAGGTATTGAGATACCGACGATCGAATCTCGGGCAAGTAACATACCGATGACAAAGGGAACGACGTATGTTGTTATGCGGTTTGACCAATAAAGATGTTCGTAGAATATGTGGGAGCCAATATGGGCATCCAGGTCCCGCTATTGGTTATTGACCAGAAACGTGTCTCGGTCATGTCTACATAGTTCTCGAACCCATAGGGTCCGCACGCTTAACGTTTCGTTGACGATATAGTATTATATGAGTTATGTATATTGGTGACCGAATGTTGTTTGGAGTCCTGGATGAGATCATGGACATGATGAGGAACTCCGGAATGGTCTGGAGATAAAGTTTGATATATGGGATAATAGTGTTTGATCTCCGGAACGGTTCCGGAATTCACTAGAAGGAGTTCTGGATGTTTCCCGAAATGTTTGGGTACGAGAACACGTTATTTGGGCCAAAGGGGAAAGCCCACAAGGTTTTTGGAAAGCGCAAAAGGAAGTTTTGCGGAGTCCAGGGGCCAGACGCCAGGGTCCAGACACTGGGAACCCTAGCGTCTGGCCCTGGAGTCCGAGAAGGACTCTTGCCTTTCGGGTGAAACCGACTTTGGGGAGGCTTTTACTCCAAGTTTCGACCCCAAGGCTCAACATATAAATAGAGGGGCAGGGCTAGGACCAAAGACACGTCAAGAAACACAAAGCTGTGTGCTGGCAATGCCATCCCCTCTAGTTTATCCTTCGTCATAGTTTCCGTAGTGCTTAGGCGAAGCCCTGCGGAGATTGTTCTTCACCAACACCGTCACCACGCCATCGTGCTGCCGGAACTCATCTACTACTTCGCCCGTTTTGCTAGATCGAGAAGGCGAGGACGTCATCGAGCTGAACGTGTGCAGAACTCGGAGGTGCCGTGCGTTCGGTAATTGGATCGGTCGGATCGTGAAGACGTACGACTACATCAACCGCGTTGATAAACGCTTCCGCTTAGTGATCTTCAAGGGTATGAAGATACACTCCCCCTCTCATTGCTATGCATCACCATGATCTTGCATGTGCCTAGGAAATTTTTGAAATTACTACGTTCCCCAACAGTGGTATCAGAGCCTAGGTTTTATGCGTAGATGTTATATGCACAAGTAGAACACAAGTGTGTTGTGGGCGATACAAGTCATACTGCTTACCAACATGTCATACTTTGGTTCGGCGGTATTGTTGGATGAAGCGGCCCGGACCGACATTACGCGTAGGCTTACGCGAGACTGGTTCTACCGACGTGCTTTGCACACAGGTGGCTGGCGGGTGTCAGTTTCTCCAACTTTAGTTGAACCGAGTGTGGCTACGCCCGGTCCTTGAGAAGGTTAAAACAACACTAACTTGACGAACTATCATTGTGGTTTTGATGCGTAGGTAAGAACGGTTCTTGCTCAGCCCGTAGCAGCCACGTAAAACTTGTAACAACAAAGTAGAGGACGTCTAACTTGTTTTTGCAGGGCATGTTGTGATGTGATATGGTCAAGACGTGATGAGATATAAGTTGTTGTATGAGATAAATCATGTTTTGTTGAAGTTATCGGCAACTGGCAGAAGCCTTATGGTTGTCTCTTTATTGCATAAGATGCAAGCGCCAAATAACTGCTTTACTTTATCGCTATGCGATAGCAATAGTTGCAAGAGCAATAGTTGGCGAGACGACCATGTGACGACACATTGATATATATCAAGATGATGGAGATCATGGTGTCATGCCGGTGACGATGGAGATCATGACGATGCTTTGGAGATGGAGATCAAAGGCACAAGATGATGATGGCCATATCATGTCACATATTTTTGATTGCATATGATGTTTATCTTTTATACATCTTATCTTGCTTTGATTGACGGTAGCATTTTAAGATGATCTCTCACTAAATTATCAAGAAGTGTTCTCCCTGAGTATGCACCGTTGTGAAAGTTCTTCGAGCTGAGACACCACGTGATGATCGGGTGTGATAGGCTCTACGTTCAAATACAACGGGTGCAAAACAGTTGCACATGCGGAATACTCAGGTTAAACTTGACGAGCCTAGCATATACAGATATGGCCTCGGAACACGGAGACTGAAAGGTCGAGTGTGAATCATATAGTAGATATGATCAACATAGTGATGTTCACCATTGAAAACTACTCCATCTCACGTGATGATCGGACATGGTTTAGTTGATTTGGATCACGTGATCATTTAGATGACTAGAGAGATGTCTGTCTAAGTGGGAGTTCTTAAGTAATATGATTAATTGAACTTAAATTTATCATGAACTTAGTCCTGGTAGTATTTTGCAAATTATGTTGTAGATCAATAGCTCGCGTTGTTGCTTTCATATGTTTATTTTGATATGTTCCTAGAGAAAATTGTGTTGATGTTAGTAGCAATGATGCGGATTGGATCCGTGATCTGAGGTTTATCTTCATTGCTGCATAGAAGAATTATGTCCTTGATGCACCGCTAGGTGACAAACCTATTGCAGGAGCAGATGCAGATGTTATGAATGTTTGGCTAGTCAATATGATGACTACTTGATAGTTTAGTGCACCATGCTTAACGGCTTAGAATCGGGACTTCAAAGACGTTTTGAACGTCATGGACCATATGAGATGTTCCAGGAATTGAAGTTAATATTTCAAGCAAATACCCGAGTCGAGAGATATGAAGTCTCCAACAAGTTCTATAGCTAAAAGATGGAAGAGAATCGCTCAACTAGTGAGCATGTGCTCAGATTGTCTGAGTACTACAATGGCTTGAATCAAGTGGGAGTTAATCTTCCAGATAAGATAGTGATTGACAGAGTTCTCTAGTCACCATCACCAGGTTAGTAGAACTTCGTGATGAACTATAGTATGCAAAGGATGACGAAAACCATTCCCGAGCTCTTTGCGATGTTGAAATCAACGAAGGTAGAAATCAAGAAAAGAGCATAAAGTGTTGATGATTGACAAGACCACTAGTTTCAAGAAAAGGTCAAAGGGAAAGAAAGGGAACTTCAAGTAGAATGACTAGCAAGTTGTCACTCCCGCGAAGAAGCTCAAAGCTGGACCAAAGCCTAAAACTGAGTGCTTACACTGCAAAGGAAATGGTCACTGGAAGCGGAAATGCCCTGAATATTTGGTGGATAAGAAGGATGGCAAATTGAATAAGGGTATATTTGATATACAGGTTATTGATGTGTGCCTTACTAGTGTTTATAGTAGCCCCTGAGTATTTGATACTTGTTCAGTTGCTAAGATTAGTAACTCGAAACAGGAGTTACAGAATAAACAAAGACTAGTTGAAGGGGAAGTGCCGATGAGTGTTGGAAGTAGTTCCAAGATTGATATGATCATCATCGCACACTCCCTATATTTTCGAGATTAGTGTTAAACCTAAATAAATGTTATTTGGTGTTTGCGTTGAGCATAAATATGATAAGATCATGTTTATTGCAATAGGATTATTCATCTAAGATAGGGAATAAATTGTTATTCTGTTTACATGAATAAAACCTTCTATGGTCATACACCCAATGGTGATGGTTTATTGAATCTTCATCATAGTGATACACATATTCATAATGTTGATGCCAAAAGATGCAAAGTTAATAATGATAGTGCAACTTATTTGTGGCACTGCCATTTGGGTCATATCGGTGTAAAGCGCATGAAGAAACTCCATAAAGATGAATTTTCGGAATCACTTGGTTATGAATCATTTGATGCTTGCGAACCGTGCCTTTTTGGCAAGATGACTAAAACTCCGTTCTCCGGAACAATGGAACGAGCTACTAACTTGTTGGAAATAATACATACCGATGTATGCAGTCCAATGAGTGTTGATGCTCGTGGCGGGTATCGTTATTTTCTGACCTTCATAGATGATTTGAGCAGATATGCGTATATCTACTTAATGAAGCACTAGTCTGAAACATTTGAAAAGTTCAAAGAATTCCAGAGTGAAGTGAAGAATCATCGTAACAAGAAAATAAAGTTTCTACAATCTGATCGTAGAGAAGAATATTTGAGTTACAAGTTTGGCCTTCATTTTAAACAATGTGGAATAGTTTCACAGTTCACGCCACATGGAACACCACAGCGTAATGGTGTGTCCGAACGTCGTAACCGCACTTTATTGGATATGGTGCGATCTATGATGTATCTTACCAATTTACCACTATCGTTTTGGGGTTATGCATTAGAGATAGCTACATTCACTTTAAATAGGGCACCATCAAAATCCGTTGAGACGACACCGTATGAACTATGGTTTAGCAATAAACCTAAGCTGTCGTTTCTTAAAGTTTGAAGTTGCAATGCTTATGTGAAAAAGTTTCAACCTGATAAGTTCGAACCCAAATCGGAGAAGTGCGTCTTCATAGAATACCCAAAGGAAACTGTTGGGTACACCTTCTATCACAGATCCGAAGGCAAGATATTCGTTGCTAAGGTGGATCCTTTCTAGAGAAGGAGTTTCTCTCGAAAGAAGTGAGTGGGAGGAAAGTAGAGCTTGATATGGTAATTATACATTCTACCGAATTGGAAAGTAGTTCATCACCGAAATTAGTTCCAGTGATTTCTACACCAATTAGTGAGGAAGCTAATGATGATGATCATGAAACTTCAGATCAAGTTGCTACAGAACCTCGTAGGTCTTCCAGAGTATGGTCCGCACCAGAGTGGTATGGTAATCCTATTCTGGAAGTCATGTTACTAGACCATGATGAACCTACGAACTCTGAGGAAGCGATGATGAGCCCAGATTCCGCGAAATGGCTTGAAGGCCATGAAATCTGAGATGGGATCCATGTATGAGAACAAATTGTGGACTTTGATTGACTTGCCCGATGATCGGCAAGCCATAGAAAATAAATGGATCTTCAAGAGGAGGACGGACGTTGATAGTAGTGTTACTATCTAGAAAGCTAGACTTGTCGAAAAAGGTTTTTGACAAAGTTCAAGATGTTGACTACGATGAGTTTTTTCTCACTCGTATCGATGCTTAAAGTCTGTCCGAATCATGTTAGCAATTGCCACATTTTATGAAATCTGGCAAATGGATGTCAAAACTGCATTTCTAGAAGAAGAGTTGTATATGATGCAACCAGAAGGTTTTGTCGATCCAAAAGGTGCTAACAAAGTGTGCAAGCTCCAGCGATCCATTTATGGACTGGTGCAAGCATCTCGGAGTTGGAATATACGCTTTGATAAGTTGATCAAAGCATATAGTTTTATATGGACTTGCAGTGAATCGTGTATTTACAATAAAGCGAGTGGGATCACTAGAACCTTTCTGATAAGTATATGTGAGTGACATATTGTTGATCAGAAATGATGTAGAATCTTTCTGGAAAGCATAATGAAGTGTTTGAAAGGAGTTCTTTAAAAGAAAGACCTCAGTAAAGCTACTTACATATTGAGCATCAAGATCTATTAAGATAGATCAAGACGCTTGATAAGATTTTCAATGAGTACATACCTTGACAAGATTTTGAAGTAGTTCAAAATGGAACAGTCATAGAAAGAGTTCTTGCCTGTCTTACAAAGGTGTAAAATTGAGTAAGACTCAAATCCCGACCACGGCAGAAAATAGAAAGAGAATGAAAGTCATTCCCTATGCATTAGTCATAGGTTCTATAAAAGTATGCCATGCTATGGACCAGATCTATTGTATACTCTGCCATGGTTTAGCAAGGGAGTACAATAGTGGCCTAGGAGTAGATCACTGGACATTGGTCAAAATTATCCTTAGTGGAATAAGGATATGTTTCTCGATTATGGAGGTGACAAGAGGTTCATCGTAAAGGGTTACGTCGATGCAAGTTTTGACACTGATCCGGATGACTCTAAGTCTCAATCTGGATATATATTGAAAGTGGGAGCAATTAGCTAGAGTAGCTCCGTACAGAGCATTGTAGACGTAGAATATTTTGCAAAATAGATACGACTCTGAATGTGACAGACCCGTTGACTAAACTTCTCTCACGAGCAAAACATGATCACACCTTAGTACTCTTTGGGTGTTAATCACATAGCAATGTGAACTATATTATTGACTCTAGTAAACCCTTTGGGTGTTGGTCACATGACGATGTGAACTATGGATGTTAATCATATACAGATATGAATATTGGTGTTAAATCACATGTCGATGTGAACTAGATTATTGACTGTAGTGCAAGTGGAAGACTGAAGGAAATATGCCCTAGAGGCAATAATAAAGTTATTATTTATTTCCTTATTTCATGATAAATGATTATTATTCATGCTAGAATTGTATTAACCGGAAACATAATACATGTGTGAATACATAGACAAACATAGTGTCACTAGTATGCCTCTACTTGACTAGCTCGTTAATCAAAGATGGTTAAGTTTCCTAACCATAGACATGAGTTGTCATTTGATTAACGGGATCACATCATTAGAAGAATGATGTGATTGACTTGACCCATTCCGTTAGCTTAGCACTCGATCGTTTAGTATGTTGCTATTGCTTTCTTCATGACTTATACATGTTCCTATGACTATGAGATTATGCAACTCCCGTTTATCGAAGGAACACTTTGTGTGCTACCAAACGTCACAACATAACTGGGTGATTATAAAGGTGCTCTACAGGTGTCTCCAAAGGTACTTGTTGGGTTGGCGTATTTCGAGATTAGGATTTGTCACTCCGATTGTCGGAGAGGTATCTCTGGGCCCACTCGGTAATGCACATCACTTAAAGCCTTGCAAGCATTGCAACTAATGAGTTAGTTGCGGAATGATGTATTATGGAATGAGTAAAGAGACTTGCTGGTAACGAGATTGAACTAGGTACTGAGATACGGACGATTGAATCTCAGGCAAGTAACATACCGATGACAAAGGGAACAACGTATGTTGTTATGCGGTTTGACCGATAAAGATCTTCGTAGAATATGTGGGAGCCAATATGGGCATCCAGGTCCCGCTATTGGTTATTGACCGGAAACGTGTCTCGGTCATGTCTAAATAGTTCTCGAACCCGTAGGGTCCGCACGCTTAACGTTTCATTGATGATATAGTATTATATGAGTTATGTATGTTGGTGACCGAATGTTGTTCGGAGTCTCGTATGAGATCATGGACATGATGAGGAACTCCGGAATGGTCCGGAGATAAAGTTTGATATATGGGATAATAGTGTTTGATCTCCGGAACGGTTCCGGAATTCACCGGAAGGAGTTCCGGATGTTTCTCGAAATGTTTGGGTACGAGAACACGTTATTTGGGACAAAGGGGAAAGCCCACAAGGTTTTTGGAAAGCGCAAAAAGAAGTTTTGCGGAGTCCAGGGGCCAGACGCCAGGGTCCCTGGCGTATGGGTCCAGACGCCGGGAACCCTGGCGTCTGGCCCTAGAGTCCGAGAAGGACTCTTGCCTTTCGGGTGAAAACCGACTTTGTGGAGGCTTTTACTCCAAGTTTCGACCCCAAGGCTCAACATATAAATAGAGGGGCAGGGCTAGCACCAAAGACACATCAAGAAACACCAAGCCGTGTGCCGGCAACCCCGTCCCCTCTAGTTTATCCTCCGTCATTGTTTCCATAGTGCTTAGGCGAAGCCCTATGGAGATTGTTCTTCACCAACACCGTCACCACGCCGTCGTGCTGTCGGAACTCATCTACTACTTCGCCCGTCTTGCTGGATCGAGAAGGCGAGGACGTCATCGAGCTGAACGTGTGCAGAACTCGGAGGTGCCGTGCGTTCGGTACTTGGATCGGTCGGATCGTGAAGACGTACGACTACATCAACCGCGTTGATAAACGCTTCCGCTTAGCGATCTTCAAGGGTATGAAGATACACTCCCCCTCTCGTTGCTATGCATCACCATGATCTTGCTTGTGCGTAGGAAATTTTTGAAATTACTACATTTCCCAACACTTAGTAGCTTTATTTAATTTACGGAAATCAATTACCATCCTATAACCTGTACTAATTCTTTGCGGGATCAATTCATCTTGATCATTAGGAACAACAGTAATACCTCCCTTTTTAGGAACGCAATGGACATGACTTACCCAATCACTATCAGCAATGGGATAAATTATACCTGCCTCAAGGAGCTTTAGTATCTCCTTTCTTACCACTTCTTTCATCTTAGGATTTAACCGTCGTTGAGGATCTCTAATTGGTTTGGCCTCTTTCTCCACTTTAATTTTGTGGTGGCATAGAGTGGGACTAATGCCCTTAAGATCATCCAGAGTATATCCAATAGCAACACGGTGTTTCTTTAGAGTTTTTAATAATCTTTCTTCTTCTTGCTCTGAAAGATTAGCCCTAATAATAATAGGATATATTTTCTTTTCATAAAGATAAGCATACTTAGGATTATCAGGTAATGGTTTGAGCTCAAACACGGGATCACCCTTGGGTGGAGGGGTGAGGGAGTCCTGGATTAGGGGGTATCCGGACAGCCGGACTATATGCTTCGTCCGGACTGTTGGAGCGTGAAGATACAAGACTCAAGACTCCGTCCCGTGTCCAGATGGGACTCTCCTTTGCGTGGAAGACAAGCATGGCGATCCGGATATTATATTTCCTTCTTTGTAACCGACTCCATGTAAACCCTAGCCCTCTCCGGTGTCTATATAAACCGGAGAGTTTGGTCCTTAGAGGGACGATCACAATCATAATCATCATAGGCTAGCTTCTAGGGTTTAGCCTCTATGATCTCGTGGTAGATCTACTCTTGTACTACTCATATCATCAATATCAATCAAGCAGGAAGTAGGGTTTTACCTCCATCAAGAGGGCCCGAACCTGGGTAAACATTTTGTCCCTTGCCTCCTGTTACCATTAGCCTAAGACGCACAGATCGGGACCCCCTACCCGAGATCCGTCGGTTTTGACACCGACATTGGTGCTTTCATTGAAAGTTCCTCTATGTCGTCGCTGCAGGGCTTGATGGCTCCTTCAATCATCAACAACATGGTCCAGGGTGAGACTTTTCTCCCCGGACAGATCTTCATGTTTGGCGGCTTCGTGCTGCGGGCCAATTCGCTTGGCCATCTGGAGCAGGTCGACAGCTACGCCCCTGGCCACCAGGTCAGGTTTGGAAACCTGAACTACACGGCCGACATCCACGGAGACTTGATCTTTGACGGGTTCGGGCCTGCGCCAGGAGCACCGGACAATCACGATGAGCACGGCTTAGACCTGCTGTCGGGCAACCTCGGGATATCGCCCCTGCAGGAGCCTCGGACCTAAATCCGGAGCAGATTGCGTCGCCCGAGGACGGGTGGATGGACCCCATCCCGCGGGCCGCCCACCCATCAGTGTTAGATCTGAACACAGGCCTCATCCCTAAAGAAGCCTATGACACGACCCCCGGGCTCGTATCCGGCTGTAGGTTCTAGTCCGCGCGCTCCTGAGCCCGCCAAACCTGGATGGGCTCCTGTAATGGAGTTCACCGCTGCGGATATCTTCCAGCACTCACCCTTTGGCGACGTGCTGAACTCATTAAAATCTCTCTCTTTGTCAAGAGACTCTTGGCCGAACTATGTCCGGCTCGAGTGGGAAGCAAGCGACAAAGGAATTCGTTGCCCACCCACCACCCACTTCATCGCCACTGTCGACGATGTATCAGACGTGCTTGACTCCGACTCCGAAGACATCGACGGTATGGACGACGATGCAAGAGAAGATTCAGAATCACTGGGGTGCTGGACTACCACCTCGTCATATGATATATACATGGTGGATACGCCCAAGGAGGACGACGGCGACAATCTGGAAGATAAACCCCCCGGGCAAAAGCCAAAACGACAACACAGACGCCGCTCCAAGTCCAGCAACAGTAAAAATAGCGACAATAGCGCCAGAAAGATCGACACCCCAGTCAACTCCGAAGGCAAAAGCGACCATATGGACCTAGCAATGGAGCAGGATGAGCCAGGTCACGCCGAACACAGCTCAGAGCAGATGCCCGATCACAATGATCTCGAGGGACAAATTAATCAAACCGCCCCGGGACAAGAACACAGTCCGGATGACGATGCATTCATCATCCCGGAAACACGCTTTGAACGAGATAACCTCCATAGAAGGCTTATGGCCACTGTGAGAAGTCTAAAGAAGCAGAAGCAACGGCTAAGGGCCGCATAGGAAACGCTCAATCGGAGATGGAATAAAGTGCTAGACACTGAAGAAAAGTACGACGACGATCGCCATACAAAGAGCTACCCAAAATGCAAGCTGCTACCAGAATTCGATGACGAGGCCGTTCCACCAAGTGACAACACGGCCAGGAGGCCGGACAAACCACTTCATAACCGCAACAGAGCAGCTACCGACGCCGAACACGATTTACGAGAGCTCCTGGATAAGAAAGCCGGCGCGGCTAGGTCCATCTACGGATCTAAAGGACACACCCCAGCGCGGGACTATGGTCACCAAAACAATCATACCGATCGGATACCAGTCCGGAATAAGCACCGGACACAACAACAGCCGACGGCATGCCACAGCACGTCCAGATACAGAGGGGCTGCTCACCCCCTGTGCTTCACCGAAGAAGTACTAGACCATGAATTTCCATAGGGTTTTAAAGCTGTGAACATAGAGGCATACGACGGAACACAGACCCAGGGGTCTGGATCGAGGATTTTATCCTGCATATACACATGGATCGTGGGGATGACCTCCACACCATCAAATACCTTCCCCTCAAGCTGAAGGGACCAGCTCGACACTGGTTGAATAGCCTCCCCAAAAATTCAATTGGAAGTTGGGAGGAACTCGAGGACGCTTTCAAGGGACTTATGTCTGGCCTCCGTATGCGGATGATTTAAGTCACATAATCTAATAGCCCAGAGAGTCCGTCCGCAAGCTTTGGAACAGATTCCTCACTAAGAAGAATCAAATTGTCGATTGTCCGGATGCCGAAGCCTTAGCGGCTTTCAAACACATCATCCGAGACAAGTGGCTTGCCAGACACCTCGTCCAAGAAAAGCCAAGGACAATGGCAGCCTTAACAAGCCTTATGACCCGCTTTTGCGCGGGTGAAGATAGCTGGTTGGCCCGTAAAGGCACCAGCGACCCAAGCACATCCGAAATAAGGGATGGCAACGGGAAGCCATGGCGTAGTAAACACAAACGCCAAAACAAGGAAGAGAGCCCGGACAACACAACGGTCAACGCCGGATTCAGGGGATCTCGACCTGGTCAGCAAAAGAAGCCATTTAAAGGCAGTAAAGAGGGACCGTCCGGTCTGAATAGAGTCCTGGACAGACGGTGCCAAATTCATGGCACCCCCGACAAACCTGCGAACCACACTCACAGAGAATGCTGGGTCTTCAAGCAGGCCGGCAAAATAAATGCCGAACACAAGGCAAGGGAAACACCAAGTGAAGACGAGGATGAGCCTCACCAGCCGAACACTGGGGGACAGAAAAAATTCCCACCAGAGGTAAAAACAGTAAACATGATCCACGCAACTCACACATCCACGAGAAGGCACGAATGCGCGCTCAGAGACGCATACGCTACAGAGCCCGTCATACCCACACCTAACCACTGGTCGGCTTGTCTGATCACCTTTGATCACATGGACTGCCTGACTAGTATTCGGCGTGGAGGATCAAATGCCTTGGTGCTCGACCCAATAATCGACGGATACCATCTTACTCGCGTCCTCATGGACAGTGGCAGTAGTCTCAATTTAATATACCAGGACACTGTCCGCAGGATGGGGATAGACTCATCCAGAATCAACCAAAGCAACACCACTTTGAAGGGGTGATACCAGGCGCTGAAGCCTACGGCAGGGGCTGCGTCATACTGGAGGTAACATTCGGCTCCCCAGGCAACTCCAGAAGTGAAGAACTACTCTTCACCATTGCACCCTTCCAGAGCGGCTATCACACATTGCTTGGGAGAACGGCCTTCGCCCTCTTCAACGAAGTACCGCATTACGCCTACCTCACACTCAAGATGCCCAGTCCACGAGGCATCATCACCGTTAACGGAAACACATAGCGCTCTTCATGCGCGGAGGAATACGCGACGACTCCATCAGCCGGACTCTAAGCAGCCTCCAATACCAGAAAACATGACTGGTCGTTAAGACCATGGACACGGTTAGACGAGTCCGGCAGCCCAGATAAAACTGGTCCAGGGCGCCATGTACGTAATCCCATAGAGGACACCAGGGGCTTTAGATATTTAATACTAGCCCCACTCTTGGCTTGACCTTATTAGCAGGCCAATGTCTTACACTTTTACTATCCACCGCACGCTTACGTTATACTCTTCTACATGAGTTTTTCTTTTTTATAGACACAATTCGTGCGATACCCTTCCAGGAAATGGCACAATGGAGACAAAGGCGCAGACGTGCAGCAGGGCCCCGCTCACAGGTTTCTCTCTAGATTAAGCCCCTGTGTAAACCTTTTTATTGTCTCTTGTTGTTTTCACATCCCATGGGTACTATACCCATAGAGGTTACTGTCGTTATTGGCATTTCGCCACGACAGATTAATGCACGTACCTGGACCTACAGGGTTCATAAAGAAAGGGCACTCTTCAGCCCATTTTATGTTATAAAGTTTGAATACCTTCGGGAGTGTTCGACGTCATGAGTTTGGCCTTATATGCATCAGCTCCGAATCATGTCTTGGGTCAAATATTGGGTTTGCCCGGCTCCTGGGTTTGCCACCTTACGTTCCGTTCCTATCGGCTAAGGCAGCCAAAGGAGAACTACTGCGATTGTGCCCTGGTTATTCCGGACGAGCACCTCAGTAGAGAAAGCCGAAAACTGACTCTCATGATACAGTGAGAGACTGTTCAACCACTCGAAGACTTATCGGAATCTTTAGGATTCCGCTGCATTAACGAAGGACCGTTTTTCGGCCATGTACACACGCACCCGTATTCGGATGCATGCAAAGGTACCAGGGGCTATATAGTAGCCCCACCGTCAAACTCCTATGGCTAAGTGAAAGTGTTACAACTATATAGTCCGGTTGCCAAGTTCGACGTGCGATCACCTCCTTAACGGACCAAGACATTGGATCAAGTGTGATTACGCATATTTTTCTCGAACACCCCCGCATTGTATTTGTGGGGGCTGAAGCCAACGACTGCTAACTTTCAGATTATACTATACATAAAAACGGCCGCACAGGAGGCACAATAATACTTTCGGGCACAAAGTATAAATATAGCCTCATAACCAAAATAACATTGTTTTTACAATGACACGATTTGTCACTCGAACATGACATTCTTCGAGCACAGAGCCTCTATCAAACGAGCACCTTCTTTTACCTGCTCCAAGTAGTGCTCGGCCGGATCCTAGCCTCCCGCCGGATTCTGGGTCACAATGATGGTGGCCTCCATATCTGTCCAATATGCTTTAACGCGGGCAAGAGCCATTCGTGCACCCTCTATGCACGCCGACCTTCTCATGGCGTCGATCTGAGATACGGCACCGAGGAATTGCTGCACCAAACCAAAATAACTGTCCGGCTTAGGACCCTTCGGCTAAAGATGGTCTATTATAGACCGCATTGCAAGCCCGGACAACCTATGAAGCTCAGCCACAGCAGCCATTTTCTCACTCAACGGCAATGGGCGCGCGGGAGCATTAAATTGAGACCATAACAACTTCTCCACTTCTTTATCACCTTGATCCTCGAAAAACTTGGCCGCATCAGCTGTACTCTTCGCCAAGTCCGCATACGCGTCTGTAGGACTCCAGCGTCGATCTAGGGGAGCATACTTCGGATCCAAAAACTTCATCCGCAATAAGTAGGGGCTCCCAGCCGTGATTTTCCCGGCCTGTCGAAGCTCCTCCCGCACATCCCTGATTTCGGTCTGCATCTCCTTGGTTGCATTAAGTGCCTTGTTCAGGTCAGCTGAATTAACCTAATTCTCCTTTTTAAGGAGCTCATACCGGTCGGCGGCGTTTTTCAACTCCACAACCATTTCGGCCATCTTGTCCTCGCTTCAGCGATGAGCAGCCTGTTCGGCTCTCAACTCTTCGGCCGCCTTTAGGGCAGCCGCATTGCTAGCCCGAGCTTGTTCCTTGGCCTGGGCAAGTTCCGCCCTCAGGGCTTCCACGGCAGCAGCACCGTCTACAGTCCAAGCATATTGCATTAATATCATGTGCCTCTCAAATTTTCCTATAAAACATATTTAGGAAAGCAGGGCACATACCTTGTGACTCGTTCAGCCGCTCATTCACCAGCGTGATATCGACATCAACAGCTCCAATCTGCCTCCTTAGTTCGGCAACTTCAACGGACTGGTCGGCTGCCGGATCCTTAGACACCTGCGCATATATACAGCGCATTCATTACTTACACAATACAATCCTCCGTTTGCCACCTAGGGCGGGCAACCAGAGTCTCAGGGGCTACTATCCATATGGAGCACACCTAGCGCGTGCCTCACAGCCAAGAAATTATGTATTTTTCATTACATACCTCGAAGCCTCTGAGCAGGCTCATAAATGCTTCATTCAAATCGCTTGTGGCGGATGAAATCTTCTTGAGCACCGTGCTCATTAATGAGCGGTGCTCCTTCGAGAGTGCAGCTTGTTCCAGAAGGCCCGTCAGTATGTCCGGCCGGACATCGACCTGTGCCGGACCCTTCTCATCGCCCCCCGTGGGAGCCGACCGCTCCGGGCTTAGGGCAGCCGAAGGAGTAGCTTCTGGCTTCGGCAGGTCTGGATTCCTCCGTGACAACACCTCGGGGTCGCCCGCCTCATGAGGCAGAGAAGTTGGTGGGGTCTCACTCTCCATCATCTCCGGAGGGAGACCCCCAGAAGACGAACTCTGTTGAGAAGAGCTGCTAGCCGGACTGCAAAAAATGAATCCTGGTTATTGTTTTCGGAGAAATGCAGTACCTACAAATTAACGATTAACTCATAGCTCGGTTGAGGGCTGGCCCGTCGGCGGGCATGACGCGGTAAGGGCATCCTTCGGGACAGGGCCCCCTGGTGACGTTTTCTTCCCCTGCTTGGGCACCTCCGTCTACAAGTCTTCGGAGGCGGCCTCTTCTTCCCGCGCGGGGTGGAGGCTTTAGACTCCCCTCCCCGACTATCCTCCTTAGGGGAGGTAGCAATTCCCCCGGTTCGGATGCGCAGTGTGTGAATTTCGGCTTCACTGTTCTTCCCTTCGTCTTTCCCTAAGGGCATTTTGCTAAGCACCTAGCCAAGCATCTTGGCTATGGTAGGACTAGGCGAGCCTTCGAGAAGTGGCGCCGGACACCTGATTCTCTTTGCTTTGCTGAGCCATTCCTGGCCATGGAGGATTTTCAGAATGATGATTATGATAAACATAAACGAAGTGTCCGGTTTCGGGGTTACTTACTGGGGTATCTAGGCGATTGCAGCTTAGGCCCGCATCCTCGGTGGTGTCCGGACACTTTACTTGTGGTTCGAAGAATAATTTACACATCCCTTCGAGCTTCAGGCCGAAGAAGTGCTTAATAGTCCGCGGACCCTCTGGATTGAACTCCCACATCCGGAGAGGCCGGCGTTTGCACGGTAACATCCGTCAGATTAGCATTACCTGAATTATGCTGACAAGGTTAATGTCCCTTTCAAGAAGCTGCCGGGTACAGATCTGCAGTGTTGGTACATCACTAGCAGACCCCCAATCTCGTCCCACGTTGGTCCATGACGCCAGTTGTGACGGAGGGCCTGAGAGGAAGTCGGGGGCAGCCACCCACTTTGTGCCTCTGGGAGCCGTGATGTAAAACCACCTCCGCTGCCATAAATCAGATACCTCTGGGAAAGAACCCTTTGGCCATGGGGCATTGGCGTTCCTGCTTATTATGGCGCCTCCGCACTCCGCATGTCACCCCTCGATCATCTTTGGCTTCACATTGAAGGTCTTGAGCCATAAGCCGAAGTGTGGGGTGACGTGGAGAAAAGCCTCGCACACAATGATGAACGACAAGATATGGAGGATAGCGTCCGGAGCTTGATCATGAAAATCTAACCCGTAATAGAACATGAGCCCCCTCACAAAGGGATCAAGGGTGAGGCCCAAGCCGCGGAGGAAGTGAGGAACAAATACGACGCTCTCATTAGGCTCGAGAGTAGGGATGACCTGCCCTGAAGCAGGAAGCCTATGCTAGATGTCGGCAGTCAGATATCTGACCTCCCTAAGCCTCGCAATGTCCTCCTCTTTGATCGAGGAAGCCACCCACTGGCCTTGAAGGTTGGATCCGGACATATTGGAGGATCTGGGGTGTTTGAGTTTGAGTCTCAGGTGTTCGAACTCGAGATGTGAAAGGGCAAGGGTGGTGGAAAAGAGGTATAGGCCTCGGCCCCTTTATAAAGGGGGTGAATATCAAGAGTCCTCAGCGTAGCCGTTTGGGACTTATCTGAAAACACGGAGTCATACCAACAGTCGTCGTGGGGTGGCGCACGCCCGTATTGGTGGAAGATCCCATAATAAGGGGAACACGATCTCTGCTTTGGCAAGGCGTGCCAATAAAACCGCCCCGCAATGTGTATCGAGGTGGGCTAAGCAAAACCGGTTCGTGTTGGGCCAGGCCACGATACAAGGGCACGACGCACAAAGATTGCTAGCAGATCAGATTTATGCCCCCTACAGTGGTATGTGAAGATCATCTTGCAGATCCGGACACGGTTCAAGTGTTTGATGATTACTTTGTAGGATTCAGAGATGGAACCCGCCTTGCAATGCCGAAGATGAAACTGCACGCCGGACTCATCATCATTGAAGCCTAGTTCAGGGGCTACTGAGGGAGTCCTGGATTAGGGGGTATCCGGACAGCCGGACTATATGCTTTGTCTGGACTGTTGGAGCGTGAAGATACAAGACTCAAGACTCCGTCCCATGTCCGGATGGGACTCTCCTTTGCGTGGAAGACAAGCATGGCAATCCGGATATTATGTTTCCTTCTTTTTAACCGACTCCATGTAAACCCTAGCCCTCTCCGATGTCTATATAAACCGGAGAGTTTGGTCCTTAGAGGGACGATCACAATCATAATCATCATAGGCTAGCTTCTAGGGTTTAGCCTCTACGATCTCGTGGTAGATCTACTCTTGTACTACTCATATCATCAATATCAATCAAGCAGGAAGTAGGGTTTTACCTCCATCGAGAGGGCCCGAACCTGGGTAAACATTGTGTCCCTTGCCTCCTGTTACCATTACCTAAGACGCACAGATCGGGATCCCCTACCCGAGATCCGCCGGTTTTGACACCGACAGGGGGATCCCCTAGGATTTCAACAGGAAAGTTGTGTTTCAGAATAGGACCCTGTTGAAGGAACACTTCATCTATTTCCCTTCTTTCATTCATAAACATATCATTTTCATGGTCTAGCAAATATTGTTCTAACGGATCAGTAGGAGGCACGACAATAGAAGCAAGACCAATAATCTCATCCTTACTAGGTGATTCTTTATCACGGGGTTGTCTACGAAACTTAGAAAAATTAAACTCATGAGACATATCCCCTAAGCCAATTGTAACAATATCCTTTTCACAATCAATCCTAGCATTAACAGTATTCAAGAAGGGTCTACCAAATATAATGGGACAAAAGTCATCTTGTGGGGAACCAAGAACAAGAAAATCAGCAGGATATTTAACTTTCCCACACAAGACTTCAACATCTCGAACAATCCCAACTGGTGAAATAGTATCTCTATTGGCAAGCTTAATAGTAACATCAATACCTTCCAATTCACCAGGTGCGATATCATGCATAATTTCTTCATATAAGGAATGAGGTATTGCACTAGCACTAGCACCCATATCACATAAGCCATGATAGCAATGATCTCCTATTTTAACATAATAACAGGCATGCCTACAACAGGTCTATGTATCTTAGCATCTAGCCTAGCAATATTAGCAGTTTCACCACAGAAATAAATAACATGCCCATATAAATTAGCATCCAAGAGATATTTAACCATAGCAATACTAGGTTCAACTTTAATTTGCTCAGGGGGTGTATAAGTTCTAGTATTACTCTTACGAACAACAGTTGAAGTTTTAGCATGATCCTTTGTCCTAACAGGAAAAGGTGGTTTCTCGACATAAGTAGTAGGAACAATAGGATCATTATAAGTGATAGTCTTTTCTTCAACTGTAATAGGTGCAACTACTTTTACTTCAATGAGGGGATTATATTTAAACCACTTCTCCTTAGGGAGATCAACGTGAGCAGCAAAAGATTCACAAAAAGCAGCTACTATCTCAGAGTCAAGTCCATATTTAGCGCTAAATCCACGAAAAGCATCGGTATCCATAAAAGATTTAACACAATCAAACTTAGGTGTTATACCTGACTCCTTACCATCGTCGAAACCCCAATCTTCAGAGTTGCATTTAATTCTTTCCAATAAATCCCACTAGAATTCAGTAGTCTTCAACATATAAGAACCAGCGCAGGAAGTATCGAGCATGGTGCGATCATTGAGAGAAAGCCGAGCATAATTTTTTTGAATAATTATATCTCTTGAGAGCTCATGATTGGGGCATGAATACAACAATGACTTAAGACTCCCCCAAGCTTGAGCTATGCTTTCTCCTTCGCGAGGCCAAAAATTATATATGTAATTACGATCACGATACAAGATGCATAGGATAGAACTTCTGGTGAAATTCCAACTTCAATCATTTATAATTCCAAGATCCCGTATCATCACATAGCCTATACCATGTCAATGCATCTCCCTTCGAAGATAAAGGGAAGACCTTCCTTTTGACAACATCATCAAGAATACCTACAAGCTTAAATAATCCACAAACTTCATCCACAAAGATAAGGTGTAAATCGGGATGCAATGTTCCATCTCCTGCAAAGGGATTAGCAATTTCTCTATCATACCCAAAGGAATCTCAAAGTAAACACTTTTAGTAGGTTTAGTAGGTTGAGGAGCAACTCTTTGCTCTACTGGTCGGGGTGAATATACCCCGAACAAGCCCCTCAAAGGATTAGTTTCCATAGTAACAAGTGACAGAAAATTTCAGCACACTATATAAATGTTTCCTTACCAAGTTCCACTCACCAAAGGCGCTTCACTCCCCGGCAACGGCGCCAGAAAAGAGTCTTGATGACCCACAAGTATAGGGGATCTATCGTAGTCCTTTTGATAAGTAAGAGCGTCGAACCCAATGAGGAGCAGAAGGAAATGACAAGCGGTTTTCAGTAAGGTATTCTCTGCAAGCACTGAAATTGTAGGTAATAGATAGTTTTGTGATAAGATAATTTGTAACGGGTAACAAGAAATGAAAGTAAATGAAGTGCAGCAAGGTGGACCAATCCTTTTTGTAGCAAAGGACAAGCCAGGACAAATTCTTATAATGAGAAAAGCGCTCTCGAGGACACATGGGAATTATCGTCAAGCTAGTTTCATCACGCTCATATGATTCGCGTTCGGTACTTTGATAATTTGATATGTGGGTGGACCGGTGCTTGGGTACTGCCCTTTCTTGGACAAGCATCCCACTTATGATTAACCCCTATTGCAAGCATCCGCAACTACAAAATAAGTATTAAGGTAAACCTAACCATAGCATGGAACTAATGGATCCAAATCAGCCCCTTACGAAGCAACACATAAACTAGTGTTTAAGCTTCTGTCACTCTAGCAACCCATCATCTACTTATTACTTCCCAATGCCTTCATCTAGGCCCAAATAATGGTGAAGTGTCATGTAGTCGACATTCACATAACACCACTAGAGGAGAGACAACATACATCTCAACAAAATATCGAACAAATACCAAATTCACATGACTACCAATAGCAAGACTTCACCCATGTCCTCAGGAACAAATGTAACTACTCACAAAGCATATTCATGTTCATGATTAGAGGAGTATTAATATGCATTAAGGATCTGAACATATGATCTTCCACCAAACAAACCAATTAGCATCAACTACAAGGAGTAATCAACACTACTAGCAACTCACAGGTACCAATTTGTGGTTTTGATACAAGATTGGATACAAGAGATGAACTAGGGTTTTGAGAGGAGATGGTGCTGGTGAAGATGTTAATGGAGATTGACCCCCTCCCGGTGAGAGGGTCGTTGGTGATGACGATGGTGATGATTTCCCCCTCCTGGAGGGAAGTTTCCCCGGCAGAACAGCTCCGCCGGAGCCGTAGATTGGTTCCGCCAAGGTTCCGCCTCGTGGCGGCGGAGTTTCGTCCCTTAAGCTTGCTTATGATTTTTTCCAGGGTAAAAGCCTTCATATAACAGAAGATGGGCACCGAAGGGCCACCAGGGGGCCTAGGAGACGGGGGGCGCGCCCAGTAGGGGTGGGCGCGCCCCCACCCTCCTGGCCAGGGTGTGGGCCCCCTCTGGTATTTTCTTCGCTCAATAATTCTTATTAATTCCAAAAGTGACTTCCGTAGAGTTTTAGGATTTTTGGAGCTGTGCAGAATAGGTTTCTAATATTTGCTCCTTTTCCAGCCTGAATTCCAGCTGCCGGCATTCCCCCTCTTCATGGTAAACCTTGTAAAATAAGAGAGAATAGACATAAGTATTGTGACATAACGTGTAATACCAGCCCATAATGCAATAAATATTGATATAAAAGCATGATGCAAAATGGACGTATCACACATGCAGAAAATTTTGAGTTCAAATTTTGAATTGATATCATAGACAATACCTGACGCTGGGCTCTCTGCAGTTCTAATAGGGGTTTGGCCAGGGGAGTAGGGGTAAAGTGTGGTACAGTTGGGCCTGTGTTTTCTGTGGCTGTTGATCTATCTGATTTAACATGTATCACTACCTTTTCCAAATAACTAGTTTGTACTCCTTGAGGATCTGCACTCACCCTCTTCCTTTTGGACATCTATTACGAAAGAACAATATTTGACTGGAAAAACATAGTATGATGACACATGGAATAGGTGCATAAAATGGATAGGTATGGCATATACTCATATATGATGCTTAAACTAAGAAGATGGTGGTGTAACAAAGTAGAAGTAATGCAAGAGGTTTTGCAAAATATGTGCGACCAATACAACCTTGCCAAGTTAGAGCAAGCACCTTGATGGGTGAATAAGATAGGCCATCCTCCGCCATGCCAAGTTTGTTAGCCAGTGGATTGTTCCGCAATATTCCTCTCGTGCTCCCATTGTCATATCCATTTTTATCATGTTCAATACCTGACATGAATGAAAACATAAAAACAAGTGAGATTATCTTTGTAATGCAGAAGTGATTCTAATCCAATACTGCCTCCCTATAAGCCCCTTTGTGTTATCTCTGCAATTCTTCTTAGAGATGACATGCATGCTGTAATTTGGTGTGTGCATTGACACAATGTGGCCTACTACTCAAAATATGAGAGCTCCAGAAGTGATGATACTTCGCAGATGACATCTTCAACATATGGTAAAGAAGAACAAGTCGACCTGACCTGACAGATTCAAAATATACTAAGGGGAACAACTCGACCTGACCAGTCGACCGCAAATGTCTCTGCTACTCTTCCCAACAAGGAACATACTTATTAAAGAAGAGAAGAGGATCATGTTAAAGAAGAGCAAAAGAGCAAGTAGATTGAAGCTATTACAAGTCTTTCTATACAATGTCTGTTGCCCACCCATGATGAACCAGAGCACACAGAGAAATACTATTCCTTCCAGTCTCTCCATATGTGGCTCACATGCATATCGAAACTAAAGTAGGAACATTTAGCTGACCAATTAAACATGTCTCAGTTTTACTAATATCAGCATAATATCAAATTCGAATTTGTACAACTAAGCTTGTTTAGCTCGATGGGTGGAGCAGTGCCATTACAACACGAACCACGTAGGCTGATCGTGGTCATCATAAAATGGGGAAACCATAAGCATGATGAGTATAGTGTTGACCGTGGTAGTGGGATGGCAGATCTGAAGCTGCAAACCGCGCAAAGGGTAGTTAGCAACCAATGTTTGCTTTGAAATAACAACTAAGATTTGGTATGGACAAGAAAGTACAATCAAGAAGTGACAAAGAAATGCAATTCTGCTATCTCTCTATATGTCGCGACATGCATTTGAAAACTCAAGTGGGACCTTTAGCTAACCAATTAACTGTGTCTATTAACTAATATTAGTATCATATTTGAACAACTAAGCTTTGGAATTATGAGTGTTGTGTTGTTTAGCTTGAAGTAGTACTGCTAGTACGATAAAAAGCACCTACACAAATCATAACAGGGTAGATAAAAGGGGAAAACCAGAAGCATCAAGAGTAAAATCAGGAAAGTGGAACTAGCTGGACCATATGGGTTTGTATTGCCGGTACGACAAGAAAGGGTTCGGAAAGGCTTCAGCCCCAAAAGGGGCAACTCTGTTCAACTGAAGGCACAATACTGCTACTATCAGTCTAGACTATCAAAGATGACATAGCTCCCAACATTTTCCGGATATTATGGCAGACCATCTAGAATCGTTGAAAGCATCCATCTGAAGCAACCCAATAGACCTGTCAACTGCAAATGTCCCTGCTCCACTTCCCGACAAGGAACATACTGTACTACTCCCTCCATTCTTAAATATAAATCTCTTAGAGATTCAAATGCAGACTACATACAGAGAAAAATGAGTGAATGTACACTCTAAAATATGTCTATATACATCCGTATGTAGTTCTTATTGGAATATCTAAAAAGACTTATATTTTACTTAAAAAGGCTTTCGCCCCGCTTTTTAAATAAAGCAACGATGAACAACACCCGGTACAAACGCATGCCCCCACAACACACACACGCACCCAAGGCAGTTTAGGAACGGAGGAAGTAATATACTTATTAAGAAGAACAGAAGAGGAATATGATAACAAAGAGCAAGCAGATTTCTCTACTTTTTTCTCTACTCTTATACTCTTATCGCTATCTCTCTACTCTTATAAAAAGCAGAGTTGATGATGATGGTGTGCCTGCCATCCTGCAATATAGGTTGTCCGATCTATATCTAACGGATAGGAAGGAAACTATGATAGTTTACCCGCACTCCTCTCCACATTTGCAGATAAGGCCTTCCCTCGTTCATCCTTTTCTCCCACAAGATAAACTACTCATGCAGATGCATCTTGATGTTCCGTGCAATGCATGAGCATCTTGCTAGTTAGATAATACAATGTGTGTTTCCCACCCATGATGAACCAGAGCGCACAGAGAAATGCATATCCCTGCTGTCTCTCTATATGTGGCACCACTAGTGGAGCTACATAAGAACAAAACAATGCCCTGGCCTGCCCAGCCCTAGTCCAATATACAAAGGAGTGAAGGTATGTACCAAAATTTGGGTTCCCCTGTAGCCTAAGCCATCTGGCCCACCCAACATTTTAATTATAGCTTCGCCAGTGTGTAGCGCCCATGCTTTTCGAAACGAATATAGGAACATTAGCTGACCAATTAAACATTCTTTGTTTTAGTAATATCAGCATCATATCAGATTCATATTTCAACAACTAAGCTTTGGAATTATGAGTGGCATGTTTTTTTGCTTGATAGGTTGAGGTCTTGAGGAGTGATACGTCTCCGTCGTATCTATAATTTTTGGTTGTTCCATGCCAATATTAAACTTTCATATACTTTTGGCAACTTTTTATACTATTTTTGGGACTAACATATTGATCCAGTGCCCAATGCCAGTTCCTGTTTGTTGCATGTTTTATGTTTCGCAGAAACCCAATATCAAACGGAGTCCAAAGGGATAAAAACAGATGGAGAATTATTTTGGAATATTTGTGATTTTTGGGAAGAAGTATCAACGCGAGACGGTACCCGAGGTGGCCACGAGACATGGGCCCACGCCCACTCTAGGTGGGCGTGCCCCCACCCTCGTGGGCCCCATGTAAGGTGGTTGATGCCCTCCTTTGGCCGCGAGAAAGCTAATTTTTGGAAAAAGATCTAGGCAAAGGTTTCAATCCAATCGGAGTTACAGATCTCTGGATATAAAAGAAACGGTGCGAGGGCAAAATTCCAGAACGCAGAAACAGAGAGAGACAGAGAGACAGATCCAATCTTGGAGGGGCTCTTGCCCCTCCAACGCCATGGGAGCCAAGGAACAGAGGGGAAACCCTTCTCCCATCTAGGGAGAAGGTCAAGGAAGAAGAAGAAGGGGGGATCTCTCCCCCTTGCTTCCGGTGGCGCCGGAACGCCGCCGGGGGCCATCATCATCACCGCAATCTACACCAACACCTCCGCCATCTTCACCAACATCTCCGTCACCTTCCCCCATCTATATTCAGCGGTCCACTCTCCCGCAACCCGCTGTACCCTCTACTTGAACATGGTGCTTTATGCTTCATATTATTATCCAATGATGTGTTGCCATCCTATGATGTCTGAGTAGATTTTCCTTGTCCTATCGGTGGTTGATGAATTGCTATGATTGGTTTAATTTGCTTGTGGTTATGTTGCTGTCCTATTGTGCCCTCCGTGTCGCGCAAGCATGAGGGATTCCCACTGTAGGGTGTTGCAATATGTTCATGATTCGCTTATAGTGGGTTGCTTGAGTGACAGAAGCATAAACCCGAGTAAGGGGGTTGTGGCGTATGGGATAAAGGGGACTTGATGCTTTAATGCTATGGTTGGGTTTTACCTTAATGATCTTTAGTAGTTGCGGATGCTTGCTAGAGTTCCAATCATAAGTGCATATGATCCAAGAAGAGAAAGTATGTTAGCTTATGCCTCTCCCACATAAAACTTGCTATCGGTCTAGTAAAGTAGTCAATTGCTTAGGGACAATTCCACAACTCCTACCACCACTTTTCCACACATGCTATATTTACTTTGTTGCTTCTTTATCTAAACAGCCCCTAGCTTTTATTTACATGCTCTTTATTATCTTGCAAACCTATCCAACAACACCTACAAAGTACTTCTAGTTTCATACTTGTTCTAGGTAAAGCGAACACTAAGCGTGCGTAGAGTCGTATCAGTGGCAAATAGGACTTGAGAGAATATTTGTTCTACCTTTAGCTCCTCGTTGGGTTCGACACTCTTACTTATCGAAAGAGGCTACATTGATCCCGTATACTTGCGGGTTATCAAGGAGCAGTGCTAGCACGACATGAAGCACCTACGACGATGGTAGTGAATATAAAGGGGGAAAACCTTAAGCCTTACGAGTATAGTGATCATGCCATGGCCGATCTGAAGGTGCAAACCGGAGAAAGGCTACTTCGCAACCAACGTGTGCTTTCAACTAGCCACTATGATTTGGTACGGACAAGAAAAGTACAGTAAACAAGTTACGATCTATTTTTCGGGTGGGATCAATAACTTTAGCAGATATGAAAGAGTACCACCTCTCTTGCGACGCCATGTAGGCCCCTACTGATAGATTGAGGGTGCTGCGGGTGCGATGGCTATCGGCTGTGCGGAAGAAGACTTTAGACGGCAGACGGCTGGGTCGGGGGATAAGTCCTGTTGCTGTGGACGAGGCGGTTATAGGAGCGGCAATGGCAAGGTGGACGACAGCGCAAATGAAGCGAGAGGACACGATGAAAGGATCCTGGTCTGGCGCCATAGATGAGAGATGTCCATCTCTTGCAGTGGACGACGGGGTAGGGCTAGCGGCTCCGACAAGGTGGAGGATGGGGTGGTGGACGAAGGAGGCTGGCCGGAGTGGGGAGGTTGTTGTGGCACCGACGGTGTATGAATGGGGAAATGGAGGGGGAGGGGGGATCTAAAACTTTGGGACACGCTTGTCTGAAATGTGGGAAAGTTACGAACTTATCCCCCGTTTAAAATTTCAGACATCTCTTCGGTTGGGGATAGGACGGTAATCTCGCATCTCCCCAATATTTGCCGGTAACGATTTCGGGCGAAGATAGGGTGTTTTGCCTCCCACGGTTGGTGCCCACGATGTATGAACGGGGCTCACAGGTAGGGCGGTTGTGTCACGTCTGAGGGAAGTTACACACCTGGTCCTATTTAAAATATTTGCCCACATCAATTTCGGACGAGGAGATTTTGTTTTGCCGTCCACCGTGTATGAATGGGGAAACGGAGTGAGAGACACATGTCTTTTAGACGAGCTTGAATCAAATGTGTTTTGCTGCCCATGTTTGGCACCCACCGTGTCTAAATGGGCTCAGAGGCAGTCGTGTCATGTCTGATTGAAGTTACTAGTCTACCCCTATCGACAGCAGGGAAATCGGGTCGATTAAGATGTGAAGTATCAGGGGTAGACAGTAATTTCCATCTCGCAAACACTTGCTTCGGGCAGCCGACAAATGTAGTGGGTGTTTTGCCGATGCGTTCAAAATTTGGGAGAATTAGCATTCACGTTTACCATGGGCCCTGGAAACTAAATTCATATCCAATGTTGCGTGACGAACATCGCATCAAGGCAAACACCCCCTCCGACATGGCTCTCCTCCTCTCCCCCTTCTCCCACCTCCCACCTCCCTCCACTCCAATGGATCCTATCCACCATGAAGATTTTTAGCGAGCTGCGCCATCATGGATCATCTTCTACATTGGGATTTCAACCCTGGTCGGAAGGTGGCTGCACAGGTTCGTTCAAAGTTTGGATCTACGGTCCATTTTTTCTCCCTCCCACAATACCAAGGAATTCTTCTTGGTTGCGTCCTTCTCCTCAGCCTCTTCTTCCCTCTCAGAGGAATCTGTTGCTCTTGCTCTGGTTTGCTGGATTGGTGGATCATCTCTTGGCTTCGATGTGATTTTTTTTGGGAAAAGCTCATTTCGGTTCTCTATGGCTTCTAACCGTGTGGGTCATTCTATTTATGGTCTCAAGGATCGTGTTTGGCCTGATTTCGTCTGCCACTTCCATCTTTTCAAACCTTGTGTGGATTATTCTAACTATGTTGCTACTGGTTGGAATGTGGATGAAGTTCTTGAGGAAGTGCAAGCTCGCACACCTATGGCTATCAAGTCTAATCTCAACGTCCTTAAGAGAAGTGCCGAGTTTGATTGCTCATCCAAGGAGGTGATTACAAAGTTTGGATTTTGTCGGGGATATACCCTGCGGTATGACCCGGCCGGAGTTATAACCCGGCTGGGACTTGGTAAACCGGCAGGTGATAAACCAGCTGACAGTTAAGACAGGTGTTAAGTCAGGTGATAAACCGGCTGACAGTTAAGACAGATGTTAAGTCAGATGATAACCCGGCAGGTGTTAAGTCAGATGATAACCGGGTAGACAATCATAAACCGGCAGACAATCATAAACCTATAGACAATCATAACCCGATAGACAGTCATAACCCGGCAGATAGAGTCGCCTAGGGTTAACAAGCTCAAGAGGTTAAGAAGCCCATGAAGGGAAGTCAAAATAGTTTAAGTCTTAGTCCGAGATGGACTCTACATGTAACCCGCCCCTTCAACTTATATAAGGAGGGGCAGGGCACCCCAAGAGGAGGGAAGAAATAATCTTAAGGGTTAGACATAACTAGGAGAGCCGGTTTACGGTGACTCCCTCGTGATGATAATGAGACCTAGCCACAAACAGCATGTAGGGTTGTTACCGGATGATGTTTCCCGGGGCCCGAAGCTGTCTAAACCCTTGTCTTGTGTTGCGTTTCTCGATTCCGCTCAACCCCTCTCAAGCTACCACATAGATGTGTTGGCCTCACAACTAAGTCCTCACACTAGGACATCTGCCGTGACAAGTCCACGACAGTTGGCGCCCACCGTGAGGCCTGCGCACGGTGGTGATGAGTTCTTGGAGGGATCTCTTCCAGGGATCGAGAAGTTCGTAATTTTAAGGATGAAGAAACACCTGACGAGGATCTGCGTCAGCTTTCTGTTTGTTGGTCCAGCTTTACAATCTGTGAAGTTTGAATTAAAAAAGTTAGGGCAGCTTCGGTGCACCACTACAAGTCGCCGAGATCAACAGAGTCAAAAGTCGCCGAGATTAATAGGAAAATCCACCAAGCACTACCGTGGTCAGCTAAAGGCTATGTCTGAGATCGGTTTGTGCAAGGATTGTTCCGAGGTGGATCCGTAAAAGCGCCTGCTCAAAAGTTACTACTAGAAACCTGATTGAAGGAATCACAAAGATCAATCGATATGAGGTACAAGTCGCCAAGACCGACAGGGACCCGGTGTCAGTACTGTTCCTCACTCGAAATTGCAGGTCATATAAAGAAATCAAGTGGACGTATGGCTGTGTCGGAATTTGTTCCTCTCATTATGATAAACTAGTACTTGAAGCAGTACACGCGGAGAAAATCAAGCTCTCCGTGCTTGTAGGAAAATTATTACTGATGGTCCAACAAGGGTAGAGTATTACACGGTGGCTGTGTATAGCATGGGAAAATACTGGGATCAAGTCGGACTGCGCCAACAGTTTAAAAAAAAGAGGGAAAGAGGGGAAAACAACCTACGACCCGGAAACAGAGCCGGCCACGACCCGGACTAGTCCATCGTCTGCACCCGCGTCCTCGCCTCAAGGCGCCCGTCTCCGCCGCCAAGCCAGGCCTCGCCTTGCTTCACCAAGGAATTTTCGAACATCGTCTCTAGGCCGTTGCTACCTTAAGCCGACGCCCCGGCCATGGATCTTCGCTGCCGCCAGGGCTCCCTGCACCGCCCACACGCCGCCGTGACCAGCTCTCCTAGTCTCCGGCTCGGCCTTGTGCTGCCTGCGAGCCGCCCCGATTCAACGCGCCTCCACCTCTACCATGTCTCCGGCTACGCTGCGGATCACGCCCATAAAATTTGCCGAGTCGCCGCTGGGTCAAAGCCCCTGCTTCCTCGCTAGGTTGTAGCCCGCCTTGGCCTTATCTCTGCGCTCGCGTGCCTGTTGCCCAAGCACCGCACAAGCCACCCGTGCAGATTACGATGCGGCGCCTACGCCTGCTGGGCTCCCGCGCGACCCGCCGCCACGGCCTCAAGCTACAACAGAGCAGCCCGTCGACCGCTTCTTTTGTTGCGTCATGAGCCACTGCCTGGCTGCCTTTCCGCTGCGCCATAAGTCACTGCGCGTCGAGCCGTCTTTGCCTCTAAGTTGCTTCATCATTGTGGAGCCAACTCGTTGCTACCTTTCAAATCTCTGTACCAACCTACGCCTATTGGGCTCCCGTGCGCCTTGCCGTCTTGCCGCTTCTACTCAACTCTGCCGCAACCACCTCTAGGGTCGCCGCGCCCCAATGGCCGCTTCAGCCGCTGCAAGCCACCGCTGGCTAGAGCTGCCGCTGTTCACCTCCACAGAAGTCGTCATGATCCTCTGCCATCGCCGCTTATCCGCTGACTCGCCACCGATATGCCGACCCAATATTCCGTGCTGTGACGACCCAGAAAGATAGCCACGGATTATCCAGTAAAGATGTCATTTTTTGCCGCATAGGCGTTGACTAATCCAAAGTGCAATGGTATACCACACTGCTAATGATATACCATCAGAAAATGAAACTCCGCTGATGGTGAGAAGTGCTCTGACCTCTGAGGTCTGAGCCAGCCGCCTTTCACCGCCGCTGCTGCTGCGATCAAGCCGACCATGCCTCTGCTCCGAGTTGCCCCTGAGCGGCTGTCCTCAAGCCGTCCTATGACTCACCTCGCCGGGTCACCTCCTTTGCGCCTGTGAGCCGCCGAGTCGCTGCTAAGTTGGATGACACCCATGAGTCACCTCCGGTCTCACCTGTGGTTCAGCGCAGCAGCGCCAAACCGCCATCGACAAGTCGCCGCTTCCGCCGGGTCCCGCCGGGTGTCGGTGTCAAAACCGATGGATCTCGGGAAGGGGGTCCCGAGCTGTGCGTCTAAGGCTAATGGTAACAGGAGGCGGGGGACACAATGTTTACCCAGGTTCGGGCCCTCTCTATGGAGGTAATACCCTACTTCCTGCTTGATTGATCTTGATGATATAAGTATTACAAGAGTTGATATACCACGAGATCGTAGAGGCTAAACCCTAGAAGCTAGCCTATGATTATGATTGTTGTTGTCCTATGGAATAAACCATCCGGTTTATATAGACACCGGAGGGGGCTAGAGTTACACAGAGTCGGTTACAGAGAAGGAAATCTACATATCTGAATTGCCAAGCTTGCCTTCCACGCAAAGGAGAGTCCCACCTGGACACGGGACGAAGTCTCCAGTCTTGTATCTTCATAGTCCAACAGTCCGGCATAAGCATATAGTTCGGCTGTCCGGGGACCCCCTAATCCAGGACTCCCTTAGTAGGCCCTGAACCAGGGTTCAATGACGATGAGTCCGGCGCATAGATTGTCTTCGGCATTGCAAGGCGGGTTCCTTCCCCGAATACTCCAAAGAAGATCTTGATAAAAAGGATCATGTCCGGCTCTGCAAAACAAATTCCACATACCACCGTAGAGAGCACAATATTCCACAAGTCTAATCTGCTGACAACTTTTCATAGCGTGACATCACGCCGCGGCCTAGTCATTATTTTGAACCATTTTTTCCAACCTGCTACTGCACATCTTGCGGGGCGGTTTCATAGGCACGTCTTGTCAAAGCAGAGATCCTGTCCTCTTATCACGGGATACTCATCAATACGAGTGTGGGTAACCCAACCGCGCCATCAACACGACGCTTGGGGAATAAGCGAGTTAACAGGGCAAGTGGGGAGGCGCATAGTTTCTACCGCCTTTATAAAGGGATAAGGATCCCCCCTTTTTCACCCACGCCTTCCTCTTCCTCTGCTCATCCTCTCGCTCGAGCTCCAGCGCTCAAGCTTTCATCTTCTCCGCAAAGTCATTTCGAACATGTCCGGAGAAGGAGGCAAGTGGATGGTCTCCTCCGTTATGGAGCAGGACATCACGAAGCTTCGGGAGGTCGGATACATGGCCGCAAACATCGCGCACTGGTTTCCGGACGAAGGGCAGATCATCCCTACCCCGTAACCCCAGGAAAGGGTAGTGTTTCTCTCTCACTTTGTCCGCGGACTGGGATTCCCCCTCCACCCGTTCGTCCGTGGGCATATGTTCTACTACGGGTTGGACTACCATGATCTGGCCCCCCACAACATCCTCAACATCTCGGCGTTTATCGTCGTGTGCGAGGCCTTCCTCCGCATTACACCCCACTTCGGCCTATGGTTGAAGACCTTCAACGTGAAGCTAAAGGTGGTGGGCAACCAGCAAGGGGAGTGCGGGGGCGCCATGGTGGGCAAGATGCCCAATGTCACCTGGCCTGAAGGCTCCTTTGTGGAGACCGTAAAGGGGTGGCAATCGGGGTGGTTCTACATCACCGAGCCGCGCGACACCAATTGGGCGGCGAGCCCCGAATTTCGATCCGGCATCCCCATGCGGCTCACCTCCTGGAAAGAGAAGGGCTTAGCCTAGGGCTCAGTGGTGGAGCTGACCGGACTCCAGACATGCGTCCAAAATATGATAGGAAAGAAAATCAAGCTTGTCAACATGGTCCAGGTCATGATCATCCGCCAGATCCTTCTGTGTCAGAGACGGGCCTACAATCTGTGGGAGTTCGACCCGGCTGAACACCAGATGCTGCAAGAGCTCTTCGACACGACGCACGAAGATGTCTGGAAGGTTCTCTTCAGGCCCACTGAGGTCCCCCCACCCATAACTGAAGATCGCAGACTTAGCGCGAAATGCCAAGCCCATCTGGTGAGTTTTTATATTTTGCCAGATGTGCCTTTTACCAGCACATCCGCAGAAGGAAACTAAGCCTCCATGCTGATTTAATCAGGACTGGGTATCGATAGCGTAGCGGATTGACTCTCCGGCTCCGCTACCTGAAGATCAAGCATCGCCTCTCCTAACGAAGATGTTGTTTTCGGCACCCTATGAAGTGCCAGAGAAGAAGGCCAAGAGTAAGGCCGTGGGGACCAGGAAAGGTCTCCGGCGGAAGGTGGCATCGGGCGTGATGTCCGAAAACACTGAGACGCACTCCTCCAACGAAGACGAGGAGGAGGAAGAGGAAATCCCTCCCCCCAACTAAGGGAAAGAAGAAGAGGAAGGCCGCCCCGTCTGGGGAGGCCAAGGTGTCCGAGAAGGGAAAGACCTTCCTTCCGGACCGCTCCACCACAACCACCTTCAGCGGCGAGGAGTGGTTGCCCAGGGACAAGCCCTTGGCTAAGTCGTAAGTATCCGGACACTATAATACTTCTGGTATGTTTTGCTTTATTGCTTCTTATCATGCCGAACATGCATATGCAGTCCGGCCAAATCCCACATCGATGTATCCTCTTCGGAGGGGTCTTTGGGCCCGTCGGCGATGAACAACGATTCACTCCCGACAGCCTCCTCCCCAGGCCCGCGGACGACACCAAGGTGTTGTCTCAGAGGATACCGGACCAAGGGGAGACAGTTCTGGAGACGCCCCCAGGCGAAATCCCAGTTGCCGGGCACATGGGGGGGAAGACCCCCATGGACTCCGATAATGGGGGCTGCAGCAAGTTTGGCCCCCAGCCGGATACGGCTCCGGAACCCCCAGTGGTTCCGAATTCAGGCAGGCAACCTCTCTCTAAGGCGGGCGAGCCGCCTGTACCGATGACCCCTGTCCATCCAGAGGCATCGGACAACTTGCTGGAAGCGCTTTGCAGCGCTTCCATTGATGAAGAACACCGTACCATTATGAGTACGGTGATTGAGAAGGTCCGGTCCACTAAAAGCAGATTGACCGAAGCCTGTGCCAGCCTCCTAACAGGCTTTGAGGTAAGTAATAAAATTGTAAGAAAATATCATAGTATATACAATAGCCCCTGATGCTCTGTTTGGTGTTCGGAAAGAAAAGCCGAACAGAGGATCAAATAACATTTGCAGGAGTCTAACAGAAGATGTCTATGTGATTAAGCAGGCGTCGCTACTGGCCGCTGCCGCTCGTACTGTGGAGGTCTCCGGACTGAAGTGGGACCTGGAGCGGACCGAGGGAGAGCTCAGCCTCGTGAAGAGGCATCTCAAGGAAAACAAAGGTACACAATACCCCGTCTGTATACTTATAAAGGAAAAATGGTTTCCGCTAATAGAAGCGTCATGAACTTTAATAGGGGCCACGACTGAAGTGGTGGCCCTTAAGAAGGCGCTGACCGAGGTCGAAGACAAAGCGGCCAAGGAACGCGCCGAGCGCGAGAAGGAAGAGGCCCGGGTCAACGAGGTCCAGCAAGAGCTCCAGGATTTCGTCCAAAAATACGAGTCCTTGGAGCGTGACTCTAAGACTCAAGAGTCCGAGATTGCTAAGGCCCTCCAGAGCATGCAAGACGCCAAAGCCGAAGCCCAAAAGGCCCTCTAGGAGATTTAGGTGGTCAAGAAGATTGCGGCGGGTAAGGCATTCATTATGCAAACCAAGCATGTGAAGGAGACTTTCCTTTTACTTACCCGAATTTGGAGCTCTCCAGGAGCGTTCGTAGATCTACCGTGCAGCGTATCTGATGCCGCAGCGTTCTACCAAGCCGAAGAAGGGAGCTCGTCGGAGAAGTTGTTCTGGTCTCAGTATCTTGGGACAGAACATCCGATTCCCTTGAGCGACCAGCTGAAGCAACTGGTCGAACTGCACAAGGCGGCCGAACTGGCCATGAAGGACCTCATAGTCCAGCTGTGGCCTACCGAGCCTTTGCCCAGCAGCTACTTCGGCCTCGTGAAGTGGCTTGTGAATGCCTGCCCATGGCTTGAAGTCATAAAGCTATCAGTTTGCATTGAAGGTGCATGCATGGCCTTCGCCCGCGCGAAAGTGCACTGGGCGAAGATGGCTGCCGAGAAGCTGACGACGGAGGGGCCACCAAAGGGCAAGGAGCACCGCCATCCCGAAAAGTATTTTGACAATGTCCTGAAGGGCTCCCGCCTTGTGGCGGAGCAATGTGCGAAGGATGTAATTTTTGAGTGAATGCACTCATTTTATCCTGTACTATGAAATAAGTTCATTTGCGCAATATAACGCTTGTTGATTTAAATTTTTACCTTCTGTGCGGCCGCTTATAAAATCTGAGAGTTGGCTAGTCGTTGGCTTATGCCCCCATGTAACTAGTACAGGGGTGTTCGGGATTTATCTAAACACTCTTTTATCCAAATTTTTGGTCCTTTAAGGAGGTGTTTAGCGCAACGAACAAGGCAATCGGACTATACGACTTTATCACCCTCACTTAGCCATAGAAGTTCTATAATTCTTAAATTTTGGCGTAGCCCCTGGCATTCGGAAGGCCGAACTTGGGGCGCTATACACGCCTAAATCAGACAAAGACTGATTCCTCGCCCAAAGCGAAAAAAATCTTTAAGGATTTGAAACCTCTCGAACAGCGACCAGCTCTCGCCGCATCATGACAGTCAGTTTTTGGGTTTCTCTACTGATGTGCTTGTCCGAAAGAACCGGGACACAATCGCAGTAGTTCTCCCTATGCCACCTTAGCCGATATAGTGGAACGTAAGGCAGCAAAACATGGGAGCCGGGCAACGCAACTATTGACCCAAGACATGATTCGGAGCTGATGCATATAATGCTATAAGTTCGGGGTGCCGCACGGTCGAAAGTGTTCGGACTTTTCTTATCGTGTTATGGGGTACACTGAAGCCCCTGGCGAACTGAACGTACCAAAATGTACAGGTGCAATTTGTAATAAATAAACAGTCAAGGAAAAAGAAAAAGAAATGTAACAATAAGCTGACGCTGTACATTGTTTTCCATTGTTTATTTGAATGATACGTCATGGTGCATGTATATAAGTAGTGCGATAAGGAAAATAGGACTATTTGACATGTCCTAACCAGGAGCGAGCTGCGTGTGGGTATGTAAAACAGGTATAGCGATCGTTATCAGAGACCACCTGATGATTCCCTTGTACATCAAATATCCTTGCCTCCTTGGTGTTTCCATCCCGTGATGGGTCTGATAATCAGGTTATCGGAAGATCAAGAAGATAGGGACCTGAAAGAAAGAAAAAGGGTGAAGGTATACGGCTCCTGGGGCAGTTGAGCCGCATTATGGACCGCATTCTGACTGTGCCTCCCTCTATGTCCATGGTATTTTAAGTGCGCGCGACACAAATTTCACCGCTTGACTGGGACTAGGATGGAGGCTGAATTGCTAGGCGATCTCTGGACGGGCCGGACGATCTTGTTGCAGAGTACTTTGGACTCGCTTGACGGTGTCCGGGGGCTTTATTGCCGAATTGGAGGTCTGCCTAAGGAGGCTGCTCTGTACTTCTGCTGCGAGGGACGTAGTGTGTTCCTTCGTATGGAGGGAGCACTCTATGTTTCCGTGAGGTCCTGGCATCTTGAGCTTGAGGTAGGCATAATGCGGTACCACATTGAATCTGGCGAATGTGGTTCATTCGAGCAGTGCATGATAGCCACTGCGGAATGGGACGATATCGAAGATTAACTCCTTGCTTCGGAAGTTGTCTGGAGATCCGAAGACTATTTCCAGTGTTATTGAGCCAGAGCAACATGCCTCTACACCTAGTATGGCACCTTTAAAGGTGGTTTTGGTGGGTTTGGTCCTTGAGGGATTGATGCCCATTTTGCGCACTGTATCCTGATAGAGCAGGTTCAGGCTGCTGCCACCGTCCATGAGGACTCGTGTGAGGTGGAATCCGTCGATGATAGGGTCAAGGACCAGTGTGACCGAACCGCCATGACGGATACTGGTCAGATGGTCCCTGCGATCAAAAGTGATCGGACAAGAAGACCATGGGTTGAACTTTGGGGCAACTGGCTCCATCGCGTAGACGTCCCTTAGTGCACGCTTCCGCTCCCGCTTGGGAATGTGGGTGGCGTATATCATATTTACCGTTTTTACATGGGGAGGAATTTTTTTCTGTCCTCCTGTGTTCGGCGGCTGGGGCTCCTCATCGTCATCACTATGCGACCCCTTTTCCTTGTTTTTGGCATTCAACTTGCCGGCCTATTTGAACACCCAACATTCTTTGTTGGTGTGGTTGGCTGGTTTATCGGGGGTTCCATGAATTTGACATGAGCGATCGAGTATGCGGTCCAGACTGGACGGACCCGGATTGTTTCTTTTGAATGGATTTTTCCACTGACTGGACTTAGAGCCACTGAATCCGGCATTAACGGCTGTGTCTTCGGCGTTATCGCCATTATTGCGACGCTTATGTCTGTTGCGTCAGGGCTTGCCATTGCTATCTCTGGCGTCTGAGGTGCCAGGATTTCTTGATGTGCTGTTGCTACGGGCCAACCAGCTGTCCTCGCCCGCACAAAAGCGGGTCATGAGTGTCGTGAGGGCTGCCATGGACTTCGGCTTCTCTTGGCCGAGGTGTCGGGCAAGCCACTCGTCAAGAATGTTATGCTTAAAGGCCGCTAGGGCTTCGGCATCTGGACAGTCGACAATTTGGTTCTTTTTAGTTAGGAACCGAGTCTAGAATTTCCTGGCTGACTCTCCGGGCTGTTGGGTTATGTGACTTAAGTCATCAGCGTCTGATGGTCGCGCATAAGTACCCTGGCAGTTGTCAAGGAGTGCGTCTTCCAGGTTCTCCCAACTGCCAATGGAGTTTGCCGGCAGACTATTCAGCCAATGCCGAGCCGGTCCCTTGAGTTTTAGTGGGAGGTACTTGATGGCATGCAGATCATCGCCGCGGGCCATATGAATGTGGAGAAGGAAATCTTCGATCCATACCGCGGGGTCTATTGTTCCATCATATGGTTCGATGCTAACGGGTTTAAACCCTTCTAGGAACTCATGATCCATTACTTTGTCAGTGAAGCATAGGGGGTGTGCGGTGCCTCTATGCCGGGCTACATCACGACGCAATTCACATGAGTCTGGTCTGTTGTATTCGGCCTGGCCGGATTTGTATTTAATATATCTGGCGTAGCGGTCATTGTCACGCGTTGGGCCGCGCCCCCGTGATCCGTAGATCGATCTTGACTGTCCTGCTTTGTTTTCCAACTCGTCACGCAGGTCCTGCGTGTAGCCCCGGGCCTTCGTGTTTTTTGATTGGTGATGGGGTGCGGGCTGGTGTTCAGGCTGATACGCCGCTTTGTCTCGGCCACGAGGTGACCGGTCAGCTGCATCCTGTGCTGGTAGTGTAGGCTCTAGTGCCTCCTCCTCAAATTGAGGTAACAACCTGCGCTTCGGGTAACTTTTGGTTGGGCGCTCGAGTCTGTATTCCTCGGCTGCCAGGACCTCAGTCCATCTATCAGTTAGCAGATCTTGATCAGCTTGAAGCTGCCGCTGTTTTTTCTTCATGCTTTTTGCAGTGGCTATAAGCCGACGCTTGAAGCGCTCTGCTTGATGGGATCCTCAGGCATGATAAATTCTTTGTCGCCGAGGCTCACCTCGTCTTCAGAGAGGGGCATGTAATCGTCATCCTTCGAGTATCCATCCATTGCCTTTTCATCAGGGCTAGCTTGCCCATCCTCCCGTACGGCTTGCTCAAAGCTTGGCTGGGCGGGATTGTTTTCGTCTTTGGCATCATTCGGAGTACTATTGTCTCTTGTGCCCGATGTCTACTACACAACCTTCTTCTTGCAGACGTTGTTGGGCCTGCAAGTGCACAAGTTTGTAGGACAGTAGCAAATTTCCCTCAAGTGGATGACCTAAGGTTTATCAATCCGTAGGAGGCGTAGGATGAAGATGGTCTCTCTCAAGCAACCCTGCAACCAAATAACAGAGGGTTTCTCGTGTCCCCAACACACCCAATACAATGGCAAATTGTATAGGTGCACTAGTTCGGCGAAGAGACGGTGATACAAGTGCAATATGGATGGTAGATAAAGGTTTTGTAATCTGAAATAATAAAAAACAGCAAGGTAACTAATGATAAAAGTGAGCGTAAACGGTATTGCAATGATAGGAAACAAGGCCTAGGGTTCATACTTTCACTAGTGCAAGTTCTCTCAACAATAATAACATAGATAGATCATATAACAAGCCCTCAACATGCAACAAAGAGTCACTCCGAAGCCACTAATAGCGGAGAACAAATGTAGAGATTATGGTAGGGTACGAAACCACCTCAAAGTTATTCTTTCAGATCGATCTATAAAAGAGTTCGTACTAGAATAACACCTTAAGATACAAATCAACCAAAACCCTAATGTCACCTAGATACTCCATTGTCACCTCTAGTATCCATGGGCATGATTATACGATATGCATCACACAATCTAAGATTCATCCAACCAACACAAAGTACTTCAAAGAGTGTCCAAAAGTTTCTACCGGAGAGTCAAGAACGTGTGCCAACCCCTATGCATAGGTTCCCAATGTCTCGAAACCCGCAAGTTGATCACCAAAACATACATCAAGTGGCACACGATATCCCATTGTCACCACAGATAATCACAGCAAGACATACATCAAGTGTTCTCATAAAAGACTCAATCTGATAAGATAACTTCAAAAGGGAAACTCAATTCATCACAAGAGAGTAGAGGGGGAGAAACATCATAAGATCCAACTACAATAGCAAAGCTCGGGATAAATCAAGATTGTGCCATAGAGAAACAGGAGAGAGAACACAAGAGAGAGATCAAACACATAGCTACTGGTACATACCCTTAGCCCCGAGGGTGAACTACTCCCTCCTCATCATGGATAGCGCCGGGATGATGAAAAGGGCCACCGGTGATGGGTTCCCCCTCCGGCAGGGCACCGGAACGGGCTCCCGAGAGGTTTTTAGTAGCTACAGAGGCTTGCGGCGGCGGAACTCCCGATCTATCTTCTGTTCTGGAAGTTTTAGGGTACGAGAGTTTATATGGGTGCAGGGGGTATGTCGGAGGAGCTACGGGGGTCCCATGAGGCAGGGGGCGTGCCCGGGGGGGCACCCTCGTGAGCACCTCCCGTATCTCCTGACGTGCACTGCAAGTCCATTGGGTGGCTTTCCTTCCAAAAATAACTTCTCCAGTTGATTTCGTTTCGTTTTGACTCCGTCTGATATTCATTTTCCTCGAAACACTGAAATAGGCATAAAACAACAAATCTGGGCTGGGCCTCCGGTTAATAGGTTAGTCCCAAAAATAATATAAAAGTGGATAATAAAGCCCAATATTGCCTAAAACAGTAGATAAAGTAGCATGGAGCAATCAAAAATTATAGATACGTTGGAGACATATCAAGCATCCCCAAGCTTAATTCCTGCTCGTCCTCGAGTAGGTAAATGATAAAAAAGAATTTTTGATGCGGAGTGATACTTTGGCATAATTTCAATGTAATTCTTCTTACTTGTGATATGAATATTCAGATCCGAAAGATTCAAGACAAAAGTTCATATTGACATAAAAATAATAATACTTCAAGTGTACTAATAAAGCAATCATGTCTTCTCAAAATAACATGGCAAAAGAAAGTTCATCCCTACAAAATCATATAGTTAGGCTATGCTTCATTTTTGTCACACAAAGATGTTCCTAACTTCTATACCCCCGATGACAAGCCAAGCAATTGTTTCATACTTAAATAATCTCAAACTTTTTCGACCTTCACGCAATACATGAGCGTGAGCCATGCATATAGCACTATGGGTGGAATAGAATATGATGATGGGGATTGTGTGGAGAAGACAAAAAAGGAGAAAGTCTCACATTGATGAGGATAATCAACGGGCTATGGAGATGCCCATCGATTGATGTCAACATGAGGAGTAGGGATTGCCATGCAATGAATGCACTAGAGCTATGAATGCTCAACAAAAGAAAACTAGTGGGTGTGCATCCAACTCGCTTGCTCATGAAGACCTAGGGCATTTGAGGAAGCCCATTGTAGGAATATACAAGCCAAGTTCTATAATGAAAAATCCCCACTAGTATAAAAATATAACTTATGAGACTCACTACATGAAAAACATGGTGCTACTTTGAAGCACAGTATATGAGACTCTCTACATGAAGAACAAGGTGCTACTTTGAAGCACAAGTGTGGAAAAAGAGATAGTAGCATTGCCCTTTTTTTTCTTTTTTTTTGGGCCTTAGAGCCACTGAATAAGGGCAATGCACTGTACCGAAGAGGCTAGCAAAGGCGGAAAGGTAAAAGTGTGTATAATCCATGGACTCAACATTAGTCAAAAGAACTCATATACTTATTGGAAAAATTTAGAGGTCATCAAAAATCAAGTACTATGCGCATGCTCCTAGGGGGATAGATTGGTAGGAAAAGACCATCGCTCATCCCCGACCGCCACTCATAAGGATGCACAAGCCAGGTACACTTCATGTTTCAAATTTGTTACACAACTTTAACCATACATGCATGCTACGGGACTTGCTAACTTAAACACAAGCATTTTTTAAATTCATAATCACCCAACTAGCATGACTTTAATATCACTACCTCCATATCTCAAAACAATTATCAAGTATCAAACTTTTCTTAGTATTCAACACACTCATAAGAATTCTTACAAATATTTTATGCTGAGCATATTAGGATTTTTAGCAAATTACCATGCTATTTAAGACTCTCAAAATAATATAAGTGAAGCATGAGAGTTCATCTATTTCTTAAAAATAAAACTACCACCATTCTCTAAAAGATATAAGTGATGCACTAGAACAAATGACAAACTACTCCGAAAGATATAATTGAAGATCGATGAGTAGTCGAATAATTATGCAACTATGTGAAGACTCTCCCATTTAATAATTTCATATCTTGATATTTTATTCAAACAGCAAGCAAAGCTAAAGAAAACTACATTGCAAGGATAGCACAACTCATGTGAAGAAGCAAAAACTTAGGCTCAACCGATACTAACCGATAGTTGTTGAAGAAGAAAGGTGAGATGCCTACCGGGGCATCCTCAAGCTTAGATGCTTGAGACTTCTTGAAATATTATCTTGGGGTGCTTTGGGCATCCCCAAGCTTGAACTTTTGTGTCTCCTTAATTCCTCTCATATCATGGTTTCTCTTTTTATCAAAAGCTTCATTCACAACAAACTCAACAAGAACTCGTGAGATAGGTTAGTATAAGAAAATAAAACAACCACTTAGGTACTGTAATGAACTCATTCTAAATTCATATTGGTGTAATATCTACTGTATTCCAACTTAACTATGGTTCATACCCTCCGATGCTACTCATAGATTCATCAAAATAAGCAAACAACACAATGAAAACAGAATCTGTCAAAAACAGAACAGTCTGTAGTAATCTGTATCAAACGTATACTTCTGGAACTCCAAAAATCCTACCAAATTAGGAAGTCCTAAGCAATTCGTGTACCAATCCATAGCATAAAGAATAAGATCAGAATCACGATTCTGTGAATTAACAAAACTAATTTACTGGGTGCAAAAGTTTCTGATTTTCAGCAGGATCAACACAATTATCACCGTAAGCCATCCTAAAGGTCTTACTTGACACTTTATTAAAACAAAAGCTATAAAACATGATTACTAAAGTATAATAATCATGTGAACACACAAAAACAGTAAGGATAAGTATTGGGTTATCTCCCAACAAGCACTTTTCTTTAATGCCTTTCTAGCTAGGCATGATGACGGCAATGATGCTCACATAAAGGATAAGAATTGAAAAATAGCGGGAGCATCATGAAACATATGACTAGCACATTTAAGCCTAACCCACTTCCTATGCATAGGGATTTTGTGAACAAACAACTTATGGGAACAATAATCAACAAGCATAGGAAGGTAAAACAAGCATAGCTTCAAGATTTTAAGCACATAGAGAGGAAACTTGATATTATTGCAATTCCTACAAGCATATATTCATCCCTCATAATAATTTTCAGTAGCATCATGAATGAATTCAACAATATAACCAGCACCTAAAGCATTCTTTTCATGATCTACTAGCATAGAAAATTTACTATTCTCCACATAAGCAAAATTCTTCTCATGAATAATAGTGGGAGCAAACTCAACAAAATAACTATCATGTGAATGAAAATTAAGATCAAGATGACAAGATTCATGATTATCATTATTCTTTAAAGCATACGTGTCATCACAATAATCATCATAGATAGTGTCACGCCCAAGATGCGACCCTATCCTAAAGGAACTTGAAGGTCCCACCAACGATAGAAGCGCATCTTGAAAACGCTTTTGCAAGGTGGATATCATTACATTAACATTACATAATAGATGGGGATACATACATAAGGCATACAATGCCACACGAATACAACATCATCTTACAGAAGAGCACCATCCGACTACGGATGAAACACAAACAGAAACTCGAACGGCATCCACCCTGCTAGCCCAGGCTGCCGACCTGGAACCTATGCCCTGATCGAAGAAGAAGCAGAAGAAGAACTCCAAAACAAGCAAACATCGCTCTCGCGTCATGATCATCGCATAACCTGTACCTGCAACTGTTGTTGTAGTAATCTGTGAGCCACGAGGACTCAGCAATCCCATTACCATGGGTATCAAGACTAGCAAAGCTTAATGGGAAGGAAGGGGTAAAGTGGTGAGGTTGCAGCAGCGGCTAAGCAAGTATGGTGGCTAACATACGCAAATAAGAGCGAGAAGAGAACAAACAGAACATTCGTGAAGCTAGCCATGATCAAGAGGTGATCCTGAACTCCTACTTACGTCAAACATAACCCAAAACCGTGTTCACTTCCCGGACTCCGTCGAGAAGAGACCATCACGGCTACACACGCGGTTGATGCGTTTAATTCGGATATGGTGTCAAGTTATCTACAACTGTATATTAACAAATTCCCATCTGCCACATAACCGCGGGCACGGCTTTCAAAAGTTTATACCCTGCAGGGGTGACCCAACTTAGCCCATGATAAGCTCTCGCGATCAACGAAGGATATACCTTCTCCCAGGAAGACCCGATCAGTCTCGGAATCCCGGTTTACAAGACATTTCGACAATGGTAAAACAAGACCAGCAAAGCCGCCCGGATGTGCCGACAAATCTCGATAGGAGCTGCACATATCTCGTTCTCAGGGCACACCGGATGAGCCAGACGTCGGGTTGGCATAGACCCTAGTTGCCCAGGGGGCGCCGGACATCGCTCGGTTTGGACCAATACTTAGACAAGCATTGGCCCGGGGGGGCTAAAATAAAGATGACCCTCGAGAGAGCGACTCCCAAGGAAAAGTAGGTGGTGGTGAGGCAAATGGTAAAACCAAGGTTGGGCCTTTCTGGAGGAGTTTTATTCAAAGCTAACTGTCAAGGGGGTCCCATAAATCACCCGACCGCATAAGGAACGCAAAATCCGGAACATAACACCGGTATGACGGAAACTAGGGCGGCAAGAGTGGAACAAAACACCAGGCATAAGGCCGAGCCTTCCACCCTTTACCAAGTATATAGATGCATTAATAATATAAGAGATATTGTGATATCCCAACATAACCCTGTCCACCATGGAGCAATCTTCAACTTCACCTGCAACTAGCAACGCTATAAGAGGGGCTGAGCAAAGCGGGAACATAGCCAAACAATGGTTTGCTAGGAAAGGTGTCAAAGGTTAGAGGTTCATGGCAATTTGGGAGGCTTGAAGAGCAAAAGATAGGTAGCGCAGCATAGCGATAGAACGAAGCAACTAGCATAGCAATGATAGTAGTGAGATCGAGGGTAGCGGTCATCTTGCCTGAAATCCTGCAAGGAAGAAGAACGAGTCCATGAAGAAGACGAACGGATGAAGCCACGAAGACGAACCAAGCGTAGACGAACGAATCCTCACGATCGCAACGAAAACGGGAACTATCGAGAAGAAGCACACAACATGGTAAACACACCACACATGAACAAGACATGATGCACAACAAGCATTATGCATGACAAAGCTATATGAGGCTACTCATGGCAAGGGATGATGCATACAAGAGCAACACATCAAGGCAAGTTTAAATGAGGCCGGAAACAACATATAACAATTCCGGTAAGTCCTCATATGCAAGTTTCAAAGTTGGTCCATAACTGAATAAACATTAAGTTGGAGTTATTAAACAACAAGTTAAAGAGCACCGAGAGGATCAACACGAAATTCTAGTCAAGTTACATATAAAGTTCATTAGATTCGGAGCTACGGGCTAGAAGATATGAGCAAAACAAGTTAAGCATGGCATTGATGCAAAGTGCATGCAAACATCAAGAAAACACTCCCAAACATGGATGCAACATGATAATATGAAACTACATGCAACATCAAGCAAGTTTCATATAGAGCACACTCAAAACGGAGCAACGGTTCAACACATACACTATACAAGTTTAAAGGACAAGCTGTCCAAAATAGCAACTAGGCATATTGCAAGCACCAAAACAACATGCTACAGTACCACAATATGAAAACAGAAGGCATGGGAATGAAGTACAGGTAAAGCATAACAAAACATGAACACTGAGCTATCTCCAGAAATCACTAGAACATGCTCAAAAGGACATGGCAAGATTGCAAATAATAACAGTTTCAGGCTTAGCAGAAATAACATCAGGTTGCAATGTTTAGAGCTATCAAACAACATGTTACAGGAACTTAACATGGCAAACAAAGGCATGGCATGAAACTACTAATTGCATAGAATAAAAGTCCCTTACTGACCATGAGCTAAAAAGGATAAGAAGATATGATGGCACCCATGTAAACATGGCAAGTTATATGATAGATTCATACATGGCAGGAACAACGATAAGTAGGCATGTTGGTGAGCTTGAACCACTCACCACAGAGCAATACATGGCATGACAAGGCAACCAACAGTAAGAAGACATGTGTATGAAGCTAAGCATGGCAATAGCAAGTTCATAGAGTGCATGGATCACTAGCAACACACATGGCAAAACTGAACTTAAAGTTAACAGGCTGACAGCAATATTATTTAGCAACTTTGGAGCAAGATAACAACAAGCTACAGCAGGCGATAAATGCAACCAAAGGCATGGATGGATAGAGCATGACATTTATAACAAAACATCCTTAGTGAACATCTCCAGATTATGCATAGAATGACTTGTAGCAGCAGGTTTACATGGCAACAAAATATAACAGAATCAGCCTAGCAAAACAGTAACAACAAGTACCCTACTTAACAAGCTTGATGCACTCAGAACACAACTCACAAAAATACAAGTATGGCACCACTGTAAAGATGGCATGACATAGATCAAAACACATGTAGAACTCATGCTCATAGGATGCACACATCAAACATGGCAAAAATGACAAATGAGCATGTTATAAGAGTTTCAGCAGGTTAACATCACATAGCACTCTTGCAACGATGATTCAGGCATCAAGATGGACTCAAATGAACATGATACAATGGAATGAAATGAAGTACTCGTCGAGACGAACAATTTGACATATTACACGCACGAAACGGAGCAGTATGCAGCAAGTCATGATGCGATGAACATGGCATAAAATATCACAGATTCGGGGACTTGGCAGAAAATTCAACCTCGCGGGAAAACGGGATGGCGGAGACCCGGGATAGAGAGATCCGGGGACGGGGCGGCCGTTTGGTTGGTTGGCCTGGTGGATCTGGTCCACCTCACCAGATCCGGCGAGGACGGCGGTGGGCTGGCTCCGGCGAGCGGCACGGAAGCCGAGGCAGACGCCGGCGGGGAGCAGCGGGGCGCCTGGCTACGGCGGCCAGGGCCGGCACGGGAGGCTGGGCGGCGCGGCACCGTAGGGTGCGGCGCGGGACGCCGGCGGGGAGCGGTGGCCGGCGCGGTGGATGCGGAGGCCGGCGGTGGCGCCCGGGGTGGCTAGCGGCACGAGCGAGCGGAGGGCGCGGGGAGGCGCGGGCCGACGCTCAGGGCAGGCGCGCGAAGGCGTGCGGCGGCGGCCCCGGTGGACGGCGAGGCAGGCGAGGCGGAGGACGAGCGGCGGCGTGCTCCGGTCGCCTTAGTTGGTCGCCGGCGACGGCGCGAAGGCGGCTGGGACGGGACCTGGCGGCGACGGCACGGGGTTGGGCCCCGATGGGCTCGGCGGGCTTGCCCTGGGCCAGGCGGGTCGTGGCGGTGGGGCGGACGCGTGGTGGCCGGAGCGCCACGTGGCGAGGCTGGAAAACGAGGGAAGCGGCTAGGGTATCCAGCAAACTGGATCGGCTAGGGCGTCCATTTATAGCAGTTTTTGGACTAGGGTTGTGTCTATGGGGGTTTTTGGACCCTCCATCGCGATCAAGCGCGGTTCCGGCGCGAGGAGAGGCAGGTGGCCCTAGTGGAGTGTGTCGAGACGAAGAGAGGGCATCCGACATGGTGGGCTGAGAGAGAGAAGAGAAAGAGAAGCCCGGCGCATTTTCGAAGACCGAAACTCGATGAGGACGACACGTACCGCTATACATTAAGCGGTTGGGCTATCAAACGGACTCCGAATGCGGAAACTTGACAGCGCTCTGCCTACACTATAAAGACCGACGTAACTCTCCCCTATTCCGAGAATATTTAACACCCGCACACGAAAAAGACAAGCAGGGGACGCCGGATGACATAGGAGTGCCGGATTGCAAAACGGACAACGGGGAAAATGCTCGGATGCAAGAAACGAACACGTATGCAAAATGAGATGCACATGATGACATGATATGAACTGCAGATGATGGCATGGCAAAATACAACACACAAGCAAATGACATGGCAACGACGACGAATAACTGGCGGACACCTGGCGCATCGGATCCGGGGCGTTACAACACTCCTCCACTAACAAGAGATCTCGTCCCGAGATCTTAGGACCGAGACGGAAGGGAAAAGGGATGAGGTGAAACAAGAACTCAAGAGAAGAAGCAAAGAATTGAGAGAACTCAACAAGAAGACAGGAACGACGAGAATGACGAGAATCGAAAGCTCACGGAAACACGATAGACTCTGAAAGCACTCCGGTTAGATCGAGATAAGAAACGACTAATGAGTGAAAGGATTTAGGTGGCACTCCGGCTGAAACATGGGGGAATAGAACACGAGCTCGAGAGGATGGAATGATACTTGATGAAGACATGACACAAAAACCTTCGGAAAGAATTGAAAGAGTTGAATGAAAAGAACGGAGAAGAAAATGACAACTTGTGCCACGAATGAAATTGAAAGAATCTTTAGAAGGAAGGTTTGAACGGAGTTGTTGAGAAAATCAACAATGAAATGAATAATCTTGTAGTGGACTTATCAAAAAACAACTCAAAACATGAGGTGAAATTATACCACAACCAATGTCTGAATAGCTGAGAAGAACGAAGAAATGCAAAACTCCACTTCAAAATAAAACGGAGAATTAATTGCACTCGAGACGTGAGAAGAAAAGATACTTGAACTCCACCAACAAGAATCTTGATGAACACTTGAAAGAATGAATTAAATCATGAAGAACCACCATGAAGAACTCCAGTGACAAAAAGATGATGAGATAGAATGAAGGAAGAAAGAATAAGATGAGCCTTGCAGTGATTTAGATCAAGGTTCCGGCGAAATGGCCGAGGAAGATTTGAACTCCGGAAAAGAAAAGATGAAAACACTTGGAACTAGAATTTATTTATCAAGAACAAACTCCAAAGGAAAAGATCAATCACTTGGATGAAATAAGAATAAGATTTATTGTATGCTTATCCTTCATCAACTTAAATTGATGACAAGCAATGGATTTTGCATACTACTTATTCTTCTTGAAAAAGAATTGAGAAGTGACATATCGCAAACTTGAGAAGGTCTTCATGAACCACCGGTAGGATTGAAAAGATCGAATGAATTAATATGATAATCAAGGAAAAAGGATCTTGAATGAACCACCGTAAGAATTCAAAATGACTGATGAAAGAGAATGAATCACCGGGAAGAATTAGAAGAACAAATATGCTTGAGGGGATTTAGATGCAAAAGAACAGGAAGAACTCGTTCTGATTAAAGAACATTTGAACGAAGCGCCGGGATAAATAGAGAACGATAACAGGAATGATGGCCTCCAGTGAAAAGAAATGGAAAAACAACTCCTGACATACTCCGGATGGTTAAGAAAGAATATCTGACAAACGGAATAATATGAGAGGATAACATGAAGCTAGAACCATGAAACTTCGAGAGAACATGCAAGATTTAGAGGAAAAACTCTTCTTCAGTCTTCAAATGACGACGAGAAACACCACCAAAGTTACTGAGATACTCCGGTAGAATGAAAAGCAGAGAGGTTGAGCCAACAATGAAAAGAATTTGAACGAGATTTTGGAGAAGGCATGTGACTGATGAAATTCATTCTTATGTCACACTTGAAAGGAATTGAGAATAACTCCGGGGGAATAAGAAGAGTCAGGTAAGATCCTGGGAAAAGACCTGTGGGTTAGGGCCCACTAAAAGAAAACACCGTTGGAAAGGGTTGTTGAACAGATAGATGATGCACCGAAACAATTGATATATTTGAATGAGGTGACCACCTCGAATTAATTCAAACATAGCCGAATCTTCTGAGATGTCTTGAACACTCCGGATGGATAAACTGGCGAGAGGCGAACGAGCATGGAAAACACTTGAGCGGAGGGAAAAGAATATGATCAACACTGAATACTTGAATTGAGTGCACCGGAAAAGAGATGAAGAATGACGAACGAGACGAGAATTAACCGGTTCAAATAATTAAGGGAAGATTGAAGAGGCTCCACATGAATGAAATTGATGCTCGAAAGAGACTCAGGCTCTAAGAAGAAGAGGGTGGGAGGGCGGGAAAACAAAGGCAACTTGGAAGGGGAACCGACGAATATCTTGAAGAGAAAACACCGGTTGAAATCATTGAGGAAAAGAAGGCAAAGACTTTGCACGAGTAGGATGGATACTCGATTACGGACTCCGGCTTCGAGAAGACAAAAGGGTGGGTGGGTGGGAAAAGAAGACAACTGAGGATTGAACTTGGCGAAGAAGATGAGGCTTGAGTCAACTTGACGAGAAATGCACCGGATAAAAGAGCTGAGAACCAACGAACGAAAAACTAACCGCATGATCCTAAAGAAAATTTGAAGGGGAAGAGGAGTAACTCAAAACACCTACGTCAAGATTCCTTACTAGAGTGATGAAGGGGCAGAGGAGTAAAAAGAATTCCTACTCTTCGATATAACTAGACTTCGAAAACAGTTTTCTTCTAGACTCAACAACGACCAAACTACACGATCAATCAAGGGGGCTCCTAGTGTCGGTCGAGGCTCTGATACCAACTTGTCACACCCAAGATGCGACCCTATCCTAAAGGAACTCGAAGGTCCCACCAAGGATAGAAGCGCATCTTGAAGACGCTTTTGCATGGTGGATATCATTACATCAACATTACATAATAGATGGGGATACATACATAAGGCATACAATGCCACACGAATACAACATCATCTTACAGAAGAGCACCATCCGACTACGAATCAAACACAAACAGAAACTCGAACGACAACCACCCTGCTAGCCCAGGATGCCGACCTGGAACCTATCCCTGATCGAAGAAGAAGCAGAAGAAGAACTCCAAAACAAGCAAACATCGCTCTCGCGTCATGATCATCGCATAACCTGTACCTGCAACTGTTGTTGTAGTAATCTGTGAGCCACGAGGACTCAGCAATCCCATTACCATGGGTATCAAGACTAGCAAAGCTTAATGGGAAGGAAGGGGTAAAGTGGTGAGGTTGCAGTAGCGGCTAAGCAAGTATGGTGGCTAACATACGCAAATAAGAGCGAGAAGAGAACAAACGGAACGTTCGTGAAGCTAGCCATGATCAAGAGGTGATCCTGAACTCCTACTTACGTCAAACATAACCCAAAACCATGTTCACTTCCCGGACTCCGCCGAGAAGAGACCATCATGGCTACACACGCGGTTGATGCGTTTTAATTCGGATCTGGTGTCAAGTTATCTACAACCGGACATTAACAAATTCCCATCTGCCATAACCGCGGGCACGGCTTTCGAAAGTTTATACCCTGCAGGGGTGACCCAACTTAGCCCATGATAAGCTCTCGCGATCAACGAAGGATATACCTTCTCCCAGGAAGACCCGATCAGTCTCGGAATCCCGGTTTACAAGACATTTCGACAATGGTAAAACAAGACCAGCAAAGCCGCCCGGATGTGCCGACAAATCCCGATAGGAGCTGCACATATCTCGTTCTCAGGGCACACCGGATGAGCCAGACGTCGGGTTGGCATAGACCCTGGTTGCCCAGGGGGCGCCGGACATCGCTCGGTTTGGACCAACCCTTAGACAAGCATTGGCCCGGGGGGGCTAAAATAAAGATGACCCTCGAGAGAGCGACTCCCAAGGGAAAAGTAGGTGGTGGTGAGGCAAATGGTATAACCAAGGTTGGGCCTTGCTGGAGGAGTTTTATTCAAAGTGAACTATCAAGGGGGTCCCATAAATCACCTGACCGCGTAAGGAACGCAAAATCCGGGAACATAACACCGGTATGACAGAAACTAGGGCAGCAAGAGTGGAACAAAACACCAGGCATAAGGCCGAGCCTTCCACCCTTTACCAAGTATATAGATGCATTAATAATATAAGAGATATTGTGATATCCCAACATAACACTGTCCACCATGGAGCAATCTTCAACTTCACCTTCAACTAGAAACGCTATAAGAGGGGCTAAGCAAAGCGGGAACATAGCCGAACAAAGGTTTGCTAGGAAGGGTGTCAAAGGTTAGAGGTTCATGGCAATTTGGGAGGCTTGAAGAGCAAAAGATAGGTAGCGCAGCATAGCGATAGAACGAAGCAACTAGCATAGCAATGATAGTAGTGAGATCCAGGGTAGCGGTCATCTTGCCTGAAATCCCGCAAGGAAGAAGAATGAGTCCATGAAGAGGACAAACGGATGAAGCCACGAAGATGAACCAAGCGTAGACGAACGAATCCTCACGATCGCAACGAAAACGGGAACTATCGAGAAGAAGCACACAACATGGTAAACACACCACACATGAACAAGACATGATGCACAACAAGCATGATGCATGACAAAGCTATATGAGGCTACTCATGGCAAGAAATGATGCATACAAGAGCAACACATCAAGGCAAGTTTAAATGAGGCCGGAAACAACATATAACAATTCTGGTAAGTCCTTATATGCAAGTTTCAAAGTTGGTCCAGAACTGAATAAACATTAAGTTGGAGTTATTAAACAGCAAGTTAAAGAGCACCAAGAGGATGTACACAAAATTCTAGTCAAGTTACATATAAAGTTCATTAGATTCGGAGCTACGAGCTAGAAGATATGAGCAAAACAAGTTAAGCATGGCATTGATGCAAAATGCATGCAAACATCAAGCAAACACTCCCAAACATGGATGCAACATGATAATATGAAACTACATGCAGATCAAGCAAGTTTTATATAGAGCACACTCAAAACGGAGCAACGGTTCAACACATACACTATACAAGTTTAAAGGACAAGCTGTCCAAAACAGCAACTAGGCATATTGCAAGCACCAAAACAACATGCTACAGTACCACAATATGAAAACAGAAGGCATGGGAGTGAAGTACAGGTAAAGCATAACAAAACATGAACACTAAGCTATCTCAAGAAATCACTAGAACATGCTCAAAAGGACATGGCAAGATTGCAAATAATAATAGTTTCAGGCTTAGCAGAAATAACATCAGGTTGCAATGTTTAGAGCTATCAAACAACATGTTACAAGAACTTAACATGGCAAACAAAGGCATGGCATGAAACTACTAATTGCATAGAACAAAAGTCCCTTACTGACCATGAGCTAAAAAGGATCAGAAGATATGATGGCACCCATGTAAACATGGCAAGTTATATGACAGATTCATACATGGCAGGAACAACGATAAGTAGGGATGTTGGTGAGCTTGAACCACTCACCACAGAGCAATACATGGCATGGCAAGGCAACCAATAGTAAGAAGACATGTTAATGAATCTAAGCATGGCAAGAGCAAGTTCATAGGGTGCATGGATCACTAGCAACACACATGGCAAAACTGAACTTAAAGTTAACAGGCTGACAACAATATTATTTAGCAACTTTGGAGCAAGATAACAACAAGTTACAGCGGGCTATAAATGCAACCAAAGGCATGGATGGATAGAGCATGACATGTATAACAAAACATCCTTAGTGAACATCTCCAGATTATGCATAGAATGACTTGTAGCAGCAAGTGTACATGGCAACAAAATATAACAGAATCAGCCTAGCAAAACAGTAACAGCAAGTACCCTACTTAACAAGCTTGATGCACTCAGAAAACAACTCACAAAAATACAAGGATGGCACCACTGTAAAGATGGCATGACATAGATCAAAACACATGTAGAACTCATGCTCATAGGATGCACACATCAAACATGGCAAAAATGACAAATGAGCATGTTATAACAGTTTCAGCAGGTTAACTTCACATAGCACTCTTGCAATGATGATTCAGGCATCAAGATGGACTCAAATGAACATGATGCAATGGAATGAAATGAAGTACTCGTCGAGACGAACACTTTGACATATTACACGCACGAAACGGAGCAGTATGCAACAAGTTATGATGCGATGAACATGGCATAAAATATCACAGACTCGGGGACTTAGCAGAAAATTCAGTCTCGCGGGAAAACGGGATGGAGGAGACCCGGGACGGAGAGATCCGGGGACGGGGCGGCCGTTTGGTTGGTTGGCCTGGTGGATCTGGTCCACCTGAGCAGATCCGGCGAGGACGGCGGCGGGCTGGCTCCGGCGAGCGGAGCGGAAGCCAAGGCGGACGCCGGCGGGGAGCAGCGGGGCGCCGGGGCGCCTGGCTACGGCGGCAAGGGCCGACACGAGAGGATGGGCGGCCCGGCACCATAGGGTGCGGCGCGGGACACCGGCGGGGAGCGGTGGCCGGCGCGGTGGATGCGGAGGCCGGCGGTGGCGCCCGGGGTGGCTGGCGGCACGGGCGAGCGGAGGGCGCGGGGAGGCGCGGGCCGGTGCTCGGGGCAGGCGCGCGAAGGCGTGCGGCGGCGGGCGCGGTGGACGGCGAGGCAGGTGAGGCGGAGGACGGGCGACAGCATGCTCCGGTCGCCGGAGTTGGTCGCTGGTGCCGGCGCGAAGGCGGCGGGGACGGGACCCGGCGGCGGCGGCGGCGTGGGGTTGGGCCCCGATGGGCTCGGCGGGCTTGCCCCGGGCCCAAGCGGGCCGTGGCGGCAAGGGCGGACGCGAGGTGGCCGGGCGCCATGTGGCGAGGCACGGAAAACGAGGGGAGCGGCTAGGGTATCCAAAACTGAATGGCTAGGGCATCCATTTATAGCAGTTTTTGGCTAGGGTTTGGTCTAGGGTGGTTTTTGGACCCTCCGATCGCGATCGGCGGTTCCGGACGCGAGGAGAGGTAGGCTGGGCCTAGGTGGGCTGTGGGAAGAGAAGAGAAGGCATCCCGACATGGGTTGGGCTGAGAGAAGAGAAGAGAAAGAGAGGCCCGACGACATTTTCGAAGACCGAAACATCCGATGAAGGTACCGACAACGGTACCGCTATACATTTAACGGTTGGGCTATCAAACGGACTCCGAATGCGATGAAACTTGACAGGCGCTCTGTCTACACTATAAAAAGACCGCACGTCAACTCTCATCCCATTCCGAGAACATTTAACACCCGCACACGAAAAGAGACAAGAAGGGGACGCCGGATGGCATAGGAGTGCCGGATTGAAAAACGGACAACGTGGAAAATGCTCGGATGCAAGAAACGAACACGTATGCAAAATGAGATGCACATGATGACATGATATGAAATGCAGATGATGGCATGGCAAAATACAACACGCAAGCAAATGACATGGCAACGACGACAAATAACTGGCGGACACCTAGCGCATCGGATCCGGGGCGTTACAACACTCCTCCACTAACAAGAGATCTTGTCCCAAGATCTTTGGACCGAGACGGAAGGGAAAAGGGATGAAGTGAAACAGGAACTCAAGAGAAGAAGCAAAGAATCGAGAGAACTCAACAAGAAGACAGGAATGACGAGAATGATGAGAATCGAAAGCTCACGGAAACACGATAGACTCTGAAAGCACTCCGGTTAGATCGAGATAAGAAACAACTAATGAGTGAAAGGATTTAGGCAGCACTCCGGCTGAAACATGGGGGAATAGAACACGAGCTCGAGAGGATGGAATGATACTTGATGAAGACATGACACAAAAACCTCCAGAAAGAATTGAAAGAGTTGAATGAAAAGAAAGGAGAAGAAAATGAAAACTTGTGCCACGAATGAAATTGAAAGCATCTTTAGAAGGAAGGTTTGAACGGAGTTGTTGAGAAAATCAAAAATGAAATGAATAAGCTTGTTGTGGACTTATCGAAAAAACAACTCAAAACATGAGGTGAAATTATACCACAACCAATGTCTGAATAGTTGAGAAGAACGAAGAAATGCAAAACTCCACTTCAAAAGAAAACGAAGAATTAATTGCACTTCGAGACGTGAGAAGAAAAGATACTTGAACTCCACCAACAAGAATCTTGATGAACACTTGAAAGAATGAATTAAATCATGAAGAACCACCATGAAGAACTCCGGTGACAAAAAGATGATGAGATAGAATGAAGGAAGAAAGAATAAGATGAGCCTTGCAGTGATTTAGATGAAGGTTCCGGCGAAATGGCCGAGGAAGATTTGAACTCCGGAAAAGAAAAGATGAAAACACTTGGAACTAGAATTTATTTATCAAGAACAAACTCCAAAGGAAAAGATCAATCACTTGGATGAAATAAGAATAAGATTTATTGTATGCTTATCCTTCATCAACTTAAATTGATGACAAGCAATGGATTTTGCATACTACTTATTCTTCTTGAAAAAGAATTGAGAAGTGACATATCGCAAACTTGAGAAGGTCTTCATGAACCACCGGTAGGATTGAAAAGATCGAATGAATTAATATGATAATCAAGGAAAAAGGATCTTGAATGAACCACCGTAAGAATTCAAAATGACTGATGAAAGAGAATGAATCACCGGGAAGAATTAGAAGAACAAATATGCTTGAGGGGATTTAGATGCAAAAGAATAGGAAGAACTCGTTCTGATTAAAGAACATTTGAACGAAGCGCCGGGATAAATAGAGAACTATAACAAGAATGATGGCCTCCGGTGAAAAGAAATGGAAAAACAACTCCTGACATACTCCAGATGGTTAAGAAAGAATATCTGACAAACGGAATAATATGAGAGGATAACATGAAGCTAGAACCACGAAACTTCGAGAGAACAGACAAGATTTAGAGGAAAAACTCTTCTTCAGTCTTCAAATGATGACGAGAAACACCACCAAAGTTACTAAGATACTCCGGTAGAATGAAAAGCAGAGAGGTTGAGCCAACAATGAAAAGAAGTTGAACGAGATTTTGGAGAAGGCATGTGACCGATGAAATTCATTCTTACGTCACACTTGAAAGGAATTGAGAATAACTCCGGGGGAATTAGAAGAGTCAAGTAAGATCCTGGGAAAAGACCTGTGGGTTAGGGCCCACTAAAAGAAAACACCGTTGGAAAGGGTTGTTGAACAGATAGATGATGCACCGGAACAATTGAAATATTTGAATGAGGTGACCACCTCGAATTAATTCAAACATAGCCGAATCTTCTAAGATGTCTGGAACACTCCGGAAGGATAAACTGGCGAGAGGCGAACGAGCATGGAAAACACTTGAGCCGAGGGAAAAGAATATGATCAACACCGAATACTTGAATTGAGTGCATCGGAAAAGAGATGAAGAATGACGAACAAGATGAGAATTAACCGGTTGAAATAATTAAGGGAAGATTGAAGAGGCTCTGAACGAATGAAATTGATGCTCGAAAGAGACTCAGGCTCTGAGAAGAAGAGGGTGGGAGGGCAGGAAAACAAAGGCAACTTGGAAGGGGAACCGACGAATATCTTGAAGAGAAAACACCAGTTGAAATCATTGAGGAAAAGAAGGCAAAGACTTTGCACGAGTAGGATGGATACTCGATTACGGACTCCGGCTTCGAGAAGACAAAATGGTGGGTGGGTGGGAAAAGAAGACAACTGAGGATTGAACTTGGCGAAGAAGAAGAGGCTTGAGTCAACTTGACGAGAAATGCACCGGATAAAAGAGCTGAGAACCAACGAACGAAAAACTAACCGCATGATCCTAAAAAAAATTTGAAGGGGAAGAGGAGTAACTCAAAACACCTACGTCAAAATTCCTTACCAGAGCGACGAAGGGGCAGAGGAGTAAAAAGAATTCCTACTCTCTGATATAACTAGACTCTGAAAACAGTTTTCTTCTAGACTCAACAACGACCAAACTACACGATCAATCAAGGGGGCTCCTAGGGTCGGTCGAGGCTCTGATACCAACTTGTCACGCCCAAGATGCGACCCTATCCTAAAGGAACTCGAAGGTCCCACCAAGTATAGAAGCGCATCTTGAAGACGCTTTTGCAAGGTGGATATCATTACATCAACATTACATAATAGATGGGGATACATACATAAGGCATACAATGCCACACGAATACAACATCATCTTATAGAAGAGCACCATCCGACTACGGATGAAACACAAACAGAAACTCAAACGACATCCACCCTGCTAGCCCAGGCTGCCGACCTGGAACCTATCCCTGATCGAAGAAGAAGCAGAAGAAGAACTCCAAAACAAGCAAACATCGCTCTCGCGTCATGATCATCGCATAACCTGTACCTGCAACTGTTGTTGTAGTAATCTGTGCGCCACGAGGACTCAGCAATCCCATTACCATGGGTATCAAGACTAGCAAAGCTTAATGGGAAGGAAGGGGTAAAGTGGTGAGGTTGCAGCAGCGACTAAGCAAGTATGGTGGCTAACATACGCAAATAAGAGCGAGAAGAGAACAAACGGAACATTCGTGAAGCTAGCCATGATCAAGAGGCGATCCGGAACTCCTACTTACATCAAACATAACCCAAAACCGTGCTCACTTCCCGGACTCCGCCGAGAAGAGACCATCACGGCTACACACGCGGTTGATGCGTTTTAATTCGGATCTAGTGTCAAGTTATCTACAACCGGACATTAACAAATTCCCATCTGCCACATAACCGCGGGCACGACTTTCGAAAGTTTATACCCTGCAGGGGTGTCCCAAGTTAGCCCATGATAAGCTCTTGCGATCAACGAAGGATATACCTTCTCCCAGGAAGACCCGATCAGTCTCGGAATCCCGGTTTACAAGAAATTTCGACAATGGTAAAACAAGACCAGCAAAGCCGCTCGGATGTGCTGACAAATCCCGATAGGAGCTGCACATATCTCGTTCTCAGGGCACACCGGATGAGCCAGACGTCGGGTTGGCATAGACCCTGGTTGCCCAAGGGGCGCCGGACATCGCTCGGTTTGGACCAACCCTTAGACAAGCATTGGCCCGGGGGGGTTAAAATAAAGATGACCCTTGAGAGAGTGACTCCCAAGGGAAAAGTAGGTGGTGGTGAGGCAAATGGTAACACCAAGGTTGGGCCTTGCTGGAGGAGTTTTATTCAAAGCGAACTGTCAAGGGGGTCCCATAAATCACCCGACCGTGTAAGGAACGCAAAATCCGGGAACATAACACCGGTATGACGGAAACTAGGGCGACAAGAGTGTAACAAAACACCAGGCATAAGGCCGAGCCTTCCACCCTTTACCAAGTATATAGATGCATTAATAATATAAGAGATATTGTGATATCCCAACATAACCATGTCCACCATGGAGCAATCTTCAACTTCACCTGCAACTAGCAACGCTATAAGAGGGGCTGAGCAAAGCGGGAACATAGCCAAACAAAGGTTTGATAGGAAGGGTGTCAAAGGTTAGAGGTTCATGGCAATTTGGGAGGCTTGAAGAGCAAAAGATAGGTAGCGCAACATAGCAATAGAATGAAGCAACTAGCATAGCAATGATAGTAGTGAGATCCAGGGTAGCGGTCTTCTTGCCTGAAATCCTGCAAGGAAGAAGAGCGATTCCATGAAGAAGACAAACGGATGAAGCCACGAAGACGAACCAAGCGTAGATGAACGAATCCTCATGATCGCAGCAAAAACGGGAACTATCGAGAAGAAGCACACAGCATGGTAAACACACCACACATGAACAAGACATGATGCACAACAAGCATGATGCATGACAAAGCTATATGAGGCTACTCATGGCAAGAGATGATGCATACAAGAGCAACACATCAAGGCAAGTTTAAATGAGGCCGGAAACAACATATAACAATTCCGGTAAGTCCTCATATGCAAGTTTCAAAGTTGGTCCAGAGCTGAATAAACATTAAGTTGGAGTTATTAAACAGCAAGTTAAAGAGCACCAAGAGAATCTAGACGAAATTCTAGTCAAGTTACATATAAAGTTCATTAGATTCGGAGCTACGGGCTAGAAGATATGAGCAAAACAAGTTAAGCATGTCATTGATGCAAAATGCATGCAAACATCAAGCAAACACTGCCAAACATGGATGCAACATGATAATATGAAACTACATGCAAAATCAAGCAAGTTTCATATAGAGCACACTCAAAACGGAGCAACGGTTCAACACATACACTCTATACAGTTTAAAGGACAAGCGGTCCAAAACAACAACTAGGCATATTGCAAGCACCAAAACAACAAGGTACAGTACCACAATATGAAAACAAAAGGCATGGGCATGAAGTACAGGTAAAGCATAACAAAACATGAACACTGAGCTATCTCCAGAAATCACTAGAACATGCTCAAAAGGACATGGCAAGATTGCAAATAATAACAGTTTCAGGCTTAGCAGAAATAACATCAGGTTGCAATGTTTAGAGCTATCAAACAACATGTTACATGAACTTAACATGGCAAACAAAGGCATGGCATGAAACTACTAATTGCATAGAACAAAAGTCTCTTACTGACCATGAGCTAAAAAGGATAAGAAGATATGATGGCACCCATGTAAACATGGCAAGTTATATGACAGATTCATACATGGCAGGAACAACGATAAGTAGGCATGTTGGTGAGCTTGAACCACTCACCACGAAGCAATACATGGCATGGCAAGGCAACCAACAGTAAGAAGACATGTTTATGAATCTAAGCATGGCAAGAGCAAGTTCATAGGGTGCATGGATCACTAGCAACACACATGGCAAAACTGAACTTAAAGTTAACAGGCTGACAGCAATATTGTTTAGCAACTTTGGAGCAAGATAACAACAAGCTACAACAGGCTATAAATTCAACCAAAGGCATGGATGGATATATCATGACATGTATAACAAAACATCCTTTGTGAACATCTCCAGATTATGCATATAATGACTTGTAGCAGCAGGTTTAGATGGCAACAAAATATAACAGAATCAGCCTAGCAAAATAGTAACAGCAAGTACCCTACTTAACAAGCTTGATGCACTCATAACACAACTCACAAAAATACAAGGATGGAACCACTGTAAAGATGGCATGACATAGATCAAAACACATGTAGAACTCATGCTCATAGGATGCACACATCAAACATGGCAAAAATGACAAATGAGCATGTTATAACAGTTTCAGCAGGTTAACATCACATAGCACTCTTGGAACGATGATTCAGGCATCAAGATGGACTCAAATGAACATGATGCAATGGAATGAAATTAAGTACTCGTCGAGACGAACAATTTGACATATTACACGCATGAAACGAAGCAGTATGCAGCAAGTTATAAAGCGATGAACATGGCATAAAATATCACAGATTCGGGGACTTAGCAGAAAATTCAACCTCGCGGGAAAACGAGATGGAGGAGACCCGGGACGGAGAGATCCGGGGACGGGGCGGCCGTTTGCTTTTGGCCTGGTGGATCTGGTCCACCTGACCAGATCCGGCGAGGACGGCGGCGGGCTGGCTCCGGCGAGCGGCGCGGAAGCCGAGGCAAACGCCGGTGGGGAGCAGTGGGGCGCCGGGGCGCCTGGCTACGGCGGCCAGGGCCGACATGGGAGGCTGGGCGGCGCGGCACCGCAGGGTGCGGCGCGGGACGCCCGCGGGGAGCGGTGGCCGGTGCGGTGGATGTGGAGGCCGGCGGTGGCGCCCGGGGTGGCTGGCGGCACGGGCGAGCGGAGGGCGCGGGGAGGCGCGGGCCGGCACTCGGGGCAGGCGCGCGAAGGCGTGCGGTGGCGGGCGCGGTGGACGGCGAGGCATGCGAGGCGGAGGATGGGCGGCGGCATGCTCCGGTCGCCGGAGTTGGTCGACGGCGACAGCGCGAAGGCGGCGGGGACGGGACCCGGCGGTGGTGGCGCGAGGTTGGGCCCCGATGGGCTCGGCGGGCTTGCCCCGGGCCCAGGTGGGCCGCGGCGGCGGGGGCGGACGCGCGTTAGCCGGGCGCCACATGGCGAGGCACGGAAAATGAGGGAAGTGGCTAGGGTATCCAAAACTGGACGGCTAGGGCGTCCATTTATAGCAGTTTTTGGCTAGGGTTTGTTCTAGGGGGGTTTTTGGACCCTCCGATCGCGACCGGGCGGTTCCGGACACAAGGAGAGGCAGGCTGGTCCTAGGTGGGTTGTGGGAAAAGAAGAGAGGGCATCCCGACATGGATTGGGCTGAGAGAAGAGAAGAGAAAGAGAGGCCCGGCGGCATTTTCGAAGACCGAAACATCCGATGAAGGTACCGACAACGGTACCGCTATACATTTAATGGTTGGGCTATCAAACGGACTCCGAATGCGACGAAACTTGACAGGCGCTCTGTCTACACTATAAAAAGACCGCACGTCAACTCTCATCCCATTCCGCGAACATTTAACACCCGCACACGAAAAGAGACAAGAAGGAGACGTCGGATGACATAGGAGTGCCGGATTGCAAAACGGACAACGGGGAAAATGCTCGGATGCAAGAAACGAACACGTATGCAAAATGAGATGCACATGATGACATGATATGAAATGCAGATGATGGCATGGCAAAATACAACACGCAAGCAAATGACATGGCAACGACGATGAATAACTGGCGGACACCTGGCGCATCGGATCCGGGGCATTACAGATAGGAGGCATGCTTTCATCATAGTAAATTTGCTCATCAATGCTTGGGGGACAAAAAAATATCATCTTCATCAAACATAGTTTCCCCAAGCTTGTGGCTTTGCATATCATTAGCATCATGGATATTCAAGGAATTCATACTAACAACATTGCAATCATGCTCATCATTCACATATTTTATGCCAAGCATTCTATGTAATTCTTCTTCTAGTACTTGAGCACAATTTTCCGTCCCATCATTTTCATGAAAGACATTAAAAAGATGAAGCATATGAGGCATCCTTAATTCCATTTTTTGTAGTTTTCTTTTATAGACTAACTAGTGCTAAAAAAAGAAACAAAAAGATTCGATTGCAAGATCTAAAGATATACCTTCAAGCACTAACCTCCCCGACAATGGCGCCAGAAAAGAGCTTGATGTCTACTACACAAAATTCTTCTTGTAGACGTTGTTGGGCCTGCAAGTGCACAGGTTTGTAGGACAGTAGCAAATTTCCCTCAAGTGGATGACCTAAGGTTTATCAATCCGTAGGAGGCGTAGGATGAAGATGGTCTCTGTCAAGCAACCCTGCAACCAAATAACAGAGAGTCTCTTGTGTCCCCAACACACCCAATACAATGGCAAATTGTATAGGTGCACTAGTTCGGCGAAGAGATGGTGATACAAGTGCAATATGGATGGTAGATAAAGGTTTTTGTAATCTGAAATAATAAAAACAGCAAGGTAACTAATGATAAAAGTGAGCGTAAACGGTATGGCAATGATAGGAAACAAGGCCTAGGGTTCATACTTTCACTAGTGCAAGTTCTCTCAACAATAATAACATAGATAGATCATATAACAAGCCCTCAACATGCAACAAAGAGTCACTCCGAAGCCACTAATAGCGGAGAACAAACATATAGATTATGGTAGGGTACGAAACCACCTCAAAGTTATTTTTTTGGATCGATCTATAAAAGAGTTCGTACTAGAATAACACCTTAAGATACAAATCAACCAAAACCCTAATGTCACCTAGATACTCCATTGTCACCTCAAGTATCCGTGGGCATGATTATACGATATGCATCACACAATCTCAGATTCATCCAACCAACACAAAGTACTTCAAAGAGTGCCTCAAAGTTTCTACCGGAGAGTCAAGAACGTGTGCCAACCCCTATGCATAGGTTCCCAATGTCACGAAACCCGCAAGTTGATCACCAAAACATACATCAAGTGGCACATGATATCCCATTGTCACCACAGATAATCACAGCAAGACATACATCAAGTGTTCTCATAAAAGACTCAATCCGATAAGATAACTTCAAAGGGGAAACTCAATTCATCACAAGAGAGTAGAGGGGGAGAAACATCATAAGATCCAACTACAATAGCAAAGCTCGGGATACATCAAGATCGTGCCATAGAGGAACACGAGAGAGAACATGAGAGAGAGATATATCAAACACATATACTGGTACATACCCTCAGCCCCGAGGGTGAACTACTCCCTCCTCGTCATGGATAGCGCCGGGATGATGAAAATGGCCACCGGTGATGGGTTCCCCCTCCTACAGGGCGCCAGAACGGGCTCCCGAGAGGTTTTTGGTGGCTACAGAGGCTTGCGGTGGCGGAACTCCCGATCTATCTTCTGTTCTGGAAGTTTTATGGTACGAGAGTATATATGGGTGCAGGGGGTACGTCGGAGGAGCTACGGGGGCCCCACGAGGCAGGGGGCGCGCCCGCAGGGGGGGGGGTGGGGGGCGTGCCCCCCACCCTCATGAGCACCTCCCATATCTCCTGACATGCACTCCAAGTCCATCTGGTGGCTTTCCTTCCAAAAATAACTTCTCCAGTTGATTTCATTCCATTTTGACTCCGTCTGATATTCCTTTTCCTTGAAACACTGAAATAGGTATAAAACATCAAATCTGGGCTGGGCCTTCGGCTAATAGGTTAGTCCCAAAAATAATATAAAAGTGGATAATAAAGCCCAATATTGCCTAAAACAGTAGATAAAGTAGCATGGAGCAATCAAAAATTACAGATATGTTGGAGACGTATTAGTGTCGGTATCACTATTTTTGCTATGGCAGGGCTTAGAGCGGCGCCGCTGACGCCGGTGCTTGGATTGCTTCTCAAGGGGATTATCCTCCGTTGCCTCATCACCATTGCTTTCTTTAGGTGTGTCCACCATATATATATATCATATGATGAGGTGGCTGTCCAGCGCCCTGTGGGCGGTGGTTCCTGTTCTTCTCCGGCATCGTCGTCCATACCGTCGATGTCTTCGGAGTCGAAATCAAGCATGTCGGTTAAGTCGTCGACAGTGGCTATCAAGTGGGTGGTGGGTGGGTAACAAATTTCTTCGTCGTACGCTTCCCACTCAAGCCGGACATAATTCGGCCAAGAGTCTCCTGACAGGGAGAGATATTTTAATGAGTTTAGCACATCGCCCAAGGGCGAGTGCTGAAAGATATCCGCGAAGATAAACTCCATGATCGGTACCCAGTCAGGTTTGGTGGGCACGGATGCACGCGGTTCGGAGCCCCTGCCAGAGACGAGTCCGAGGGTCCGAAGACACACACCTCCTTGGAAGTGAGATCTGTATTCGGCTCTATCGCCGCTGAGTGTGCGGCCTCCGTGGCGGGGTCCATCCACCCGTCCTCGGATGGCATGATCTGCTCCGGATTTAAGGCCGGGGCGGCTGCAGGTGTGATCTCCTGAACAGCGTCCGATGTCAGATCTAAGTCATGCTCATCGCGACTGTTGGGCGCACCTATCATGGTCTCGAATCCGTCGAAGATCAAGTCTCCGCGGATGTCGGCAGTGTAGTTCAAGCTTCCAAACCTGACCTAATGGCCAGGGGCGTAGCTATCGATCTGCTCTAGATGGCCAAGCGAGTTGGCCCGCAGTGTGAAGCCGCCGAATATGAAGATCTGTCCGAGGAGGAAAACCTCACCATGGATCGCATCGTTGTAGATGATTGAAGGAGCCATCAAGCCTTACAGTGACGACACAGTGGAACTCTCAATGAAAGCACCAATGTCGGTGTCAAAACCGGCGGATCTCGGGTAGGGGGTTCGGAACTGTGCGTCTAAGGCTAATGGTAACAGGAGGTGGGGGACACAATGTTTACCCAGGTTCGGGCCCTCTCTATGGAGGTAATACCCTACTTCCTGCTTGATTGATCTTGATGATATGAGTATTACAAGAGTTGATCTACCACGAGATCATAGAGGCTAAACCCTAGAAGCTAGCCTATGATTATGATTGTTGTTGTCCTATGGACTAAACCCTCTGGTTTATATAGACACCGAAGGGGGCTAGGGTTACACAGAGTCGTTTACAGAGAAGGAAATCTGTATATCCGAATTGCCAAGCTTGCCTTCCACACAAAGGAGAGTCCCACCCGGACACGGGACGAAGCCTCCAGTCTTGTATCTTCATAGTCCAACACTCCGGCATAAGCATATAGTCCGGCTATCTAGGGACCCCCTAATCTAGGACTCCCTCATCGGGTCAAACCGGCCTCTGCGACCAAGGCTTCCACGGACTCGCGCTGGTTAAACCACAATTTCCTCAAAGTTGCCCCGCCGGTTTTCTCCGCTATGCGTCCTGCGGGGTTAAACTGCCATTTGCCTGAGTCACCGCTGCCACCGGGGTTGGCCTCGTTTCCGCCTTAACCGCAAGCCATCACTACTGCGCCTTGTGCCTGCGCCTCCCGCATTGACTCGCTGTCTTATGTGCTGATTCACCACCTCCCACGTTAACTCACCGCTCCAAATCGCCTTCTTCTCCCGTGTTGCTAAGCTGCTACCATAGCTTCCTGCGGATGAGCCGCCGAGCGCCTTCACTGCTGGGTGCCCTTGAAATTTAGAAGAAGAAAAATTGCACGGGGACCTGAGCCAAGAGGCACATCATGTAAGGACAAGAGATGGTCAAATCGTCATTGGTATTAACCTGGCTTCGGTGCGATCACTATATCCAATGGCATCCAAAAATAAGTTAGGACAGTTGTTCACTGTCCATGAGAGACACGATGAGTCTGCGTGTAGATCATCTGTCATCAAAGTACATCAGGGCATATATTTTTATGCCGCGGATATGAAGTGCATCAGCATCATTCTGCACAGACATTCGTCTGTGCCGCGCTGATTAACGGACGTGCACAAACCTACGCCCGTGCTGCTCGATCTACATCAACATCGTGGCTGACTTTCTTGTCCGCACCGGTTTATAAATGCCACGGCTGACTTGCGTGCCTGCACCGGATGATTCAATGGATAGGGCACACAAATCGCCGCCACTACGGCTTATCTTCAACAACCAGCTGGGATGAACCACTGGCTAAATTATTGACGCAAATCATACGGGGTCATTTACAACCCGCCATAGTCGACCTCAAGTTTCCATGGATTCACATCGCATTATCAACGCCAAGAATATACAATGAGTGTTGCAAAGATCATCAACTCACCACTTTTCCTCCAGCGTCAACACATTTTAGCGTTTCGCTGTTCAACTTTATGCCGGTTTATGTCACGGTCAAGTATGGAGAATCTCAAGCCAACTCCTTGAATCGTCTTAAGACTTGGGGGCTATGAGACTCGGCAACTCTTGCCGGTTTCAGCAGGCTCAAGAACTACGATCATTGGAGGGAAGATAACCCGGTCCCGGAGGCTACTGCTATATTGATGAAAATTTAAAGGCCGTCAGAAAATTTCCGGCTTAAAATGTATATGACAATTACAAAATCCCAGCTCAATGAAGAAGTTCCGAGGCATCAGAAAGGATTCCGGTTCACAATCTGATTCGACAGACATCTCTCTCCCATAAAGCGTTGAAGCTCTCAAATATCCGGTTTAAAATCTGGCTCAAGGGAAGTCAGTCTCACTGAAGCTCTCAAATATCCGGTTTAAAATCCGGCTCAAGGGAAGTCAGTCTCATTGAAGCTCTCAAATATCCGGTTTACAATCTGGTTCAAGGAAAATCTATCCCCCACAAAGCTCTGAAGCTCTCAATATCCGGTTTAAAATTCCAGCTCAAGAAGAATATTATCTCTCGCAAAAGTTTGAGTTCTCAGAAAAAGTTAAAGGGACCAAAGAGAGTCTGTTGCAAAAGCACAACTCAAACATATGTGCCCCTTGAGCACAGCTCAAAATATTGCTTTGGGGCTCTTTCTGTTCTAAAGAACAAGAGTAGCTATAACCCTTGTGATAGGCTATAAAATCCAGGCTTGGAAGCCAGGTGTATTCACCTAAAACCCCGGGTTGTCCTGCCCGTATTCCAGAGGCTTCTCCATCAGGTAATCCTGATTGACACGGCGAACTCTTAACAGTCAATCTTTTTCCAGCAAAGACCCTGAACTTGTTAAGGTTAAAACACCGTCATGTCATGAGAGGGCACGGTTTACGGATAGCAAGCAGAAGCTTAGGCTGTTAAAGCCGCCTTCCTTGAAACTTGGATAATTCGGCCTGTGATGCTTGATGCACTCTGACCCCGCATACTCCTGACAAGTCTATCTTTAAATAAGAACTGAATTTATCTAGATTAAAATGTCAAAGTGGTAGTGTGAGGGCCGGCTCACGGAAACCGCGTACCTTCCAGTGGTTAATACTAGTTTCATTGAAGAAGATATTTTGGCTCGGCGGCCTATGAAAGCCTTGGATTTTTTCTGTTGATTTGCTTTGAATGTCTTTTTAAGATTTTTTCTTTTGTGTCATAGTAATTCTCGGTGTTTATTGACCCAGCCTGGCTTTGACTATAAGTCGCCAGTATGAGATAATTCTTCGGTGTTTATTGTCCCGACCTAGTTTTTTACTATAAGTCGCCAGTGTATGATGAGAAAATATCTGGTGTTTATTAACTCGGTCTGGCTTTGGATATTAAGTCGCCAGTATATATTTGGATTGCGCCATTGGAATCATGCGCTCATAAATCATTGGGTTATATTATTCAAATAGCCAACATGGCTGGATTTATATTATGGTTATCAATAACCAATATTATGGTTGAGGTTTTCAAAGTCACTTCCGCGCAATGGATATCATTTTATCAATGGGTATGGTTTATTCTACAAAGGAATAGTCCCAAGCCGCTGCAGGCTTATGACCCGGCACTTGGGGGCTACATTATTCAAGTTGAGATTACATCAAATATGCAAGTCTCATGTCACTGCAAGCATGCACCATGACACTTGGGGGCTAATGCAAAGTCATTTTACTGGCCTTTGAAGACCTGATTCATTACATCATAATGAGCCGGCCCTTGGGCGCTACCAATTGCTCCTATCAACAATTCAAGGTACACAAGTTTTATTCCATTATATTAAAGGGTCCATTGCTCATTTGGTAAAGCACAAAGATCTTAACCTTGTGGACGTGGGTTCAAGCCCCATGATGGGGGTTACATCATATGTTGTTCTTTTCAAAGAAGTATATACAAAGTCCCAACTCAATATTATCTTACTGAGCCAGCCATCAATATTTTTAAGCTTGATGTTAACAATGATTATGACCCGGTGCCATCAATATTCATAAACCAGCAATTTTGGCAATGATAAACCGGCAAGTTCTACATCTTTAAGCCGGCTGAAGATCAGATGAGTATTGCAAGGACCAATATTTTTGTTAAGCATTGTGAGCTAAGTCAAATGAATTATTCTTCGTAATTTTTCTCTGTGATAAACCAATGTCAGTAAATTGATTATGAAGCTGGTCTATTGACCCGGATTTTCTAGAAGAAGGAAATGACAAGGACTTAAGGATGATCAGGATCAGTTTAACATGGATAAATACAAATTAAACTGGGGGCTAATGTCGGGGATATACTTGATATGTCTCCAACTATCTATAATTTTTGATTGTTTCATGCAATTATATTACCCGTTTTGGATGTTTATGGGCTTTACTTTACACATTTATATCATTTTTTGGACTAACCTACTAACCGGAGGCCCAACCAGTATTGCTATTTTTTTGCCTATTTCAGCATTTCGAAAAAAGGAATATCAAATGGAGTCCAAACGGAATGAAACCTTCGAGAGCGTGATTTTTGGAACGAACGTGATCCAGAGGCTTGGAGTGCAAGTCAAGAAGCAGTCGAGGTGGCCACGAGGGTGGAGGGCGCGCCCACCCCTATAGGGCGCGCCCCTATCTCATGGGCCCCTTGGGCGACCACCGACCTATTTCTTCCTCCTATATATACCCACGTACCCCGAGAACATCAGAACAAACCACGAAAACCTAATTCCACTGCCGCAAACCTTCTGTATCCGCGAGATCCCATCTTGGAGCCTTCGCCGGTGCTCTGCCAGAGGGGGAATCGACCACGAAGGGCTTCTACATCAACACTATAGCCCCTTCGATGAGTTGTGAGTAGTTTACCACAGACCTTTGGGTCCATAGTTATTAGCTAGATGGCTTCTTCTCTCTTTTTGGATCTCAATACCATGTTCTCCTCGATCTTCTTGGAGATCTATTCGATGTAACTCTTTTTGCGGTGTGTTTGTCGAGATCCGATGAATTGTGTGTTTATGACCAAGTTTATCTATGAGAAATATTTGAATCTCCTATGAATTCTTTTATGTATGATTGAGTTATCTTTGCAAGTCTCTTCGAATTATCAGTTTGGTTTGGCCTACTAGATTGATCTTTCTTGCAATGGGAGAAGTGCTTAGCTTTGGGTTCAATCTTGTGGTGTCGTTTCCCAGTGACAATAGGGGCAGAAAGGCACGTATTGTATTGTTGCCATCGAGGATAAAAAGATGGGGTTTATATCATATTGCATGGGTTTATCCCTCTACATCATGTCATCTTTCTTAATGCATTACTCTGTTCTTTATGAACTTAATACTCTAGATGCATGCTGGATAGCGGTCGATGTGTGGAGTAATAGTAGTAGATGCAGGCAGGAGTCGGTCTACTTGTCACGGACGTGATGCCTATATACATGATCATGCCTAGATAATCTCATAATTATTCGCTTTTCTATCAATTGCTCGACAGTAATTTGTTCACCCACTGTAATACTTATGCTCTCGAGAGAAGCCACTAGTGAAACCTATGGCCCCCGGGTCTATCTCTTATCATATAAGCTTTTCAATCTACTTTTATTTGCATCTTTACTTTTCCAATCTATATGATAAAATACCAAAAATGTATTTATCTTATCATACTATCTCTATCAGATCTCACTTTCGCAAGTGGCCGTGAAGGGATTGACAACCCCTTTATTGCGTTGGTTGCGAGTTCTTTGTTTGTTTGTGTAGGTGCGTGGGACTTTGGAGGAGCCTCCTACTGGATTGATACCTTGGTTTTCAAAAACTGAGGGAAATACTTACGCTACTATGCCTACATCACCCCTTTCCTCTTCAAGGAAAACCAACGCAATCTCAAGACATAGCAAGAAGGATTTCTGGTGCCGTTGCCGGGGAGGTCTTCGCTCAAGTCAAGACATACCAAGTACCCATCACAAACTCATCTCCCTTGCATTTACATTATTTGCCATTTGCCTCTCGTTTTCCTCTCCCCCACTTCACCCTTGCCGTTTTATTCGCCCTCTCTTTCCCAATCTCCTCTCTCTTTTGCTTGCCTTTTTCTGTTTGCTTGTATGTTGGATTACTTGTCGCCATGGCGCAAGGTAATACCAAATTGTGTGATTTCTCTAATACCAATAATAATGATTTCCTTAGTACTCCGATTGCTCCTCTTAATGATGTTGAGTCTTGTGAAATCAATACTGCTTTGCTAAATCTTGTTATGAAAGATCAATTCACCGACCTTCCTAGTGAAGATGCCGCTACCCATCTAAACAACTTTGTTGATTTGTGTGATATGCAAAATAAGAAAGATACGGATAATGATATTGTTAAATTGAAGTTATTTCCGTTTTCCCTTAGAGATCGTGCTAAAGTTTGGTTTTCGTCTTTGCCTAAAAATAGTATTGATTCTTGGAACAAGTGCAAAGATGCTTTTATCTCTAAGTATTTTCCTCCCGCTAAGATTATCACTCTTAGGAACGATATTATGAATTTTAAACAACTTGATCATGAGCATGTTGCCCAATCTTGGGAAAGAATGAAATTGATGATTCGCAATTGCCCTACTGATGGTTTGAATTTATGGATGACCATACAAAATTTTATGCTGGATTGAATTTTGCTTCTAGAAATCTTTTAGATTCGGTCGTGGGAGGCACATTTATGGAAATCACTTTAGGAGATGCTACAAAACTCCTTGATAATATTATGGCTAATTATTCTCAATGGCACACCGAAAGATCTACTAGTAAAAAAGTGCATGCTATAGAAGAAATTAATGTTTGGAGTGGAAAGATGGATGAACTTATGAAATTATTTGCTACTAAGAGTGCTCCTATTGATCCCAATGATATGCCTTTGTCTACTTTGATTGAGAATAATAATGAATCTATGGATGTGAATTTTGTTGGTAGGAATAGTTTTGGAAACTATGCTTATAGAGGAAACTTTAATCCTAGACCGTTCCCTAGTAATTCCTCTAATAATTATGGAAATCCCTACAATAATTCTTATGGTAATTTTAATAAGATGCCCTCTGATTTTGAGAATAGTGTGAAAGAATTTATGATCTCTCAAAAGAATTTTAATGCCTTGCTTGAAGAAAAATTGCTCAAAGTTGATGATTTGGCTAGGAACGTTGATAGACTTTCGCTTGATGTTGATTCTCTTAAACTTAGATCTACTCCTCCTAAGCATGATATCAATGAGTCTCCCAAAGCTATGAGAATTTCCACTGATGAGTGCAAAGAAAAAGCGCTAGATTGCGTGCTAAGAAAGATTGCTTTGTAAAGGCGTGTTCTTCTAGTTTCCATGAAAATAATGATGAAGATATTAAAGTAATTGATGTTTCCCCTATTAGATCTTTGTTTTGCAATATGAATCTTTATAATGATGGGACTGGAGATGAGTCAACTTTAGTTAAACGGCATCCCAATAATTCGGAGTTTTCAGATCTTGATGCTAAATTTGGTAAAAGTGGGATTGGAGAGGTCAAGACTTTAAATAGCATTGAACCCACTGTCGGTGGGAAACGACACCTATGGGATCACTGGAATCCCTTCTACGGTTGCGGGGCGCGGGGATCATGAGGAGAGCAGGACTAGCAGACGACACAGAGGGATTTACCCAGGTTCGGGCCGCAAAGATGCGTAAAACCCTACGATCCGGCTTTTGGTGGATGTATTAGTGTTCTTCAACTCCTAAACTAGCTCTAGGTGCTGCGAGATTTCAAAGAGCCAAATACCTTCTTTGTGTGCCATGGGCCTCCTTTTATAGGCGGAAGGGGCTGCCACAGTGGCACACAGGAGGTGGAAAGTGCTACAGCATTGCGAGGTTATCGCTAGTATTACAGGACAAGACGCATTTAATGCGAGGCTTAGGTGTCCCTTCGCTTTATCGGGGACGGGGGCGAGGCCCGTCCCGTCCGTCGCCGCACCCCCTCACTTCGACACGCGCCCTGGCCAGCGATGCATGCGGTGCCATGTAGGCAGGCAGGCAACTGAGGTGGCGCGGTGCTTGAGCCTCCACGAAGGATTGTATGCTGCCACGCAGGTACCTGCCCAGCTGGTTGGGTCGGCAGCTGCATGCGAATGGCGGTGAAGACTTGGTTGGCGCGGGCCTGGCGGCGGCCCTGCCGGTGCGCTTGGCGAGGGCCTTGTCGGGTGGCCCGGCAAGGGTCTTGCCGGGTAGCCTGGCAAGGGTCTTGCCGAGGCGCACTGATTTCCCCGGCAAGGATCTTGCCGGGGGTCTCGTGGGTTTCTTCGGTGAGGATGATTGCCTTCCTATCCTCATCCGATCTCATCTATTCTTTGTCTTCACAAAGATCTGCATGCCACCACAGAGGTGCCTCCCGAGCCTTGTCCCAACGCGTTTGTCAAGCGTTGGTGGGCTCAAGGGTGGCTCACTTTGCCTGGCGCGGGCGAGCTGCCCCGACAAGGGTCTTGCCGGGGCTGCTGAGGCTGCTCCGGCAAGGGTCCTTGCCGGGGGAACCTACTACGCCTATCTGATCTTTGTGGCCTTGGTCTTTGTTGTTGCTTCGTTTGTCTTGTGGCTTCGGCTTCTCTCCAGATTCCCTTTCCTGCCGTGTATGTGCGTGGTCGTAGCGGGAGGCTCTGACTGCCCGTGCACAAGTAAAGGGGTCAAAAGCAGAGCCCCTACTTTTGTACACCGACAGGAGCCCCCAGGCCTGGGACACACATAAGCGCAGCACGTTGTTGGGCCAGGCCCAGAATGGTGCGCGGGCAGTTGGGGCGGATTTTTACCGCGGCCACTGTCCCTTCCGCTGCGCTTCCCACGACCCGCGTTGAACACACGATGTGGGGGTCGTGTGAGCGCATGACGTGGGCATGCTGGCGTCACCTCGTGGTGGACAGTAAAGAGGCGGCTTGCGTGTCTCTTTGAGACCGCAGGGCCGCCTCCCATTTACTGCCCTCGCTCGGGAACCATCGTTCCACGCGTCCCATTGTGCCCGCCCCTTGCGCCACGTTCGCTGCATGCAGGGCGAATGACAGGCGCAGGGGTCGTGGGTAGTCGCGCGCGTGCGGGTCGATTCCCACGTGCCTTCAATGGAGCGGGGAGGGCGGTCGACGGCCCCGCTCGCTGTCACTTTAAGAGGACAGATTGGCCGAGAGGGGGCGGCCGAGCCTTGCCCCCGCCCCTTTATGAAGAGGGGAGCGGGAGGGACGGTGCCTCTCAACCTTTCGCCATCTGCCTCTCCCCATCCCTGCTTCCTTTCTTCTTCTGCCATGGCGAGGGGGCGCAGCGACGCTTCATCGGTGGCGGCGAGGGTTTCGGCCAGACAGCGCATCACTCCTCCCCAAGAGCTCGTAGCAGCTGAGCCGGCCGCTAGAGGAAGGGGGAGGGGGCGAGGTCGAGGCCGCCGTGGTGCCCGAGGGAGAGGAGGACAGGGCGGCAGATCCGCCTCGCCCCCTCCAGCAGCCCTTCCTCTGATGGAGGGCCACGCTGGGGACAACCCCTGTGAATTCTTCGTCAGGCTGCGCCATCCGCCACGCCGTTGCCTTCGCCTTCTGAACCCGTTTGCGCGGGAAATGGAGCTGGATCTGCCGCAGGCGCTGCGGCTGCACATGAGGGGTTGTGGGAACAGTGGCACATGGGTCAACGTCGAGTTTCCCGCCCCTCACGTCATGTACCTTCATCGAGGGTGGAAGACCTTTGCTCACCTCCACAGCTTGACGGATGGGCTCGCTCTCCATTTCAAACTAATGGAGGGTGGCCTCCTCTCCATCAAGATCTTCAGGCACTTCGGGACCTGCGTGAGGTGCTGCGTAGAGAGCTCCTCCGATGACGAAGATTCCTCCTCAAGCGAGAGTGGCGAGGAAGACAACGGCAACAACGATGAGGGCAACGGGCGGCAGGATGATGGGTCCGACTAGGTGTCGGGCAGCGCTCCGAGCGGCACCGGCGACCCCGTCATCTGTGTCGCCGGCTCCTTGAACTTCTAGGGGTCGTCTCCTTGGGCGGCTGGCGTAGGAAGGCTGCGGAAGAGGAAGAGGACGAGCGGCAAGGCCGTCAAGTCGGAGTACACGGGTACCGAGGCCTTCGTCGCATGTTGGCGTTCTACCGCCTTGTCTTTGAGCTCTGCCTCCAGCGCCGCCATCACCATCCAGCCCTTGGACGGCCACCGAGATGTTCTCTTGGTGTCTTTTGCCACTCGTAGCTCGCCTAGGCGCCCCTTTTGCATTTCTGCTTTCTTGTTCCATTTCCTGAGGAGAGGGACAAGAAAGGGATTACGGGCACCTTATATCTTTTTAGTCTTGTAAGACTTCAGGCCTTTATTAGCTTTAGAACTTGTAATCCCCTTGTTCATGTTTTTCATTTCATATGAACTGTACCTGTACGGGATGCTTTTTAATGAAAAATGGATGTTTGCCGGGATTTTCGTTCGCGGGAGGAACCCACGACAAGGAGTGAATCCTCGTTATCTTTAAGACAAATGCTTTTCCGCCTGGCAACAGGCCTTGCTGTCTCCCCACCTTGCTCGACCTTACTCACGCTCTTGGCGGAGGCAGGGATGAGGTGGGCTTAGGCCCCTCATTCCCCTTCTCTGCTGCCGCAGCTACGACCAGATCCAGACCCAGGAGATAATCCTTTTGTGCCGGAAAGAGGGAGCACGACAGCTTAGAGATAGAACAGGGTTTCACGTATCCCAGTCCATGACGAAATGCATGATAGGGGATAAAGGACTTATCTGGATCTGCAGCCCCTGGCGATCTTGGCTTGCCGTGGAGAGATCCTTGTTCTTGCAGCCCCCAGCAACTCTGGCTTGCCGGGGCCCAGGCGCTGGTCCGTTCCTTTCCTTCCAAAACAGCTCGGCAAGAATACTTACGTGCCCTACGGACCAAAGAAGACAGAGAAGAACAGAGAGACGCACACTCAACCTCTAAGCTAGGGGTTAGCCGCCGCTAAGCACTATCAACCCTAACCAAGGAAGAGACTCAACCTAGCATGCATGCTATAACTTAAGGCGCCAGCGCTTCATTTATTTATTCTCAGGGTCTGCGCCTGGCTGTGTACAAAGGGTTACATGCCTTGCCGGCATGGCTTGTACAAAAGGGTGGCTTGCCGGGAGGCCCGGCAGCCGCACCTTATGGGTAAAACTTGCGAAGATGCTCGTTATTCCAGGAGTTGCTCACTGGAATGGCATCTTCGGTCTCCAGTCGGACTGCGCCGGGCCTGGTGACTCGCGTTACCCAATAAGGGCCTTCCCACTTCGGCGTCAACTTGTTGGAATTCTTGGCCGACTGAACGTGTCGAAGAACAAGGTCGCCTTCCTAAAAGCTCCGGGCATGAACCTTGTGGCTATGGTAGCGGCGCAAGGCTTGCTAGTAGCATGCTGCTCTCACAGTCGCCCGAAGACGATCTTCCTCAAGGAGCGTCGCGTCATCTTGCCGCAACTGCTCTTGCTCAAGCTCATCATAAGCGAGCACTCGAGGTGACCCGTATATGAGTTCTATGGGGAGAACTGCTTCTGCCCCGTAAACCAGGGCAAAGGGTGTCTGGCCGGTGGCTCGATTTGGCGCGTTCTGATCGACCAAAGAACCGCCGACAACTCATCAATCCAACGCCTTCCACTCTTGCGCAGCCTGTCAAAAGTCATCGTCCTTAAGCCTCGTAGGACTTCAGCATTTGCTCTCTCCGCTTGGCCGTTGCTTCGTGGGTGTGCTACGGAAGCAAAGCAGACCCTACTGCCGAGATCTTCAATGTATTGCATGAAGGCATGGCTTATGAACTACGTGCCATTGTCAGTGATGATCCTGTTGGGCACCCCAAAACGGCACACTAGCCCCTTGAAGAACTTGATGGCTGATTGCACTGTCACCTTCCTCACTGCTTCCACCTCTGGCCACTTTGTGAACTTGTCGACTGCGATGTACAAGAACTCAAAGCCCCCGACAGCGCGGGGGAAAGGGCCTAGCATGTCGAGCCCCCAGACCGAGAAGGGCCAGGAGAGAGGGATAGTTTGAAGGGCTTGAGCTGGTTAATGGAGCTTCTTTGAATGGAACTGGCACGCTTCACACTTGGTTACTAGCGCCGTAGCATCCTGGAGGGCGGTGGGCCAGAAGAAACCTTGCCAGAAGGCCTTGCCAGCAAGGGCCCTCGACCCAATGTGGGAGCCACATATGCCTCCATGTATCTCTGCCAATAGCTTTAGTCCTTCCTCCCGGGAGATGCACATTAATTTCACCCCATTCGGCCTCCTTTTGTACAATACGTTATCAACGAATTGGTACAGAGCAGACCGGCGGGCTACTCTTTCTGCCTCTTCCTGCTCCTTAGGAAGCTCTCCTTTTTAAAGGAATCGAACGGTGTGCTGTGCCCATGCCGGAGCCCGTGGCTCGTCGGCAAGGACCAAAGGCATCTCTTCTATCGTGGGAGCGGCCGCCTCCACGGCCATGACCTGAGGTCCTGCCGGAGTCGGTTGCCCTGCGGCTGGATCGGCATGCACGGCAACATCTTCACCGGCGGCTCCGGGGAGCTCAGTGGGGAAGTACTTGCCGGGGCCTAGTTTCCTCCGCTTGCTCTGCCCGGTCGACGGCTGAACGTATGGTTGGGTTAACTGAAGCACAAAAGTACCTGGTTCCACAGGTAGCTTGAGGGTGGCGCGCTTTGACAGGTAATCGGCAACGTCGTTCTCCACCCGAGGGACATGCTCCGCTTGTATACCGTCAAAGCGCTCCTCCAGTTTCCTCACCTCATCTATGTAGGCTTCCATCAACGGGCTTTGATAATCTTTGTTGATCTGCCTGACGACGAGCTGTGAGTCGCCCCTGACGATGAGCTTCTTAACTCCGAGGTCTGCCGCAATCCTGATACCGGCAAGCAAACCCTCGTACTCGGCGGTGTTGTTGGTCGACATCTCTCGGGGGAAGTGCATCTGGATGACATACTTGAGGTGCTCACCGGTGGGGGGGACAAGCAGCACACCAGCACCGGCGCCTTGCAGCGAGAAGGCACCATCAAAGTACATGATCCAGTTGCAGCTTGTTTCCTAGCCGGGGAGAGTGGTCTCCTGTACCTCTTCGTCGGGCATTGAGGTCCATTCCGCAACAAACTCCGCCAAGACTCTGCTCTGGATCATCGAGGTACTTTCAAACTTTAAACCAAAACTTGACAGCTCCAGGGCCCACTCCACGATCCTCCCCGTTGCATCTGCGTTGTGTAGTATCCGTTGCAACGGGAGGCGGGTGACCACCGTGATCTCGTGCGCTTGGAAGTAATGGCGCAGCTTCCTCGAAGCCATAAGGAGGCCAAAGAGCAGCTTTTGCACACCTGAGTACCTCGACCTAGCCCCCTGCAAGAGGGAGCTGACGAAGTACACTGGGTGCTGCACCATCTTCTTCTTCTGCGCCTCTTCCCCCGGTCGTGTGGGTCCTATCGCGCTGGCGTCAACCCCTGTCGGGGACTCAATCTTGTCGGGATCGAGCCCTGCCGGAGAGGGTTTCGGCTTGATATCTGTTGACTCTGCCACTTTTGCTGTCTTCTCGTCGACTGTAACACCCGGATAATCATGCTACAGTAATCCCATGCTAACCATGCCACGTCACCTCGGTTATTGTTGCTAACCTCACAATGATTCGAAACTGTTTCAAAATTTAAATTCTAAATATGTCAAACAACAAAAGTTTTCAAAAGTTGAAACAAAATTGTTCGGTGGGTGCCGAATATTACAAGGGTAATTATAGTAAAAAAACATATTTTTAGAAAGTGCCTGAATATTTTTAAAATGAATTTAAACAGAAAAGAAAAATAAATAAAATTAAAAGGACAATACAAAAAAATGAAAAGAGCAAGCCCCCCGGCCCCTTGGGCTTTGGCCCACCAAGCCACAACCGACCGGCCCAGCCGGCCACTCCCAACTCCCCTTATCCACTACCCCCAGAAACCCCACCGACACCCCCCACTCCTCTCCCCCGAAATATCTCCCCCTCTCTCCCGATTGGATCGGGATCGAGAGGAGGAGGCCGCCGTCGCTCGTCGCCCCTGATGCCGCTGGAGGCCGCCTCGACCACGCCTTCCTCGCCGGCCTGCCTCCCCGACGTCGCCCGTCGTCTCCGTCCTCCTCCCCGCCGGTCTGCGTCCTCCGACGCCGTCGTCCCCATCGACCACCCCGACCCCCGCTGCCCTTTTCCCTACCGGCTCAATGTGAGCCCTCGCTTCCTCCCCCCTTTCTCTCTCTCTCTCTCGATGCCCGCTGCCCTTAGGACCTCGCGGTCGTCCAATTGGACGCCGGAGGTGTCAATCTGAAGCATCACCGCCGCGCACTGTCGCCACCGGCGCACTCCCACACGGGCATGTTCGCCCACGCCTGCTACTACCCAGGGCCGCACCCGACTCGCTCCCTCGACCTAGCGCGCGCCGCGCCTCGTCTGCGAGCGCCAACTCCCAACTGCGCCGCATGCGTCCGCCACGGCCCGTCTCCAACCGCACGCCCGCGACCACCCCTGCCCGCTCGCGCCGTGGCCGTCGCCCCGGCGGCTGCGTCCGGCGCCCGCGCCCCTGGATTCCCGCAGTCGTCATGGCCCGACCTCGCCCCCACGCCTCTCCCTGCCTCGCCTTCACACCCCTGGCATCGCAGCTCCGGCCAGTCCCGCTCGAGCGCCCACGGCTCCGGTCCCCTCCACCCCGCCGTCCTATTTCGGCCGGCGCTCGTGTGCCCCCTGGCCGTCGGCGCCCGCGCCCAGCTCTCCCTCGTCGCCTGGGCGGGCTACACCCACACCCCCGTTTCGCCAGCGCCCGCTACCCGCTAACCCTGCCCGATAGGCCCTTGTGTCTATGACACGTAGGGTCTGCCTTAAAAAAAAGAATTATAAAAATAATAAAAAAACAAAAACAAAAATAATAAATCATATATTAATTAGTTAATTAATTAACCCTGATTAATTACCCTAATTAGTTAATTAACACACTAATATGTCACTGACTAATGGGGCCCACAATTAACTAATCCTAATTAGTTTAAAACAAACCCTATTTCACCTCTGTCTCAATGACAGGTGGGTCCCACTGGACCCACGGGCCAAGTTTGACTCTGGTCAGCTGGGTTTGACCTGCTGACGTTGTGGTGATGTCATGCTGACATCACCTTTCACTGTTCTGGATAATGTTAGAATTAAATAATTAAATAAATTCTAAAAATGATTAAATCTTTTAAAATTAATATAAAATAAATCATAGCTCGGATGAAAAAACTTTCTACATGAAAGTTGCTCAGAACAACGAGACGAATCCGGGATGCGCAACCCGTTCATCCGCCACGCGTCCCTAGCATAGTGAACCTGCGACATCTCACCTCCGGTTCATCCGTCCGAAAACGCGAAACACCAGGAATACTTTCCCGGATGTTTCCCCCCTCACCGGTATCACCTCATACCGTGTTAGAACACGTCTAGCTCTGCTTGTTGTCCTGTTATGCACTTGCTTGCTATGTATTTACTGTTTCTTCCCCCTCTTCTCTCCGGTAGACCCTGTGACGATGCTGATGCCCCTATGGTCGACTACGTCACCGACGACCCCTCCTTGTCTGAGCAACCAGGCAAGCCCCCCCCCCTTGATCACCAGATATCGCCTATTCTCCTCTATACTGCTTGCATTAGAGTAGTGTAGCATGTTACTGCTTTCCGTTAATCCTATTCTAATGCATAGCCTGACATTGTTCTACATCTGTTGGTACCTTACCTGCAATCCTAAATACTTAGTATAGGATGCTAGTTTATCATCATTGGCCCTACATTCTTGTCAGTCTGCCTTGCTATACTATTGGGCCGTGATCACTCGGGAGGTGATCACGGGTATATACTATACATACATACATACTATACTGATGGTGACTAAAGTCGGGTCAGCTCGATGAGTACCCGCAAGTGATTCTGATGAGGGGGCTGAAAGGACAGGTGGCTCCATCCCGGTAGAGGTGGGCCTGGGTTCCCAACGGCCCCGGACTGTTACTTTGTGGTGGAGCGACATGGCAGGTTGAGACCACCTAGGAGACAGGTGGGCCTGGCCCTGTTTGGCGTTCGCGGATACTTAACACGCTTAACGAGATCTTGGTATTTGATCTGAGTCTGGCTACTGGCCTATACGCACTAACCAACTACGCGGGAACAGTTATGGGCACTCGACGTCGTGGTATCAGCTGAAGCCTTCTTGACGTCAGTGACGGAGCGGCGCGCGCCGGATTGGACCGCGTAATGTGACTTCCTTTGTAATGGAGGTTGCTAGGTCTGTTTCCGGCCGCCCTCACAACGTGCATGTGTGCAATGGGCGATGGGCCCAGACCCCTGCGCGCATAGGATTTAGACCGGCGGGCTGACCTCTCTGTTGTGCCTAGGTGGGGCTGCGACGTGTTGATCTTCCGAGGCCGGGCATGACCCAGGAAAGTGTGTCCGGCCAAATGGGATCGAGCGTGTTGGGTTATGTGGTGCACCCCTGAAGGGAAGTTAATCTATTCGAATAGCCGTGATCTTCGGTAACAGGACGACTTGGAGTTGTACCTTGCCCTTATGACAACTAGAACCGGATACTTAATAAAACACACCCTTCCAAGTGCCAGATACAACCCGGTGATCGCTCTCTAATAGGGCGACGAGGAGAGGATCGCCGGGTAGGATTATGCTATGCGATGCTACTTGGAGGACTTCAGTCTACTCTCTTCTTCATGCTGCAAGACGGAGGCTGCCAGAAGCATAGTCTTCAACAGGATTAGTTATCCCCCTCTTATTCTGGCATTCTGCAGTTCAGTCCACTGATATGGCCCTTTACACATATACCCATGCATATGTAGTGTAGTTCCTTGCTTGCGAGTACTTTGGATGAGTACTCACGGTTGCTTTCTCCCCCCTTTTCCCCCTTTCCTTTCTTTCTGGTTGTCGCAACCAGATGCTGGAGTCCAGGAGCCAGACGCCACCGTCGACGACGACTCCTACTACACTGGAGGTGCTTAATACTACGTGCAGGCTGCTGACGACGACCATGAGTAGTTTAGGAGGATCCCAGTCAGGAGGCATGCACCTCTTTTGATCTGTATCCTAGTTTGTGCTAGCCTTCTTAAGGCAAACTTGTTTAACTTATGTCTATACTCAGATATTGTTGCTTCCGCTGACTCGTCTATGATCGAGCACTTGTATTTGAGCCCTCGAGGCCCCTGGCTTGTATTATGATGCTTGTATGACTTATTTATGTTTTAGAGTTGTGTTGTGATATCTTCCCGTGAGTCCCTGATCTTGATCATACACATTTGCGTGCATGATTAGTGTACGATTGAATCGGGGGCATCACATCGACCTCTCTCTGCGCCACTAGTGCGGCGCTAACCACTTGATTTGTTACCGCTAGGTAAAGCGGCAACGGTTCTTGTGGTTTGGGCACAACCAGCACTGGGGTCCACTCCACTGGCCCAGCCTTCTTCAAGATCTTGAAGAAAGGAAGGGCGCGCTCCGCGGACTTGGAGATGAACCGGCTCATGGCGGCAACGAAACCAGTGAGCCAACGCACATCCTTGATCTGCTTGGGCGCCTCAATCTGCTCAATGGCCTTGATCTTATCTGGGTTTGCTTCAATCCCGTGCTGGGACACAAAGAACCCGAGAAGCTTGCCGGACGGGATGCCGAAGACGCACTTCTCAGGGTTCAGTTTGAGGTTGATCTTGCGCAGGTTTGTAAACGTTTCCTCCAGATCTTGCACAAGGGTCGCTTTGTCCTTGGTTTTGACCACTATGTCATCCATATAAGCTTCCATATTTCTATGTAGCTGGGGCTAAAAACCAGTTTGGACTGCTCTTGCAAAGGTTGAGCCAGCACTTTTCAACCCGAAAGGCATCCGTAAAAAGCAATACGTACCACACGGGGTGATGAATGCCGTCTTTTCCTCGTCTTCCTTTGCCATGAAGATCTGGTGGTATCCCGAGTAAGCGTCAAGGAACGATAAGAGGTCACACCTAGCCGTGGAGTCAACAATCTGGTCGATGCGCGGCAACGGGAAACGGTCCTTTGGACAGGCCTTATTGATGTCTATGTAGTCTATACACAGCCTCCATTTCCCATTTGCCTTGCGCACCACTACCGGATTGGCCAACCACGTCGGATGGAGTACTCCCCACACCAAGCCTGCCGCCTCCAGATTTTTGATTCCTCCGTGATGAACTCTTGCCTCTCCAGAGCTTGCTTCCCGACCTTCTGCTTGACGGGCCGCACATGAGGACAGACATCAAGGTGGTGCTCAATCACCTCCCTGGGAACGCCGCGGATGTCGGAGGCTTGCCATGCAAACACATAGACATTCGCCCGCAGGAAGGTGACGAGCTCGCTTTCCTATTTGCCATCTAGGGTGGAGCTTATGGTGAAAGCTCCTCCCGTGCCGTCCTCCTTGACGGGCACCTTCCTGGTCTCTGGTGGTGTAGCCCTGGACTTCTTGCTCTCGCCGGCGGAGCTCTCTGGCATGTTCTCAATGGAAGCACAACACCTCGAATAGGTGTGCTTGCCGGAGTGGGTGCAAGGGGTTTTGCCGGTCTTTTTCTCTCCCGGGGTTCCGTCGGCAGGAGTAGGTGCCTTAGCGGCAGCTGCTGCAACTGCTTCCTGATAGAGTTGGTCGGCACAGATTAGCGCATCTTTCTTGTCGGAGGGGATGGTGATGATGTTCATCGGCCCGGGCATCTTTAGCATGTTGTGGGTGTAGTGCAAAGCCGCCATGAACTTGGCTAGCGCCGGGCGGTCGAGGATCCCGTTGTAAGGCAAGGGGATCTCGGCTACATCGAAAACAATCCTCTCCGTCCTGTGGTTCAGCTTGCCTCCGAATGTCATGGGCAGCATGATCTTTCCCTTTGGCTGGCTCCTCCCTGGGTTAACCCCTTGGAACGTACCCGTCTCCTCGAGGTCTCCATCAGGGATTTGTAGCCTTCTGACCACAATGGGCAAGATCAAGTTTAGGCCGGCCCCACCGTCAACCAACATCTTTGTCACCTTGAGGTTGCGGATTGTTGGTGAAACCAACAACGGTAGGCACCTGACCGCAGTGGTGCGGTCAGGGTGGTCCTCGGTGTCGAAGATGATGGGCGTGCTGGACCATTTCAGCGGCTTCCATGCGTCAAACGAGGCTCCACCGCTGTGATCTCATGCGCCCACTACTTGAGTTGGCGATGGGAAGTATGCAGCGAGGCGCCACCATCGATGCACATGGCCTCTGTGGCTTTCTGAAACTCGTGGTCGCCGGACTCGTCGTCCTCGTCATGATCATCGTCTTCCTGCTTCTTGTCGCGGCCCCGGGTGGGCCTCTCTTGCTGATTCTCCTTGCCGCGGCGGCCTCCTTGGCCGCCACGTTTCTTGCTAGATCCCTCGGTACCATCTGGGCCCTTCTCCTTGTCCCGCCACTCATACTCGGCTTTTTGCTTCTCGGTGAGCAGCTCTACCTGCCGGCAGTTTTGGAGATCGTGGCCCTTGGTGCGGTGGATCTTGCAGTACTGCTTGTCGGAGCCTCCTGGCTTGTCGGGAGCCGCCAAGGCCCGGCAAGCGTCACACCCGGCATCCTCCTTGCCAGGGTCGCTTGCCTTGGTCTTCTTGGTGGTGCCGGTGTCGTCGGATCCCTCAATGGCAAGCAAGGCCTTGCCCTTGCGATTCCTATTACACTGTAGGCCTTTCTTTGCTGGGGTGGCGGTATCGCCAGTGGAGTCGGTTTCTGCACCGGCATCTTCGCCGGGGTACTTCCTTCCCTCCTTGGCACGAGTGCACCGATCGGCGAGAACATAGAGCTCGGCCACATCCTTAACCTTGTTCATCGCTAGTTCTTCACGCATCTTGCGATTGTGCACGTTCTGGTGGAACGCACTGATCACGGCGGCGGGATGAACATCGGGGATGTTGTACTGCACCCGACTGAACCTTTGGATGTAATTGCGCTTGTTTTCTCCTTCCTTCTGGGGGATGATGTGTAAATCACTCGCCTGGCCATGAGCTTGGTGACCTCCGGTAAAGGCGCCAACAAACTCATGGCATAGATCCGCCCAAGAAGAGATGGAATCCACCGGCAAGTGCATCAACCATGACATAACATTAGGCTTGAGTGCCAACGGGAAGTAGTTGGCAAGCACCTTATCATCGCGGCCCCCAACAGCTTGCATCATGATGGTGTAGATGCTGAGGAACTCTGACGGGTGGGTCTTGCCATTTTACTTCTCGCCAACGTCGGGTTTGAACATACGGTGGGAGGGCCACTGGAACTGTCGCAGCTCATGGGTGAAGGCCGGACAACCCACCTCGTAAGGTAGGCCGCTGTAGCCTCCCAACGCCGGGTGGTCCGTAGTGGGCCCTGCCCGCCTGTCCGACTAGTGGAGCACGCCACGTCGGCGCTCGATCGTAGTTCGAGCGTCCTCATGAGCCCGCTCCTGAAGGACCTGGCGCTGATCGCGGTTGGTTCGCAGGTCGGACGACGCGATGGTGATACCATCACGAGCGTCGCGGTGACGGGCCGACGCCCGGGGCGGTCGGGATGGAGGCGGGGAATACACCGTGGCTGCGTCGCCTCCGGCGTGGCCTCCGCTAGCACATGGCAGCCCGGCGGAGCGACGGCCGACGGGTTCCGCCGGCCGCAGCCCATCGTTGTTGGCGATGCCGACGAGGCTCCGGACGGTGGCCCTCCATTCGTCAAGCTTCTCCGCGGCGGGAGGAAAATCGAGGAGCAGCTGTGCGTGTGCTAGGGCTTCCCCTGGCGTGGGTGGCGGCGAAAGATGGGTGGACCGCGATGCGCCTCGACTCCTAACCATGTAAGAAGGAGCTGCATCACGGCTCCACAACCGTTTGCCACCTCCGTCAGCACCTCGGCGCACATGTTGGCCCTCCTCTTCACGCGATGGACTCACGAGACTCTTCCCAGGGCGGCGCGCAGGGTCACCGGCAGGGTGACACTGCTCGTTACGCACAACCTGAGAGGAGCGCGCCGTGGGCGCCGGTGTTGGCATCTTGGAGGTCGCCGTGCCGTCGCCTGGCAGAATGGAGGCGCCCCTGAAGGGCCCCGCGCCGCCTGCGGGGGCCCCGACTCCATCTTTGGAGCCCGTGACTGGTGGCTCGTTGCCTGGCGCACGAACGGTGCCACTCGCCAGGCCTGAACCACCAGGGTGATGTGGATGTTCGCGGGCTGCGCCATGGGTTCTCTCCGCGACTGGCCCGCTACTGGTCCGCACCGGTGCTGGCAGCTTGGTCCCGGATGAACCGATCGCCATGGTCGCCTTCTTCTTAGGAGCCATGGCGATGAAGAACAGCTAGGCCAACTGCTAGACCAGATTCTCACAATAGCGCCCCTTGCCTGGCGCGCCAAAGATGTCGGTGGGAAATGACACCTATGGGATCACTGGAATCCCTTCTACGGTTGCGGGGCGCGGGGATCGTAAGGTGAGCGGGACTAGCAGACGACACAAAGGGATTTACCCAGGTTCGGGCCGCAAAGATGCGTAAAACCCTTCGATCCTGCTTTTGGTGGATGTATTAGTGTTCTTCAACTCCTGAACTAGCTCTAGGTGCTGCGAGATTTCAAAGATCCGAATCCCTTCTCTGTGTGCCATGGGCCTCCTTTTATAGGCGGAAGGGGCTGCCACAGTGGCACACAGGAGGTGGAAAGTGCTACAGCATTGCGAGGTTATCGCTAGTATTACAGGACAAGATGCATTTAATGCGAGGCTTAGGTGTCCCTTCGCTTTATCGGGGACGGGGGCGAGGCCCGTCCCATCTGTCGCCGCTCCCCCTCGCTTCGACACGCGCCCTGGCCAGCGATGTACGCAGTGCCATGTAGGCAGGCAGGTAGCTGAGGCGGCGCGATGGTGGAGCCTCCACGAAGGATTGCATGCTGCCATGCAAGTGCCTGCCGAGCTGGTTGGGTCGGCAGCTGCATGCGAACGGCAGTGAAGACTTGGTTGGCGCGGGCCTGGCGGCGGCCCTGCTGGTGCACTTGGCGAGGGCCTTGCCGGGTGGCCCGGCAAGGGTCTTGCCGTGGCGCGCTGATTTCCTCGGCAAGGATCTTGCCGGGGGTCTCGTGGGTTTCTTCGGTGGGGATGATTGCCTTCCTATCCTCATCTGATCTCAGCTATTCTTTGTCTTCACAAAGTTCTGCATGCCACCACAGAGGTGCCTCCCGAGCCTTGTCCCAACGCATTTGTCAAGCGTCGGTTGGCTCAAGGGTGGCTCACTTTGGCTGGCGCGGGCGAGCCGCCCCGGCAAGGGTCTTGCCGGGGCTGCTGAGGCTGCTCCGGCAACGGTCCTTGACGGGGGAACCTGCTACGCCTATCTGATCTTTGTGGCCTTGGTCCTTGTTGTTGCTTCGTTTGTCTTGTGGCTTCGGCTTCTCTCCGGCTTCCCTTTCCTGCTGTGTCTGTGCATGGCCGTAGCGGGAGGCTCTGACTGCCCGTGCACAAGTAAAGGGGTCAAAATAAGAGCCCCTACTTTTGTACACCGACACCCACTATCTTGGATTTCAAGGAATTTGATTATGATAAATGTTCTTTAGTAGGTTGTATTTCCTTGTTGCAATCCATTGTGAATTCTCCTCATGCTTATAGTCAAAATAAAGCTTTTACCAAACATATTGTTGATGCCTTGATGCAATCTTTCAATGAAAAACTTAATTTGGAAGTTTCTATACCTAGAAAACTTAATGATGAGTGGGAACCTACTATAAAGATTAAAATTAAAGATCATGAGTGTTATGCTTTATGTGATTTGGGTGCTAGTGTTTCCACGATTCCGAAAACTTTATGTGATATTCTAGGTTTCCATGATCTTGATGATTGTTCTTTAAATTTGCACCTTGCGGATTCCAGCATTAAAAAGCCAATGGGAAGGATCAACGATGTTCTCATTGTTGCAAATAGAAATTTGGTGCCCGTAGATTTTATCGTTCTTGATATAGATTGCAATCTTTCTTGCCCTATTATTCTTGGTAGACCTTTCCTTAGAACGATTGGCGCGATTATTGATATGAAGGAAGGGAATATTAGATTCCAGTTTCCATTAAGGAAAGGCATGGAGCACTTTCCAAGAAATAAAATTAAATTACCTTATGAATCTATCATGCGAGCTACTTATGAATTGAGTGCCAAAGATGGCACTACTTAGATCTATCCTCGCTTTTATGCCTAGCTAAGGGCGTTAAACGATAGCGCTAGTTGGGAGGCAACCCAATTTTTATGTGTTTTTTGTTTTTGTTTATATTTAGTAATAAATTTTGCATCTCCCTTCTGTTTATATGTGGTTTTATGTTTTAATTAGTGCTTGTGCCAAGTAAAACTATAGGATAACCTATGGTGATAGTTAATTTGATTCTCCTGAAAAGAGGAAACTTTGTGCGCACGAAATTAGTTTTGTTAAATCACAGAAACGTGATTTTCTGTTTAATATTTTTGCTGTAGATCAATAAATAAATTTCCCCGGACTTCCTATTTTGGTAGTAATTTTAGAGTTCCATAAGTATTCATGGGTTACAGATTGCTACAGATTGTTCTGTTTTTGACAGATTCTGTTTTTCGTGTGTTGTTTGCTTATTTTGATGCATCTATGGCTAGTATTAAGTGGTATGAACCATAGAGAACTTGAAATATAGTAGGTTTAACACCAATATAAATAAAGAATGAGTTCATTACAGTACCTTATGTGGTGGTTTTGCTTTCTTTCACTAACGGAGCTTATGAGATTTCCTGTTGAGTTTTGTGTTGTGAAGTTTTCAAGTTTTGGGTAAAGATTTGATGGATTATGGAATAAGGAGTGGCAAAAGCCTAAGCTTGGGGATGCCCATGGCACCCCAAGATATTCAAGAATAGCCAAAAGCCTAAGCTTGGGGATGCCCCCTGAAGGCATCCCCTCTTTCGTCTTCGTTCATCGGTAACTTTACTTGGAGCTATATTTTTATTCGCCACATGATATGTGTTTTGCTTGGAGCGTCTTGTATGATATTAGTTTTTGATTTTTAGTTTTCCATGATCATCCTCGCTGTACACACCTTTTGGGAGAAGCCCACTTGATTAGGGTTTATTAGAATACTCTATGTGCTTCACTTATATCTTTTGAGCTAGATAGTTTTTGCTCTAGTGCTTCACTTATATCTTTTAGAGCACGGTGGTGGTTTAATTTTGAAGAAATTGTTGATCTCTCATGATTCACTTATATTATTTTGAGAGTCTCTTAGAACATCATGGTATTTGCTATGGTTATAAAATTGGTCCTAGAATGGTAGGCATCCAAGTTGGGTATAATAAAAACTATCATAGAAAGTGAATTGGATGCTATGATCAATTTGATACTTGATAATTGTTTTGAGATATGGAGGTAGTGATATTAAAGTCATGCTAGTTGGGTGATTACGAATTTAAAGAATGCTTGTGTTGAAGTTTGTGATTCCCGTAGCATGCATGTATAGTGAACCGCTTTGTGATGAAGTTGGAGCACAATTTTATTTATTGATTGTCTTCCTTATGAGTGGTGGTCGGGACGAGCGATGGTCTTTTCCTACCAATCTATCCCCCTAGGAGAATGCGCGTAATAATTTTTTTTGATGACTTATAGATTCTTGCAATAAGTATATGAGTTCTTTTGACTAATGTTGAGTCCATGGATTATACGCACTCTCACCCTTCCACCATTGCTAGCCTCTCTTGTGTCACGCCACTTTCGCTGGTACCATACATCCACCATATGCCTTCCTCAAAATAGCCACCATACCTACCTATTATGGCATTTACATAGCCATTCCGAGATATATTGCCATGCAAATTTCCATCGTTCCGTTTATATGACACGCATCATCATTGTCATATTGCTCTTTGCATGATCATGTAGTTGACATCGTATTTGTGGCAAGGCCACCTTCATAATTTTCATACATGTCGCTCTTGATTCATTGCATATCCCAATAAACCGCCGAAGGCATTCATATAGAGTCATATCTTGTTTTAAGTATTGAGTTGTAATTCTTGAGTTGTAAGTAAATAAAAGTGTGATGATCTTCATTATTAGAGCATTGTCCCAGTGAGGAAAGGATGATGGAGACTATGATTCCCCCACAAGTCGGGATGAGACTTCGGACTAAAGAAAAAAAGAAAAAAAAGAAAGGCCAAAAGGAAAAAAAGAAAGGCCAAAGAAAAAAAAGGAAAAAAAGAAAAAAGAAAGAAAAAAAGTGAAAAAATAAAAAAAAGAGAAAAGAGAGAAGGGACAATGCTACTATCCTTTTACCACACTTGTGCTTCAAAGTAGCACCATGATCTTCATGATAGAGAGTCTCCTATGTTGTCACTTTCATATACTAGTGGGAATTTTTCATTATAGAACTTGGCTTGTATATTCCAACGATGGGCTTCCTCAAAATGCCCTAGGTCTTCGTGAGCAAGCGAGTTGGATGCACACCCACTTAGTTTCTTTTGTTGAGCTTTCACACATTTATAGCTCTAGTGCATCCGTTGCATGGCAATCCCTACTCACTCACATTGATATCTATTAATGGGCATCTCCATAGCCCGTTGATACGCCTAGTTGATGTGAGACTATCTTCTCCTTTTTGTCTTCTCCACAACCACCATTCTATTCCACATATAGTGCTATGTCCATGGCTCACGCTCATGTATTGCGTGAAGGTTGAAAAAGTTTGAGATTACTAAAGTATGAAACAATTGCTTGGCTTGTCATTGGGGTTGTGCATGATTAAATACTTTGTGTGATGAAGATAGAGCAACAACCAGACTATATGATTTTGTAGGGATAAGTTTCTTTAGCCATGTTATTTTGAGAAGACATGATTGCTTGATTAGTATGCTTGAAGTATTATTATTTCTTATGTCGATATGAACTTTTATTTTGAATCATTTGGATCTGAAAATTCATGTCACAATAAAGAAAATTACATTGAGAAATATGCTAGGTAGCATTCCACATCAAAAATTCTGTTTTTATCATTTACCTACTCGAGGATGAGCAGGAATTAAGCTTGGGGATGCTTGACACGTCTCCAACGTATATATAATTTTTGATTGTTCCACACTATTATATTACCCGTTTTGGATGTATATGGGCTTTACTTTACACATTTATATCATTTTTGGGACTAACCTACTAACCGGAGGCCCAACCCATATTGTTGTTTTTTTTGCCTATTTCAGTGTTTCGAAGAAAAGGGATATCAAATAGAGTCCAAAAGGAATGAAACCTTCGGGAGCGTCATTTTTGGAACGAACGTGATCCAGAGGAATGGGAGTGCAAGTCAAGAAGCAGTCGAGGCGGCCACGAGGGTGGAGGGTGCGCCCACCCCTACAGGGCGCGCCCCTATCTCGTGGGCCACTCGGGCAGCCACCGACCTACTTCTTCCTCCTATATATACCCACGTACCCTGAGAACATCAGAACAGACCACGAAAACCTAATTCCACCGCCGCAAACCTTCTGTATCCGTGAGATCCCATCTTGGAGCCTTCGCCGGCGCTCCGCCAGAGGGGGAATCGACCATGAAGGGCTTCTACATCAACACCATAGCCCCTCCGATGAGTTGTGAGTAGTTTACCACAGACCTTCGGGTCCATAGTTATTAGCTAGATTGCTTCTTCTCTCTTTTTGGATCTCAATACCATGTTCTCCTCGATCTTCTTGGAGATCTATTCGATGTAACTCTTTTTGTAGTGTGTTTGTCGAGATCCGATGGATTGTGGGTTTATGATCAAGTTTATCTATGAGAAATATTTGAATCTCCTCTGAATTCTTTGATGTATGATTGAGTTATCTTTGCAAGTCTCTTCAAATTATCAGTTTGGTTTGGCCTACTAGATTGATCTTTCTTGCAATGGGAGAAGTGCTTAGCTTTGGGTTCAATCTTGCGGTGTCCTTTCCCAGTGACAATAGGGGCAGCAAGGCACGTATTGTATTGTTGCCATCAAGGATAAAAAGATGGGGTTTATATCATATTGCATGAGTTTATCCCTCTACATCATGTCATCTTTCTTAATGAATTACTCTGTTCTTTATGAACTTAATACTCTAGATGCATGTTGGATAGCGGTCGATGTGTGGAGTAATAGTAGTAGATGCAGGCAGGAGTCGGTCTACTTGTCACGGACGTGATGCCTATATACATGATCATGCCTAGATAATCTCATAATTATTCGCTTTTCTATCAATTGCTTGACAGTAATTTGTTCACCCACCATAATACTTATGCTCTCGAGAGAAGCCACTAGTGAAACCTATGGCCCCCGGGTCTATCTCTTATCATATAAGCTTTTCAATCTACTTTTGTTTGCATCTTTCCTTTTCCAATCTATATTATAAAATACCAAAAATATATTTATCTTATCATACTATCTCTATCAAATCTCACTTTCACAAGTGGCCGTGAAGGGATTGACAACCCCTTTATTGCGTTGGTTGCGAGTTCTTCGTTTGTTTGTGTAGGTGCGTGGGACTTTGGAGGAGCCTCCTACTGGACTGATACCTTGGTTCTCAAAAACTGAGGAAAATACTTACGCTACTATTGCTGCATCACCCCTTTCCTCTTCAAGGAAAACCAACGCAGGCTCAAGACGTAGCAATACCCCGCGGTATGACCCGGCCGAAGTTATAACCCGGCTGGGACTTGGTAAACCGGTAGGTGATAAACCGGCTGACAGTTAAGATAGGTGTTAAGTCAGGTGATAAACTGGCTGACAGTTAAGACATGTGTTAAGTCATATGATAACCCGACAGGTGTTAAGTCAAATGATAACCCGGCAGACAATCATAAACTGACAAACAATCATAAACCGGCAGACAACCATAACCCGGCAGACAGAGTCGCCTGGGGTTAACAAGCCCAAGAGGTTAAGAAGACCATGAAGGGAAGTCAAAATAGTTTTAGTCTTAGTCCGAGATGGACTCTACATGTAACCCGCCCCTTCAACTTATATAAGGAGGGGCAGGGCACCCTAAGAGGGGGGAAGAAATAATCTTAAGGGTTAGACATAAATAGGAGAGCCGGTTTACGGTGACTCCCTCGTGATGATAATGATACCTAGCCACAAATAGCATGTAGGGTTGTTACCGGATGATGTTTCCCGGGGCCTGAAGCTGTCTAAACCCTTTTCTTGTGTTGCGTTTCTCGATTCCGCTCAACCCCTCTCAAGCTACCACAAAGATGCGTTGGCCTCACAACTAAGTCCTCACACTAGGACATCTGCTGTGACAATTCCATGACAGATTTCATATGGGTGCTAGGAATTCATCTCAAAACAACACTTCCCAAGCTGTATGTTTCAATGAACAATCGCCGGAATTCTCACCGCCGGCTAGTCTCTGGCCCCAGACAGACGAGAGTGATCTTCGGTTCGGTACGTTGCATGCTAGGAATTTTCAATCACGGCCATTAACTCCTATCATCTCTTTTGGAAGTTTTCCTCCATGCAATATTGGTCAATTTAATGCAAATAAATGCAGTTTTCAGGATGCCAATTTCAAAAAAGATTGTTTGGTAGACATCCCCAATTTTATGCTTCTCCATATTATGGACCAACGTCGTTTTGGATATTTCGGCTCACATATTGCTACTATATGGTCAATACCATGGCTCCCACCTATGGATTACGTTAACGAGAGGGTGGTTTTCTGTTCCATATGTAATGATTACGGTCATCTGGCATCCTCTTGTCAGTCCGTTAGGTGTGGCTCCTGTTCTGCTAGCCCATGTCGTTGCTCTGGCCCCGGCCCAACTTTCAGATACTCACAATGAGATACATGGCCCTGATATTGTCACTAAGGCCCCCTCAGCTGGGTGTTATATTTGTGGTTGTCTCTCCCATATTTTCTATGAATGCCCCGCCGTAGTCCAATGTGGACTCTGCTTCTTTTTGGGCCATACTAAATATCATTGTTTTGATTCTAAGGTGGCCCATTACTATTGGAGACCAAAGAATATGATGCCCAGGTCCATTGAGTCGATTACTTTTGATGCCCACCCGGACTTAACTCTCAAAGGCAAAAATCCTATTGAAAATCACTATATGCAAAGACGGGATCCTCACCTTCCTTGTGCGGGAGACCCGATCTGTAATACTAGGAATAATTTGGCAGCAAATAAACCTCCTATGGTAAATCAGTCAAATCAATCAGGTCAGGGTTGCCTTTCCAAGAATCCTAGCTTAATGGCCTCACCTGCCCAAATCGGCCCTCCTGTGCCCCAATCATCTGGCGCTGTTCATTGTGAGGCCCGCAGGAGGGTTGGACACATGGCGGCATCCTGCTTGTAGCGACGCAAAGGCCAGTGTGGGGTTTGGGTTCCCAAGTCACGCCCAAGCGGTGCCGATACGCATTCCACCCCTGCTCTGCTGTCTCTCCCTGCTCTGTCTGCTCTGCATACACCACCACCACCACCACCACCACCACCTCCACCACCGTCGGAGTCGCCGCCCATGGAAAACTTCCCCGTCAACTTCATCCCCTACATCCCACATGGCATGACGGTCTACCTGGGCCTGGAGGATCGCAAGGTTCGGGACGATATGGTGGTCAGCACCGTCCCCCCGCTCCGCCATGATTTCTTAGCGATTGCTGAAGCCAATAGGTTCATCCCGTTCCATCAAAAAGAAGGCCTCGGAAACACAATCCAAGGTTTGCTTCATGAGTCGCACTTCTTCCCCACTGAGATACAGGATCATCCTTTGGGTATTGGTATCTTTGGGTTTGAGAAATCGGTGATTAGAGATACTGTTTTGGGAACCATCTTTGAACTTGATGAACTCCAAGCTGAAGAACACATTGTTATTTCTTTTGTTCCTCATGATGGGGCTCTTAATATGAGATCCACCACTTTTGGGCCTGAATTTTGGATTCTTTACATTCGTTTTCCATCTGACTACCAGACCCAACACTACATCCACAAATCAGTCGATAAATTTGGGTGTCTTGTGGACTGGAATAACCCTAGGGGGACAGGAGATTTGTTCTTATCAAGGCTCGAGTTATTCACCTTCACCTAGTTCCCAAGAGTTTAATTATGAGGCAGCTTGGTGGTGCTCGTCAGAGCTGGACTGTTGCGGTGACAATGTTATGGAGCAGAGATTGGAATGCTCATCTACCTGAGGTGCCGCCAGCCGGTGAAGATCCTACACTAGCAGATGGGGTTCCGCATCCTCTGCATGGGGAAGGCCTAAATGCAGAGCAGTTGTATCAAATGCAGCTCCCCAATTGGATGGCGCAGAATGACGCTGCTGGCAACAGCAACCAAGGAAATAACAATGATGATGATAATGTGGTGACCGATCAGGCTGATGATGTTCAGTTTCATGCAAACTGGGCTGAATGGCCTATTCCCCCACCTGCTAGTCCACCGGCTGTTTACAATTTCCAAGCTTGGCTTGCTAATGAAGGGCTTCAGGTCATTGATGGCATCTTACCTAAAAATAACTTGCAGGATAACCCATCTATGGCATGGAATGACTCAATCTCCTTGCACAGTAGTTCTGACTCCAGTTCCAACTCGGATGGTTTTGTCCTGGTTCCTGTTAATCTCCTTAATGCTCTCTGGAGGGGTTAGAATACTGTTTCCAGCTCAATCAGTCAGGCCATGGTTCCAGAGTTGCAGGCTCAATCTCTGAACATCAATCTCTCGATCAATAATGATGGCTTGCACATGTCCATGTCTGATCAAGGTAATATGGTTGCTTCCATGCTCTTCGCCAATTTTTCTCCAGCCAGGAAAATCACCAGCTTTATTTGGAATGCTATAAAGCCGATGTTGGCCACCTTTGGCCCCTGGAGCGCGGGTTTGGGGTTTCGAAATAGTGTGGAAATTCAGATGGAAGTCACTAGAAGCTCTGAATCCTTTGTTCTCTTTGTGGATCACATGATTTTGCATGCTGATGGGACTTCCGTTACTACCACCCAGAGGTGGGAATTGGCTGATCAGGGTCTCTTGCCTAATGTTCAGTCTAACCGTGATTCTACTGCTGAAGCTAATTTGATGCAACTTATCCCGCCTGTTGGTACTTCTAATCAGGTGCAGCATGAGCAGTCCGTTTTACCCTCTATGCAGATCCAGTCGGAGGCGGTTTGTTCGGTCTTTCAGACAGCTGAACCTCGTGGCAGTACCCGTCGTGGTAAACCTATAGTTGCAAAGTGTGCCGTTAGTCTGCATAGGAGTGCTCGTTCCAACAAGTATGACAACTTCAAGGTACCCTCTATCTCTGATACTAAGCACAAGCCCCCCAAAGTGAAGCCACGTGTCATTCCATGCACGCCTCCGTCTGTGATCATCACTGAACTCCAGGAAGATGAGGTGCCTCCTCCTACTCCGATTGCAGTTATTCAGCAGGTGGGCACTACACAATGTGCGATCCCGGCCGAAGAACTTTTCGAAGAAGCTTTGCTGGTGTCCAAGGCAGAGGGTTCTTCGTCCTCCTCTGCTTAATTTTTTAGCTCGCATTTAATCATGAGTCTTTTGGTTAATTGGAATGTACTCTATTGGAACATCCGCGGTTTAAATTCTAAGGACAAGCAGTTAGCTTTATCCAATGCAGTGGCTGCTAGTGGGTGCACCGTCATCTGTTTGCAAGAAACCAAAAAGCAAACGATGGATAATACTTTTGTTAAATCTTGTTGCCCTTGTCGTTTTGATAAATTTGCTTTTATTCCATCCCATGGGGCCTCTGGTGGCATTGCTACTATCTGGAATAGCTCGGTATTCACTGGTACTGTCATTGCTTCCGAAGATTTTGCTCTTGTAATTAAATTTCAATCCACTCAGTCGGCGCAATCCTGGACCTTAGTCAACATCTATGGGCCGTGTCAAGGTGATCCTAGAACCACATACACAAATTGGTTATTTAACCTGCATATCCCAGCCTCTGATGATTGGCTCCTCGTTGGGGATTTTAACTATATGAGAAGTCCAGAAATCACAATAAACCTGGGGGCAATATTATGGACATGATCACCTTCAATGACTTCATCTGCACACAATGCCTAATTGAACTACCCATCAAGGGTCGCACATTCATGTGGAGCAACATGCAGACTGACCCTCTCCTGGAACAACTCGATTGGTTTTTCACATCGCACAATTGCACACATTCATACCCTCATACAACTGTTAAACCATTGGGTAAGCCGGTGTCTGATCATATCCCATGTGTGATCAATATTGAAACCTCAATCCCACGAAGCAATTTTTTTGATTCAAATACTATTGGATACATCATCCGTGGTTCATGGACATGGTTAAAACTGCTTGGGAAAAACCTGTTAGAGTTACAAATAGTGCAACAATTCTTTGCTGGAAATTTAAAACATTAAGACACTGCCTCAAAGCTTGGAGCAAAAATATCTCATGTTTATCCATTGCCATTGCCAACTCAAATAAAGTGCTTTCTCATTTAGATGATATTGAAAACAAAAGAACTCTCACCACACCCGAGGAGAACTTCAGAATTATTCTTAAAAGGCATATGCTCTGCCTCCTATCTTACCAGCAACAATACTGGAAAAAGCGTTGCACCATCAGATGGGTCCGGTTCGGGGATGAAAATTCTATTTTTTTTCAAGCCATGGCATCAGAACGATACAGAAGAAATAATATTGCCTCCCCGACTTTACCTGATGGCACCACTGTGGAAGATTATGCGCCTAAGGAATCAGTACTCTTTGAAGCCTTTAAGCAAAGATTGGGGACGTCCTCTAAACATGATATGAAGTTCAATCTACAAAACATCATCAAAAAAGCTGAAAGGTTGGAAGAGCTCACGGTGCCTTTTACTAGGCAAGAAATTGACCTTGTTATCAAGGAAATGCCAGCTGACCGAGCCCCGCGGCCTGATGGCTTCAATGGATCTTTCCTAAAGACGTGTTGGCCAATAATCAAATAAGATTTCTATGCTCTTTGTGATCAATTCTTCTAAGCGGGGGCTCAATCTTGAAAGCATCAATGATGGATACATTACGCTGATCCCTAAGATCACTTCGCCTGAAATATGAATGGCTTTAGACTGATCACTCTATTATATTGTTGTCTCAAGGTCATAACGAAGCTTCTTGCCAACCATCTGCAAAAAATGATCTTGAAAATCATTCATCAAAATCAATATGGTTTTCTGAAAAAGAGATCAATCCAAGACTGTCTTGCCTAGACGTTCAAATATATTTACCAATGCCAAGCTTCCAAAAAACCGATCGTCCTCCTCAAGTTGGACTTTGCCAAAGCGTTTGACACTATCGAACACGAGGCTATGTTAGACATCATGAAGCACATGGGCTTTAATGATAAATGGCTAGGATGGATCAAGTCTATTTTCTCTTCAGCCAAGTCATCAATCCTTTTAAATGGTGTTCCAAGCCGTCAATTTCAGTGCAAATGTGGCATGCGACAAGGCGATCCGCTGTCCCTACTAATCTTTGTCCTATCCGTTGACCTTCTCCAAGATGCAATTAATGACGCATTCAGACGGGATGTGCTCAAACTACCATTCCCAAACCCACACCAGAAGGACTACCCCGTTGTCCAATACGCGGACGACACAATAATGCTACTTCCGGCCTGTCGGGACCAAGCTGCTCTCATGAAAGGCATTCTGACTGATTATGCAACTTCCATTGGGCACAAGATAAACTTCCACAAGTCAACTTTAATACCCATTAATTGTCACCAGGTGCTCACACGACATTGCTCAAATCTTTGGATGTACTATAGGCAAAATGCCCTTTACCTATCTTGGCCTACCCTTGGGCACCATGAACCCTACTGTCCAAGACCTAATGCCCTTGGTTTGCACTGTGGAAAGAAGACTCTCAACCACGATGTGTATGATCTCTTACAAAGGGAAACTGTCGTTCCTCAACTCTGTGCACCCTGAGACTGCCCCCCAAGATCATAGAATTACTCGATAAAATCAGAAGGAAAAGCCTCTGGACAAAAAAGATGGATGATGGTGAAAAATGCAACTCTCTTGCTTCTTGGGCAATGGTTTGTAGACCGAAAGATTGTGGGGGCCTTGGTGTTATTGATATCAAGACTCAAATTCATGCCCTCCTCATGAAATACTTGCACAAGTTCTATAACCACCTGGATCTTCCCTGGGTGGATCTCATTTGGTCTACATACTAAACAAACAAGGTGCCACATGCTACTGGCCCCTGTGGCTCATTCTGATGGCATGACGTCTTAAAACTCACACCGATCTATAGAGGCATTTCCTCGGTGAATATCAGATGTGGATCCACAAACCTCATGTGGAAGGATCTGTGGTTGGATGATGTACTAACAGATTCACACCCGAGAGCTTTCTCCTTCTCCAAATCTGAGGACGTATCTGCACGTGACTTCTTGAGCTGCGCAGAGCTCAATGAAACCTTCTACCTTCCACTTTCTGTGCAAGCCCATGCTGAAGTAAGAAACCTTCAAGAAATCACAACACAAGTTCAGTTGGAGGATCACGCTAAAGCTCATGTTGTATGGACGTACGCTTGGGACTCTGACGTCTACACATCAAAAAGATATTATCAGTTTTATTTCAGAGACGCCAATGCCCATAGATCCTTTAAATGGCTATGGAAATCTTCAGCAATAATGAAAATTAAAGTTTTTGGCTGGCTACTACTGTCAGACCGCTTAAACACTCGCAACATGCTGAAACGAAGGCATTACAACATTGGGACTAATTATGGATGCATTTTATGTGGGCAATCTTATGAAGAGACCCTGGGCATATGATTTTCAGATGTCCCTTCAGTGTAGCTTGTTGGAACACCCTGCACATTCAGTGGCGTGACCATGGCGACAGGTTACAATGGATTGAGCACGCTAGAAATGATTGGAATAGACCTATGTTCATGGAAGTGTTCCTATATGCATCCTGGAGTCTGTGGATGGAAATAAATAATAAGCACTTCATATGGATTGATCCCACAGTTGGGTCATGGGCTAGACGATTCAAGGAAATTTTTGGCCTCCTAGTGTACCGAGCTAAAGAAAAGCATAGGGACTTTATAGCCCCTTTTCTACTTTCTTTTATTCCACCTTGAGTTTTTGTTTTGTCTAGGCCCTAGATACCCACCCAAAATGGGTTGTGTAATGTACATCTCAACCCCATGTAAAGTGTAACTATTACATTGGCTAATATATCACAGTAGGAGCCACTCCTACTGTATTCACGTGTCAAAAACTAAATTCAAATCCAATTTGTATTCGGTTATGAATATCCATACATCATTCTACGTTTTGTTATTTATTTCTTCAAAACCATGATGAAGATTTATTCCACCTTTATATATGAATATGATTTAGAAATGCCGCGATCTTCGAATTCAGTAGGTTGGATACACTTTGAGTCAAACAGTTATTTCATCCAATACAATATGCTCACACAAAAAATAGTTCACCTTATGCCAATCATACAAGTACTGAGGATTACCTCGCCTAAAAAATTTAGATCATTACAACACATGGACAACATAGGGGGTCTTACAACATAATACATTTAGATACATGACACAACATGCAAGTCTACTAATCTAATGACAATTTCAACTGGTATCTAAAGAAGAACTGGGATTACCCTGGGCTTCAGATAGTAGAAGCAGCAGGACCTCCTCCATCTTCAAATGCAACATTCTTACTTCCTCCTATTCATGGTTTCTTGCATAATGCGTGCAACTAATTGCATAATTTCCAACCTCAAGGTCAAGATTACCTCATTCATGGCGGCCACGCCATCTCTTTCTTCCTCTAGTAGAGCCTCAAGAACTATAATATTTGTGCTCAGACTGCTCTCCGGTGGTGTTGCCTCTGAACTGCTACCATCTAGTAACATGGATAGCGCACTGCTTCCACAAATAGATTCTGGGGTTGTACATTGTGTCCTAGTGTGAACGGCATCCTGAAAGGTTTCCGCTAGACATAAGTAAAAGATAGTTATTGCATGATCTAGGCAGTAAGCTTGCATGGTAAATGACATACGAATTATTGCCGAGCATGGAAAGCTATATTTAAATGGTTCGAAGTAGCATCAGCCAAAAAGAAATTAAAATGGTAATATGAAACTAGGGATGTAAGTGGCAAATAAATGGCATCCGCCAGTCCCATCTAGTTAGTTTTTGCTAGCTTGCTAGTTCATTTTCGTAAAAAAACAAAAACTCTTTTGAAAACTATCATACCACTAGTGGCCTTTAACCGGGATTAAACATGGGACCCAGTTGACATCCCTAGTTGAAAGGGAGTGTACCACCACTATATTTAAGTTGCCAAGGCATCTAAGAAGTTGAAATAATCTGAGAAAGCACTTAGCAGTGTGGCCTCATATAAACTACAAAGACAATCTTGTGATGAAGTTCATAGGAAAAGTTAAGGAGTCAAATGAACTAGGCATGCATTTCCTTACGATAGTACAACAAGCACTGCTGACATATTGGCCAACTTGGGTATAGCCTAACAAGTAAGAAACAAGCATTCAAATCAAGCAATACAACAAAGCAGACAACAGAACTATTTTAATTCTATAGGATTACAGGTTGAGGGCACAAGCCAAGACAGCAGCCCACACGCATTACATTTCACATGTACTAAAACACACTGGCTTACCATATGTTGCTGTGAAGGCTTGCTGCTGTTGCAATGTTCTTTGAAGATATCATCAACATTCCGTGGTTGCAAATCTAGTTGTTGTAGTTTATTCTGCACCCTCTATTTAGGTAAAATTAATTTTAATTGCATGCACTGGTTCGAATTGATCATCAATAGTTCATCTAAACTAATGAAAGAAGGGTGTGTGCTTACACGACAATATATGTGCCTCACTCTATTTTTATGCTTGTTCGAGGTGCCAGCCCCAAAAGAATAAATATTTTGCTTGATGGGGTTGGCAGCTCCATAATTAATAGAAGCACCAAATTAGTCATGCAGCTTGGGAAGATCAAGAACGCACAAAAAATAATGAACAGAGGTTCGGAGCAGTGATGTAATAGCTAGCATCAGAAAATGTAGGGTAAACGAACAAAAAGCAGCGCAACCACATGCTAGTTTACTGATGTGTAATTAAGCATAGAGTTCATGAAGCAGTCTGATGGAACCAACAGGTGGCATCAGAACAACACCATTATCATAAATATAGCATGCAAGAAGTGAAATAGTAGGCAGTGATATCTAGGAAGTACAATAATACTTAGGACAAAACAAAAGCATTGTAACTATATGTGCATTGGTTTGTAATTTAGCACATATAACATGTTCACTACCAGAAGTATGGCCCTACAGGTGCAAGCAAAATAACATGTCTCATGAAAAAATGAATGATGCCCTGAAGAAATTCAAAGGTGTGGTGCTTGTGCTAAGAAAGTGAATGTAGGCGCCGACCGTTGGATAATAGTACCTGATTCTCGATGGCGTATGGGTATCATTGTCATACTTGATAGCTAAGGATTATCGATGTGCTCATGTTGTAGTTGAGTTTGGGCCGGCTGTCGCGGTTGCTGAAGCGGCTCTGGTGCTTCAGTTGCGGTGCCTATCAGCCTACAAGAAATCTCATCTGTGGTAAGTGAATAGTTTAATGATAAAGAAGAGAAAAACCGAAGGAGTACAAATCGAAATAACCTGATGAGGCTGCGGTGTCAGTAAAGCAGGGACGGTGGAGTTGAATATGGCATTCGTGGAGCGGGTCCGTTGCAGTGGACGAAGGCGTCGGCGAAGCACATCTGGCGCGGTGTACAGTGATTTTGGTGATGCGGGTCTGTTGCGGCGGATGAGGGCTTGTATGAAGGGCCAACGATGGGGCGGACGAGAGAGTCAGTGAAGGCCTACACTGTGGTGGATGAGGGCACCGATGAAAAAGATCTAGTGCAGTGGACCATGATGGCATTCAAGGAGATCTGGAGCGGTGGAGAAGCCAGTCGCTGAAGCGGCTCTGGTGAAGTGGTGAGTTGGCAGTTGGGGGTTCCAAGGTGTGGAAGGTAGATCCGGCGGGGTGTGAGGTCCATCGCTATGGCGGAGTACTAGATTTGGCGGCTTGGCGTGGTTGGGGGGGGGGATCGGGGAGGGGAAGGGGAGGGGCTCTGGGGAAGAATGTTTGGGGCAAAGAGGGGAAAACAATTGAGTTACCAAAGCAGCCCTTTTCTGTTCATGTGGCAGGGGTAAACAGGAATATCGCAGGGCTAAACTTTCGGGTGCGAGATATTTCGATGTGAGCGGGAAGTTTGAAAGCTTTTGGCACCTGAAATTAAGTGTTCTGCTCTTGTAGGGCCATCTGTGATATCATGGCCGAGAATTTATTTGTTTTGCATGCAAAAAAAGTGCAAGTTTCGAAAATCAGTGTCTCCAACTCGAAACTTAGATTGTCCATTCAATTCAAATATGGATCATTGAGCTAGTGGAATCAAATACCATCATATGGTCCAATTCAAATGAAATTCCAAATGTGTTTATCCTAAATATGATGACAAAAACAAAAGTATGTGTATGAATAAAGTGGATGATTATAAAGTTTGAACATGCCCGTATGTGTATATCTCTAGGTTTGATATATGAATTTGAAATCACGAAATCCCATCTTAAAAAATGTACCTCCGTTTAAATGAATTACAAAATCTAATGATGGAGTCGAATTCCAAAATTCCAATCTTAGGTTTGTAATTCTAGTACTTCCAAGTATATCACACATGTTTAAAAGTATCGTTATCTCATAGTCCAAACTATGAAACAAATTGATCAACCATAAGTGCACACACTACTGACCATATATATCTCAATTACGCTAAAGTCTCTCAAATATAGACACCTCACTCTTTATCTGAAGCCACCCCCCACAAGTCGTTCTCTCCCCGGACACGAACACAGGAGCACATTAACACCCCCCTCTCTTCTAAAGTCCGGACCCCAATATAGGTCTCTATCACTTTGTCTCTCGGGCATGCACATCTTCACCCCGACCAATAGAGCAAAGAGTTGCTCCTGAACCTACTGAACCTACTGAAGATATTTACTTTGAAATTCCTTCGGGTATAATAGAGAAACTGCTAGCTAATCCCTATACAGGAGATGGAACATTACATCCCGATATGCACCTAATCTATGTGGATGAAGTTTGTGGATTATTTAAGCTTGCAGGTATGCCCGATGATGTTATCAAGAAGAAATTCTTCCCTTTATATTTGAAGGGAAAGGCATTAACATGGTTTAGGCTATGTGATGATATTGTATCATGGACCTACTACCGATTGAAATTGGAATTTCATCAGAAGTTTTATCCTATGCATCTGGTTCATCATGATCATAATTATATATATAATTTTTGGCCTCGCGAAGGAGAAAGTATCACTCAGGCTTGGGGGAGGCTTAAGTCAATGTTATATTCATGCCCCAATCATGAGCTCTCAAGAGAAATTATTATTCAAATTTTTTATGCTCGGCTTTCTCTCAATAATCGCTCCATGCTCGATACTTCTTGTACTGGCTCTTTTATGATGAAGACTATTGAATTCAGATGGGATTTATTGGAAAGAATTAAATGCAAATCTGAAGATTGAGAACTCGACGAAGGTAAGGAGTTAGGTATAACACCTAAGTTTGATTGTGTTAAATCTTTTATGGATACCGATGCTTTTCATGAATTTAGCACTAAATATGGACTTGAATCTGAGATAGTAGCTTCTTTCTGTGAATCATTTGCTACTCATGTTGATCTCCCTAAGGAGAAGTGGTTTAAATATCATCCTCCCATTGAAGTGGAATTAGTAGAACCCATTAAAGTTGAAGAAAAGACTATCACTTATGATGTTGATCCTATTGTTCCTACTGCTTATATTGAGAAACCACCTTTCCCTGTTAGAATAAAGGATCATGCTAAGCTTCAACTGTGGTACGTAAGAGTAATGCTAGAACACCTACACCCCCTAAGAAAATTAAAGTTGAACCTAGTATCTCTATGATTAAATATCTCTTGGTCGATAATATTGATGGGCATGTTATTTATTTCTGTGATGAAGCTGCTAGAATTGCTAAACCCGACACTAAAGGTAAACATAGGCCTGTTGTTGGCATGCCTGTTGTTTCTATTAAAATAGGAGATCATTGTTATCATGGCTTATGTGATATGGGTGCTAGTGTGAGTGCAATACCTTATACCTTATACAAAAAAATTATGCATGATTTTACACCTGCTGAAATAGAAGATATTGATGTTACTATTAAGCTTGCCAATAGAGATACTATTTTGCCAATTGGGATTGTTAGAGATGTTGAAGTCTTGTGTGGGAAAATTAAATATGCTACTGATTTTCTTGTTCTTGCTTCCCCACAAGACGACTTTTGTCCCATTATTTTTGGTAGACCCTTCTTGAACACTGTTAATTCTAGGATAGACTACGAAAAAGATACTTTCATTGTTGGTTTAGGGGATATGTCTCATGCCTTTAACTTTGCTAAATTTCGTAGACAACCCCATGATAAAGAATTGCCTAGTAAAGATGAAATTATTGGTCTTGCTTCTATTGCCGTCCCTCCTAATGATCCTTCAGAACAATATTTGCTCTACCATGAAAATGATATGTTTATGAATGAAAGAAGGGAAATAGATGAAGTATTCTTTAAACATGGACCTATTTTCAAACAAAGCTTGCTAGTTGAAATCCTTGGGGATCCTCCTCCACCCAAGGGATATCCCATGATTGAGCTTAAACAATTACTTGATACTCTTAGATACGCTTATCTTGATGAAAAAGAAGAGATATCATGTTATTATTAGTGCTAACCTTTCAGAGCATGAAGAAGAGAAATTATTGAAAACTCTGAAGAAGCACCGTGCTGCTATTGGATATACTCTTGATGATCTTAAGGACATTAGTCTCACTCTATGCCAGCACAAAATTAAGATGGAGAAATATGCTAAACCAGTTGTTGATCATCAATGACGGTTAAATCCTAAGATGAAAGAAGTGGTAAGAAATGAAATACTAAAGCTTTTGGAGGCAGGTATAATTTATCCTATTGCTGATAGTCGTTGGGTAAGTCCTGTCTAGTGTGTCCCTAAAAGGGTTGTATTACTGTTGTTCCTAATGATAAGGATGAATTGATCCCATAAAGAATTGTTACAGGTTATAGAATGGTAATTGTTTTCTGCAAATTAAATAAAGCTACTAGAAAAGATCATTACCCTCTACCTTTTATTGATCAAATGCTAGAAATATTATACAAACATACACATTTTTGCTTTCTACATAGTTACTCTGGTTTCTCTCAAATACCTATGTCAAAAGAGGATCAAGAAAATACCACTTTTACTTGCCCTTTCGGTACCTTTGCTTATAGACGTATGCCTTTTGGTTTATGCAATGCACCTGCTACCTTTCAAAGATGTATGCCTGCTATATTCTCTGACTTTTGTGAAAACATTGTTGAGGTTTTCATGGATGATTTCTCCATGTATGGAACTTCTTTTGATGATTACTTAGGCAACCTTGATCGAGTCTTGCAGAGATGTGAAGAAACTAATCTTGTCTTGAATTGGGAGAAGTGCCACTTTATGGTTAACGAAGGAATTGTCTTGGGGCATAAAATTTCTGAAAGAGGTATTGGAGTTGATAAAGCTAAAGTTGATGATATTGAAAATATGCCGTGTCCCAACGACATCAAAGGTATAAGAAGTTTTCTTGATCATGCCGGTTTTTATAGGAGGCTCATTAAAGACTTCTCAAAAATTTCTAGGCCTCTGACTAATCTCTTACAAAAATATTTTCCTTTTGTCTTTGATGATGATTGTGTAGAAGCATTTGAAATACTTAAGAAAGCCTTGATTTCTGCACCTATTGTTCAGCCACCCGATTGGAATTTAACCTTTGAAATTTATGTGTGATGCTAGTGATTATGCTGTAGGTGCTGTTATAGGACAAAGAGTTGATAAGAAATTAAATGTTATCCAATATGCTAGTGAAACTCTAGATAGTGCTCCGAGAAATTATGCTACTACTGAAATTTTTTAGCAGTTGTGTTCGCTTGTGATAAGTTCAGACCTTATATTGTTGATTTCAAAGTAACTGTTCACACTGATCATGCTGCTATTAAATATCTTATGGAAAAGAAAGATGCTAAACCTATACTTATTAGATGGGTTCTCTTTCTACAAGAATTTGATTTTCGCATTATTGATAGAAAGGGAGCTAAGAACCCTGTTGCAGACAACTTGTCTAGGTTAGAAAATGCTCTTGATGACCCACTGCCTATTGATGATAGATTTCCTGATGAACAATTAGCTGTCATAAATGCTTCTCGCACTGCTCCATGGTATGCTGATTATGCAAATTACATTGTTGCTAAATTTATACCACCTAGTTTCGCATACCAGCAAAAGAAAAAGTTTTTCTATGATTTAAGACATTACTTTTGGGATGACCCACACCTTTATAAAGGAGTAGATGGTGTTATTAGATGTTGTGTACCTGAGCATGAATAGGAACAGATCCTACGCAAGTATCACTCTAAGGCTTGTGGAGGACACCACGCTAGAGATAGAACTTCACATAAGGTATTGCAATCCGGTTTTTATTGGCCTACTCTCTTCAAAGATGCCCGTAAGTATGTCTTGTCTTGTGATGAATGCCAAAGAATTGGTAATATTGGTAGATGTCAAGAAATGCGTATTGAACTATTCACTTGTTATTGAACCATTTGATGTTTGGGGTTTTGATTATATGGGACCTTTTCCTTCCTCTAATGGGTATACACATATTTTAGTTGCTATTGATTACATTACTAAGTGGGTAGAAGCTATTCCAACTAGTAGTTCCGATCATAACACTTCTATTAAGATGCTTAAAGAAGTTATATTTCCGAGGTTTGGAGTCCCTAGATACTTAATGACTGATGGTGGTTCACATTTTATTCATGGTGCTTTTCGTAAAATGCTTGCTAAGTATGATGTTAATCATAGAATTGCATCTCCATAGCATCCACAGTCTAGTGGTCAAGTTGAATTGAGTAATAGAGAGATTAAATTGATCTTGCAAAATACTATTAATAGATCTAGAAAGAATTGGTCCAAGAAACTTGATGATGCATTATGGGCCTATATAACTGCATATAAAAATCCTATGGGTATGTCTCCGTATAAAATGGTTTATGGAAAAGCATGTCACTTACCTCTCGAACTAGAACATAAGGCATATTGGGCCATTAAAGAGCTCAATTATGATTTCAAACTTGCCGGTGACAAGAGGCTATTTGACATTAGCTCACTTGATGAATGGAGAACCCAGGCCTATGAGAACGCTAAATTGTTTAAAGAAAAAGTTAAAAGATGGCATGACAAAAGGATACAAAAACGTGAGTTTCATGTAGGTGATTATGTTTTGTTATACTATTAAACTTCTCTCTAAATGGTAAGGTCCTTACATTATCAAGAAGGACTATCATTCCGGTGCCATAAAAATCAACAACGCCGAAGGCACAAATCCGAAGGTGGTGAACGGTCAGAGAATTTTTTTTACATCTCAGGTAATCCCAAAAATGTTGAAACCAAAGTTATTGACACCGTAACCCCCCCCCCCCCAGGAGTACATAAGGGACACTTTCCAGAATGTTTCAGACTCAGAAAAGGAATAGGTATGTGGTACGGTAAGTAAACCGACTTCAAACTGCTCAAATAACAATTTTCTCCGTTTTGGAATATTTAAAAAATTAGGAAAATAAGAAGTAGTCCGAAGGAGAAGCGAGGCATCCATGAGGGTGGAGGGCGCTCCCCCTCCCTTGTGGACACCTCGTGTGCCCTTCGGACTCCGTTTTCTTGCACGATACTTCTTTTGGTCGGTAAAAATTCATTATATAATCTCCCGAAGGTTTTCACCACCATACCATGGTAAAATCCTCTACTTTTGTTTCGAGTTGTTTTTCTGACAGATCTAGATCACGATGACGTCTTCAAGCACCCCCAAGGACAAGTTTTTCGAGAAGGTCATTAGCCCTTACCTCGCGGAGGTGCTGCAATACCCTCAAACCATTGAGATGCGTGAGGGGGTGTTGCACATCCCCGATGTTCAGGGACCAAGGAGGACCGGAAGCGTGGAGACAAGACTCGAAGCAATGGAGCAACAAGTTTTCAAGTGCCAAGGGATGGTGGAACACGGACTCAACGCAAACCACATGATGATCGCGGAGTTCACCAACAACCACATGCTGGACGCCAAGAACATTGGGGAGACCATCTTCAAGCTTCACGAGAAAATCGACCACCTCCAAGCCCAGATCTATGACCTGCAAAACCAAAACTGTGAGTATGAATATAGATTCAAGAGGATGACTTTGGCAGTAGATTTTAGGATCACGGAGACTCGATCATCCGTCTATGATGGTGAGCCTATGCCTTGGAAGATGGATGACAAGCCTACATCATCAACAACTCCATCATCACCGCCTCCTAAGAAAGAGACATAAACACATGGGTATGGGCACTCCCCTTGGCAATTGCCAAGCTTGGGGGAGGTGCCCCGGTATCATATCACCATCACACTTCTATCTTTACCGTTTTTCTTAGTTCGATCCTTTTGGTTATAAATTAATCTACTAGAATAAAGTTTAGTATGATCTAGCTTTGAGTTTTGTTTTGATCTCTATCTATGTAATCGAGTTCGTGAGCTATATATAATAAAGATTAGTTTTGAGTTGAGGGATTTTGCTATCTTGCTATGATCTTGAGGGAATAAAAGAAAGAATAAAAAGAAATAGAAAGATCATATTGATCTTATGGAAAGTAATGACTTCACACATAAAGAGTATGATGAATAAAAGGTGTTGAGAGTTGACAAACATGGTTTTGGTCATTGTTGCAATTAATAGGAAGTAATAAAGAAAGAGAAGTTTTCACATATAAATATACTATCTTGGACATCTTTTAGGATTGTGAGCACTCATTAAAATATGACATGCTAAAAAGTTGATGTTGGACAAGGAAGACAACATAATGAGTTATGTTTTCTTACATCCGAAATAAATTATATTGTCATGGATCATCCAACATGTGGAGCTTGCCTTTCCCCCTCATGCTAGCCAAATTCTTTGCACCAAGTAGAGATACTACTTGTGCTTCCAAACATCCCTAAACCCAGTTTTGCCATGAGAGTCCACCATACCTACCTATGGATTGAGTAAGATCCTTCAAGTAAGTTGTCATCGGTGCAAGCAATAAAAATTGCTCTCTAAATATGTATGATCTATTAGTGTGGAGAAAATAAGCTTTATACGATCTTGTGATATGGAAGAAATAAAAGCGACGGACTACATAATAAAGGTCCTTATCACAAGTGGCAATATAAAGTGACGTTCTTTTGCATTAAGATTTTATGCATCCAACCATAAAAGTGCATGACAACCTCTGCTTCCCTCTGCGAAGGGCCTATCTTTTATTTCTACCTTCTACCCTTATACAAGAGTCATGGTGATCTTCACCTTTCCTTTTTACACTTTATCCTTTGTCAAGCACTATGTGTTGGAAAGATCCTGATATATATCCACTTGGATGTAGGTTTTCATAAAGTATTGTTGTTGACATTACCTTTGAGGTAAAAGGTTGGGAGGTGAAACTATAAGCCCCTATCTTTCTCTATGTCCAATTGAAACATCATACCCATAAGTATTACATGAGTGTTAGCAATTGTGAAAGGCTAAATGATAGTTGAGTATGTGGACTTGCTGAAAAGCTCTTATATTAAATCTTTCCGATGTTATGATAAATTGCAATTGCTCCAATGACTGAGATTATAGTTTGCTAGTTTTCAGTGAAGTTTCTGATTCATACTTTACATTGTGAATAGATTGTTACTTTAGCATAGGAAGTCATATGAAAAAATATATGTTGTTGTTCTAAGAATGATCATGATGCCCTCAGGTCCGTATTTTATATTATTGACACCTCTATCTCTAAACATGTGGACATATTTTTTGATATCGGCTTTCGCTTGAGGACAAGCGAGGTCTAAGCTCGGGGGAGTTGATACATCTATTTTGTATCATGCTTTTATATCAATATCTATTGCATTATGGGTTGTTACTTCACATTATGCTACAATACTTATGCCTTTTCTCTCTTATTTTACAAGGTTTACATGAAGAGGGTGAATGCCGGCAGCTGGAATTCTGGGCTGGAAAAGGAGAAAATATTAGAGACCTATTCTGCACAGCTCCAAAAGTCCTGAAACTCCATGAAAGTCAGTTTTGGAATATATTAAAAATATTGGGTAAAGAAAGCACCAGAAGGAGGCCACCCAGCAGCCACGAGGGTGGAGGGCGCGCCCCCTGCCTCGTGGGCCACCAGGCAGGCCCCCGATGCCCATCTTCTACTATATGGTGTCCTTTGCCCTGGAAAAAATCATAAGGAAGCCTTCGGGACGAAGCGCCGCCGTCTCAAGGCGGAACCTGGGTGGAACCAATCTAGGGCTCCGGCGGAGCTGTTCTACTGGGGAAACATCCCTCTGGGAGGGGGAAATCATCGCCATCGTCATCACCATCGATCCTCTCATCAAGAGGGGGTCAATATCCATCAACATCTTCACCAGCACCATCTCCTCTCAAACCCTAGTTCATCTCTTGTATCCGATCTTTGTCTCTAAACCTCAGATTGGTACCTGTGGGTTGCTAGTAGTGTTGATTACTCCTTGTAGTTGATGCTAGTTGGTTTATTCGGTGGAAGATCATATGTTCAGATCCTTTATGAATATTAATACCCCTCTGATTATGAACATGAACATGATTTATGAGTAGTTACGTTTGTTCCTGAGGACATGGGAGAAGTCTTGTTATAAGTAATCATGTGAATTTGTTATTCGTTTGATATTTTGATGAGATGTATGTTGTCTCTCCTCTAATGGTGTTATGTGAGCGTCGACTACATGGAACTTCACCATTGTTTGGGCCTAGGGGAAGGCATTGGGAAGTAATAAGTAGATGATGGGTTGATAGAGTGATAGAAGCTTGGACCCTAGTTTATGCGTTGCTTCGTAAGGGGCTGATCTGGATCCATATGTTTCATGCTATGGTTAGGTTTACCTTAATTCTTATTTCGTAGTTGCGGATCCTTGCGAGAGGGGTTAATCATAAGTGGGATGCTTGTCCAAGGAAGGGCAGTACCCAAGCACCGGTCCACCTACATATCAAATTATCAAAGTAACGAACGCGAATCATATGAGCATGATGGAAACTAGCTTGACAGAAATTTCCATGTGTCCTCGGGAGCGCTTTGCTTTATATAATAGTTTGCCCAGGCTTGTCCTTTGCTACAAAAAGGATTGGGCCACCTAGCTGCACCTTAGTTACTTTTGTCACTTGTTACCCGTTACTAATTACCTTATCACAAAACTATCTGTTACTGATAATTTCAGTGCTTGCAGAGAATACCTTACTGAAAACCGCTTGTCATTTCCTTCTGCTCCTCGTTGGGTTCGACACTCTTACTTATTGAAAGGACTACAATAGATCCCCTATACTTGTGGGTCTTTAATCAGCACCATGCGTCTGGCCGCATGCTCGGTGTCTTTGTACCGTCTACTCGTCTGCAACCGGCTGACCCTTTCCAAGACACCTTGCTTGCTGATGCCCGATCCTCGTAGGTGGTCCAAACACCGACTTGACGATCCTACGAAGGTTGCCGTGGTGCCCCTCGAGATGCTACCACTACCCGTCCACATGTCCTGCATGCGCGACCACTACTGGGTGGGCATGAAGGCCAACTGGATCGTCCTCATCCACCAATCCGGTAGTCCGTGGCGTCTCGTGGATATCTATACCGAGCGAGAGATCACCCTTCCATCGTTGGATACCACCGCCATCGAGCCTCGCGGCCCTCCGGACACTCTTGCCTACTACACACGAGATGTGTCAAGCTTTTGGTGCGACCTCCATTTGCTGAAGGTTGTAATCTGCGAAGTGCCCACACCATCAAAATACTACATGGATTACAATCTCATTACCTTGTTCGACATGGGATTAGTCTATCGGGAATCCGGTTGCCATACATGGTTATGGCTCATCATCAATCCTGTTGAGCCTCCATTTCTGTCTAATGCTATACTGCACGATGGTATCGTTTACGCGGTCGACGCACAGATTGGCTGCCTATACTGGTGGAATCTATCGTCATGTAATTGTTCTATCTCATCTAATCTTTACCTTATGAATACGACTGCCTGTTGATTGCTAAAAATTTAGAATAGATAGTATGTCTATAACCACATCATTGCAATATGTTCCTCTCATTCCCTAGATTTTTATGACCACACATGTTATTGTTAGAGTTGATATGAGAATAGTTGGCATCTAATGATTGTTAGAATAGATATTATGAGTATAACCTCATGATTGCTATATGTTACTCTCATTTCCAAGATTTTTATAACCACGCATGTTATTGTTTAGAGTTGATATGAGAACAGTAGTAACTGCTATGGTAGAATATGAGTAGGCCCTATCATAGCTATTTTCCTCTCATTTTTACATGATGTTTGAACCAAGACATATTGCTAGAATATGAAAGCCATTGGCTTATTTTATTTAACTTGGGGTACGATTATGACCACGACATTGCAATTCTCTGTCTATGATATGTGTCACTGTTATAATAATCTTAATTCTACACATACTCTGAACATGATTGTATTTTTTGTCCTTTTGGTCTCCAATTTGATTAGTTGCTACAAATGCGAATGCGCTGGCCTTCATGATTCCAGGACCTGGAAATATACAAGTCAATTGGTGGTGGTTTATCGCTCGCTCAACCAACGGCGGTCATTTGATGCTGATTCGCACGTACCAAATTAACCAAACCATTTCATCAAACCACATGCAATACAATGCCTGGGGCATTCGTGACTGTGATGGCTATGGCTGCTTCGTGTTTGAGAAAGATCCCAGCTTTGTTGGGCCAGGCGTATTCAACTGGAGGCGGGTTTACAACCTCAGCGACCACTCCATGTTCCTCGGGCTCAATTATCCGATCATCCAACCAATTATCGATCATATCACCGGCGATGATTACCGTGCTATGCAACTTCCATTTGCCAGGGGAACTGTGTTTACACATCATACCATGAGTTTCATGAATCACCATATCCAGAGATTCGTCGACACAGCTTGTTGCCAGATAATCTTCAGTGTGAGAAAGGCATCAAGCTTCCATGCGATGAATGGCTTTTGCAAACCTGACATGCGGCTATGTGGTTCATGCCAACAACAAATATGCACAACTTGATTCGTAGTGATATCTAGAGTGAGCCATGTATCCTACTGCTGTAGCATGACCCTCTTTTGTTGGATATTATGTACTGTAGTTAGTTTGAAGGATAGATACCTTTCTGGGATCAAGTGCATCCTAACTCACCTGCGTAGGGTGTACTGATCATGATGATGGAGATGTTGTGCAGAAGCCCCTAATAATAAAGCATAGATTGACTCCATGGGTTCACCGTCACAATATGCTTCTTCCCATGAATTTATGCGTTCGGTTTTTTTTCTTCAACACGTCTATATTTATTTTCTATATTCAAGGTGGTACTAATCTATCTACATGCCGGCTGCCTGTACGTCAAAAGCATTGAGCGACTTGCACCTGCACCCGCACGACTTGGGCCTGCATACTATAAAGCTAACCTAACGCCACCCCCAATGTTTATATTGAGATCCTGGACATGAGGCGGGAGGTAGGTTTAGAGCAGGAGGCACGTCGTGTTCGCGGAGAGATCGAAGGCTTGGGTAAGACCCTTTGTGACCATGTCTGCAGCAAGGTCTATGTCTGCTTCGTCAACCAGCAGGAGCTGGAAGCGCCAGTCTACCAGGACGACGGCCACCTCACGGAGGTGACTGGACCGCTCATAATGGTATGTAGGCGACGGCCGTCCCTCATGTCAAGATTGTGGTTTCTCAAGGGTCTAGGTGTGGTTCTGCGTCGGGATTGCGCACACACATCTCACTTCATCCTGGCAGCAGGAGCTGATACTTCATGGTGTACCCCAATGAGCACTATGAGTCTGTGACACCCACAAGGACTACAGAGCTGTCTTTCTCAGCTACGGGAAATAAGGCAAGCCAGCAACTTATAGACTAATAGATATTAGTTTCAAGGAGTTGACGACTATGTAGCGCCGACAACCCCGTGAGAAAGCCTCCAGACTCTAGCCACTCCAGCGACCTCGCGTCGGCCGAGCAGATGGCCACCGATGACCGCCTGGTTGTCTGGTGCCGCCTCCACATGATCAAGGTCTTGACGCCGAGCGTGATGCCTCCATCCACGGCCAGGTGAAAACCCCTCGAGTGTTGCGTGGGCTCGAATGAGCAAGGTCGCTAGGGATATGCATGTACAAGATGCAGGGCCAGGTCACCGGAGAAGGAGGTGGGCGGGAAGGTGCTGATCCAGCGGACGAGGTGAAGGAGGCTGAGTACCTGGCTATGGTAGCAATGAAGAAGGAGGTCTGGGGCTGGCCTTCGAGGCGGCCATCTCTTTTGGTGCCTTTTCTTCTTTCAAGCAAAGCTACAACTGCTTCGAATTTGGATGAACGGAGAAATAGGCAAAAGCATACGGAGAGAGAAGAAAGATTTTTTGTTGGACATGGTGAGAGGATAACGTAGGATATTCTTTTGGATAGAGGCAAGTGTTTTGTGGTGGAAAGTAGTGCATCACTTTTTCAACACCAAATCAGCTTTGAAGCTAGCTAGATTGCGCTCCACATTGAACATACACACGAGCCACCTAGAAGAAGGTGGACCCACCTTGCTAATACACTCTTGATCCCCTCCCCCCTCTTCCTACCACCATTCATGTCCCTATGTACCGGCATTGCAGCTGGAGCCCTCCACCAAGTGCAACACAAACTCTGTTCCCTGTTCAAAAAAAATCTATTCGAGCAATCGCCCATGGGTTGCTTGACACAGGCTCATTTGCCGGTTCCACAAGCCGATTGCACGTTCGTGTGCTAGACATTGTTGCACCTGACAGCGCCCAATCTCACCATTTCGCCAGAACTCCCTCCATCGTGCTCCATCGAAGCTATGTTGTTTAGTGTCCTCAAGAGTTGAATGACATAACTATCTATTTGTTATGTTGGCTCATCCCGTGGCAAGCATGATCAACAATCTACAAATCTTGAAACATATGATTGATTATGTTGGCTCGATCAACATCTAACCAACTTGAGTGTAGGCTCATGTTTTTTCCAGTTTCCAAACCACTAGTTATGCATTCATTTTTGTGGGGAAGACACATGTATCACATGCAGGTGAGACAGTAGTAATGCTCATCATTGTTACAAGAAATTACAAGTATGTGCATGGAGGCTTCAAGTGCGTACTTGTTGGTGAAAGTGTTGTCCAATGGGAATTATATTTTGTATTACTCATGTAGCCTACAAAGTCTGTCGCACAGCCTTGTAACTTCGTACTTCATTTCTAAATTTGTACTAGTCCTCTATACCATATGTTGCGCTACTCGTACTAGTACCTCCCTCCTGGTTTATTGGTCTCCTTCGTAATTTGTGTCAAATTTTGACCATAAATTTAACTAACTAAATGTTAATGCATGTCACAAAAAATTATATCGTTGGATCCGTATTTAAATATAGTTTCCAATGGTATAATTTTTTGTGACATGCATTGACATTTTGTTAGTTAAACCTACGGTTAAATGTGACACTAAATACGACTAGTAAGTAGTGCAGTAGTACTAGTATATGTCGGTCAAATTATTCATCATGTCCTCACATTGAATTGACATGACAACACGCTGCGCGTGAGGTGACACAAGAGTCCAGACAGTGTGTTCTATTCACCAAAGTGCGCCTCACCCCTCTCATACTACAACGACACTCTCGCATTCTAATCACTCTCCCATTCTCTCCCGATCTCCCCGCCTCCCAGCCGCTGCCTTCTTTCAATGCATTTGGTATGATGAGCGATGAGCTACTGGAGTTGCTATACTTCATTACAAGTAGTCAAAAGGAACACGCTGAAAAAATCGATCTCAACAAGGATGCTCTTCAAGGTAGACGGGTGAAGGAAGGAACTAGCGAGGCCACTCCTATGAGTATTCGTCCCGTCGCCTTGTCTATGATTTTGATCTTTATGGGGGTTTTCAAGTCTTTAGAGTCTATATGTAGTAATGAAGCTAAGACCCCAGTTTGTTCAGGTATTGTGGACTTCAGATTTGGAGTACCACTTATCTGGCGAAATCTTTCATCATTTACTTAAAACAGTTGACTGATCATACATTAAGTACCATTTAACTGGAATTAACCGATGCAAGTCCAAGAAGGATTGGACGGTGCTGCCCGCTGGCGTCAAGTTCGATCCCACGGATTAGGAGCTGATCGAGCACCTTGAGGCCAAAGTGAGTGATGACAGCGTGAGATCTCACCCTCTCATCGATTTGTTCATACCAACCATCGACAGCGAGCACGACATTTGCTACACCCATCCCGAGAAACATCCAGGTGAGACACCGATTGGCCGTCTACTTGCACAAACATATTCCTTTGTTTATAGCTCTATTTTTATTTTTAGACGTAGACCTAGTGAAGCAATTACAATTTGACAGTTAATAAAAAGTGAAACAAGTGACTGCAACATGCCAAAGATGTTATGAAAATGCCAACTACGTACACTAAAACCTGTATTCGACAATACTGCAGGTATCACACCGAGTGGCCTAAGCAAGCATTTCTTCCAGGATAATTCCAAGGCGTTCAAAAGGGGCATGCGGATGCATCGCAAGATACAGTTGGAGTGCAGCATGCATGCGATGTGGCACAAGACCGGCAATACCTTGTCGGTGATGGTCAACAGCCGGAAGACGAGCAATAAAAAGGTTCTGGTGCTCCACACCCACAAGAACTTCGACTAGCAGATGACCAACTGGGCGGTGCGCCGGTACCACCTCAGGGACCTGGAGCAAGAGAAGGAGCGAGAGCGGGTCCTCTGCAAGATTTTCTACCAGACGAACACTAGGGCCAGGACTAAAAAGATTATAAGTTAGTTTGGTATTGGTACTTGTACTACCTAGTCGTCTGCAAGTTTGTATTGTTGTTAAGGATCTTTCGGTATGAACTTGGAATTTGCTTCCAACCATCATGTGAAGGGTTGACGTGGATATAAAGCTGAATCATTTGTTTCAAAATGAATTTTCGGGCACCTGATTTTTATTTGATGGGTAGCATAAGCACCTGCCGTTTGAATTCCTACTTCTCCAAGTTTTTTACATCTTTAAAGTACGCAGGGGATTCATCTGGTTTCAAAGGATGATAGTTGGATGAAGCATGTCGGAACTGGGTTGTGGCATGCCAAGCCCAGCTGCAAATTGTTAAAACAGAGGAGCGATGGATTAGGGCCTTCCAGAATAGTTAAGTGTGGCGACTTCGATCGTGAAGCACCTCCCATGGACTAAGAAAAGGCCTAGTCTGTTATTATTAGTTGAAATGTGTAAAATATTCCATAATGAAAATAAATATGTAAAATGCAATGAATTTGTAAGTGCATCTAGTGCCACCCCTAGTTGGTTTTGGAGTATTGATGCAAAACGTGGTTGATGGACTAATGTGTTTGTGAGAATTGCAGGATAACACAGGTAGTAGTCCCTCATTGATTCGGTTTAGCAACTAGAGATGACCGCTAAAAATGTATGAAGACATTGAAGACAATGGTGGTTTGTGAAGACATTCACCTTGAAGATAATGACGATGAGGACATTCACGTGAAGACTATGGAGTACGAAGACATAGTTTCTTTTGTAGTTTCTGAGGGAGTCCTGGATAAGAGGGTCCTCGGACAGCCGGACTATATGCTTATGTCGGACTGTTGGACTATGAAGATACAAGATTGAAGACTTTGTCCCGTGTCCGGGTGGGACTCTCCTTTGCATGGAAGGCAAGCTTGGCAATTCGGATATGTAGATTTCCTTCTCTGTAACCAACTCTGTGTAACCCTAGCCCCCTCTGGTGTCTATATAAACTGGAGGGTTTAGTCTGTAGGACAAGAACAATCATAATCATTGGCTAGCTTCTAGGGTTTAGCCTCTATGATCTCATGGTAGATCAACTCTTGTAATACTCATATCATCAAGATCAATCAAGCAGGAAGTAGGGTATTACCTCCATAGAAAGGGCCCGAACCTGGGTGAACATTGTGTCCCCAGCCTCCTGTTACCATTAGCCTTAGACGCACAGTTCGGGACCCCCTACCCGAGATCCGCCGGTTTTGACACCGACATTGGTGCTTTCATTGAGAGTTCCACTGTGTCGTCACCATAAGGCTTGATGGCTCCTTCTATCGTCTACAGCGATGCGATCCAGGGGGAGGTTTTCCTCCCCAGACAGATCTTCGTATTCAGCGGCTACACAGTGCGGGCCAACTCACTTGGCCATTTGGAGCAGATCGTTAGCTACGCCCCTGGCCATCAGGTCAGGTTTGGAAGCTTGAACTACACTGCCGACATCCACGGAGACTTGATCTTCGACGGATTCTAGCCCATGACAGGTGCGCACAACAGTCGCGATGAGCATGACTTAGATCTGTCATCGGACGCTGTTCAGGAGATCACACCTGCAGCTGCCCTGGATTTAAATCCTGAGCAGATCGTGCCATCCGAGGACGAGTGGATGGACCCCGCCACGGAGGATGCACACTCAACGGCGATAGAGCCGAACACATATCTCACTTCCAAGAAGGTCTGTGTCTTCGGACCCTCAGACTCGTCTCCGGCCAGGGGCTCCGAACCGCGTGCATCCGTGCCCATCGAACCTGACTGGGCACCAATCATGGAGTTTAGATCCGCGGATATCTTTCATCACTCGCCCTTGGGTGACGTGCTAAACTCATTAAAATCTCTCTCCCTGTCAAGAGACTCTTGGCCGAACTATGTCCGGCTTGAGTGGAAAGCAGACGACGAAGAAATTCGTTACCCACCCACCACCCACTTAATAGCCATTGTCGACGACTTAACCGACATGCTTGATTTTGACTCCGAAGACATCGACAGTATGGACGACGATGTCAGAGAAGAATAGGAACCACCGCCCACAGGGCGCTGGACAGCCATCTCATCATATGATATATATATGGTCGACACACCCAAAGAAAGCAATGGCGATGAGGCAATGGAGGATAATCCCCTTAAGAAGCTATCTAAGCGCCGGCATCAGCGGCGCCGCTCTAGGCCCTGCCATAGCAAAAATAGCAATACCGGCACAAGAGACAATAGCACTCCAGATGATGCCGAAGACGAAAACAACCCCGCCCAGCCAAGCTTCGAGCAAGATGGACGGGAGGATGGGCAAGCTAGCCCTGATGAACATGCAATGGATGGAGACTCGGAGGATGACAATTACATGCCCCTCTCTGAAGACGAGGTGAGCCTTGGCGACGAAGAATTTATCGTGTCTGAGGATCCCGTCGAGCAGGAGCGCTTCAAGCGCCGGCTTATAGCCACTGCAAAAAGCCTGAAGAAAAACAGCAGCAGCTTCAAGCTGATCAAGATCTGCTAACGGATAGATGGACTGAGGTCCTGGCAGCCGAGGAATACAGACTCGAGCGCCCAACCAAAAGTTACCCGAGGCGCAGGTTGTTACCTCAATTCGAGGATGAGGCACTAGAGCCTACACTACCAGCGCAGGATGCGGCTGACCGGCCACCTCGTGGCCGAGACAAAGCGGCGTATCAGCCCAAACACCAGCCCGCACCCGGTTCCCAAACAAAAAAAAACACAAAGGCCCGGGGCTACACGCAGGACCTGGGGACGAATTGGAAAACAAAGCAGGATAGTCAAGATCGAACTACGGATCACGGGGGCGTACCCCAACGTGCGACGATGACCATCACGCCAGATATACTAAATACAAATCCAAACGGGCCGAATACAACAGACCAGACTCATTTGAACTGTGTCGGGATGTAGCCCGGCACAGAGGCGCCGCACACCCCCTATGCTTCACTGACGAAGTAATGGAGCGTGAATTCCTAGAAGGGTTCAAGCCCGTGAACATCGAACCATATGATGGGACAATAGAACCCGCGGTATGGATCGAAGATTTCCTTCTCCACATTCACATAGCCCACGGCGATGATCTACATGCCATCAAGTACCTCCCACTAAAACTCAAGAGACCGGCTCGGCATTAGCTGAATAGTCTGTCGGCTAACTCCATTGGCAGTTGGGAGAACCTGGAAGACGCATTCCTGGATAACTTCCAGGGCACTTATGTGTGACCACCGGATGCTGATGATTTAAGTCACATATCCCAACAGCCTGGAGAGTCGGCCAGGAAATTCTGGACTCAGTTCCTAACTAAAAAGAACCAAATTGTCGAATGTCCGGACGCCGAAGCCCTAGCGGCCTTTAAGCATAACATCCATGACGAGTGGCTTGCTCGACACCTCGGCCAAGAGAAGCCCAAATCCATGGCAGCCCTTACGACACTTATGACCCGCTTTTGTGCGGGCGGGGACAGCTAGTTGGCTCGTAGCAACAACACATCAAGAAATCCTGGCACTTCAGACGCTAGTGACAGCAATGGCAAGCCCCTGCGCAACAGACACAAGCGTTGCAATGATGGCGATAACGCCGAAGACACGGCCCTCAATGCCGGATTCAGTGGCTCCAAGTCCGGTCAGCGGAAAAAGCCATTTAAAAGAAACAATCCAGGCTCGTCCAGTCTGGACTGCATACTCGATCACTCATGTCAAATCCACGGCACCCCCGATAAACCAGCCAACCAAACCAACAGAGAATGTTGGGTATTTAAACAGGCCGGCAAGTTAAATGCTGAAAACAAGGAAAAGGGGCTGGATAGTGATGACGACGAGGAGCCCTGGCCGCCGAACACGGGAGGACAGAAGAAATTTCCTCCCCAAGTAAAAACGGTGAATATGATATACGCCACCCATATCCCCAAGCGGGAGCGGAAGCGTGCACTAAGGGACGTATACGCAATGGAGCCAGTCGCCCCAAAATTCAACCCATGGTCTTCCTGTCCGATCACCTTTGATCGCAGGGACCATCTGTCCAGTATCCGCCATGGCAGCTCAGCCGCACTGGTCCTTGACCCTATCATTGACGGATTCCACCTCACACGAGTCCTCATGGACGGTGGCAGCAGCCTGAACCTGCTCTATCAGGATACAGTGTGAAAAATGGGTATCGACCCCTCAAGGATCAAACCCACCAAAACCACCTTCAAAGGTGTCATACCAGGTGTAGAGGCCAGTTGCAGAGGATCAACCACACTGGAAGTAGTCTTCGGATCTCCGGACAACTTTCGAAGCGAGGAGTTAATCTTTGATATCGTCCCCTTCCACAGTGGCTATCATGAAATGCTCGGACGAACCGCATTCGCTAGATTCAATGTGATGCCGCATTATGCCTACCTCAAGCTCAAGATGCCAGGACCTCGCGGGGTTATAACAGTCAATGGAAACACAGAGCGCTCCCTCCGTACGGAGGAGCACACTGCGGCCCTCGCAGCAGAAGTACAGAGCAGCCTCCTTAGGCAGACCTCCAATTCAGCAATAAAGCCCCCGGACACCGTCAAGCGAGTCCGAAGTACTCTGCAACAGGATCAGTCGGCATGAACAGAGCTCACCTAGCAATTCAGCCTCCGTCCTAGTCCTAGTCAAGCGGTGAAATTTGCGCCGCGCATACATAATTACGCACTTAAAATACCATGGGCATAGGCGGAGGCACAGCTACAATGCGGTCCACAATGCGGCTCAACCGCCCCAGGACCCGTATACCGTCACCCTTTTCCTTCTTTTAGGTCCCTATCTTCTTGAGGCTCTTCCGATAACCTGATACTAGACCCATCACGGGACGGAAACACCAAGGAGGCAAGAAGCTTTGACGTACGAGGGAATCCCCAGGTGGTCTCTGATAACGACCGCAATACCTGTTTTTACATACCCACACGCAGCTCGCTCTTGGTTAGGACATGTCAAATAGTCCTATTTTGCTTATCACACTACTTGTATACATATGCCTTGACGTATCATTCAAATAACAATGGAAAATAATGTACATCATTAGCTTATTACTATATTTCTTTTTCTCTTTTCCTTGACTGTTTATTTATTACAAATCACACCTGTACATTCTGGTATGGTCAGTTCACTAGGGGCTTCAGTGTACCCCATAACAAGGCAAGAAAGTCCGAACACTTTCGATAGTGCGGCACCCTAAACTTATAGCATTATATGCATCAGCTCCGAATCATGTCCTGGGTCAATAGTTAGGTTGCCCGACTCCCATGTTTTGCCGCCTTACGTTCTGCTATATCAGCTAAGGTGGCACAAGGAGAACTACTGCGATTGTGTCCCGGTTCTTCCGGACAAGCACCTCAGTAGAGAAAGCCGAAAACTGACTGTCATGATGCGGCGAGAGCTGGTCGCTGTTCGAGAGGTTTCAAATCCTTAAAGATTTTTTCCGCTTTGGGCGAGAAATCGGTCATTGTTCGATTTAGGCATGTATAGCGCCCCAAGTTCGGCCTTCCGACTACCAGGGGCTATGCCAAATTTAAAATTATAGAACTTCTATGGCTAAGTGAGGGTGATAAAGTTGTATAGTCCAATTGCCTTGTTCGTTGCGCTAAACACCTCCTTAAAGGACCAAAAATTTGGATAAAGAGTGTTTAGATTTATGCCGAACACCCCTGTACTAGTTACATGGGGGCAGAAGCCGATGACTGGCCAACTCCCAGAATTTATAAATGGCCGCACAAAAGGTAAAATTTTAAATCAACAAGCATGATATTGCGCAAATGAACTTGTTTCATATTACAGGATAAAATGAGTGCATTCACTCAAAGGTTACATCTCGCACATTGCTTCGCCACAAGGCGGGAGCCCTTCAGGACACTGTCGTAATACTTTCTGGGCCGGGGTGCTCCTTGCCCTTCGGTGGCCCCTCCGTTATCAGCTTCTTGGCATCCATCTTCGCCCAGTGCACTTTTGCGCGGGCGAAGGCCATTCGCGCACCTTCAATGCAAACTGACCGCTTTATGACTTCAAGCCACGGGCAAGCATTCACAAGCCGCTTCACGAGGCTGAAGTAGCTACTGGGCATAGGCTCGGCAGGCCATAGCCGGATTATGAGGTCCTTCATGGCCAGTTCGGCTGCCTTGTGCAGTTCGACCAGTTGCTTCAGCTGGTCGCTCAAGGGCATCAGATGTTCTGTCCCAAGATACTGAGACTACAACAACTTCTCCATCGAGCTCCCTTCTTCGGCTCAGTAGAACTCTGCGGCATCAGATATGCTGCGCGGTAGATCTACGAACGCTCCTGGAGAGCTCCAAATTCGGGTAAGTAAAAGGAAAGTCTCCTTCACATGCTTGCTTTGCATAATGAATGCCTTACCCGCCGCAATCTTCTTGACCGCCTGAATCTCCTGGAGGGCCTTTTGGGCTTCGGCTTTGGCGTCTTTCATGCTCTGGAGGGCCTTAGCAAGCTCGGACTCTTGAGTCTTAGAGTCACGCTTTAAGGATTCGTATTTCTGGACGAAATCCTGGAGCTCTTGCTGGACCTCATTGACCCGGGCCTCTTGCTTCTCGCGCTCGGCGCGTTCCATGGCCGCCTTGTCTTTGGCCTCGGTCAGCGCTTTCCTAAGGGCCGCCACTTCGGTCGTGGCCCCTATTAAAGTTCATGACGGTTCTATTAGCAGAAACCATTTTTCCTTTATAAATATACATACTGGGTATTGCGTACCTTGACTTTCCTCGAGCTGCCTCTTCACGAGGCCGAGCTCTCCCTCGGTCCGCTCCAGGTCCCGCTTCAGTCTGGAGACCTCCGCAGTACGAGCGACAGCGGCCAACAGCGACGCCTGCTTATTCACATAGACATCTTTTGTTAGACTCCTGCAAATGTTATTTGATCCTATGATCGGCTTTTCTTTTCGAACACCAAACACAGCATCAGGGGCTACTGTCTATACTGTGATATTCTCTCACAATTTTGTTACTTACCTCAAAACTTGTTAGGACGCTAGCGCAGGCTTCTGTCAATCCGCTTTTGGCGGAACTGACCTTTTCAATCACCGTACTCATAAGAGTATGCTGTTCTTCATCAATGGAAGCGCCGCGAAGTAGTTCCAGGAAGTTGTCCGATGCCTCTGGATGGACAGAGGTCATCGGTACAGGCGGCTCGCCCCCCTAGAGAGAGGCTGCCTGCCTGAATGCGGAACCACTAGGGTTCCCAGAGCCGTATTCGGCTGGGGGCCAAACTTGTTGCGGCCCCATTATCGGAGTCCATTGGGTCTTTCCTCCCATGTGCCCGGCGACTAGGATTTCGCCTGGGGGCGTCTCCAGAACTGTCTCCCCTTGGCCCGTTATCTTTTGAGACAACACCTCGTTGTCGTCCGCGGGCCTGGGGGAGGAGGCTGTCGGGAGTGAATCGCTGTTCATCACCGACGGGCCCAGAGACCCCTCTGAAGAGGATACCTCGACGTGGGATTTGGCCGGACTGCATTTGCATGATCAGCATGATAAGAAGCAATAAAGCAAAACATACCGGAAATATTATAGTGTCCGGATACTTATGACTTAGCCAGGGGCTTGTCCCTGGGCTCCCACTCCTCGTCGCTATAGGTGGCTGTGGTGGAATGGTCCGGAAGGAAGGTTTTACCCTTCTTGGACACCTCGGCCTCCCTAGACGGGGCGACCTTCGTCTTCTCCCCCCCCCCCGGTTGGGGGGGGGGAGGGATTTCCTCTTCCTCCTCGTCGTCTTCATTGGAGGAGTGTGTCTTGGTGTCTTCGGACATCACATCCTATGCCACCTTGCGCCGGAGACCTTTCCTGGTCCCCGCGGCCTTCTTCTTGGCCTTCTTCTCCGGCACCTCATAGGGCGCCGGGAACAACATCTTTGTTAGGAGAGGCGATGCTTGATCTTCAAGTAGTGGAGCCGAACAGTCAATTCACTCCGCTATCGCTACCCAGTCCTGATTGAATCGACATGGAGGCTTAGATTCCTCCCGCGGATATGCTGGTTAAAGGCACATCTTGCAAAATATAAAAACTCACCGGATGGGCTTGGCATTTCGCGCTTAGTCCATGATCTTCGGTTATGGGTGGTGGGACCTCGTTGGCCTTGAAGAGCACGTTCCAGACATCTTCGTGCGTCGTGCCGAAGAGCTCTTGCAACATCTGGTGTTCTGCCGGGTCGAACTCCCACAGATTGTAATCCCGTCTCTGACATGGAAGGATCCGGTGGAGGATCATGACCTGGACCATGTTGACAAGCTTGATTTTCTTGCCTATCATGTTTTGGACGTAGGTCTGAAGTCCAATCAGCTCCACCACTGAGCCCCAGGCTAGGCCCTTCTCTTTCCAGGAGGTGAGCCGCATGGGGACGCCGGATCAAAATTCGGGGGTCGCCGCCCAGTTGGTGTCGTGCGGCTCGGTGATATAGAACCACCCCGATTGCCACCCCTTCACAGTCTCCACAAAGGAGCCCTCGGGCAAGGTGACATTGGGCATCTTGCCCACCATGGAGCCCCCGCACTCCGCTTGCTGGCCGCCCACCACCTTTGGCTTCACATTGAAGGTCTTCAGCCATAGGCCGAAGTGGAGCGTGATGCGGAGGAAGGCCTCGCACACGACGATGAACGCCGAGATGTTGAGGATGAAGTTGGGTGCCAGATCATGGAAGTCCAGCCCGTAGTAGAACATAAATCCATGGACGAACGGGTGGAGGGGGAATCCCAGTCCGCGGACGAAGTGAGAGAGGAATACTACCCTTTCCTGGGGTTTCGGGGTAGGGATGATCTGCCCTTCGGCCGAAAGCCAATGCGCAATGTTCGCGGACAGGTATCTGGCCTCCCGAAGCTTCGTGATGTCTCCCTCCATAACGGAGGAGGCCATCCACTTGCCTCCCACTCCGGACATGCTTGGAATGGCTTTGCGGAGAAGGTGAAAGCTTGGGCGTTGGAGCTCGAGAATGGATCAGTAGAGGAAGAAGAAGGCGTGGGTGAAAAGGGGGAATCCTTATCTCTTTAAAAAGGCGGTAGAAACCATGCACCTCCCTACTTGCCCTGGAAACTTTCTTATTCCCCAAGCGCCATGTTAATGGCGCGGTTGGGTTACTCACACCCGTATTGATGAGTATCCCATGATAAGGGGACATGATCTCTGCTTCCACAAGACGTGCCTATGAAACCGCCTCGCAAGATGTGCAGTAGCAGGTTGAGAAAAACAGTTCGAATAATGACCGGGCCACGGCGTGATGTCACGCTATGAAAAGTTGTCAGTAGATTAGACTTGTGGAATATTGTGCTCTCTACGGTGGTATGTGGAATTTGTTTTGCAGAGCCGGAAACGATCCTTGTGTTCAAGATCTTCTTTGCAGTATTCAGAGAAGGAACCCGCCTTGCAATGTTGAAGACAATCTGTGCGCCGGACTCATCATCATTGAAGCCTGGTTCAGGGGCTACTGAGGGAGTCCTGGATTAGGGGGTCCTCGGTCAGCCAGACTATATGCTTATGTCGAACTGTTGGACTATGAAGATACAAGATTGAAGACTTCGTCCCGTGTCCGGGTGGGACTCTCCTTTGCGTGGAAGGCAAGCTTGGCAATTCGGATATGTAGATTTCCTTCTCTATAACCGAGTCTGTGTAACCCTAGCCCCCTCCGGTGTCTATATAAACCGGAGGGTTTAGTCCATAGGACAAGAACAATCATAATCATAGGCTAGCTTCTTGGGTTTAGCCTCTATGATCTTGTGGTAGATCAACTCTTGTAATACTCATATCATTAAGATCAATCAAGCAGGAAGTAGGGTATTACCTCTATAGAGAGGGCCCGAACCTGGGTAAACATTGTGTCCCTCGCCTCCTGTTACCATTAGCCTTAGACGCACAGTTCGGGACCCCCTACCCGAGATCCGCCAGTTTAGACACTGACAGTTTCCTTTTCTTCTTTCTTGAGTCATAGGAACCACCGTACTGTTAAGTGGGGTCCAAGTGAACAAAGTCAGATGACTGAAGTGATGCTCAACCAAAATCCTATGTCTTCGAGCAAACACAATGAGAGCAAATCTTATCCAGAGCTGGATAAGTCAACTTTGCTTGTAGCCCAAGCCAAGCTGCCGCGTGTGTTTGAAATCTGACCGTTGGACACATGTCGGTTCCTTAGTGACCTAGGGTCATTTCAGACATATCAGGTCGGGTTGCCTCCTGGCTATAAATATCCCACCCCCTACACCATAAATTGGTGGTTGCTCAGAATTACTGCGTGACTTTTGTCGTTTGAGAGAAAACCACCTCCAAAGCCTACGAGAGAGAGATCCTTGCGAGGACAAAGCCCAAAACACCCAGAGCCAAAGAGTGTTTGAGGGAGTCCAGGATTAGGGGGTCCTCGGACAGCCGAACTATATACTTTGGCCGGACTGTTGGACTATGAAGATACAAGATTGAAGACTTCGTCCCGTGTCCGGACGGGACTCTCCTTTGCGTGGAAGGCAAGCTTGGCAATTCGGATATGTAGATCTCCTTCTCTGTAACTGACTCTGTGTAAACCTAGCCCCCTTCGGTGTCTATATAAATGGGAGGGTTTAGTCCGTAGGACAACAACAATCATAATCATAGGCTAGCTTCTAGGGTTTAGCCTCTATGATCTCATGGTAGATCAACTCTTGTAATACTCATATCATCAAGATCAATCAAGCAGGAATTAGGGTATTACCTCCATCGAGAGGGCTCAAACCTGGGTAAACATCGCGTCCCCCGCCTCCTGTTACCATTAGCCTTAGACGCACAGTTTGGGACCCCCTACCCGAGATCCCCCGGTTTTGACACCGACATTGGTGCTTTCATTGAGAGTTCCACTGTGTTGTCACGGTAAGGCTTGATGGCTTCTTCAATCATCTTCAACGACGCGGTCCAGGGTGAGGCCTTCCTCCCCGGACAGATCTTCGTATTCGGCGGCTTTGTACTACGGGCCAATTCACTTGGCCATCTCGAGCAGATCGATAGCTACGCCCCTAGCCGTCAGGTCAGGTTTGGAAGCTTAAAATACACCACCGACATCCGCGGAGACTTGATCTTCGACGGATTCGAGCCCATATCATGTGCGCCGAACAGTCACGACGAGCATGACTTAGATCTACCATCGGACAGTGTTTGGGAGATTGCGCCTGCGGTGGCCCCGGGAATCAATCCGGAGCAGATCATGCCATCCGAGGACGGGTGGATGGACCCCTCCAAAGAGGTCGCACACTCATCGGCGCTGGAGGCGAACACAGACTTCATCTCTAAAGATATCTGTGTCATCGGACCCTTGAACTCGTCTCCGGCCATAGGATCTGAACCGCGTACGTCCGTGCCTATCGAATCTGATTGGGTACCAGTCATGGAGTTTACCTCCGCGGATATATTTCAGCACTCGCCCTTGGGTGACGTGCTAAATTCATTAAGGTCTCTCTCTCTGTCAGGGGACTCTTGGCCGAACTATGTCCGGCTGGAGTGGGAAGCGGACGACGAAGAAATTCATTCCCCACCCACCTCCCACGTAATAACCACTATCGATGACTTAACCGACGTGCTTGACTTCGACTCCGAAGACATCAACGGTATGGACGACGATGCAGGAGAAGAACAGCAACCACCGCCCACAGGGCGCTGGACAACCACCTCATCATATGATATATATATGGTGGACACCCCCAAAGAAAGCAATGGCAATGAGGCAACAGAGGATAATCCCTTGGATAAGAAATGTAGGTACTGGCATCATAGGCGCCGCTCTAAGCCCCGTCACTTCAAAAATAATGATACCGGCATAGGAAATGATGGTAATCCGGACGGTGCCGAAGACGAAAACAATCCTGCCCAGCCAGGCTTCGAGCAGGCCGAGCAAGAAGATGGGCAAGCTAGCCCTAAGGAATAGGCAACAGATGGAGAATCAGAGGATGATAATTACATGCCTCTCTCCGAAGACAAAGTGAGCCTTGGCGACGAAGAATTCATCATGCCTGAGGACCCCGTCTAGCAGGAGCGCTTCAAGCGCCGGCTTATAGCCACTACAAAAAGCCTAAAGAAGAAGCAGCAGCAGCTTCAAGCCGATCAAGATCTACTAACTGATAGATGGACCGAGGTCCTGGCAGCCAAGGAATACGGACTCGAGCTCCCAACCAAAAGTTACCCAAAGCGCAAGTTGCTACCTCAACTCGAGGAGGAGACATTAAAGCCCACACCACCAGCGCACGATGCGGCTAACCGACCACCTCGTGGCCAGGACAAAGCGGCGTATCAGCCCGGACTACAGCCCGCCCCCATCGCCAATCAAACAATAACACTAAGGCCCGGGGCTACACGAAGGACCTGCGAGAAGTATTGGAAAACAAAGCACGACAGTCAAGATTGATCTACGGATCACGGGGGCGCGCCACAACGCGTGATGATGACCGTCATGCCGGATACACTAAACACAAGTCCGTCCGGGCCGAATACAACACACCAGACTCATTTGAATTGTGCCGTGATGTAGCCCAGCATAGAGGCGCCGCACACCCCCTATGCTTCACTGATGAAGTAATGGATCATGAATTCCAAGAAGGGTTTAATCCCATGAACATTGAATCATATGATGGCACAACAGACCCCGAGGTATGGATTGAAGATTTTTTTCTCCACATTCACATGGCCCGCGGCGATGATCTACATGCCATAAAGTACCTCCCACTTAAGCTCAAAGGACCGGCTCGGCATTGGCTGAATAGCCTGCCAGCAAACTCCATTGGCAGTTGGGAGAGCCTGGAAGATGCATTCCTTGACAACTTCCAGGGCACTTACATGTGACCACCGGATGCTGATGACTTAAGTCACATAACCCAACAGCCCGGAGAGTCAGCTAGGAAATTCTGGACTCAGTTCCTAACTAAAAAGAACCAAATTGTCAACCGTCTGGATGCCGAAGCCTTAGCGGCCTTTAAGCATAACATCTGCGATGAATGGCTTGCCCTACACCTCGGCCAAGAGAAGCCAAAGTCCATGGCAGCCCTCACGACACTCATGACCCGCTTTTGCGCGGGGGAGGACAGCTGGCTGCCTCGTAGCAACATCACACCAAGAAACTCTGACAATTCAGATGCCAGAGATAGCAACGGCAAGCCACAACGCAATAGACATAAGCGTCGCAACAATGGCGACAACACCAAAGAGACGGCAACCAATGTCAGATTTAGTGGCTATAAGTCCAGTCAGCAGAAAAAGCCATTCAAAAGAAACAATCCGGCACGTCTAGTTTGGACCGCATACTTGATTGCTTCTATCAAATTCATGACACCCCCGATAAACCAGCCAACCACACCAACAGAGAATGTTGGGGGTTCAAACAGGCCGGCAAGTTGAATGCTGAAAACAAGGAAAAGGGGCTGCATAGTGACGACGACAAAGAGCCCCGACCGCCTAACACAGGAGGACAGAAGAAATTCCCTCCCTAAGTGAAAACGGTGAACATGATATACACTACCCATATTCCCAAGCGGGAACGGAAGTGTGCACTAAGGGACGTCTATGCGATGGAGCCAATCGCCCCAAAGTTCAATCCACGGTCTTCTTGACTGATCACTTTCGACCGCAGGGACCATCCTACCAGTATCCGTCATGGAGGTTCTGCCGCATTGGTCCTTGACCCCATCATTGACGGATTCCACCTCACAAGAGTCCTTATGGATGGTGGCAGCAGCCTGAACCTGCTCTATCAGGATACAGTGCGCAAAATGGGCATCGACCCCTCAAGGATCAAACCTACAAAAACCACCTTTAAAGGTGTCATACCAGGTGTAGAGGCCTGTTGCACGGGCTCAATCACACTGGAAGTAGTCTTTGGATCTCCAGACAACTTCCGAAGCGAGGAGTTAATCTTCGATATCGTCCCCTTCCGCAGTGGCTATAACGCACTGCTCGGACGAACCACATTTGCCAGATTCAATACGGTACCGCATTATGCATACTTAAAGCTCAAAATGCAAGGGCCTCGCGGGGTTATAACAGTAAATGGAAACACATAGCGCTCGCTCTGTACGGAGGAGCACACTGCGGCCCTCGCAGTAGAAGTACAAAGCAGCCTTCTTAGGCAGGCCGCCAATTCGGCGATAAAACCCCTGGACACCGTCAAGCGAGTCCGGAGTACCCTGCAGTAGGATCGTCCGGCACGTCCAGAGCTCGACTAGCAATTCGGCCTCCGTCCTAGTCCCAGTCAAGCGGCGAAATTTGTGCCGCTCGTACATAATTACGCACTCAAAATACCATGGGCATAGGCAAAGGCACGACTATGACACGGTCCACAATGCGGTTAGATCGCCCCAGGATCCATGCATCTTTACACCTTTTTCCTTTTAGGTCCCTATCTTCAGAAGGCTCTCCCGATAGCCCGACTATCGGACCCATAGCGGGACGGACACACCAAGGAGGCAAGAAGCTTTGGCGTACAAGGGAATCCTCAAGTGGTCTCTGATAACGATCGTTACCTATTTTACATACCCGCATGCAGCTTGCTCTTGGTTAGGACGTGTCAAACAGTCCTATTCCGCTTATCGCACTACTTGTACGCATACACCTGGGCGTATTATTCAAATAACAATGGAAAATAATGTATAGCGTCAGCTTACTATTACATTTCTCTATGCTTTACCTTTACCGTTTATTTATTACAAATTGCACCCGTACATTTTGGTACGTTCAGTTCGCCAGGGACTTCAGTGTACCCCATAACACGGCAAGAAAAGTCCGAACACTTTCGACAGTGCGGCACCCCGAACTTATAGCATTATATGCATCAGCTCCGAATCATGTCCTGGGTCAATAGTTGGGTTTGCCCGGCTCCCATGTTTTGGTACCTTACGTTCCGCTATATCGGCTAAGGTAGCACAGGGAGAACTTCTGCGATTGTGTCCCGGTTCTTCCGGACGAGCACCTTAGTAGAGAAATCCAAAAATTGACTGTCATGATGCGGTGAGAGCTGGTCGCTGTTCGAGAGGTCTCAAATCCTTAAAGATTTTTTCCGCTTCAGGCGAGGAATCGGTCTTGTCTGATTTAGGCATGCATAGCGCCCCAAGTTTGGCCTTCCGAATATTAGGGGCTTCGCCAAAATTTAAAATTGTAGACTTCTATGGCTAAGTGAGAGTGATAAAGCTGTATAGTCCGATTGCGTTGTTCGTTGCGCTAAACACCTCCTTAAAGGACCAAAAATTTGGATAAAGAGTGTTTAGATTTATCCCGAACACCCCAGTACTAGTTACATGGGGGCAGAACACGACGACTGGCCAACTCTCAAATTTTATAAACGGCCGCACAGAAGGTAATATTTTAAATCAACAAGCGTTATATAGCGCACATGAACTCGTTTTCATATTACAGGATCACATGAGTACATTTATTCAAACATTACATCCTTAGCACATTCATCCTCCACAAGGCGGGCACCCTTCAGGACACCGTCATAATACTTTTCGGGGTGGCGATGCTCCTTGCCCTCGGGCGGCCCCTCTGTCACCAGCTTCTCGGCATCCATCTTCGCCAAGTGCACTTTCGCACGGGTGAAGGCTCTGCGTGCACCTTCAATGCAGACTGACCGCTTAATGGCTTCAAGCCGCAGATAGGCATTAACAAGCCGCTTTACCAGGCCAAAGTAACTGCTGGGCAGGGGCTCGCCAGGCCACATCCAGACTATGAGATCCTTCATGGCCAGTTCTGCTGCCTTGTGAAGTTCGACCAGTTGCTTCAGCTGGTCGCTCAAAGGCATCGGATGTTCGGCCCCAATATACTGGGACCAGAACAACTTCTTCATCGAGCTCACTTCCTTAGCTCTGTAGAACTTTGCGGCATCAGAGACGCTGCATGGCAGATCTGCGAATGCTCCTGGAGAGCTCCGAATTCGGGTAAGTAAAAGGAAAGTCTCCTTCACATGCTTGCTTTGCATAACGAATGCCTTATCCGCCGCTATCTTCTTGGCCGCCTGAATCTCCTGAAGGGCCTTCGGGGTTTAGGTCTTGGCGTCTTGCATGCTCTGGAGGGCCTTCGCAAGCTCAGACTCTTGCGTCTTGGAGTCACGCTCCAAGGACTCGAATTTTTTGACGAAGTCCTGGAGCTCCTGCTGGACCTCATTAACTCGGTGCGCTCCTTGGCCGCCTTGTCTTCGGCCTCGGACAGCGCCTTCTTAAGGGCCGCCACTTCGGTCGTGGCCCCTATTAAAATTCATGATGCTTCTATTAGCATCAACGATTTTTCCTTTATATAACACACGGATGGGGTATCGCTTACCTTTGTTCTCCTCGAGCTGCCTCTTCACGAGGCCGAGCTCTTCCTCGCCCGCTCCAGGTTCTGCTTCAGTCTAGAGACCTCCACAATAAGGGCGACGGTGGCCAGCAGCGACACCTGCTTATTCACATAGACATAATATGATTAGACTCCTGAGGATGTTATTTGATCATTTGTTCGGCCTTTCTTTCCGAACACCAAACAGAGCATCAGGGGCTACTGTCTATACTATGATATTTTCTCATAATTTAATTACTTACCTCAAAGCCTGTCAGGAGGCTGGCGCAGGCTTCGGTCAATCCGCTTTTGGCGGACCGAACCTTCGCAATCACCGTACTCATAAGAGTATGGTGTTCTTCATCAAGGGAAGCGCCCTAAAGCGTTTCCAGCAAGTTGTTCGATGCCTCTGGATGGACAGAGGTCATCGGCACAGGCGGCTCGCCCCCCTTAGCAAGGGGCTGCCTACCTGAATCCGGAACCACTGGAGGTTCTGGTGCAGTATCTGGCTGGGGGCCAAACTTGCTGTGGCCCCCCTCATTAGAATCCATGGGGGTCTTCCCCCCATGTGCCCGGCGTTGGGGATTTCGCCTTGGGGCGCCTCCAGAATTGTCTCCCCCTGGACCGGTATCCTCTGAGACAACACCTCGGTGTCGTCCGCGGGCCGGGGGGTGGTGGCCGTCGGGAGCGAGTCGCTGTTCATCGCTGAGGCACTCAAAGACCCATCCGAGGAGGATAAGTCAACATGGGCTTTGGATGGACTGCACGATCATATTCAGCATGATAAGAAGCCATAAAGCAAAACATGCTGGAAGTATTATGGTATCCGGATACTTACCACTTCGCCGGGGGCTTGTCCCTGGGCCGCCACTCCTCGTCACTGTAGGCGGCTGTTGTGGAGTGGTCCGGAGGGAGGGTCCTTCCCTTCTTGGACCCTTCGGCCTCCCCATGTGGGGCGGCCTTCCTTTTCTTCTCCCCCTCGGCTTGGGGGGGGGAGGGTTTTCCTCTTCCTCCTCCTTGTTTTTGTTGGAGGAGTGCGCCTTGGTGTCTTCGGACGGTGAGTCCGACACCACCTTGCGCCGGAGACCTTTCCTGGTCCCCGTGGCCTTCTTCTTGGCCTTCTTATCCGGCACCTCGTAGGGTACCAGAAACAGCATCTTCGTTAAGAGAGCTATTGTTGGATCTTCAGGTAGTGGAGCTGGACAATCGATCCGCTCCGCTATTAAATTCCTCCCACAAACATACTGGGACTTTGCGCTGAGGAGAAGCGCATCTTGTGAAATACAGGTAGCTTACCGGATTGGCGCGGCGCTTTGCGCTGAGTCCGCGATCCTCTATGAGGGGAGGAGGCACCTCGGCAGCCTTGAACAACACCTTCCAGACGTCTTTGTGCATCGTGTCAAAGAGCTCGCGCAGCCTCTGGTGTTCGGCTGGGTCGAACTCCCACATATTGAATGCCCGTCTTTAACACGGGAGGATCCAGCGGAAGGGCATGACTTGGACCACGTTGACAAGCTTGATTTTCTTGCTTATCATATTCTTGACGTAGTTCTAGAGTCCGGTCAGCTCCGCTGGCTCACCCCAGGCTAAACCCTTCCTTTTCCAGGAGGTAAGCTGCATGGGGATGCCAGATCGAAATTCGGGGGCCGTCGCCCAGTTGGAGTCATGCGGCTCGGTGATATAGAACCACCCCGATTGCCACCCCTCCATGGTCTCCACATAGGAGCCTTCAAGCCAGGTGACGTTGGGCATCTTGCCCACCATGGCGCCTCCGCACTCCGCTTGCTGGCCAACCACTATCTTTGGCTTCACGTTGAAGATCTTCAGCCACAAGCCAAAGTGGGGCTTGATGTGGAGGAAGGCCTCGCACACGACGATAAACGCCGGGATATTGAGGATGAAATTGGGGGCCAGATCATGGAAATCTAGCCCATAGTAAAACATGAGCCCGCGACCAAATGGGTGGAGAGGAAATCCCAGTCCGCGGACTAAGTGGGCAAGAAACACAACCCTCTCGTGGGGTTCCAGAGTAGGGACGATCTGCCCTGCGTCCGGGAGCCGGTGTGCGATGTCTGCGGCCAAGTATCCGGCCTCCCAGAGCTTCGTAATGTCCTCCTCCGTAACGGAGGAGGCCATCCACTTGCCTCCCACTCCGGACATGTTTGGAATGGCTCTACGGAGGAGGTGAGAGCTTGGGCGCTGGAGCTCGAGCGTGCGAGAATGGATGAGCGAAGGAAGAAGAATGCGTGGGTGAAAAAGGGGGATCCCTATCTCTTTATAAAGGCGGTAGAAACTGTGCGCCTCCCCACTTGCCCGTTAAAATCGCTTATTCCCCAAGCGCCACGATTGATGGCACGGTTGGGTTACCCACACCCGCATTGATGAGAATCCCGTGTTAAAGGGACATGATCTCTGCTTCGACAAGATGTGCCAGGGAAACCGCCTCGCAATATGTGCAGTAGCTGGTTGAGAAAAATGGTTCAAATAATGACCGGGCCATGGTGTGATGTCACACTGTGAAAAGTTGTCAGCAGATTAGATTTGTGGAATATTGTGCTCTCTACGGTTGTATGTGGAAATTATTTTGCAGGGCCGGACACAATCCTCGTGTTCAAAATCTTCTATGGAGTATTCGGAGAAGGAACCCGCCTTGCAATGCCGAAGACGATCTGCGCGCCGGACTCATCGTCATTGAAGCCTGGTTCAGGGGCTACTGAGGGATTCCAGGATTAGGGGGTCCTCGGATAGCCGGACTATATACTTTGGCCGGACAGTTGGACTATGAAGATACAAGATTGAAGACTTCGTCCCGTGTCTGGATGGGACTCTCCTTTGTGTGGAAGGCAAGCTTGGCAATTCAGATATCTAGATCTCCTTCTCTATAACCGACTCTGTGTAACCCTAGCCCCCTCCGGTGTCTATATAAACCGGAGGGTTTAGTCCGTAGGACGACAACAATCATAATCATAGGCTAGCTTCTAGGGTTTAGCCTCTACGATCTCGTGGTAGATCAACTCTTGTAATACTAATATCATTAAGATCAATCAAGCAGGAAGTAGGGTATTACCTCCATCGAGAGGGCCCAAACCTGGGTAAACATCGTGTCCCCCGCCTCCTGTTACCATTAGCCTTAGACGCACAGTTCGGGACCCCCTACCCGAGATCCGCCGGTTTTGACACCGACAGTGTTAGGCATCACTGAAGTCTTTCTGTCTGCATGATCTAAAGACTTGTTACACTTGAGGACTGTGAATCCTCCAGCCCGTTCGGCGTCACGTTCTGAGGCTCCAAGAGTCATTGTGGATTGCCCGTGAACGGAGTCTATGGAGGTTTGGAAGTCTACCTTGAAGACTTACCTGAGTGATAGGGAGAGGACTGGGTGTCCTTAGCTCTAGGGGAATAAGGTGAAGACACAGTCTTCTGAGTTAAATCTTAGCCTCCCTAACCAGACGTACAATTGCCATAGCAACTGGAACTGGTCTACCAAATTCCTTTCTTCACCAAGCAACTGGTTCTATCCCCTACCCTCCTTACTTTTCAGTTTGTCTTCGTGAAGTCATTGCTTGCTTGCCTGATCTATTTGACATCACTGTGTGAAGACTTGCAATTGTTTGGCTTCATACCGTCTTCCATTCTAATCCTGTCTATCTAGTTGTTGTTATTCTTCGAGCGTTCACTGTGTTGCTTGCTTCATACTGTCTAGTGTAGTTTATCTTCCCCTACATATCATATAGGTTCAGTTTTACTGTTTGTCTTCAAAGACCTCGTGTTTTGAAGGATTTCATAAAATTCGCCTATTCACCCCCTCTAGTCGATAACTAGCACTTTCAATTGGTATCAGAGCAAGGTGCTCTCTTGTTCTGTGTGATTCAGTTTAACCACCTGGAGTTTTAGCTATGTTGACTGCATGGATAATCAAGGCCTCCGCTGTGTGCCCAGTCCTCGATGGCACTGATTACCCCTACTGGAAGAATTAGATGCGCATGCATCTTGAAGCCATTGACATTGACCTCTGTTATGTCGTAAAGACAGGCGTTCCCAAGGTCGGTGAAGGCATCACCGCTACTGATGCCAAGAGGTTCGTGCAACTGGACTCAACTGCCAAGAACATCATCTATGGTCATTTGACCAAAGGGCAGTATGGCTATGTGAGTGCACTGGAAACTGCAAAGCTGGTCTGGGACTGGCTGTCCAAGGTCAACAAAGGTGTCTTAACTCAGAGAGACTCAAGGATTGATGTTCTTCGCAATCTCTTCAACCGCTTCAAGAGGAATGACAATGAAAATGTCCAGTTCACATTTGATCGCCTTACTGATATCACAATTGAGCTTCGCGCTCTTGGCGCCCATGAGATCACCATGCATGAAATTGTGAAGAAGCTTCTGACATCACTTGACAACTCGTTCGACACCTTGGCCCTGATGATTCAAGAACGTCCCGACTTCAAGGACCTCGATCCATCTGACATACTTGAGAGGCTCAACACACATGAGTTCCAGCTATCTGAGGAAAGAGATATCTATGGTCCCAACTATGGCGATCCCGTGCTTTGAAGGCTAAGGTTGTTTCCTCATCTGAAGAAGAATCTGACTGTTGCTCTTGTGATCCTGAAGAAATTGGCAAAGAGCTTGCAATGCTTGTGAGAAAGTTCCAGAAGTTCTCCAAGAAGAATCGCTTTAGCAAGTCTTCAAGATCCAGCTCAAGAAATGACGAGGCTTCATCTCGTGACTACAAGAAGAGAACATGCCACAAATGCAAGCAGACAGGCCACTACATCTCTGAGTGTCCTTTACCTCATATTAGCACCTTTACCTCACCTTTGCAAGATTGTTTCCATGATGCTTTTCCATGTGCTCAATTTAGATGCTTAAATGCCATGCCACACTTGTTTGTCAAACCATATGCTATGCTTGAGGACAACACTTGTTGGGTTAATCACCTCTCGAATGCTTGGTTTTGCTCTAATGCTAACCACATTTGTTTTTCCAAGTGTTTGTCGCCTTACTCCTTTTGAAGGAATCACAACACGGTGCGACATTGGCGAGTGCCCATTTCAAGCTTCAAGATGACAAGTGCTTGGTGGTCGTCCACTTTTGACGCCCTCTCTTTACCATGGTGATGAAGATCACGATCCGCGGATGGATCTCTCCCAAGGGGGAGGGGAGATGATGTGGAGCATACCTCGACCATCACCATGGACGTCCCATCACCACCACAATCATGAAGAGAACCAATGACAAGAGCACATGCACGTGCCATCGAAACCGAGGTTAACTCTTTCCTCTTCGAGTTTCATTAGAATTCACACGATCGACAGATTCTACCTCAAATGGAAACTCTATGCACGCTTAGGTACCAAGGATATGATCGGGAGGAAACGAGGACGGAGAGTCAAGCAACCATGGAGAAGGAAAAGTAGCGAGGGAACAAGAAGAATGGAGAAACGGAGGGCACGGACCACTTCGGGTGCCCGACCACCAAAGGCCCTGGGTGCCCGACCACCTCCAACCGGCAAGGCCGCGACCTCCCTGGCTGGGCCGGGTGCTTGACCCTCTCCCTGCCGGGTGCCCGTCCCCCCTGGCGCGGCGCCCCTATTTGGCCCGGGTGCCCGGCCCCTCTCTGGGATGCGCCCAGCTCGCCCCCGGCTATCCGGGCCCTTAACCCTGGGTGCCGGACCTGCCCCGCGCCAGCCACCAGCCCCGCCCCGAGTGCTCGGGCCTAGGACCCCCGGGTGCCCGGCCACTCACCAGCCGACCCCCTGACCAGGCCGGGTGCCCGGCCCCTTCGCCCCGGGTGCCCGTCCCTCCCGAGCGCGTGGCTCTGGCCGATCCGGCTGCCTGGGCCACTTTACCCCGGGTGCCCGGACCCCTCCGCGTGCATGCATGCACTTTTGGGTTTTGGACCCTTGTATCCCTCTCTCCCTCACAATTCATCCCTGGACTATATAAACACCTCCCCTAGCTCATTAGAAGGAGAGCAAAGGATATGACATGATTTAGTGAACTTTGCTCCTTGTACCTCCTCTTGAGAGAAAGAGAGCTCTCCCATGGAGATCAAGACCACCTATGGAGAAGACCCCTAGTGGATTCAAGCCCCCATCTTGGGAAGGAGCCCCATCATAGGATCATCAAGACCTCTTTCCTCATAGGATTGGGATGAACTAGTTACCTTGTATCTTTCCTTTGTTGTCCTTGAATCTTTGTGATCTCTTGTTTGTTCTTAGATCTAGCATATGTGTGATTGGATCTAGTCAATTTGAGTGTTTCCCCTCTCTTGTGTTCTTCATGTTCTTGGGTATTTCCCCTCCAATTCATGAAAGTTCTCCATCTAGGGTTCCACCCTACAACAACATTGGAATGAAGAGCTTCTACTGAAGCTCTATGCAATGCTACACGTCAGAGGCTACAACAGGGATCCGAAGACTTGGGGTCCTTTAGTGGATGACAGGTGACATGCATCACGAAGCAAAATCTCAGGACATCATTGAGCTAACCTCCCTGCCCACTCCTGGTGATCTATATGAGCCAGGTTGTCCTCCATATGAACGCAAACAACAGGGCATCTTTCAGAAGCCTGAACCAAACATGAGTGAAATGCTCAGTATGATGAAGCCTTTGCCCGTTGATGCTGAATATACCAAGGATTTCTTTGTCCAAGACCTTGAGTACTTGCCCAATCCTCCTGCTCCTGCTGGTCCCCTTGGTAGACAACTTTGTCTGCCGCATCGTGCAAACACTGATGCAATACCAAGCACATTTGCTCAAATGCCTCAGAAGCGTCCTCGTGTTCTCAACGACCGAGAGCTTCTTGTATCCCTTCATCAGAAGCAGGATATGCATCATAATTGGCTGAAGTGGTAGATGTAGAGTCTTATTACTAATGTCAATCGCATTCGCAATCTGGACACCAAGAATTCATTTGTTGCACATGAAGCCTGTCGACGGTCTTAGAATAGCGTCACGCCGCTCTGTTCTGAAGATAATCTTCGCGAAGATGGCTTGACACAGCATTTCAAGTTTGATTCCAGACCTCCACAATTAGCAAGTTGGCGTCCAACTCCTTCTATTGAAGATTCAGATTATTCATCTTCGACTGCAACTGTTCTTGCAGGAGTCATAGATGAAGAGGATGACGCCGCTTCACCAGCAACAGCTTCACTGCATCAGTATTCTGCACCAGGCCCCTCTGCACTGCCTAACTCCAGCGTCGACCCTGCTGCACCAACATCTTCTCCGCCTGGGAATGAGTAGATGCTTTATGTCTTCAATCCTTTTTGGTCCTTACTGACAAAAGGGGGAGAAGCATAAGAGTTGATAGTCTTCAAGCGGGGTCCATATGGGCCTGTTACTTATTTTTGCTAAATCTTACAACTCTCGTTCCTGAAACTTTTGGCTTTTTGAGTTCTAACGCTTAAACTTGATGGGCGTCTGTTACTTTCTACTGCTACCTTGTGATGCAATGATAAATTCAGCATGAAGTCATTCTGCAGACGTCCATTTCTCATTATGCATATCATTATCTTCATTACTTTCATATATGCATGATGAATTGTCTTCATGGTTGAAGAATATCTCCACAAAGCATAACCTGCCACGTGCATTTGCATTGAAAGGCAAACTACTTATATGCACATCTTCAGCGGGAGCCTCTTTTAACCTATGAAGACAATGCCTATGTACTTAAACTTTCACATACTTTTATCCCCATTGAAAACTTCAACTAGTTTGTCATCAATCACCAAAAGGGGGAGATTGTAAGTGCATCTAGTGCCACCCCTAGTTGGTTTAGGAGTATTGACGACAAAGGTGGTTGAGGGACTAACGTGTTTGTGAGAATTGCAGGATAACACAGGTAGTAGTCGCTCATTGATTCGGTTTAACTACCAGAGTTGACCCCTAAGAAAGTATGAAGATATTGAAGACAATGGTGGTTCGTGAAGACATTCACATTGAAGATAATGATGATGAGAACATTCACCTGAAGACTATGGAGTATCAAGACATAGTTTCTTTTGTAGTTTCCTTTTCTTCTTTATTGAGTCATAGGAACCACCGTACTGTTAAGTGGGGTCCAAGTGAACAAAGTCAGATGTCTGAAGTGATGATCAACCAAAATCCATTGTCTTCGAGAGAACAAAATGAGAGCAAATCTTATCCAGAGCTGGATAACTTAGCTTTGCTTGTAGCCCAAACCAAGCTGCCTCGTGTGTTTGAAATTCGACCGTTGGACACGTGTCGGTTCTTTAATGACCCAGGGTCATTTTGGAAATATCTGGTCGGGTTGCCTCCTGGCTATAAATAGCCCACTCCCTACACCATAAATTGGTGGCTGCTCAGAGTTAGTGCACGACTTTTGTGGTTTGAGAGCAAACCACCTCCGAAGCCTTTCGGAGAGAGATCCTTGCGAGGACAAAGCCCAAAAAACACAGAGCCAAAGAGTGTTAGGCATCACTGAAGCCTTTCTGTCTGCGTGATTTGAAGACTTGTTACACTTGAGGATTGTGCATCCTCCAGCCGGTTCGGCGTCACGTTCTGGGGCTCCAAGAGTCATTGTGGATTACCCGTGAACGGAGTCTGTGGAGGTTTGGAAGTCTACATTGAAGACTTACCTGAGTGATAGGGCGAGGACTGGGTGTCCTTAGCTCTGGGGGAATGAGTTGAAGACACAGTCTTCTGAGTTCAATCTCAGCCTCCCTAACCATACGTACAGTTGTCACATTAATTATACCCTAGAAACATTAGGGGGAGCCACGAAACCACTTCTCCACCACCGCAACCTTCTGTACCCATGAGATCCCATGTTGGGGCCTTTTCCGGCGATCTGCGGAGGGGGAATCAATCACGGAGGGCTTCTACGTCAACACCATTGCCTCTCTGATGAGGCATGAGTAGTATACTATAGACCTTCGGGTCCATAGTTATTAGCTAGATGGCTTCTTCTCTCTCTTTGATTCTCAATACAAAGTTCTCCTCGATATTCTTGGAGATCTATTAGATGTAATACTCTTTTGCGGTGTGTTTGCCGAGATCCGATTAATTGTGGATTTATGAACTTGATTATATATGAATATTATTTGATTTTTCTCTGAATTATTATATGCATGATTTGATATCTTTGCAAGTCTCTTTGAATTATCGGTTTAGTTTGGCCTACTAGATTGATCTTTCTTGCAATGGGAGAAGTGTTTAGCTTTGGGTTCAATCTTGCGGTGTCCTTTCCCAGTGACAGTAGGTGCAGCAAGGCACGTATTGTATTATTGCCATCAAGGATAAAAAGATGGGGTTTATATCATATTGCTTGAGTTTATCCCTCTAGATCATGCCATCTTGCTTAATGCGTTACTCCGTCTTATGAACTTAATACTCTAGATGCATGATGGATAGCGGTCGATGTGTGGAGTAATAGTAGTAGATGCAGAGTCGTGTCGGTCTACTTGACACGGACGTGATGCCTATGTTCATGATCATTGCCTTAGATGTCTTCATAATTATGCGCTCTTCTATTAATTGCTCGGCAGTAATTTGTTCACCCACTGTAATACATGCTATCTTGAGAGAAGCCACTAGTGAAACCTATGGCCCCCGGGTTTCTTTCTTATTATATTACATCTTTTATTTACGTCGCATCTCGTTTACTATTTTGCAATCTTTACTTTCCAATCTATACAACAAAAATACCAAAAATATTAACTTTATTATCTCTATTAGGTCTCACTTTTGCGAGTGACTGTGAAGGGATTGACAACCCCTTTATCGCGATGGTTGCAAGGTTTTTGATTGTTTGTGCAGGTACTAGGTGACTTATGTGTTGTCTCCTACTGGATTGATACCTTGGTTCTCAAAACTGAGGGAAATACTTACGCTACTTTGCTGCATCACCCTTTCCTCTTCAAGAGAAAACCAACGCATGCTCAAGAGGTAGCAAGAAGGATTTCTGGCGCCGTTGCCGGGGAGATCTATGCCAAGTCAAGTATATCAAGTACCCATCATAAACTCTTGTCCCTCGCATTACATTATTTGCCAGTCGCCTCTCGTTTTCCTCTCCCCCACTTCTAAAACGATTTTCAAAAACCTTTGCCTTTTCTTCGCCCCTCTTCCGTTCGTCTCTTTTCACTTGCTTCTTGTGTGCTTGTGTGTTGGATTGATTTTTTGTCACGATGGCTCAAGATAATACTAAATTGTGTGACTTTTCCAATACCAACAACAATGATTTTATTAGCACTCCGATTGCTCCTACTACCGATGCTGAATCTTGTGAAATTAATACCGCTTTGTTGAATCTTGTTATGAAAGATCAATTTTCTAGCCTTCCTAGTGAAGATGCCGCAACCCATCTAAACAACTTCGTTGATTTGTGTCATATGCAAAAGAAGAAAGATGTGGATAGTGATATTGTTAAATTTAAGCTATTTCCATTTCGCTTAGAGATCGTGCTAAAACTTGGTTCTCTTCTTTGCCTAAAAATAGTATTGATTCATGGAATAAGTGCAAAGATGCTTTTATCTCTAAGTATTTTCCTCCTGCTAAGATTATCTCTCTTAGGAACGATATTATGAATTTTAAGCAACTTGATCATGAGCACACAATCTTGGGAGAGGATGAAATTGATGATACGTAATTGCCCTACACATGGTTTGAATTTGTGGATGGTTATACAAATTTTTTAATGCTGGATTGAGTTTTGCTTCTAGAAATCTTTTAGATTCGGACGCGGGAGGCACTTTTATGGAAATTACTTTAGGAGAAGCTACTAAACCCCTAGACAATATTATGGTTAATTATTCTCAATGGCACACCAAAAGATCCACTAGTAAAAAAGTTAATGCGATTGAAGAGATTAATGTTTTGAGTGGAAATATGGATGAACTTATGAAATTGTTTGCTAATAAAAGTGTTTCTTTTGATCCTAATGATATGCCTTTGTCCACTTTGATTGAGAATAATAATGAATCTATGGATGTGAATTTTGTTGGTAGGAACAATTTGGATAACAACGCGTATAGAGGAAATTTTAATTCTAGGCCGTTTCCAAGTAATTCCTCTAATAAATATGGTAATTCCTACAACAACTCTTATGGAAATTTTAATAATATGCCCTCTGATTTTGAGAATGGTGTTAAAGAATTTATGAGTTCGCAAAAGAATTTCAGTGCTTTGATTGAAGAAAAATTGCTTAAGATTGATGAGTTGGCTAGGAACGTGGATAAAATTTCTCTTGATGTTGATTCTTTGAAACTTAGATCTATTCCACCTAAGCATGATATCAATGAGTCTCTCAAAGCCATGAGAATTTCCATTGATGAGTGCAAAGAAAGAACCGCTAGGATGCGTGCTAAAAAGATTGCTTTATGAAAGCGTGTTCTTCTAGTTTTCATGACAATAATGATGAAGATCTAAAAGTGATTGATGTGACTCCTATTAAATCTTTTTTTCCAACATGAATCTTGATAAATATGGGACTGGAGATGAGTCAACTTTAGTTAAAAGGTGTCCCAATGATTCGGAGTTTTTAGATCTAGATGCAAAAATTGATAAAAGTGGGATTGAAGAGGTCAAAACTTTACATAGCAATGATCCCACTATTTTGGATTTCAAGGGATTTAATTATGATAATTGCTCTTTGATAGATTGTATTTCCTTGTTGCAATACGTGTTAAATTCTCCTCATGCTTATAATCAAAATAAAGCTTCTACTAAACATATCGTTGATGCTTTGATACAATCTTATGAAGAAAAGCTTGAACTAGAAGTTTCTATCCCTAGAAAACTTTATGATGAGTGGGAACCTACTATTAAAATTAAGTTTAAAGATTATGAATGCTATGCTTTGTGTGATTTGGGTGCTAGTGTTTCCACGATTCCAAAAACTTTGTGTGATGTGCTAGGTTTCCGTGAATTTGATGATTCTTCTTTAAATTTGCATCTTCTTCCACCATTAAGAAACCTATGGAAATAATTAATGATGTTCTTATTGTTGCAAATAGGAATTATGTGCCCGTAGATTTCATTGTTCTTGATATAGATTGCAATCCTACATGTCCTATTATTCTTGGTAGACCTTTCCTTAGAACGATTGCTGCAATTATTGACATGAAAGAAGGAAATATTAGATTACAATTTACGTTGAGGAAAGACATGGAACACTTTCCTAGGAAGAAAATTAAATTGCCTTATGAATCTATTATGAGAGCCACTTATGGATTTCATGCCAAAGATGGCAATACTTAGATCTATTCTTTTTTTTATGCCTAGCTAGGGGCGTTAAACGATAGCGCTTGTTGGGAGGCAACCCAATTTTATTTTTGTTCTTTGCTTTTTGCTCCTGTTTATTAATAAATAATTCATCGAGCTTTTGGTTAGATGTTGTTTTAAAAGCCTTCAAACAGTTGGGTAACAGTACGGTGGTTCCTATGACTCAAGAAAGAAGAAAAGGAAACTACGAAAGAAACTATGTCTTCATACTCCATAGTCTTCAAGTGAATGTCCTCATTGTCATTATCTTCAACGTGAATATCTTCATGAACCACCATTGTCTTCAATGTCTTCATACATTTTTAGGGGTCAACTCTGGTAGTTAAACCGAATCAATGAGCGAGTACTACCTATGTTATCCTGCAATTCTCATAAACACATTAGTCCCTCAACCACGTTTGTCGTCAATACTCCAAAACCAACTAGGGGTGGCACTAGATGCACTTACAATCTCCCCGTTTTTGGTGATTGATGACAAACTAGTTGAAGTTTTCAATGGAATAAAAGTATGTGAAAGTTTAAGTACATAGGCATTGTCTTCATAGGTTAAAAGAGGCTCCCCCTGAAGATGTGCATATAAGTAGTTTCCCTTTGAATGCAAATGCATGTGGCAGGTTTTGCTTTGTGGAGATTTTCTTCAACCATGAAGACAATTCATCATGCATATATGAAAGTAATGGAGATAATGATATGCATAATGAGAAATGTACGTCTGCAGAATGACTTCATGCAAAATTTATCATTGCATCACAAGGTAGTAGTAGAAAGTAATAGACGCCCATCAAGTGTAAGCTTTCAAACTCAAAAGGCCTAAAGTTTCAAGAACGAGAGTTATAAGACTTAGCAAAAATAAGTAACTGAGCCATATGGACCCGCTTGAAGACTATCAACTCATATGCTTCTCCCCCTTTTGTCAGTAAGGACCAAAAAGGTTTGAAGACATAGATCATCTACTCTTTCCCAAGTGGAGAAGATGTTGGTGCAGCAGGGTCGCTGCTGCAGTTAGGCAGTGTAGAGGGGCCTGGTGCAGAATCCTGATGCAGTGAAGTTGTTGCTGGTGAAGTGGCATCGATCTCTTCATCTATGACTCTTGCAAGAACAGTTGTAGCCGAAGATGAATACTCTGAATCTTCAATAGAAGGAGTTGAACGCCAACTTGCTAATTGTGGAGGTCTGGTATCAAACTTGAAATGTTGTGTGAAGCCATCTTCGCGAAGATCATCTTCAGAACAGAGCAGCGTGAGGCTCTTCGAGGACCGTCGACATGCTTCATGCACAAAAAATTACTTATTGGTGTCCAGATTGCGAATGCAATTGACATTAGTAATAAGAATCTGCATCTGACACTTCAACCAATCATGATGCCTATCTTGCTTCTGATGAAGTGATACAAGAAACTCTCGGTCATTGAGAAAACGGGGACGCTTCTGAGGCCTTTGAGCAACTATGCTTGCTATTGCATCAGTGTTTGCACGATGCGGCAGACAAGGTTGTCTACCAAGGGGACCAACAGGAGCAGGAGGATTGGGCACGTGAATACCTTTAATTGGCTGGTTGAAGCTTTGAAATTCAACATTGTGAAGATGGAGGGGCTTCTTGGCAGGCTCAAGGTAGATGGCTTCATATGACATGTCAACATCAGGCAAAAACACAACATGATTGTGTGCTGAAGCCTGATAGTTGATGGAGGAGTGAAGCTTAATGAGCCTCATGACCCATGGTGCATAAAACTTGAGGCCAAATAGATCACTTCTATAAGCGGCCAGCTGACGAATTAAAAAGTCTTGCGTGTTGAATCTGATGCCATTCAGAATGTAGAAGACCAATGTCTTCATAGTGCCTTCAAGCTTTGCACTGGAGGAATGTCCTTTGATAGGCCATAGAGTACGCCTGATGATGTGATATATAGTGCAGGGCAAGTACTTGTGGTCTTGGACAAAGCAATCCTTGGGATATTCAGCATCAACGGGCGAAGGCTTCATCATACTGAGCATTTCACTCATGTTTGGCTCAGGCTTCTGAAAGATGCTCTGCAGTTCGCGTTCATATGGAGGACAACCTGGCTCATATAGATCACCAGGAGTGGGCAGGGAGGTTAGCTCAATGATGTCCCGAGCTTTCGCTTCGTGATTCATGTCGCCTGTCATCCACTAAAGGACCCAAGTCTTCGGATACCTGTTGTAGCCTCTGACATGTAGCATTGCATAGAGCTGCAGTAGAAGCTCTTCATTCCAATGTTGTTATAGTGTGGAACCCTAGATGGAGATCTTTCACTAATTGGAGGGGAAATCCCCAAGAACACGAAGAACATGAAGAACACAATAGAGGGGAAACACTCAAATTGACTAGATCCAATCACATATATGCTAGATCCAAGAACACACAAGGGATCATAAAGATTCAAGGACAACAAAGGAAAGATACATGGTAACTAGTTCATCCCAATCCTATGAGGAAAGTGGTCTTGATGATCCTATGATGGGGATCCTTCCCAAGATGGGGGCTTTAATCCACTAGGGGTCTTCTCCATAGGAGGTCTTGATCTCCATGGGAGATCTCTCTCTCTCTCTCTCTCAAGAGGAGGTACAAGGATCAAAGCTCACTAAATCATGTCATATCCTTTGCTCTCCTTCTAATGATCTAGGGGAGCTGTTTATATAGTCTAGGGATGAATTGTGAGGGAGAGGGGGATACAAGGGTCCAAAACCTCCCTAACTAGTAGGAGATGACGCACAAGTCACCGAATACATGCACAAACAATCCAGTAGTGTCAAGTGTTTATATTGAGCTTGCGTTGGTTTTCCCTTGAAGGGGAAAGGGTGATGCAACAAAGTAGCGTAAGTATTTCCCTCAGTTTTGAGAACCAAGGTATCAATCCAGTAAGAGACGACACACAAGTCACCGAATACCTGCACAAACAATCAAGAACTTGCAACCAACGCGATAAAGGGGTTGTCAATCCCTTCACGGTCACTCGCAAAACTGAGATCTGATAAAGATAATAAAGTAAATATTTTTGGTATTTTTGGTTCATAGATTGGAAAGTAAAGATTGCAAAATAGTAGATTGGAAACTAGCAAGATGTAAACAAGATTCAATAATATAGAAAAGAGACCTGGGGCCATAGGTTTCACTAGTGGCTTCTCTCGAGATATCATATATTACGGTGGGTGAACGAATTACTGCCGAGCAATTGATAGAAAAGTGCATATTATGACGACATCTAAGGCAATGATCATGAACATATGCATCACGTCCGTGTCAAGTAGACTGACTACTGCCTGCATCTACTACTATTACTCCACACATCAACCGCTATCCAACATGCATCTAGAGTATTAAGTTTATAAAGAATGGAGTAACGCATTAAGCAATATGACATGATGTAGAGGAATTAACTCAAGCAATATGATGAAAACCCATCTTTTTATCCTCGATGGCAACAATACAATACGTGCCTTATTGCCCCTACTATCACTGGGAAAGGACACCCCAAGATAGAACCCAAAGCTAAGCACTTCTCCCATGGCAAGAAAGATCAATCTAGTAGTCCAAACTAAACCAATAATTCGAAGAGACTTGCATACATATCAAATCATGCATATGAGAATTCAGAGAAGAACCAAATAATATTAGTAGGTAATCTTGATCATAAATCCACAATTCATCGGATCTCGGCAAACACACCTCAAAAGAGTATTACATCGAATAGATCTCCAAGAACATCGAGGAGAACTTTGTATTGAGAATCAAAGAGAGAGAAGAGTCCACCTAGCTAATAACTATGGACCCGAAGGTCTATGGTAAACTACTCACGCTTCATTAGAGAGGCAATGGTGTTGATGTAGAAGCCCTCCATGATCGAATCCCCCTCTGGCAGATCACCGAAAAAGTCCCCAAGATTGGATCTCACGAGTACAGAAGGTTGCGGCGGTGGAAAAGTGGTTTCGTGGCTCCCCTGATGTTTTTAGGGTATAAGACCTTGTACAATGGGTGATGCTTAGGAGAGGTGCTTAGAGAAATAAACCAGGCTTTTCTTAAGCACCGGTGCTTATTTATACAGGGTAGACGCTTAACTAAGCATCTCTCCTGTAGAAATAGGCACCGGTGCTTCAGAAAAACTCGGTTTATTTTTCTAAGCACCTCTCTAAGCACCTTCCATTGTACAAGGCCTAAGAGTATATCTTTCCCTACTAATAAAGCAGCGATTGCTTCTGGTCGTCCGTCGTTAGGCTTTTTGCAAAAAAGTCCCCCCATTTCTGAGAAATCAACCCGCGGTCCGTTTTTAAGTGACTATCAAAGAAAATGTTTCGTTCTTGCAAAAGAGTCCCTTTAGTTTGTGCGATTCAACCCACCGTCCGATCAGATTTGCAAAGAAAAAAACAGACACGACCACACACATGGGCCGTCTCCCCTCCCTCTCGCCCACGAAGTCCTCGCCGCCGCCACCACCCATGCTGGCCACTTCCGGTGAGCTCCAGCGACGTGCAGCACGCTCCCGAGCTCCCCACGGTCCGCGCCTCCCTCCCCTCCGGACAGATTCTCCGCTTCTGGCCTCTACTGCCCGCTCGCAACCCCACCCCCGTGGCTAGGGTTTTGGCCAAGGCTTCGCCGGCGCATCTCCGGCGGCCCCAGGTTCGTCCCTCCTTCTTTCTTGGCCGGGATCTGCCACCTCTACACCTCACCTTCTCTTCCTATCCTCTGCTGCAGATGCAGATGTAGCACCCCATGGGAGTTCCCCATCCACCACGGTGGCAGATTCTTCATGGAGATGTGATGCAAAAGAAGCACAATAGTTCAGTGATGATTAGGTTTGTTTTTTCTCAGCTGATAATTTGAGGTTGTGTGTATACACTGTCAACAATATTTTCAGAAACAAGATAATCGTGTACATCCTTGTATGGGGAAAGGTGGGATGTATAAGTGTGGACATTAATATTCACTTTTTGTGCTATATAAGCATGGACATTAGGTAGTCAATTTAGCCAGATATAGAATTCGTTACAGTATTACATTTACAAAAGGAATATAGAAGGTCACATATCATTTTAGTTGTAATTATTCAAATGCCTGACGCAAGGCTCAGTAGGAATAACATTATGATGTTCCAAATATGCAGCGACATGACTAAAGCTCAAATTTCTAAAGTGGTTGTCGTGCTTGCCGTAACAGTGTTGATGTTTTCACATTTCCCCAATTTATTGGTAAGTTTGGATGTTGTAGACTGATCCGCTTTGGCAAGTCATGTTTGCCTGCAGGGTGATGATGTTTATGCATCTAGGGAACCATGGAGATTTTAACATGTGATATTTCCTCAAGCAAACTAAGTTCTTTTGCAATTTGCTGCTCAAGTTGTGGCTCTCCTGCAGGTATGTCATTGCGGTCCTTTCCACTATATTTATTTTACGTATATGTTTCTAGACAATACTTAGGTTTTGTACTACATGGTAAATTAAATGAAATTCCTAATATGCTAGAACGTACAATGGTAATTGTTAGTTTCATTAGTATTTCTTGGCAAACCATTGTTCTTTCTTGGTCTGCTGAAAATAATTGTCATCAGTTTTAGTTTACATTGTCTATAGAGAAAGTGATGTTTTTTAAGAGATAGATCAATGATTTCAAAACATGGATTAAGCCTTGTGCCAAGTTGTGTTCCCAACTTTTAATCTCACTGCCTTCTTACTTCAGGGCAAATCTTCCCAACAAGAAGCATAACAGAGGCCTCTCTTTCAATGTCTGAAGATTGGTTATCTAATAACTGGCCATCAGAGGGAGAAATTCAGCTCCATAACCTCCATGTAAATACCATCATCCATTTTCCCTCTCGCCCACTTCTGTTACGTATTTACATTTTTGTGTTGGCATGTTCTAAAGAAGCTGCACCTTTTTTCCCCTTGTGAGTAAATTGCTAGTAATCTAAGCTCATGGGAAAATGAACTATTTGATTCAGTGATTTGCCAGATCAACAACAGAATATTACTAAGTAGCTCATGTCATTAACTTTTTAATAATGATGCACGTGAGATATACTCCAAGGTATGCAGACAGGTATTTTTGGTAGAATATGTAGTGGTAAATCAACTCTCATGCATGCCCTTTTCTGTATCATGTGTCCTACTATCGGTTAGATAATAGTAGACATCGTCGACATTGGCACCATTGGGTTGTACGATCTGATTTCTAGATTGGCCATCATCAATGTTCGATTGAACTGTGAGAAACAACCTTGACCCTCTAGGAGAGTACACTGACAATCAAATCTAGGAGGTAGTCTTGATATTCACATGCTCATTGCTTGTCATTTCTCAAATTACTAAACAATCACTTAAAAAATCTATTTGTCTTGGCTCGAAGTATGAATCTGTTGCTCGTAATTGTTTTTTAGTTCGATATGTCTTCACATTCATACAATTCTATGAACCTATGTGTTCCCATTGATACTTTGTAAATCTTGTACTAGCTACTATGGCTTTGTGCATTTCTTAAATACAGAGGCCCTCCAATCTTCTTAACTTATCTAATAATGACTGAAAATTGTTATTCTACATTTCAAGCATCGGGTCACTATCAGTTAGGAGTTGAAGTTTGGAGAAAGGGGCTAAAACATGATTCGCCAGCTCTGCTTTACTCATACCATAGAGTTCATATTCTGGTAGTTTTGGTGCTTCTGAAATTGCTGATAAATTCCAAATTGCCCTTGAAGTGGTAGAGAGTGGAGAGAATTGGTGTGTGGGCCAGTGTCAGCCCGTCTGTCTCAGTTGGGTGATTCTGAGACGGACCAAGATACTGGTTCTGCCACTGTTTCAGTGGACTTGCAACCTCTTGCAACAGATAACCTGATACCGGACACACCACAATAGCATTACTCAGGGGTGATTGGCATGACGATCGTGCATCGAATCACCTTGGTCCTTCAGAGCGAAATACTCTAGCTTCTTGACTATGGTGGTACAATCTGGGGAACGATTTTCTGTACAAGAGGAGGTAAAAAAAGGCATTGCTTATTGGACATTAGATTCTACAGGCAGGGGACCTTCAGCTTTGTAGTACTCCTGCTGTTTCATGAAGCTTCAGATTATATTACTACATTTTCCCTTGATTGTAAGAAAATCAAGCATGCACTAATAAAATTAAGCATACAATACATAGTAATTTAATCTGAAGCTTCATCAAACACTGGCAACAATCCGTAGTCTCTCCAAGGCCTATATAGGTATGTTTATCTTGCTGTTTCAGGTTAGAATAATGATTTTAAGCCATGTAGATAACCTTCAACTAGCAATGCCAATCATATAACCCTTGAGCATGTGACAGAGTTTTCACCCTCACCATGTCCAGTGACGTTGCTAGCAGGAGTAAGATGTTTGGGTTGGCGGAGTCAGCGGCCGGTAGTAAAGCAAGGGTGTTGTGTTACAAATTTTTCATCAAGAAATTCACATAGGAATGTATGTTTTCCTTCAATAATGACCCTTTATATTTTTAGTACTTTCAATATTGTTTCACTCAAATAAAAGTGTGTTTTGCTACTTACAAAATTGTATCCTTCTGAAGAAATAGTTGCTTTTTTACTTACATTGAGAGAAGGTTCATCTTCAGTGTATATAAATTCCATGTCCTTTGCAATATTTGGCCGCCTTGAATGATGCACATGCGGACCTTCTATCTTTGTATGTTGGGTGGAGTCAAGCCCCTACATGCAGTAGAAGAATCATATTTAAGGGTTGTGGTTCAGAGTTTTTCCATGTATGTTGGTGAAGTCATGCAAGTGAAGCACCTCATTGTCCCCTATATTTTTTTGACTTGTTTTTCTATGTTTGTTGGGTGAAGTCATGCAAGTGAAGTGATATATTTTTCCGATTTGTTTGTTTATGTATGTTGAGTGAAGCCAGTGAAGAAATTCATTTTGTTCATCCTTTAGAAATTTATTTTGCTTTGTTTCTGATTAACAGGTAATACTGTCCAGTTTAGAGTGCCTCCTAAAAGTTTGCGTTTACTTTACCGTTTCTTCATGATGAATTTACAATACAGGACGATCGAATAACTGCCCTGTAGCTACTAGAAATTTTTGAATTGCTATGATGGATTTCACTGTACTGTAGTACTCAAAGAAGTCTACTTGTTTTTTTTGTCGTAGTAAATTATAGTTAATTGATGACTAACCTGATGATGGATTTAGTGTCCTGTAGCTTCTATAATTTACAGTACTATAATTGTTTTGATTGTTTGAATTTACAGTGACCTCCTGCTTGAATTTACACTACCCTGTTCGAAGATTTACAATCCTATAACTTCTGTAATTTACAGTAGTACCATAAAGGTTGTGATTATTGTATTTTGTAGTGACATGTTATAGATTTTACAGTATACAGTTACCTTAATTTACAGTGCTACATTTTTCTAAACTATTGGTGTTCTAGACATATTTTGCTGATGCTCTTAGGTGTTGATCTTCTTGTACTGGAAGAACTATTTGGAGCAGATTGCGAGAGTACGGACCTGCAGTTTGTCTTCTTGGTGTGACTGTAGTTTCCTGATTGTGTAGCTATTCTGTCCCCTTCTTCCTTCATCCTCTTTCTCGTTCTTATCTGATCATAAAGCACACATTGTTACTGGTTGTTGCTCCTTATTTTTACGGAAGTTCCAGTATCTTTGTTGTGATCTGGTTGTTACTGACTGGAATTTTAGTAAAACGAACACTGTAAAATTCATCAAAGCTCGATACACTTTTAAAGTTACTGTTTATCATAGTGAGTTGACTGTAAATTTCAGTCAAAAAGACTGTATTTAAAGCTTCATGACGATGAAATATTTAGTATGTGATTAGTTCATAATGTGTTGATCATTGTACAACAAGTTGATGCGAATGATGAATTATAGTATGTTTGTGTTCAGGAGTTTCCTCTACAAGTATTTGATTAAAGGCCAATTCAATTTCAGTCGATTGTAATAGACACTCATTTTTTTAATACCAAAGTGTTATCTTTTTTTTTTGAGAATCACCAAAGTGTTATCTGTGTACGTGAAATGTCCATGTCAAGAGATTTCTTTGGGCCAAGCCCAAATAATGAAATATACAAGAATAACGACTCCCCACCAAAGAACAAACTTATATATAAAAAAACTCAACATAGTAAAAATAGTTTTATATATTCACACTTTTTAAAAACTGGTCAAAATTCCCAAAAGTTGTTCCATTTAAAAAGTGCATTTAAAAATGTTTAAAAAAACAGTCACTATTTTTTAATAAAGCATTTATTTTTATTAAACAAAATCGTGTTTTCTGAAATGAAAAAAAATAGAAAACTGAATCAAACACTATTCCATGAAGTCTTCAACTAGGCGAAGAATGCCATGGTGGCTTCTGAACGACCAAAATTCAACTGAGAAGCAACAATGTAACATTAGTACCGACGTTTAATAGAACTGAATATAAGAAATGGTGCGTATATGACAAAGAAATTCAGGACTTCGTGGAGTCCAAGGTTTGCTGGGTGCGTCGTTCAAGAACAAAGTTGCCCATGTTTTAGTTGTAATAAGAATAAGCTTTGTAAAACATGGTTCCATGTCTTGCCAGCGTGTGTTATCACACTCAGAATCAATGGAGACTGGTTAATAAATCACAGCGATTCCAACTCAAGAAAAAGGGAAATTGTACCTAACGACATATGGAGCAGGTTTTGTAAGATTCCACGCCCGTTGCAACGCACGTGCATTTGTACTAGTATAAGTGAAATAACTAGGTTGGTGGAGCTACGAGGGGCCCATGAGGGTGGGGGCGCGCCTACCCCCCTGGACGCACCCTCCTACCTCGTGGACGCCTCGTTGCTTCTCCGACTTCATCTCCAAGTCTTCTGGTTTGCTTTCGGTCCACGAAAGATCATAGCGAAGGTTTCATTCCGTTTGGACTCCGTTTGGTATTCCTTTTCTGCAAAACTCTAAAATAGGCAAAAAAACAGAAACTGGCACTAGGCCCTCGGTTAATATAGGTTAGTCCCAAAAATAATATAAAAGAGCGTATTGAAGCCCATTAAACATCTGTCGTGAAATTATCACGTTAGATGTCCTAGTGTGAGGACTTAGTCGTGGAGCCATCGCAATGAGATTAGCTTAAAGGGGTTAAACCGGACAAAGGACACGGGGAGTTTATACTGGTTCAGCCCCTTGCGGTGAAGGTAAAAGCCTACGATCCAGTTGTGGTGGAATTGATGGGGTCTCAATGATCAGGGAGCGAATCCGCTTTTCCTGGCTCTCGAGTTGTTGTTTCTTGTGCCTTAACCGCCGCCGGGACTTCCCTTTATATACATAGGTTGATGCCCGACGGTTTACAGAATCCCGACGTTGGCCCATACACGTGTCTGGCTCGGTTTCTACTCTTTCCTATCTTACAACACAAGTTACATAGTACACAGTGGTTCATGTCTACGGGCCCTAACCCGCCTTTGGGCCTTGGGCCTTTAACTCTCATAGTAAAGCGTCATACTCCTTGTCTTCATGGGCTTCAATGCGGACTCCTTATGAGTATAACCGGCCCCTCCTGGGAGGTTTATACTCAGTAGTTATATCCCCAACATTAGGCCCCAGATTGATTTGAACCTGTTCATGTCAATCTTCAATACTTGGAAAAATTTCTTCTTGAACATCTTCACGTGAACCTTGTAAACCGCCATGACATCATCTTCATGTGAACTTGGTATACCACCGTGATGTCATCTTCCAAGATTGTAATAAACCACCATGATGTCACCTGCTTATTTAAACCGTATATACTTTCCATTTATTTATAAGCCTCCGAAAATCAAGGCAACAGCTCTGCCACATATCCATTTTTTAGGCTCCTTGATTCCCGCCACCTGTCGCTTATCCCTTCGTCTTATAAATAAGGGCCAAGGGTCCCTTTCTTTTTATCCCCTTGCCTCTTCGTTTTTCTTCCACCTCGCATTGCCTCAGTGCTCGAGCACAGCCGCCGCCGTCGACCTTCGTCTCTGCCCCAACAACGGCCGCTGCATCAACCTGATTCGATCAGAAAAACGCGGCGCCTCTCCGCTACTTCCTCAACCTCATTAAGTCTTTTTTCCTTTCACCTTAGATCTACCACTAGGGTTTCGGTGTTCTTCGGTGTTCGTCGGCGTTCTTCACTAGTACTTGCTATCACACGAGTACTTGATAAAACTTGGCATTATCCCTGTGCGGCTGCAGCCATAATCCATTTTTCTCATTACGACATCTATTTTTTAGTGAAACAATCCCTTTCGGACCTTTGCTGTTCCACTGTCACCACTTAGGGTTTTGGAAATTTTCTCCTCTTTTTTGAACTGCGGTAGATCCATAATTATAATACCAACCTGTAAAACCTATTTGTGTAATACTTAGCAATTTTTCAGATCTGTAACTTCTATACCATTGTAGGCGGTTTAGCCTTTACAGAAATTATAACCCGCCAGGTACCATTAGCCCTCTCTTAAACCGCTGAATCGCCTTTAATATCAGAAGCCGGTTTGACATGTACATATGTGTCAATGTCTTCTCCCTCCATCCTTGCGCCGGTTTATACATGTCACACATGAATCTTAAACCGGCATTGATCCTTTTTTCCAGCTTTCCATTGAAATGGCCAAACAGTTTTATGCTTGCAATTGGGTCCCTTCCAGAGTTACTGAAGAACAATTAAATGGGTTCTTTGCCACTGGCATTTTAGCAAAGAAGGAAGCCATACACTGGAGAGTTCCCGGTCCAGAAAATCCTCCTGAGCCCAAGGATGGAGAGGTGGTTGTTTTTGCTGACCATCTGGATCGAGGGTTTACCCCGCCCGGTTCAAAATTCTTCTGTGATGTGCTTGCTAGCTTTCAACTCCACCCTCAAGATATTGGGCCTAACTCCGTGTCCAATATTTGTAAATTTCAACTTTTCTGTGAGGCTTATTTGCAAGAAGAACCCACTGTTGAACTGTTCAAAGATTATTTCTATTTGAACCTCCGTACCGAGTTCACATATGGGCCCAATACTGAACTAGGCGGGGTTTCAATCCAGAAGAGAAAAGATGTCAGCTTCCCTCATGCCAAGTATCATAGTCATCCCAAGGACTGGAATCAGACTTGGTTTTTCTGCCGTGATACATCTCCACCTGATGAGAACCCTCTGCCGGGTTACCGTGCTCACTGGCTTACCAATAAGCATACAGTTCCTCAATGACTAACTGCCAAGGAACGATCAAAATACGCCCCTCAGCTATCAAAACTTAGAGCTTTTGTTGCAAACGGACTGACAGGCGTTGACTTCGTTCGATGCTGGGTTTCTTGGAGCATTATGCCTTTAAGCCAGCGCCCCGGTTTAATGTGTGAATACACAGGGGCTCTAAAACAGCCTCAGCGTCATATTGACATCCAGCTCATTGATGATGAAGTCACCGAATCCGTCAAGAAAATGCTTGATGAACCGGTGGCTGTATGCAGCTGAGTAGGGCTCAGTCCCTTTTGTACTTCCAACAAACCGCCAGCTATAAGAATTGCCTCATTTTTGTCTTAATCCATCCTCTCTTAAACATTCTTTATAACTTGTTGTTCGTCTGTGCAGGGTGATGATCCGTTCTGGAAGAGGAAATCGCAGGATAAACCGGTGAAGCCGCAGGATAAACCGGCGAGAACGCCTCGCATCAAGACCAGGGTTACAAAGAAACCAGCGAAGAAGAAAACCGCCGAGGCCTCTGACCTACACAATGATGAAGAGCTTGATGACCTGGAGTTAGAGGTAGAACTTGACTCTCTTGGTTCTTTTGTCATACACCTCATTGACAATGATCATTATCAGGATGATGCGGAAGCTAGCCGAGCTGGTGAGGTAGAGGTAATTCTTCTTTCTTGTGACTCAGATCCTGTGCCAACACCAAAAAATCGTCAAGCAGTCCGGAAAGTAAAATTTTCACACCCTCTAGCTTATTCGGATCCACACTTTCTTTTGAAGACACAGTAGCATGAAGCTCGCCACACAACTCGGCATAGCGGCGAAGTGGTTACCTCCTCCGGTCCAAACTCTCCGGTTTGCAAACACCGTCAAGCGGTCTCTTGTACTTCTGATACACTTTATCCCAGGGCGGGTTATTTCCGATATCCTCCTAATCCGTCTGATTCAAATTATCAGGGAACCTCCAATTCATCCTCCGGCGAGTCATCGGCCACACAACTCCCTCCCCTCAAGACTGTTCCTGGGTAAGCATATTACACTTAACTCTTTATGCCTTGTATTGGTTTATTGTACTAACTTTTGTGTCTTTCCTTTCCAGTGCCAAAGCCAGACTTAGCAAGAAGGCCAAATTGAATAAACCGACCGATGATAATCCGGCCATTGAACCTGAGATAACCCCAGAGACCTTTGAGCCGAATGTTGATACCATCCTGGATGATCCGGTACCTCAGGTTCAAGACACTTTTGTTGAACCGGTAGAGATAAATCCGACGAGCCAGTCTGCTGATCCGCCAAGCCCAGCAAAAACAGCTGATAAACCGCCAAGGCCAGTCAAAACCACTGATGACACCACGGATGATATTATGATTACCGGTTTTGGCCGTACTGCTCCTGGTAACCCTGTCACTTTATCAAAGCATAGTGCCAAGGAAGAATTTTCTGCTATGGACAAGGGCAAGTGGAAAACAGATTTATCAAGCTATGCTCATCTCAGCGCCCAAGACATCCATTCTGGATATTTAAACCGCCTGTACACAAGCCGCGACTAGGAAGCCGATTTAGTGGGGCTATGAAGCTGGTTTAGTGGGCTTAGACAATAAATTCTAGTAGCCCCCAAGGGCCGGTTCATAAAATTGATGTGAACCGGGACTTGTAGTAGAATCAATTTTTAAGTTTGCTTTCATAGCCACCAGGGACCGGTTTATACCTTTAGGATGAACCGGTACATTTCTGTCATGAATCTGTTAAAATCCTTGATAAATCCATAGCCTGAACTTGAGCAATTATGTATTAGCCCCCAAGTGCCAAGAGGATAACTTGTTATGTGTTTGGGACTTTGAAAATGACAATAGATAAAAAGCAATATGCATTAGCCCCCAAGTGCCAAGTGGATAACTTGTTATGTTCTTGGGACTTCAAATATGTACCATCAGCTCAGTAAATGTCTCTTGCTGGCTGATTTGAACAAGAAGGAATCTCAAATTGCCGACCTTCAAGAAAATATCAAGTTCCAGCAAGCAGAAACTTCCAAGGCTAAAGAAGAGCTGACCGGCGCTTTAACAGCCATGGAACAAATGAAGGACGACTTTAAAAGAGAACGGGCAAGATGGGATGCTGAAAGGAACCCTCTGATAAAGCGGGTGGAGGATGCTGAAGCAGCCCTAAAACCGGTGACAGAAGAGCTGACTGGCCTGAAGCGGCAAATCAACACTATGACCTCTGATGTCGTTGGTAGATACCCTCTTCATAAGTTGTAATTAAACAACATCGTTGAAACTGCCGGTTTAGTAATAATATTTTAACCATTGCAGGTAGCCGTGTTACTCATCTTGGCTCGGATATGCGCAAGAAACTGAAGGCTGCCTATACCTTGATAGAGCAATTATATATCGGTGTTCAACGGGTTATCTGCACAGCTTCCCATAATAAAATGCCCCCAACGTTGATCAAGGACACATTGGAAAAGTTATCCATGATGCCTGCCCAGCTTGAGGATTTGAAGAAATCAGCTGCAAGGGCCGGTGCTCTGGCTGCATTGACTCGGGCTAAGGCCTGCATATCTGATCTTGATCCGGAGGATATTGGAAATGACTATCCCAGCCAAAAAGAGGACGGGTCAGCTTTTGACAATGACGATCTCAGGGCCTTAACGAAGGAAATGCGTCCTCTTGCAAGTAAACTGGCTGAAGAGACTGATTTGTCTTTCTACCGGTCGATTTATGACACAGACAACAAACGGTTTGATGCACCAACTCATGAAGTGTAAAATCTTATCCGGCCAATCCGTAAGCATACTTACGCCCCTGATGTTGAACGTCGACCCTTATAAGCGATGAAGCTGTCTGCCGCGCCTTAACTGGGATTGACTGGGCAACCATTGACTTCCAGCCACTGGGTGGAGAGGAGGAGGGTGAACTGGCGCAAGATGATCCACAGCCGTCAAGTCAGCCTGGTGAAGAATTATGATCCGGCAGCCGGTTTAGCTTCTGCACACTGCAATCTGTGTTATAAACAATTATCCTTTTGGGGCATCAAATCGCCTTGTAATAGGCTAGTTTTAAACACTTGGTTTGCTATTCCATCGTGCATATTCACTTTGCCTGATACTGTTAATCCGTCATGATAATGCTATGTCTGCTTATGATCCTTAGCAGCTTTATGCAATCCTGTTTCTATATATAAGAAACTGAAATTGTCCTGGCGGTTAGCCGCCAGACGGGTCATAACACCCAATTATAAAGCCAGGGTTTATAACCAAGGCTGTATCTTCAAGATTAATTAAACATGAAATACATCATAGTTGTGACATTAAATCACATCGTTGATTTATCAACTTGATTTTAGTAAGGGTGATAACCCAAATCTTGAGTGCTGATAACTCCCACCATGCTTTGCTGGTTTATAATGAAGCCATACCGGGTTATAATAAACACTGGATGATCATACTGGCGGCTTGTAGTCAAAGCCAGACCGGATTAACAAACACCGGATTATAATTGATCGTGTACTAACAACTTATAGTTGAAAGCCAAGCCGGGTCAATTGACATCGGTCATCTTATAAGTTTGTACTTGGCAAATCAAAAGCCAGACCGGGTTAGCAAGTACCGGATTGAATATAAATCTCATCGAAAAGAAAATTTCACAAAGAAAATATGAAAAAAGGGCGAGGCTTTTCATGGGCTGCCAGGCCACTGAGTTAAACCATTTTACAATGGCTTTTAAGATGGACGTCACATTAACCAATCGTCGTTTTAACTTTGACAAGTTCAGGGTCTGTATAATATTGACTTGCCAAACATTCGGTGGGTCATACCAGGATTACCTGAGCGGAGTCACTTACTTGATGAAGGCAGGGTAACACGGGGTTTTAGGTGAATGCACATGGCTTCCAAGCCTGGCTTTTATAGCCTATTGCAAGGTGTAGATTCTTTGTTCTTGTAGAAGCAAAGATCCCCCAAGCAATATTTTGAGCTGTGCTCAGTGGACACCTATGTTTGAGTTATGCTTTGCAATAAAGTCTCTTTGGCTCCTTATGATATTGGGTATGAAGCCCCCAAGCTTATGTTTGAGTTGTGCTTTTTTTTTGTAGCTTTATAAGCTGGATCAATGGACACTCAGAACTCCGCTTTATAAGCAGAAGCCCCCATGTAACCAAGAAGATATTTAAAGATGAACGGCAGAGGCCCTGCTTTTGCAAGGATGCCACTTTATTTTATTAATCATAATATATACATTGTCAAAAATATGTACATGATAGGTGCCTATGGCTCAAGTGTAGTAAGGCCGAAGATGATCAATATTCCATAGCCGGCGGGTCTCCTCCTCTGACTTGCATGAGTCTTTGTGCTCTCGAACATCGATAAGGTAGTATGACCCGTTGTTCAGATTCTTGCTGACCACAAAGGGCCCTTCCCAAGGTGGGGATAACTTGTGCATATCGGTCTGATCCTGGATAAGCCGAAGCACTAAGTCGCCTTCTTGAAGAGCTCTGGTTTTAACCCAGCGGCTGTGATAACGCCACAGGTCTTGCTGATAAATCACCAAACGAGCTGCTGCTATGTCCTGTTTTTCATCTAACGGGTCCAATGCATCTTGGCGTGCTCTTTTGTTGTCCGCTTCAACATAAGTTGCTACTTGGGGCGAGTCATGGTGAATATCACTTGGGAGAACTGCTTCTGCTCCATAAACCATGAAGAAGGGAGTATAACCCGTAGATCTATTGGGGGTGGTATTAATGCTGCATAACACGAAAGGTAACTCTTCCACCCAACAATCCGGCATCCTCTGCAAAGGGACCATAAGCCGGGGTTTGATGCCTTTCAAGATTTCTTGATTGGCTCTCTCAGCTTGATCATTAGACTGGGGGTGAGCCACTGATGACACATGAAGCCGGATGTGCTCACATTGACAGAACTCTTCCATAGCACCCTTGGAGAGATTCGTGCCATTATCTGTTATAATGTTGTATGCGAAACCAAAGCGGAAAATCACCTTCTTCATGAATTGAACCGCCGTGGCTGCATCACACTTGCTGACTGGCTCTGCCTCCACCTACTTAGTGAATTTATCAACCGCTACTAGAAGGTGGGTCTTCGTATCTTTGGACCTCTTAAAAGGCCCAAGCATATCCAGCCCCCAAGTTGCAAATGGCCAGGTAATTGGAATCATCCTCAATTCCTAAGCCGGAACATGGGCCCGGCGTGAAAACTTCTGACAACCGTCACACTTAGTGACCAAATCCTTAGCATCAGCATGAGCTATTAGCCAGTAAAAACCATGTCGGAAAGCCTTACCACAAGGGATTTTGAACCGGCATGATGACCACAATCCCCTTCTTGGATTTCACGCAAAATCTCGCAGCCTTCTTCAGGAGAAACACAGTGCTGAAACGCCCCTGAGACACTGCAGTGATGTAACTCGCCATTGACAATAGTCATGGACTTGGACCACCGGATTATCTGTCTGGCCAAAACTTCGTCCTCGGGTAACTCCCCCCGGGGTATATACACCAAGTAGGGCACCGTCCAATCAGGGATAGCATGAAGAACCGCCACCAATTGAGCCTCCGGGTCGGGAACAACCAGATCCTCCTCCATTGGTATTTTGACCGACGGGTTATGCAAAACATCAAGAAAGACATTGGGCGGCACCGGTTTACGCTGAGACCCTAGCCGGCTTAAAGCGACTGCCACTTCATTCTTGCGCCGATCAATGTGCTCGACCTGGTAGCCCTTGAAGTGACCAGCAATGACATCCACCTCATGCCGATAAGCCGCCATGAGTGGATCCTTAGAATCCCAAGTAACAGATACTTGCCAAAACACTAAATCGGAGTCTCCGGAGCAACGTACCCGGATTAAGTTCATCTCCTTAGCCATCCGACGACCGTGGAGCAAGGCCTCATACTCACCTGCATTGTTAGTACAGGGAAACATCAAGCGGAGAACATAAAAAAAATTTCACCTCGAGGGGAAGTAAGAACCACTCCAGCCCCCGAGCCCTCCAATTGTGTGGACCCGTCGAAGTGAATAGTCCAGTATGTGTTATCCGGTTTATCCTTCGGCGCCTGCAATTCTGTCTAGTCATTGATGAAATCCACGAGTGCTTGAGACTTGATGGCCGTACGAGGCACATATTTTAACCCGTGAGGTACAAGCTCGATAGCCCACTTAGCAATCCGGCCAGTTGCCTCCCTGTTCTGGATGATATCTCCCAAAGGGGCGGAACTAACCACAGTTATGGGATGGCCCTAAAAGTATTGCTTAAGCTTCCGGCTCGCCATAAAAACTCCATACACCAGCTTCTGCCAATGTGGATATCTCTTCTTGTACTCAATAAGAACCTCACTGATATAATAAACCGGCCCTTGAACCGGATACTCCTTACCCGCCTCTTTGCGCTCTAACACAATAGCCACGCTGACAGCCCGGGCATTAGCAGCCACATACAACAGCAATGCTTCCTTATCAATGGGGGCAGCAAGAACAGGCAGCTCGACTAACTGCTTCTTCAGATCCTCAAACGCCGCATTAGCAGCATCACTCCAGACAAAGTTTTTTGTCTTTTTCATCATCTGATATAGAGGGATGGCCTTCTCTCCCAACCGGCTGATAAACCGGCTTAGCGCTGTAATACGATCCGCCAGACATTGAACGTCATTGATACATGCCGGTTTATCTTCAATGCCCCTGTTAGCCAGGGACGTAATAGCCTTGATATTTTCCGGATTAGCTTCAATGCCCCTTTTAGACACAAGAAAACCCAAGAGCTTGCCTGCTGGTACACCAAAAACACACTTGGCCGGATTAAGCATCATCTTATAAACCCGGAGATTATCAAAAGTTTACTTCAAATCATCTATCAACATCTCCGCCTTCCCGGACTTCACCACGATATCATCCACATAAGCATGAACATTGCGCCCAATCTGACTGTGAAGACAATTCAGCACACATCGTTGATAAGTCACCTGGGCACTCTTGAGCCCAACGGGCATAGACACATAGCAGAAGGCTCCAAAGGGGGTTATAAAAGCTGTCTTCTCCTGGTCCTTAACTGCCATTTTGATCTGATGATAACCAGAATAAGCATCCAGAAAACTTAAACGCTCACAACCCGCCGTAGCATCAATAATTTGATCCATACGAGGGAGAGCAAAGGGATCAGCCAAGTCTGCGTAATCCACACACATACGCCAAGTGTCGTTCTTCTTAAGAACCAACACCGGGTTAGCCAACCACTCAGAATGAAAAACCTCCACAATAAACCCTGCTGCCAAGAGCTGGGCTACCTCCTCACCAATGGCCTTCCGTCTCTCTTCATTGAAGCGGCGGAGAAATTGCTTGACCGGTTTAAACTTGGGATCGATATTAAGAGTGTGCTCAGCGAGTTCCCTCGGTACACCTGGCATGTCAGAAGGTTTCCATGCAAAGATGTCCCGGTTCTCACGGATGAACTCAATGAGCGCGCTTTCCTATTTTGGTTCTAGGTTAGCGCTGATGCTAAACTGCTTGGATGAATCGCCAGGAACAAAATCAACCAACTTAGTCTCATCAGTCGATTTAAACTTCAAAGCTGGATCATGCTCTATAGTTGGTTTTTTCAAAGAAGTCATATCCGCCGGGTCAACATTGTCTTTGTAGAACTTCAACTCCTCTATTGCACAAACTGACTCAGCATATGCCGCATCTCCTTCCTCACATTCCAAAGCGATCTTTTGGCTTCCATGTGCTGTGATGGTCCCCTTACGACCCGGCATCTTGAGCTGCATATAAACATAACAGGGCCTTGCCATGAACTTAGCATAAGCCGTTCGTCCAAACAGGGCATGATACGGGCTCCTGATCTCCACCACTTCAAAAGTCAATGTCTCTGATCTCGAATCATGATCATCTCCAAAAGCAACCTCCAGAGCTATCTTACCGACCGGATAAGCCGATTTACCAGGTACCACACTGTGGAAAACGGTGTTTGATGGTTTAAGATTCTTATCTGTCAACCCCATGCGATAGAAGGTTTCATAATACAAGATGTTGATACTGCTCCCTCCATCCATGAGCACCTTGGTGAACTTATAACCCCCGACCTGAGGCGCCACCACCAACGCCAGATGATCCGGATTATCAACCCAAGGCGGATGATCCTCTCGACTCCACACAATGGGCTGCTCAGACCAGCGCAAGTAATGGGGCACCGCCGGTTCAACGGAGTTCACTATCCTTTTATGAAGCTTCTGATCGCGCTTGTGCAGGCTAGTGGTGAAGACATGATACTGCCCGCTATTCAACTGCTTCGGGTGACTCTGGTAACCTGACTGTTGCTGCTGTTGATTCCCCTATTGATTATAACCTCCCTGGTTTCCCTAATTGCCTTGATTGCCATGTCCACCCTAATTACGTTGAAATCCTGAACCGGAATTACCTCCACCATATCCCGGCCCATGAGACCCAGGTGCTGAATCGCCGGACGGTCCATGATCATATCAGAAAAGATACAAGTTCTTGAACTCCCGCATAATAAAGCAATCCTTCCAAAGGTGCGTGGCTGGCTTCTCTTGCGTCCCATGCCTCGGGAAAGGCTGATTTAACAGGTGCTCAAGATTGACACCTGATCCTCCACTCTGCTGGGGTGGTTTACCTTTACGACGCTGGCCATTGTCCTGCGCATTGGTGTTAGCCACAAAATCCGAATTACTATCCGCTTTACCCTTACCATTGTTCCAATGGCCCGCCTGGTTATGCTGCTGCCCTTTTGCACCGCCGTTCTTCTTTCCCTTCCCCTGCTTCTCATCGTCAAATTCGGGATTCTTGGTATTATCAGAGTCGGCATACTTAACCAGAGCTGCCATAAGTGTTCCCATATCATTGCAGTGACGCTTGAGCCGTCCCAACTTTAGCTTCAATGGCTCAAACCGGCAATTGCCCTCCAATGTTATGACTGCTGAATCAGCATTGATGCGGTCCGATGAATGCAAGACCTCTGAAACCCGGCGCACCCAATGGGTTGTCGATTCGCCTTCTTCCTGGACATAGGTGACTTGATCCACAATTGACATGGGTTGCTTGCACGTGTCCTTGAAGTTTGTTATAAACCGGGCCTTTAACTCGGCCCATGACCCAATATAGTTAGCTAGCAAACTTTTCAACCAAGTGCGAGCCGTTCCATCTAGCATCATGGTGAAGTACTTCGCACATGCCGCTTCATCCACATCCAGCATCTCCATTGCCATCTCATAACTTTTGACCCATAACTCGGGGGGTAAATCTGTGGTGTAATTGGGCAACTTACGCGGACCCTTGAAATCCTTGGGCAGCCGCACATTGCATAGAGCCGGGGTGAGACACGCCACCCCCAAGACCTGAAAGCAAGACCTGGTTCCACTGATGTCGTCGGACGAACCGGTGTAAGCTGACGGTCCGTGTACTGTGTCGCTAACTCGGCTTCTCGACGTGCTCTACCATTATCCACCACGTCCTGAGCATTTGCACCACATGCGTTGGATTAGGCCCTCGAGGGGCGTCACGGTTCCGCGCACTGCTTGACACAGCCAGTTCATCAATGTGCCTCCTGTAACTCCTTCTCGGGCGAGGGGTTGAATGAATTCTATCTCGACTATACGAATAAGCCTGCTGCTGAACCATAGCCATTTGAAGGAGATCTCTGGCCCACTACATCTCAACCGCCGCTGGAGACTCGCCCTCCATTGGAATAGCTGCCAACCACGATGCCGCAGCGATCATGTTATCCAAAGGGGTGGAGAAGTGACCCGGCAGAGTCGGCATGTACTGCGGTGGGTCATGGGTCCGTCGAGGCGGGTCCGTCACCCTTGGCTGATCCGGCGCTCTTGTCCCTGGTGCTTCAACCCGGTTCACCGCTGCCGGATTACTGGTTCCTACTCCTGGCATGTTGAAGAGATTCATTGCTTCATAAACCGGTGGCAGACGAGACCGATGCCTCCTCCACAACATGTCGTTTGAAGCATTCTGATCCAGCATGAGCCGGTAATTCTCTGCCTGAATCCACTGTGCCTGAGCATCTAAAGTGGCCCGCTCATTCGCCATCCTGGTTTCCTCAGCCGTCAAGTCCTCCTTGGCCTAAGCTATTTGATCTCGCAGCTTCGTGACCTCCACGTTATGCTGATCTTGATTATCCGGGGTAACCTATGTGGTCAACAATGTCGTCCAGGCATCCAATAAACCGGACAGAACTTGAGCCGGCCGGTGCGCGGGTCCTCCTGCCTCGGCTGCCGATTCGGAAATCATCGCTGCTGCAGCTGAGGAGTGCTGCATTGGCTGTGTACCGGCCATGAAGATCGCAACCCGGTTTGGCGGTTCAAGGGGGTCCGGAATACTGTCACCATCAGAACAGCCCCCAAACCGGCCAACTTGCAGTTGGTACAGTGACTCGGTCTCGCCGGTGGATGATTGGCCATCTGAATAAACGACCGTCTCACCGTTGGACACCGGTTCAGATTCCGCACCATTGATGAATCCTACGAACGCACGCTCCATGGCAGGCTGACCCGGGCAGGACTTGCATGCTGAGCCGTCTCGATGAGGTCGGTGCAGGTGTCTGGCTCAGGGCCCGGTTCACCGATCTTGCCGATGAAGATGTGAATTCCTCCAAAGGGGACCCGATACCCGTACACGATTGAGCCGGCGTTGGGGCCCCAACCTGCGTTGTTGATGTAGAGCTTGCCGCGACGACTCTTGGCCATCTGGCCCACTGCGTATCGCTTGAGTCCATCGAAGTTGCCCTTTAAGAACTCGAAACCATCGTGCGATAGCCCCACGGTGGGCGCCAACTGTTGTGGAATTATCACGTCAGATGTCCTAGTGTGAGGACTTAGTCATGGAGCCATCGCAACGAGATTAGCTTAAAGGGGTTAAACCGGACAAAGGACACACGGAGCTTATACTGGTTCGGCCCCTTGCGGTGAAGGTAAAAGCCTACGATCCAGTTGTGGTGGAATTGATGGGGTCTCGATGATCAGGGAGCGAATCCGCTTTACCTGGCTCTCGAGTTGTTGTTTCTTGTCCCTTAACCGCCACCGGGTCGTCCCATTATATACATAGGTTGACGCCCGACGGTTTACAGAATCCCGACGCCGGCTCATACACGTGTCCGGCTTGGTTTCTACCCTTTCTATCTTACAACACAAGTTACATATTACATGGCGGTTTATGTCTATGGACCCTAATCCGCCTTTGGGCCTTGGGCCTTTAATCTTAATAGTAAAGGGCCATACTCCTTGTCTTCATGGGCTTTAATGCGGATGACTTCTTATGAGTATAACCCGGCCCCTCCTGGGAGGTTTATACTCAGTAGTTATATCCCCAACAACATCCAAAACATATAATATAATAGCATGGAACAATAAAAAAATTATAGATACATTGGAGACGTATCAAGCACCCCCAAGCTTAATTCCTGCTCCTCCTCGAGTAGGTAAATGATAAAAACGGAATTTTTGATGTGGAATGCTACCTAACATATTTATCAATGTAATTTTCTTTATTGTGGTATGAATGTTTAGATCCAAAAGATTCAAGACAAAAGTTTAATATTGGCATAAAAATAATAATACTTCAGGCATACTAACAAGGGAATCATGTCTTCTCAAAATAACATGGCGAAAGAAAGCTTATCCCTACAAAATCATATAGTTTGGCTATGCTCCATCTCCGTCACACAAAAATACTCAAATCATGCACAACCCCGATGACAAGCCAAGCAATTGTTTCATACTTTGATGTTCTCTAACCTTTTCAACTTTCATGCAATACATGAGTGTGAGCCATGGATATAGCACTATGGGTGGAATAGAATGGTGGTTGTGGAGAAGACAAAAAGAAGGAGATGGTCTCACATCAACTAGGCATATTAATGGGCTATGGAGATGCCCATCAATAGATATCAATGTGAGTGAGTAGGGATTGCCATGCAACGGATGCACTAGAGCTATAAGTGTATGAAAGCTCAAAAAGAAACTAAGTGGGTGTGCATCCAACTTGCTTGCTCACGAAGACCTAGGGAATTTTGAGGAAGCCCATCAATTCATACAAGCCAAGTTCTATAATGAAAATTCCCACTAGTATATGAAAGTGACAAAATAAGAGGCTCTCTATCATAAAGATCATGGTGCTACTTTGAAGCACAAGTGTGGAAGAAGGATAGTAGCATTGCCCCTTCTCTCTTTTTCTCTCATTTTTTTGTTTGGCTTCTTTGGCCTATTTTTTTCATTGGCTTCTTTGGACTCTTTTTTGTTATTTCCTCACATGGGACAATGCTCTAATATTGATGACCATCACACTTCTATTTACTTACAACTCAAGAATTACAACTCGATAGTTAGAACAAAATATGACTCTATATGAATGCCTCCGGTGGTGTACCGGGATGTGCAATGAATCAAGAGTGACATGCAAGAAAGAACTATGAATGGTGGCTTTGCCACAAATACGATGTCAACTACATGATTATGCAAATCAGTATGACAATAATGAAGCGTGTCATAGTAAACGGAACGGTGGAAAGTTGCATGGCAATATATCTCGGAATGGCTATGGAAATGCCATAATAGGTAGGTATGGTGGCTGTTTTGAGGAAGGTATATGGTGAGTGTATGGTACCGGCGAAAGTTGCACGACACAAGAGAGGCTAGCAATGGTGGAAGGGTGAGAGTGCGTATAATCCATGGACTCAACATTAGTCAAAAAGAACTCACATACTTATTGCAAAAATCTATTAGTCATTGAACAAAGTACTACACGCATGCTCCTAGGGGGATAGATTGGTAGGAAAAGACCATCGCTCGTCCCCGACCGCCACTCATAAGGAAGACAATCAATGAATACCTCATGCTCCAAATTTGTTACACAACGGTTACTGTTGGGGATATAACTACTGGGTATGAACCGCCCATGAGGGGCTGGGTCATACCACCAGCGATAACCCATGAAGGTGGCGGGTCATAACAAGACCGCTGATGGCCCAAGACCCAGAGGCGACTTAGGGCCCAGGAGTATGAACTGCCATGAGAATAAACTTGTATTGTAAGGCAGGTTTAGTTAGTCACTGAGCTGGACACGTTGTCTATGAGCCGGCCGGGACTCTGTAAGCCGCCGGGCATTAACCTGTGTATATAAAGGGACGACACATCGGTAAGTTAAGGCAGGAAAGAAAGAGATCGAGAACTAGGTCAAGCGTATTCGCTCCCTGGTAATCGAAGCCCAAGCAATAGCCACCCTACACTGGATTAGGCTGTTACCTCCACCGCGAGGGGCCGAACCAGTATAAACTCTTCGTGTCCCTTGTCCCGTTTAACCCCTTCAAGTTAACTATGTTGCGATGGCTCCACACCTAAGTCCTTACGCTAGGACATCTGACGAGATAATTCCATGACAGTTGGTGCCCACCATGGGCCAGCGCACGGTGGTTCGAGTTCTTGAAGGGCAGCTTCGCAGGGCTCAAGGGGTTCGTTGTGGGCCGGATGACCAAGAGTCGTCGCAGCAAGCTCTACATCGACGACGAGGGTTGGGGCCCCGAGGCCGACTCAATTGAGTACGAGTACCGGGTCCCCTTTGGTGTAATTCACATCTTCATCGGCAAGATCGGTGAGTCGGAAGCTAAGCCGGACATCTGTACCGACATCGTTGAGTCGGCTCGGCACGTGCAACCCGCTAAGGCTAAAGCAGCCCCAAAGCATGTTTTTGTCGGTTTCGTTCATGGAGCGGAGCTAGAAGGAGGATCTGAATCTCGTGGTGTGACGGTTATTTACTCAGGCGACGAGTCTTCTACTAGTGAGACCAATTCCATCTACCAGGTTCAGGATGGTGTCAGTGTACAAAAGTAGGGGCTCTCCTTTTGACCCCTTTACTTGTGCACGGACAGTCAGAGCCACGCGCCATGGCCGCACATAGCAGGGCAAAGGAGGGGACCTGGAGAGAAGCCGGGGGCACAAGACAAACAAGGAAACATCAAAGACCAAGGCCACAAAGTGCAGATGGATGAAGCAGGTTTCCCCGGCAAGACCCTTGCCGGGGCAGCCTCAGCATCCCCGGCAAGGCCCTTGCCGGGGCGGCTCTCCCACACCAGTGGAGTGAGCCACCATCGAACCCACGGTCTTCAACACCATCAACTACGTTGGGCCAGGGCTCGAGAGGCACCTCCATGGTGGCATGCAGATCTTTGTGAAGACAAAGAATATTCAAGATCAGATGAGGATTAGAAGGCAGCAATCCTCGACGAAGATCCTTGTCGAGGAAACCCACAAGACCCATGGCAAGATCCTTGCCAGGGACGACAGCGCGCCATGGCAAGACCCTTGCCGGGCCACCCGGCAAGACCCTTGCCAAGGACGTCAGCGGGGCCACTGCCAGGCCCGCACCAACCAAATCCCCACCACCGTTTACATGCAGCTGCCAGCCCCAACCAGCTGGGTAGGCACCTGCGTGGCAACATGCACCTTCCAGGCCAACTCAGCACACACCTACGTGGCGGCATGCAGATCTTCGTGGAGGCTCCACCACCATGCCACCTCAGCTGCTTGCCTGCCTACATGGCGCTGCATGCATCGCTGGCCAGGGCGTGTGTCAAAACGAGGAGGAGGAGCGACGGACGGGACGGGCCTCGCCCCCGTCCCCGATAAAGCAACGGGACACCTAAGCTGTGCATTAAATGCGTCTTGTCCTATAATACGAGCGATAAGCTCGTAGCACTGTAAGCCTTTCCACCTCCTGTGTGCCACTGTGGCAGCCCCTTTCGCCTATAAAAGGAGGCCCATGGCGTACTGGAGAAGGATTCGGCTCTTTTGAACCATGCAGTCACCATAGCTAGTTCGAGAGCTCAAGAACACTCAATACATCCACCAAAGAAGGACTAGGGTTTTACGCATCCTCGCGGCCCGAACCTGGGTAAACGATCCGTGTGCTGACTGTTAATCCTGCTCTTCTCACAACCCCACGCCCCGCAACCGTAGTAGGGATTCTTGTGATCCCATAGGTGTCGTTTCCCACCGACATCTTTGGCGCGCCATGTAGGGGAAGCAATTGTGAGAATCTGGTCTAGTAGTTGGCCTAGCAGTTCTTCATCGCCATGGCTCCTAATAAGAAGACGACCACGGCGATCGATTCGTCTGGGACCGAACTGCCAGTACCGGTGCGGACCAGTAGCAGGCCAGTCGAGGAGAGAACCTGTGGCGCGGCCCGCGAACATCCACATCACCCTGGCAGTTCAGGCCTGATGAGCGGCGTCGTTCGTACGCCAGGCGGTGAGCCACGCGTCGCGGGCTCCAGAGATGGAGTCGGCCCCCCCGCAGGTGTTGCAGGGCCCTCCAGGAGTGTCGTCGTGCCACCAAATGGCGGCGCGGCGACCTCCAAGACGCCAACACCGGCGCTGTGGGGCCGTGATGGGGCTCCTTCTAACGTGGTTAGAAGTCGAAGCGCATCGCGGTCCACACAGCTTTCGCCGCCGCCCACGCCAGCAGAAGCCCTAGCACGCGCACAGCTGCTCCTCGACTTTCCTCCCGCTATGGAGAAGCTTGACGAATGGAGGGCCACCATACGGAACCTCGTCGGCATTGCTAACAACGACGAGTTGCGGCCAGCAGGCCCCGCAGGCTGTCGCTCCGTCGAGCCACCACATGCCGACGGAGGTCGGGCTGGAGGCGATGCGGCCATGGTGCACTCCCCTCCTCCATCTCAGCCACCGCGGATGTCGGTCCGTCGCGATGACGCTCGTGATTGTATCTCCATAGCGTCGTCCGACCCGCGAACTCACCACGACCAACGCCAAGTTCTCTGAGAGCGAGCTCATGAATACGCTCGAACCACCATCGAGCGTCGGCGTGACGCGCGCCACTAGTCGGACAGGCAGGCAGGGCCCACTACGGACCACCCAGCACCGGGAGGCTACGGTGGCCTACCCTACGAGGTGGGTTGTCCGGCCTTCACCCGTGAGCTACGGCAGTTCAAGTGGCCCTCCCACCGCACGTTCAAGCCCGACGTTGGTGAGAAGTACAACGGCAAGACTCACCCATCAGAGTTCCTCAGCATCTACACCATCGCGATGCAAGCTGCCGGGGCTCGCAACGATAAGGTGCTCGCCAACTATTTTCCGTTGGCACTCAAGCCCAATGTTATGTCATTGTTGGTGCACTTGCCGGTAGACCTTATTTCTTCTTGGGAGGATCTGTGTCATGAGTTTGTTGGAGCCTTTACCGGAGGCCACCAAGCTCATGGCCAGGCGAGTGATTTACATATCATCCCCCAGAAGGAAGGAGAAAACTTGCGCAAGTACATCCAAAGGTTCAGCCGAGTGTAGTACAACATCCCGACGTTCATCCTGCCGCCGTGATCAGTGCATTCCATTAGAATGTGCGCAATCGTAAGATGTGTCAAGAGCTGGCAATGCACAAGGTCAGGGATGTGGCCGAACTCTATGTTCTGGCCGATCAGTGCGCTCGCGCTAAAGAGGGAAGGAAGTACCCTTGCGAAGAGGCCAGCGCGGAAACCGACTCCACGGATGATACCGCCATCCCGGCGAAGAAGGGCCGGCGTCATAACAGGAAGCGCAAGGGCAAGGCCGTGCTTGTCGTCGAGGGGTCCGATGACACCGGCGCCACCAAGAAACCCAAGGCGAGTGACCCCGGCAAGGAGGTTGCCAGGTGTGTTGCTTGCCGGGCCTTGGCGGCTGCCGATAAGCCAGGGGGCTTTGACAAGCAGTATTGCAAGATCCACCGCACCAAGGGCCACGACCTCCAGAACTACCGGCAACTGGAGCAGCTTGCTGAGAAGCAGAAGCCGAGTATGAGCGGTGGGACAAGGAGAAGGGCCAAGAGGGTGCCGAGGGATCCGGCAAGAAGCGTGGCGGCCAAGGAGGCTGCCACGGCAAGGATAATCAGCAAGAGAGGCCCGCCCGGGGGCATGAGAAGAAGCAGGAAGACAATGATCACGACGAGGACGATGAGTCCGGCAACCACGAGTTTCAAAAAGGCACAAAAGCCATGTGCGTCGATGGTGGCGCCTCGCTGCATGCATCTCACTGCCAGCTCAAGCAATGGGCGCGTGAGATCACAGCGGTGGAGCCGTTGTTCGACACAAGAAAGCCGCTAAAGTGGTCCAGCATGCCTATCATCTTCGACACCGAGGACCATCCTGATCGCACTACTGCGGCCGTGTGCTTGGCGTTGTTGGTTTTGCCAACAATTCGCAACCTCAAGGTGACTAAGATGCTGGTTGATGGCGGGGCTGGTCTGAAGATCTCACCTGTTGTGATCAAGAGGCTGCAGATCCCTGATGGGGACCTCGAGGAGACGGGTACGTTCCAAGGGGTCAACCCGGCCAGCCAAAGGGAAAGGTCACGCTGCCCGTGATGTTCGGAGGCGAGCTGAACCACAGGATGGAGAGGATCGTCTTTGATGTAGCCAAGATCCCCTTGCCCTACAACGGGATCCTCGGCCGCCCGGCACTAGCCAAGTTTATGGCGGCTTCACATTACGCCTACAACACGCTGAAGATCCCGGGCCGATGAACATCATCACTGTCCGATCCGACAAAAAAGACGCGTTGATTTGCGCCGACCAACTCTACTGGGAAGCAGTTGCAGCAGCTGCCGCCAAGGCACCTGCTCCTGCCGACGGAGCCCCGGGAGGGAAGAAGACCAGCGAGACCCCTTGCACCCACTCCGGCAAGCGCCCTCTTCAGGGTGTTGCGCTCCCGTTGAGGACGTGCCAGAGAGCTCCGCCGGCAAGAGCAAGAAGTCCAGAGCTACACGACTAGAGACCAAGAAGGTGCCCGTCAAGGAGGACGGTACGGGGGGAGCTTTTACCATAAGCTCCACCCTCGACGGCAAATAGGAAAGCAAGCTCGTCACTTTCCTGCGGGCAAATGTCGATGTGTTTGCATGGCAAGCCTCTGACATCCCCTGCTTTCCTAGGGAAGTGATTGAGCACCATCTTGTCGTCTGTCCTCATGCACGGCCCGTCAAGCAGAAGGTGAGGAAGCAAGCTCTGGAGAGGCAGGAGTTCATCACGGAGGAGATCAGAAAACTAGAGGTGGCAGGTTTGGTAAGGGGAGTGCTCCATCCGACGTGGTTGGCCAACCTGGTAGTGGTGCGCAAGGCAAACGGGAAGTGGAGACTGTGTATTGATTACCCAGACATCAATAAAGCTTGTCCAAAGGATCCCTTCCCGTTACCGTGCATCAAACAAATTGTTGACTCCACGGCTGGGTGTGACTTGTTATCATTCCTCAACGCCTACTCAGGATACCACCAGATCTTCATGGCAAAAGAGGATGAGGAGAAGACAACATTCATCACCCCATGTGGTATGTATTACTTTTTATGGATGCCTTTCAGGTTGAAGAGTGCTGGCTCAACCTTTGCAAGAGCAGTCCAAATTGGTTTTGAGCCCCAGCTACATAGAAACATGGAAGCTTATATGGATGACATAGTGGTCAAAACCAAGGACAGAGCAACACTTGTGCAAGATCTGGAGGAAACATTTGCAAACCTGCGCAAGATCAACCTCAAGTTGAACCCTAAGAAGTGTGTCTTCGGTGTCCCGTCCAGCAAGCTTCTCGGGTTCTTTGTGTCGCAGTGCGGGATTGAGGCAAACCCAGATAAGATCAAGGCCATCGAGCAGATTGAGACACCCAAACGGATCAAGGACGTGTGTCGGCTCACTGGCTGTGTTGCCGCCATGAGCAGATTCATCTCCAAGTCTGCGGAGCGTGCCCTTCCCGTTTTCAAGATCTTGAAGAAGACGGGCCCAATGGAGTGGACCCCAGAGGCCGAGGGAGCGCTGCAAGATTTTAAGAAGTACCTCTCCTCTACCCCAGTGCTGGTTGTGCCCAAACCACAAGAACCGTTGCTGCTGTATCTAGCGGCAACGAATCAGGTGGTTAGCACCGCACTAGTGGCGCAGAGAGAGGTCGACGAAGAGGCAGCGGCAGCGGCAGAGTCAACAAATGGCGAGCCGGAACCCTCCCCGGCAGGGCTCGGTCCCGGCAAGACTGAGTCCCTGGCGGAGGCCGATGCCAGTACGACAGGGCCCCCGTGACCGGGTGAAGTGGCGCAGAAGAAGAAAATGGTGCAACACCTAGTTTACTTTGTCAGCTCCCTCTTGCAGGGGGCTAGGTCCAGGTACTCAGGTGTGCAAAAATTGCTCTTCGGCCTCCTTATGGCCTCGAGGAAGCTGCATCGTTACTTCCAAGCGCATGAGATCACTGTGGTCACCCGCCTCCCGTTGCAACGGATACTGCATAACCCAGATGCGACAGGGAGGATCGTGGAATGGGCCCTAGAGCTGTCGAGTTTCGGTTTAAAGTTCGAAAGGACCTCGATGATTCAGAGTAGATTTTGGCGGAGTTCGTTGCAGAATGGACCTCAACACCCGATGAAGAGGTACAGGAGACCGCTCTCCCCGGCAAGGAAACAAGCCGCAACTGGATCATGTACTTTGATGGGGCTTTTTCGCTACAAGGCGCCAGTGCTGGTGTGCTGCTTATCGCACCCACCGGAGAGTACCTCAAGTATGTCATCCAAATGCACTTTCCCCGGGAGATGTCAACTAAGAACACCGCCGAGTACGAGGGCTTGCTTGCCGGACTCGGGATCATGGCGGACCTTGGAGTCAAAAAGCTCATCATGGGTGATTCGCAGATCGTCGTCAGGTAGATAAACAAAGATTATCAGAGCCCATTGATGGAAGCTTACGTGGATGAGGTGAGGAAACTGGAGGAGCGCTTTGACGGTATACAAGCAGAGCATGTCCCTCGGACGGAAAACGACGTCGCCGACTACCTGTCAAAGCGCGATGCCCTCAAGCTACCTATGGAACCAGGTACTTTGGTGCTTCAGTTAACTCAACCATCCATCGAACCATCAGCCGGGGAGAACAAGTGGAGGAAGCTAGGCCCTGGCAAGTACTTCCCCACTGAGCTCCCCGGAGCCGCTGGCGAAGATGTTGCCGTGGATGCTGATCCTGCCGCGGGGCAACCGACTTCGGTTGGGCCTCAGGCCATGGCCGTAGAGACGGCCGCTCCCGTGGCAGAAGAGATGCCTTTGGTCCTTGTCGTCGAGCCACAGGCTCCGGCATGGGCATAGCACACCGTCCGATTCCACCAAAAAGGGGAGCTTCCTAAGGAGCAGGAAGAAGCAGAGAGAGTAGCCTGCTGGTCTGCTCTGTACCAATTCATTGACAATGTCTTGTACCGAAAAATACCGAATGGGGTGAAATTGAAGTGCATCTCCCGGGAGGAAGGGCTAGAGTTGTTGGCAGAGATACATGGAGGCATATGTGGCTCCCACATATGGTCGAGGGCCCTTGCCGGCAAGGCTTTCCAGCAAGGTTTCTTCTGGCACACCGCCCTCCAGGATGCGACGACATTAGTAACCAAGTGTGAAGCGTGCCAGTTTCATTCAAAGAAGCTTCATCAACCAGCTCAAGCCCTTCCAACCATCCCTCTCTCCTGGCCCTTCTTCGTCTGGGGGCTCGACATATTGGGCCCTTTCCCTCGTGCCGTCGGGGGCTTTGAGTACTTGTACGTTGCAATTGACAAGTTCACAAAGTGGCCAGAGGTGGAAGCAGTGAGGAAGGTGACAGCGCAGTCAGCCATCAAATTCTTCAACTGACTAGTTTGCCGTTTTGGGGTACCCAACAGGATCATCACCGACAACGGCACACAGTTCACAAGCCATGGCTTCATGCAATACATTGAGGATCTCGGCAGCAAGGTCTGTTTTGCTTCCGTGGCACACCCACGGAGCAACGGCCAAGTGGAGAGACCAAATACTGAAGTTCTGCGAGGCTTAAGAACAAAGACTTTTAACAGGCTGCGCAAGAATGGAAGGCGCTGGATTGACGAGTTGCCGGCGGTTCTTTGGTCGATCAAAATGACGCCAAATCGAGCCACTAGCCAAACACCCTTTGCCCTGATCTACGGGGCAGAAGCAGTTCACCCCATGGAACTCATATACGGGTCACCTCGAGTGCTCGCTTATGATGAGCTTGAGCAAGAGCGATTGCGGCAAGATGATGCAACGCTCCTTTAGGAAGATCGTCTCCAGGCGGCTGTGAGAGCAGCACGCTACCAGCAAGCCCTGCGCCGCTACCATAGCCGCAAGGTTCATGCCTGGAGCTTTGAGGAAGGCGACCTTGTTCTTCGGCACGTTCAGCCGGCCAAGGATTCCAACAAGTTGAAGCCGAAGTGGGAAGGCCCTTATTGGGTAACACGAGTCACCAGGCCCGGCGCAGTCCGCCTGGAGACCGAAGATGCCATTCCAGTAAGTAACTCCTGGAACATCAAGCATCTTTGCAAGTTTTACCCATAAGGCGCAGCTGCTGGGCCTCCCGGCAAGCCACCTTTTGTACAAGCCATGCCGGCAAGGCATGTAACCCTTTGTACAAAGCCAGGCGCACACCCTGAGCATAAATAAACGAAGTGCTGGCGCGCTAAGTTATATCATGCATGCTAGGTCGAGTCTCTTCCTCAGTTAGGGTTGATAGTGCTTGGCGGCGGCTAACCCCTAGCTTAGAGGTCGAGTGCGCGTCTCTCTGTTCTTCTCTGTCCTCTTTGGTTCGCAGGGCACATAAGCACTTCTGCCGAGCTGTTTGGAAGAAAGGGAACGGACCGGCGCCCCGACCCCGGCAAACCAAAGTTGCCGGGGGCTGCAAGTACAAGGATCCACCCACGGCAAGCCAAGGTATTTTATCCTCTATCATGCATTTCGTTATGGACTGGGATATGTGAAACCTCGTTTTATTTCTAGGCTACCGTGCTCCCCTTTTTCCATACCCTAGAGTTATCTCCTGGGTCCGAATTTGGTTGTAGTCGCGGCAGCAAGGAAATGGAACGAGGAGCCTAAGCCCACCTCATTCCTGCCTCCGCCAAGGGCATGAGAAAGGTCGAGCAAAGTCGGGAGAAGGCAAGGCTTGTTGCCGGGCAGAAAACGTTTATGTTAAATAATAACGAGGATTCACTCCTTGACGCAGGGTTCACCCACAAACAAAAAACCCTGCAAACATCCCTTTTTCATTAAAAACATCCCGCACAGGTACAGTTCATACGAAATGAAAAACATGAGCAAGGGGATTACAAGTTCTAAACTTAATGAAGGCCCGAAGGCTTACAGACTAAAGAAAAGATAAGGTGCCCATAAACCCTTTCTTGTCACTCTCCTCGGGAAATGAAACAAGAAAGCAGAAGGGCAAAAGGGGCGCCTAGGCAAGGTACGAGCAGCAGAAGGCGCCAAGAGAACATGCCAGCGGTCGCCTAGGAGAGGGTCGGCGGTGGTGGCACCGGTGGAATAGATGTAAGATGAGGCAGTGGTCCGTCAATACGCTATGAAGGCGTCGGTGCCTGTGTACTCCGACTTGACGGCCCGCCACCCGCCTTCTTCGCCTTCTCCGGCCTCCCTATGCCAGCCGCCCGAGGAGACGGCCCCGAGAAGTTCAAGGAGCTAGCCCCTCCTCCGGCAAATTCCGCTGGAGGAGCAGCCAGGTGCAGATGCTACTGCTGCCGCACACGCCCAGGCGCGGGGCGTCCGACGCCTAGTCGGACTCGTGCCCGTCATCTGCCCCGCTATCCTCCTCATCACTCTCGCTTGAAGAAGTGTTTCCATCATCGGAGGAGCTCTCCATGCAGCACTTCAGGGGAGTTCCAAGATCTCCAAAGACCTTGATGGAGAGCAGGCCGTTCTCCATTAATTTGAAATAGATAACAAGCCCCACCGTCAAGCTGTGGACACGGGCAAAAGTCTTCCACCCTCGGCGGAGATACATGACGTGAGGGGCGGGGAACTCGACATCAGGCCATGTGCCGCTGTTCCCACAACCCCTCATATGCAGCCGCAACACCTGCGGCAGATCCAGCTCCATCTCTCGCGCAAATGGAGTTGGGAGGCGAAGACGACGGCGCGGCGGCTGGCGAAGCCAGATGAAGAACTTGTAAGGGTTGTCCCCGACGTGGCCCTCCATCGGGGGAGGGGCCGCTGGCAAAGGCGAGGCCGATCTGCCGCCCCGTCCTCCTCTCCCTCGAGCGCTGCGACGGCCTCAACCTCGCCCCATCCCCCTCCCTCTAACGGCTGGCTCCGCCACCACGAGCTCTTGGGGAGGAGCGATGCTTTGTCTAGCCGAGACCCTCGCCGCCACTGATGAGGCATCGCCACGCCCCCTCGCCATGACAGAAGGAAGGAGGAAGCAGGAATGGGGAGAAGCGGATGATGAAGGATTGAGAGGCGCCGTTCCTCTCGCTCCCCTCTTTATAAAGGGGCGGGGGCGAGGCTCGGCCGCCCCTCTCGGCCAATCCGGCCCATTGAAGTGACAACGGGCGGGGCCGTCGACCGCCCTCCCCGCTCAATTGAAGGCGCGTGGGAATCGACCCACGCATGCGCAACGTCCCATATCCCGCGCGCCTGTCATTCACTCTGCATCATGCATGGAGCGAACGTGGCGCAAGAGACGGGCACAGTGGGACGCGTGGAGCAACGGTTCCTGAGTAAGGGCGGTAAATGAGCAGTGGCCCTGCGGCCTCGAGGGGACACACAAGCCGCCTCTTTACTGTCCACCACAAGATGACGCCAGCGTCCTTCGGTCACGCACACGCGCGCGACCCCCACTTCACGCATTCAACGTGGATCATGGGAAGCGCAGCAGACGAAACAGTTACCGTGGTAAAATCCACCCCGCCTGCCTGCGCACCATTCTGGGCCTGGCCCAAACGTGTCACGCTTATGTGTGGCCCATGCCCGGGGGCTCCTGTCGGTGTACAAAAGTAGGGGCTCTCCTTTTGACCCCTTTACTTGTGCACGGGCAGTCAGAGCCACGCGCCATGGCCGCACATAGCAGGGCAAAGGAGGGGAGTTGGAGAGAAGCCGAGGGCACAAGACAAACAAGGCAACATCAAAGACCAAGGCCACAAAGTGCAGATGGACGAAGCAGGTTCCCCCGGCAAGACCCTTGCCGGGGTGGCTCGCACACACCAGCGGAGTGAGCCACCCTTGAACCCACGGTCTTCAACATCATCAACTACGTTGGGCCAGGGCTCGGGAGGCACCTCCATGGTGGCATGTAGATCTTTGTGAAGACAAAGAATATTCAAGATCAGATGAGGTTTAGAAGGCAGCAATCCTCGACAAAGATCCTTGCCAAGGAAACCCACAAGACCCCTGGCAAGATCCTTGCCGGGGACGATAGCGCGCCACGGCAGGACCCTTGCCGGGCCACCCGGCAAGACCCTTGCCAAGGGCGTTAGCGGGGCCACTGCCAGGCCCGCACCAACCAAATCCCAACCGCCGTTCACATGCAGCTGCCAGCCCCAACCAGTTGGGCAGGCACCTGCGTGGCAACATGCAGCTTCCAGGCCAACTCGGCACACACCTGCATGGCGGCATGCAGATCTTCGTGGAGGCTCCACCACCGCGCCACCTCAACTGCTTGCCTGCCTACATGGCGCCGCATGCATCGCTGGCTAGGGCGCGTGTCAAAGCAAGGAGGTGCGGCGACGGATGGGATGGGCCTCGTCCCCGTCCCCAATAAAGCAAGGGGACACCTAAGCTGTGGATTAATGCGTCTTGTCCTGTAGTACGAGCGATAAGCTCGTAGCACTGTAGGCCTTTCCACCTCCTGTGTGCCACTGTGGCAGCCCCTTTCGCGTATAAAAGGAGGCCCATGGCGTACTGGAGAAGGATTCGGCTTGTTTGAACCACGCAGTCACCATAGCTAGTTCGAGAGCTCAAGAACACTCAATACATCCACCAAAGCAGGACTAGGGTTTTACGCATCCTCGCGTCCTGAACCTGGGTAAACGATCCTTGTGCTGACTGTTAATCCTGCTCTTCTCACAAACCCGTGCCCCACAATCGTAGTAGGGATTCTTGTGATCCCATAGATGTCGTTCCCCACCTACAGATGGCGGGCTTGGGGGATGTTCCGATGGCAACAGTATTTCGAACCCCTACGAGCCGCCACACCAGGTCATAGTCTTCATGGCCGGTACACAGCCAGCACAGGACTCTATGACTGCAGCGGCAATGATCTCCGGGTTAGCAACAGGGACGACTTTCGTGGCAGGAGGCCCTATGCACCCGCCGGCTCAAGTTTTGTCTGATCTATTGGATGCTCTAACAATGTTGTTAACAGCGGAGGTTAACCCGGCGAATCAAGCTCAGCATAATGCATAGGTTACAAAATTGTGTGACGAGATAGCACAAGCCAAGGAGGAGTTAAATGCAGAGAACACCCGGATGGAAACAGAGTGAGCCGCCTTGTAGAGGAAGGCAGAATGGCTTCAGGCGGAGAGCTTGTGCTTAAGCTTGGACATGGATGTGTCAAACGCTGTTTTCAACAGAGGGCATGTGAGCCGGTTGCCCCCAACTTACGATGCAAGGAATCTTTCCAACACGCCTGGGCAGGACCCAGTAACCCGCCCGGTATGAATCGGACTGCCGAGGCACCAGCGGCAGGAGAACCGGTTCAGCCACGGGCTACAGATCCCCCACACTTGAACGTAACCCCTCCTCAGCATGTTCCAACACCTCCGGGGCATTTTTCTAATCCCTTGGATAACATGATAGCTGCGGAAACACGACTAGCAGCTCTCTCGGCCCATGATGAGTTGCCAGCGGCAATGGAAATACGGAGAGCCGGAGAGCTTCTCTAGACGGTTGTGGCCCAGCAGGCGGCTTATTCGTACAGTCGTGATCGTATCCACTCAACACCTCATCCAAGTAGGAGTTATAGCAGGCACATTGATGAACTGGCCTTGTCAAGCAGTGTGCGGCACTGCAACCAGCCTCGCAGGCCTGACCCACCGCGTGTCAGTAATGATGCTCAGATTTTGGTAGACCAGGGCAGAGCGCGGTGTGAGGCGGAGCTAGCGGCTTAGTTAGCGGCTCAACAACAATCTTCGTTTTATCCTTCAGTGTCCGTGGAGGCAGGAGCGACCTCTAGAACCTTGGGTGTGCCATGTTTGGTGCCAGCTCTACGTAATGAGCGCTTGCCTAAGGATTTCAAGGGCCCCTGTAAGGTGCCTAATAACACGAGGATCAACCCCCAGAGGCTTGGATCGAAAGTTATGAGATGGCCATGGGGATGCTGGATGTCGGCGATGCTGCGTGTGCTAATTACTTCACCATGATGTTGGATGGGCCAGCTCGTACGTGGTTAAAAACCCTGCCCGCTAATTCTATTGGATCCCGGGCAGACTTAAAGAGGCGTTTTATTCAAAATTTCAAGGACACATGCAAGCAGCCTATGTCGATTCTGCATTTGTATTCTTCCATTCATGGTGAAGTCGAGTCAAAAACCCATTGGGTGCGCCGGATCTCATCAACCATACATTCGTCAGATAGTATCAATGCCGGTTCTGCAGTCTTGATATTAGAGAAGAATTGCCGTTTCCTCCCTCTTAAGAAGAAGCTGGGGCGGCTTAAGCGCCACTGTAACGATATGAGAGAGTTAACATCGGCTCTCATCAAATACGTCAACTCTGACAGTACCAAGGATCCCGAGTCTGATGATGATAAGCCAGAGAAGGGAAAGAAGGGTGGTGATACAAAAGCTCGGCAGCATAACCCGGCGGTGCAAGCCGGCCGGCAACGGTAAGCGTAAGGCTGATGGTAATTTTGATGGCTAACACCAATACGCAACACAATAATCAGCATCGCAAGGGAAAGCCGCCCCAAGGGTCAAGACTCAACCTTGAAGCAATGCTGAATCAACCTTGTCCAAAGCACGGCACGCGCGATAAGCCATCTGGTCATATGTGGAGGGATTGGTACATCATGAAGGAGTTTAGGAATTCTAATTGTTTCAATCATGGCCCAAATGGCGGCTATGGATCCGGCTCTCACGGACCTGGCTTTGGTGGTGGCGGTTCAAGCTCTGGCTTTCAGGGTCAAGGCAATCAAGATGGTTTTAATCAACAGTCTAACCAAGGAAACCAGCAACAACAGTCTGGTTATCAGAGTAATCCAAAGCAGCTGAACATTGGTCAGTATCATGTGTTCACTACAAGTCTGTGCAAGAGAGATCAGAAAATCCATAAGCGGGCGATGAACTCTGTTCAACTGGTGGTGCCCCGATACTTAAGGTGGTCTGAGCAGTCTATTACATGGAGCAGAGAGGATCACCCGCCCCGGGTTGACAATCCGGGTCAGCTGGCGCTAGTGGTTGCTCCGCAGGTAGGAGGGTATAAACTTACAAAGGTGCTCATGGATGGAGGCAGCAGTATCAACATCCTTTATTATGAGACCTTTTGTCGTATGAATTTGACTGAGAAGGATCTTAGGCCATCTTCTACTATCTTTCATGGGGTGGTGCCTGGTAAGTCGGCGTATCCTATGGGTAGGATAACACTGGAAGTGGCTTTTGGAGATGACAATGATTCCAGAGCTGAGAAGTTAACCTTTGAGGTGGTGAAACTTAAGAGCCCATACCATGCTTTGTTTGGGCGGCCGGCTTACACCAAGTTTATGGCACGACCGTGTTATGTTTATATGCAACTTAAGATGCCGGGTCACAAGGGCACCATCACGGTGCATGGCAATAGAAAAATTGCTCTGGATTGTGAAGAGGGTGATGCTGCTTATGCTGAGTTGGCTTGCACCCGGAAGAATTTAAGCTTTATTAAGACAATGTTGACCCGACAGATATGACACCTTTGAAGAAGCCAACAACAGAGAATGAGCCCTTAATGAAGTTTAAGTCGACAGATGATACTAAGCTGGTTGATTTTCTCATTGGCGATTCTTCAAAGCAATTCGGCATCAGCGCGAATATGGATTAGAAATAGGAAAGCACGCTCATCGAGTTCATCCGTGAGAACTGGGACATCTTTGCATGGAAACCTTCTGATATGCCAGGTGTACTGAGGGAACTCGCTGAGCACACTCTTAATGTGGGTCCCAAGTTTAAACCGGTCAAACATTTACTTCGTCAGTTCAATGAGGACAGGCGCAAGGCAATCGGTGAAGTGGTGGCCCGGCTCTTGGCGGCAGGGTTCATCATTGAAGTTTTTCATCCTAAATGGTTGGCTAACCTGATGCTAGTACTTAAGAAAAATGGCACTTGATGTATGTGTGTGGATTATACAGACCTTAACATGGCATGTCCAGCTGATTCCTTTGCTCTCCCTCGTATTGATCAGATTGTTGATGCTACGGCGGGTTGTGAGCGCTTGAGTTTTTTGGATGTGTACTCTGGTTATCATCAGATCAAAATGGCAGTTAAGGACCAAGAGAAGAAAGCCTTCCTCACTCCCTTTGGAGCCTTCTGCTATGTATCTATGCCTTTTGGGCTCAAGAGTGCCAGGCAACTTACCAACGATGTGTTCATAATTGCCTTCATGGACAGATTGGGCGCAATGTTCATGCTTATGTGGATGATATTGTTGTGAAATCCAGGAAGAAGGAGACGTTGATTGAGGATTTGAAGGAAACCTTTGACAATCTTTGGGCCTACAAGATGATGCTTAACCCGGCCAAGTGTGTCTTTGGTGTGCCGGCAGGAAAGTTATTGGGTTTCTTGGTGTCTGAAAGAGGCATTGAAGCTAACCCAGAGAAGATCAAGGCTAGCACCTCTTTGGCTAAACCGGCGTGTATCAATGACGTCCAACATTTGGTGGGTCGTATCACAATTTTGAGCCGGTTTATAAGTCGCCTGGGAGAGAAGGTCATCCCTCTGTACCAGATGATGAAAAAGATAGATAATTTTGTCTGGAGGGACGCTGCTAATGAGGCGTTTGAAGCACTTAAGAAGCAACTGGCTGAGATGCCATTTCTTGCAGCCCCCATTCAGAGGAGCCTTTGCTGTTATATGCGGATGCAAACAACCGGGCTATCAGTGTAGCAGTTCTGGTTGAAAGGAAGGAGTCAGGCAAGGAGCATCCGGTTTAAAGGCCAGTTTATTATGTCAGTGAGGTACTCATTGAGTCTAAGCAGAGATACCCACATTGGCAGAAGCTGGTTTGTGGTGTGTTCATGGCTAGTCGCAAATTGAAGCAGTATTTCCTTGGTCATCCCATCACTATGGTTAGCCCTGCTCCTTTGGGGGATATTATCAAAACAGAGAAGCCACAGGTCGGGTAGCTAAGTGGGCCATTAAGCTTGGACCCCATGGTTTAAAGTATGTGCCTCGGACGGCTATCAAGTCTCAAGCACTTGTGGACTTCATCAATGATTGGACAGAGTTGCAGATGCCTGAGGATAAGCCGGATCATACATATTGGACTGTTCATTTTGATGGATCCAGGCAGTTGGAAGGCTCGGGGGCTGGAGTTATATTGACTTCCCCACGAGGTGATAAAATTTCTTATGTTTTAAGGTTGATATTCCCTTGTACTAACAATGCAGCTGAATATGAAGTCTTACTCCATGGTCTTCGGATGGCTAAAGAGATGAATCTAAGCCGGGTAAGATGTTTTGGCGACTCAGATTTGGTGGCTCAGCAAGTGTCAGGGACTTGGGATTCCAAGGATCCACTCATCGGCTTATCGTCGAGAGGTGGATACTATTGCTGGTCACTTCAAAGGATATCAAGTGGAGCATGTTGATCGAAGGAAAAATGAAGCGGCCGATGTGTTAAGCCAGCTAGGGTCTCTGCGTAAGCCGCCCCCCCCCTAATATTTTCCTCGATATTTTTCATAACCCATCAGTGAAATTACCTATGGAGGAAGACTTGGCCGTTCCTGACCCGGAGGCAAAATTGGTGGTGGTTTCTCATGCTATCCCTGATTGGACTGTTCAGTATTTGGCCTATATGACCCGGGGCAAGTTACCGGAGGATGAAACTTTGGCTAGGCAGATAACCCGGCAGTCTAAGTCGATGACTATTGTCAAAGGCGAGCTTCACAGATGCAGTGTTACAGGGGTGTTTCAATGGTGCGTTTCTCCTGAGGAGGCCAGTGAATTTTACGGGAGATTCATGAAGGAGATTGCGTTCATCATGCCGGCTCTAAGTCCCCCGTTGCTAAAGCTATTCGTCATGGGTTTTATTAGCTGACGGCTCATGCTGATGCAGAAGATCTGGTAAGTAAATGTGATGGTTGTCAAAAATTCTCAAGACATGCTCATGTGCCGGCTCAAGAATTGAGGATGATTCCAATTACTTGGCCATTTGCAGTCTGGGGGCTGGATATAGTTGGGCCTTTCAAAAGGTCCAAGGATAAAAAGACCCACCTCTTGGTGGCGGTTGACAAGTTTACAAAGTGGGTTGAGGCTGAGCCGGTCAGCAAATGTGATGCAGCCACGACAGTTCAATTCATCAAAAAGGTGATCTTTCATTTTGGGTATCCTCATAGTATCATCATTGATAATGGTACTAATCTGTCTAAGGGAGCAATGAAAGAATTCTGTCAACAAGAGCATATCCGGCTTGATGTATCATCAGTGGCTCACTCCCAGTCTAATGGCCAAGCTGAACGAGCAAATCAGGAAATCTTGAGAGGTATCAAGCCCCGGCTTATGGTTCCTTTACAGAGAACACTAGGTTGTTGGGTGGAAGAGTTGCCCTTAGTGCTTTGGAGTATCAATACCACCCCCAACAGATCTACGGGTTACACGCCTTTCTTCATGGTTTATGGAGCTGAGGCGGTTCTTCCCAGTGACATACGTCACGATTCGCCTTGTCTGGCGGCTTATGTTGAAGCTGACAATGAGAAAGCACGTTAGGATGCTATTGACCTGTTAGATGAGGAGCGTGACCTTGTGGCGGCTCGTTCTGCGATTTACCAGCAAGATCTGCGGTGTTGTCACAGCCGTCGGGTTAAAACCAGAACCTTTCAAGAAGGCAATTTAGTGCTCTGGCTCATTCAGGATCAAACTGACATGCACAAGTTATCCCCACCTTGGGAAGGGCCCTTTATGGTCAGCAAGAATCTGAACAATGGATCATACTACCTTATCGATGTTCGAGACCATAAGGACTCACGCACGTCGAAGGAGGAGACCCCCGGTCGTGGAATATTGCTCATCTTCAGCCTTATTACACCTGAGCCACCAGATCTTGTGATGTACATACTTTATTAATGTATATATTATCATGAATATAATAAAGCCAGCATCCCTGATAATTCTGGGCCTCTATCATTTCATTTCTATGAATATGAGTCTTTATTGTCACTTCATACGATCACTTGGGGGCATCCTGCTCATTGAGCATAGCTAAAGATTAACCTCTTGATCCGGCTTATACGCCATGGTTGAAATATACTCTGGGGCTTCCTGATGGAGCATAGCTCCGATTCCAGTTTATAAACCTGGAATGAACTTTAACTTGGGGGCTCATTAGCATAGCTATGACCCGTTAGGCTTGGACGCCTAGGTGTATTCACCAAAAAATCCGGGTTATCATGCCTTTGTAAGTTGGCCACTCCGCCCAGGTAATCCTAGAATGACTTGTTGTACTCTTGACAGTTATTCTTATAAACACACTGAACTTGTCAACGTTGATACCACGATTGGTCATGTGAGGCCCAGCTTACAAGGTTTTGGATTAAGGTTTGACTCAGCAGCTGTGCAACCCATAAAAGCACTTGGGTTTTAGGCTTGGCGGACTATTAAAGCCTTGTTTTCTGATTTGTCTTTCATTTGAACATTTTTTGGAGTTTTGTCTCTTTTCACATATCAATACATGGTTGAAAAACCAAATTACGGCCATGTGGCCTTATGGTTCATATATATCTTTATCTGGAGTGTTATAACCTGGCCTGGCTTTGACTTTAAGTCGCCAGGATATAATGATCATATGCTTAGAGCTTTCCACTCAAGTTTTGGGATATCACCCCTTGTTGCATGTGGCATTATAAGCCAGCAGTATATTGAACACGACATTGTCTTCTATCTATAGGCTATTGCCTTTACCGCATGACTTATGATAAGTCGGCAGAGTGAACAAATATCACAGGTATGATATTTATTTTGTTATATGAGGTTTTTTATAAACCGATCCTGATTATGGGCTGATCAGTCCTCAGTGGTTTTTTTTATATTGGGTATCATGACCCGCCATGGGGTAAACCGCCAGGGCACTTGTTGTCTGTTTATATACAGGGAAAAATGACAAACCAGAATTGCATAATTGATCATACCATAAAGCATAAGGGATGGATTTACCAATGATGGATCAGCAGTGTTATGCAAACAAAACATGCACGATGACACGACAGATCAGTACTTAACTAGCCTATTACATGGCTCCGCGAGCCCAAATGGGTAAATTGTTTTTTAAACAATTCCTGGTGGTGCAAATAAAGAGCCGCCCAGCGGATCAGTGCCCCTAGACTTGGCGGTTTGAAGCTTTCAGGTCATCCTGCGCCGGTTCTTCTTCTTCCTCCATCATCTGGAAGTAAGGCGATGACCAATTGATACCAGTCAAGGCTTGAAATTCAACATCATCATCGATAAGCTCAGTCGGATCAATATCTGGGGCAAAAGTATGCTTATGGATTGGAGGGATAAGATTGCAACTTTATAAGCCGGCATGGGCATCTTCTGATTTTCTGCAATGTAAGCCGCCTGATACTTGGACAGATCACTTTCCTTAACAAGAAGACTCGCTAGAGGACACACTGCTTTGACACAGGCAGCAAAGTCTTTTTTCTCAAAGGGAGACCCGTCCTGTTTGAAACTAGGGCAGCCAGTGGCTATGTCGGCCGGGTCTAATTCCGACTGCCATGCCTTAGCCCGGCTTAAAGCCGTAAGGGCACCGGCTCTAACAACGGACCGCTTATTTTCTTCAATTCGGGCTGGCAAGACGAAAAGGCTGCTTAAAACGTTGCTGAGAAGAGATGGTGTTTGCTTGCTTGGGGAGACGGCGGTGATTGTGCATTGAGCTCCGGTATACAGTTGTTCTACTAAGGTGTAAACCGCCTTGAGCTTTATCAGTGTTTCTTTCCCAAGATTGCTGCTTCTGGGACCTGCATGGAAGATTATGATTGAGTCACTAGGCGATTCATGAAAAAAGGAAGAAAATCATTGAGATACAAAATGATCTTACCAAAAATAGCAAAGGTCATTTGATTGATGTGATGCTGTAAGCCGGGAAAATTGGTAGTGACCTCTTCCAATGAGGCTTCAACTTTCTTAGCCCTTTTGATCAAGGCGGCCCTTTCTTCAGCCCAAGCGGCTTTCTCAATGTTAAAGTCAGTTTTGAGCTTCTCATTTTCATCCAAGCTAAATTTGAACTTGGAGTCAGCCTTCTGGGTCTCAATTTCTTTTGCTTCAAGCCGAGTTTTCAAGTCATTCAACTGAGGTTGAAATTGACTGGATGCTTCCTGAAAGAACAAGTCCAACCAGAGATGAAGAGTTATGAAACACATATATTGATAAGTCTCAAGCCCTTTGCAAGCAATAACACTTGGCACTTGGGGGCTAATGGGTGCAGAAAGTTTCTTTATGGAGCTCTATATATTTATAAGTCCCAAGCCCTTTACAAGCAATAGCACTTGACACTTGGGGGCTAATGGATGCAAAGCTTGTTTTATGATGCAAGTTGATTATTATTACGTGAAGAGCTGGCTTAACTTAAAAGTTGAAGCCGACCCTTGGGGGCTATGGATGCAAAGTTGATTATTGTTAAGTGAAGAACCGGCTTAACTTAATAGTTTAAGCCGGTCCTTGGGGACTACATGTTCTGACTCAGAAGCATACTATAAAGTTTATCTAGCAAGTCTACAATATATTCTATGCTATCATATTCAATAGACTTGGGGGCTAAAGGAATGTATCTCATATGAGAGCAAGAATTAATACCTCATGTTTCTGATGCATGTGCTTGACCATGTCAATTTCCAGATCACGGCTGTTGTGTACTTGATTCAGATAGTGTGACGCCCCTGATTCAATCGTACACTAACCATGCATGCAAACGTGTACGATCAAGGTCAGGGACTCACGGGAAGATATCACAACACAACTCTAAAAGTAAAATAAGTCATACAAGTATCATATTACAAGCCAGGGGCCTCGAGGGCTCGAATACAAGTGCTCGACATAAACGAGTCAGCGGAAGCAGCAATATCTGAGTAAAAACATAAGTTAAACAAGTTGCCATAAAATGGCTAGCACAAACTGGGATACAGATCGAAAGAGGCGCATGCCTGCTGCCTGGGATCCTCCTACCTACTCTTGGTCGTCGTCAGCGGCCTGCACGCAGTAGTAGGCACCTCCAGTGTAGTAGGGGTCATCGTCGACAATGGCGTCTGGCTCCTGGGCTCCGGCATCTGGTTGCGACAACCAGGTAGAAGGGAAAGGGGGAAAAGAGGGAGAAAAGCAACCGTGAGTACTCATCCAAAGTACTCGCAAGCAAGGATCTACACTACATATGCATGGGTATATGTGTAAAGAGGCAATATCGGTGGACTGAACTGCAGAATGCCAGAATAAGAGGGGCATAGCTAGTCCTATTGAAGACTACGCTTCTGGCAGCCTCCGTCTTCCAGCATGTAGAAGAGAGTAGATTGAAGTCCTCCAAGTAGCATCACATAGCATAATCCTACCCGGCGATCCTCCCGTCGTCGCCCTGTGGGAAAGCAATCACCAGATTGTCTCTAGAACTTGTCTGGGTGTGTTTTATTAAGTATCCGGTTCTAGTTGTCATAAGGTCAAGGTACAACTCCAAGTCGTCCTATTACCGAAGATCACCGCTATTCGAATAGATAAACTTCTCTGCAGGGGTGCACCACATTACCCGACACGCTCGATCCCATTTGGTCGGACACAGTTTCCTGGGTCATGCCCGGCCTCGGAAGATCAACACGTCGCAGCCCTACCTAGGCTCAACAAAGAGGTCAACATGCCGGTCTAACTCCTATGCGTGCAGGGGTCTGGGCCCATCGCCCATTGCACACCTGCATGTTGCGGATGCGGACGGAAGCAGAATTAGCCCCCTTAATACAAGAGCAGGCTTATTTTCCAATCCGGCATGCGCCGCTCAGTCGCTGACGTCAAAAAGAGCTTCGGCTGATACCACGACGCCGGTTGCCCATATCTTGTCCCACGTGGCGGTTAGTGCGTATAAGGTCAACGACCCAACTCAGATCAAATACCAAGATCTCGTTAAGCGTGTTATTATGAAGTAACTGCGGACGCCGACCAGGACCAGGCCCACCTCTCTCCTAGGTGGTCTCAACCTGCCCTGTTGCTCCGCCTCAAAGTAACAGTCGGGGGCCGTCGGGAACCCAGGCCCACCTCTACTGGGATGGAGCCACCTGTCCTTCCAGCCCCCACATCAAAATCATTTGCGGGTACTCAACGAGCTGACCTGACTTTAGTCACCACCTGAAAAGTATGTATGTATAGTATATACCCGTGATCACCTCCCGAGTGATCACGGCCCTATGGTATAGCATGACAGACTGACAAGAATGTAGGGCCACTAATGGTAAACTAGCATCCTATACTAAGCAGTTAGGATTGCAGGTAAGGTATCAACAGATGTAACAACAATGCCATGCTATGCAACATAACAGGATTAATCAAAACAGTAACATGCTACACTACTCTAATGCAAGCAGTAGAGGGTAGAATAGGCGATATCTGGTGATCAAAGGGGGGGCTTGACTGGTTGCTCTGGCAAGGAGGGGTCGTCAACTCCGTAGTCGAACTGGGCAGCAGCAGCGTCGGGGTCTACCAGAAAGAAGTAACGGAGGGGGAACACAATAAATACAATGCAAACATAAGCATGACGATGCATGTCATGACAATGAGTGGTGCTAGGTGTGCCCTAACGCGGTAGTAGGTGATACCGACGAGAGGGGGAAACAACCGGGAAAGTATCCCCGGGTGTTTCGCGTTTTCGGACAGGTGATCCGGAGGGGAGAAAGTTGCATGTTTTCTATGCTAGGGATGTGTGGCGGACGAACGGGCTGCATATCCGGAATCGTCTCGTCGTTCTGAGCAACTTTCATGTATAAAGTATTTTCATCTAACTTATGGTTAATTTTCTATGTTTTTCTAAACTTTTAATCATTTTCTAAAACTCCTGAAATTTTGTATTTACTTTATTCCGATTTGACCAAGTCAATTTGACTAGTCAAAAGGCCAGGTGTAGCCCACATGTCATAGACTATTTACCTAAACAAATAAATAAATCAAACCGAATTAAAAGGGGCCACATGTCATCTATACATAGACTAATCTGTACCTAAACTAATCTAACCACTAATATCATCTAGTCTAAACAAAGCACGGGCTAGCCCAGCGGCCATGGCCAAGCCGGCCACTTGCATTGGGCACGCACGCACTGGAGTCCACGCAGTAGCAAAGAGCAACAGCGGCAATAGAGCAGTGGCGGACCGGCTGCGGGCAACAGCAGCAGAGTTGCAGTGGCAGCAGTGCAGCAACAACAACGTGATGAGGCTACCGTGCACAGCTGGGGCGCGCGCGACAGGACCAACAATGGGACGCGGACACGCACGGGCGGCCGGGCGGCTGCGGGCACGGAGAGCGCATTCCAGGGGCGAGGCAGGGCGTGGCCCAGGAAGGCGCGGGCGCGCGCGGTGGGGTGCCGCAGGGGCGCGGACGGATGCGGCCAGGGCCCGTGGGAGCGCAACCAGGAAAGTGGAGAGCCAAGCTCCGCCGCGACGGCCTAGCTCGGGTGGGAACTTCTACGCCAAGGGATTCGAAGGGGAAAGGCAGGGAATCGGCAGAGGGGCTCACCGCGGAGGCACACGGAGGCACGGCGAGTGACTAGGAGCAGCAGGGGATGCCCAAATCGAGGAAGATCGCCGGCGACCGAAGGTTGAAGACGATCCCGATCCGGTCGAAGCAGAGGCGCCTAACTCCAACGGGTGGCACTAGAAGACGAGGAGGACGATGGCGAAGCTCGTGAACATGTTGGCGAGGCGAAGGGGGCTCCATGGGCGTGCTCGGGAGCAGGCGGATGATGGCGGCGCGGCGAACATAACGCTCGGGGGAGAGAGGGGGAGACCGTGGGGAGGGGATTGGGGCGTGCTAGGGTTCCAGTGGGGTGAGAGGGGGGAGCCCTAGTAGGCTTCAGGGAGGCCGGGATGCTCGGCACGTGGAGATCCCCCGCCATGGACGTGCGGCCTTCATCCACGGCGCCTCGGTGAACAGAGAGGTAGGTGGAAATGGGGGTTGGGCTGGCCTCGGGCCGTGTTTTTGCAAGATGGGCCGAAAGCCCGGGGCGCTCTCTTTTCTTATACCTTTTAAATTCCTTTTCTGTTTTCCTTTTTTTTACTAGTGTTTGTATTTTTTTAAGTCGGCCACACTTGATCTTTTGTTCAATGTGAAACTTGAACCAAAATTACTTGGCAATATTATGGGCTGGCTCAAAAGGTTTCAAAGCATTTGGGAGAGTTCAACTATTTTTAGAAATTCAAATGGTCAAATAATTTCCCGTTGGTATGTTGTTATAACTACCATTGGCATTTTAAACATCTCCAAAAATGTTTGCTTAATGTACGATAACTAGGTAGTGAATATTTCCAACCTAAGGAACATTATAGTTTTGCAGTTTGAAGAAATTTTATTTTGACTTTACTTTACTTAAGAATTTGTATTCGGGTTGGATCATAGTGACGTTTAGAAAAATTAATTGCGATGACATGGCACCATTAGTGTGTGGTTACTATAGCGCAACTACCGGGGTGTTACAGATAGCCGGAGAAGATTTCACTAATGCTCGTATGTGAATAATTGACCGTGTCAAATTTGACCTTGCGCCTCTCGACCAGCTCTTCCTTGACAGAATGTTTAGCTAGAGCTACAGGGTTTCCCGGTTCTTGAAAACCAGCGTCAGTGATCACAACTTCCTCATTATCCGGCTTTTGAGAGGTTTAGATGGGCTTGGCGGTTCAGCAATCTCTGGCTCAGCGGCCATAGGATCAGTAGAGGCGCCATGATTTTCTGGTGGTGGGTCATCAACAGGATTATTTGGTTGTTGCACAGAGGTCTCTGAAATTGGTGCTTGTTTTTCTGGCTCACGAGGTTTGGGATCTTCTGAGGGCTTGGTGGTTCTGGCCTTTTTTCTAGGCTTTGCTTTCCCACTACAAGAGGATTCATAAAGTCGGTATGAATTTAGAAATGTTAAACACAGGTTTAAGGTGGTACCCAGGGGCAGTCTTGAAAGAAGGAAGCTGAGTCTGAGAAGAGTCACCAGACTAAGAGTGAGAGGTCCCTTGATAATTCAAATCAGAAGCATGAAGTACTAGATAAATAATATCTGGGTTAAATGTAAATAAGAGTCGGATTTTTTGAATACCTCATTCCGGCGTTTGCGTGGGGCTGGCCTGTTAGGCAAACCGGAGGAAAGTTCTCCTCCTGCACTGTTCCGAGTTCTGCGCCGGTTCTCATCCTGTTGTTGCTTCAAAATAAATTTGGGATCCATGTGACCTAAAGGGTTAGAAAACCTTACTTTCCAGATCACGCGTCGAATCTTCTGTCTTGGCAAGGGCTCTGAGTCGGAGGAAATAATGGTTGCCTCGTCATCAAGCGCTTGGTTGCTCTCCGCGTCGTCCTGATAGTAATCAGTGTCAATAAGGTGGATGAAAAAGGATCCAAGGGAAACAAGGTCTACCTCCGACTCTTTAGATTCATCCACATTAAAAATATCAGAAGCGGTGGATGTCTTTTTGCTTCTCTTCATTGCTTTGGTCTTCGCTCTGGCCTTCTTGGCGGCTTTTTCATCGTATCTCTTATCCCAAAAAGCAGATCCAGCCTAAGAAAGTTTACAATAAAAGTCAGGATTTCTAGATTCTACGAGCAGTGAGGTAAGAAGTATGTAAACTGGACAAGCATACCTCCGGTGCCGGGTTAAGTATGCAGAAGGGATTCAGACCCACTCTGTTGCAGCTTTCCAATGTCTCATTGAGAAGAGTCTTGGTCATGTCATTGACAGCCTTATCAGTCAAACGCTTTGAATTGTAACACAATGGGTCCTTGATATCACCAGTGTATGTGCACATCAAACCGGGCCGGCGACTTAAGAGTATAATTCTCCAAGCTACCTAGCACCGAACCAGATCAATTCCGGTTAAACTGTTGCCTAGTAATGCCCTAACCTTTGAAAAGGTAGGTGCAAGTTTGGCCCATTCAGCAGTGGTAAGCCGGCCGGGAAGAGGATGCTTTGGGTTGAGCCGTTGATCACGATAGCCTGGTAAGGGATTTTCATCAGCAGGAGAAGTGTCTTTGCAATAGAACCAGGTTTGATTCCAGTCTTTGGGATGGCTTGGAAGGGAAGCATAAGGGAAAATGGCGTCTCTGTGACACTGAATTGAGATCCCTCCGAGTTCTTGGCTAGGGCCGTCAGTAAATTCATTCTGGCGGTTCAAATAGAAATACTCTCTGAAGAGGTCAACACTAGGTTCTTCTTGAAGGTATACTTCACAGAAGACCTGGAAGTTACAAATGTTGGAAATGGAGTTGGGCCCAATATCTTGAGGATGAAGTTGCATAAAGTGCAGAACATCATGGAAGAATTTTGACCCGGGCAGTGAGAAGCCCCGGTTCATGTGATTAGTGAAGACAATAACTTCGTCGGCTTGCGGCTGAGGTTTGGCTTCACCCGGATTAGGAGCACGCCAGTGAATGACATCTTTAGCCGGTAAGAAACCAATCTTTACATAGTCTTCAAGCGTTGCCTCAGTAACAATGGATGGAACCCAGTCGCATGATGTAACTGTCTTGGTCATGATTGGGTGCACGACCTACAATAAAGCAATTCAAGATCCCATTAAACCAGCAGATATGTGGTGAGTTACAAGTTGTCGTTTTAACTGCTATACAAGGATAAAGCTATAGAGATTCAGTTCGGAACAAGCCAGCTTTGTTAAACCGGAAGATGGCTGGATTATGGACTTAAGAGGATGATGGCGGCTTAAGTGGGGCCTAATGCAATATGGCGGGTCACCGTTTATGTCATAAGCCGCCATGGCAGTTTTAGGAATTTAAATCTATCATGTAAAAAATTTCATAGGGACAATTACATTTTTACCCCTAGTTGGTTCCTACCCACGGGTTTTGCCCTTAATTTTCGAGCTTGCTCAATTTTGCCCTTAATTTTTCCATCGAGGTCCCTCGAATGCCCTTTGACCGTTTGACCAAAACTTTGAAAATTCATAACTAATTCATACGAACTCAGAAAAATGCAAATAAGATATCAAAATGTTCAGATAAACATTACCTTTATGAGCATATCATTTGCATTCAGGACAAAAGCATCTTTAAACTACCCGAGGTAATTAATGTTATTAACATAATTAAAAATAAATAGGTATAAACAATATTTTTTCATGAATAAAAATTACATGCAAATGTAGGTGATGTTTTCTAAACATCCTCATAACTTATTTGCATTTTTCTGAGTTTGTATCAACTTGTTATGAATGTTCTAACGACTTTGACCATTATTTGGAAACTTCATAACAAGTTGATACGAACTCAGGAAAATGCAAATAAGGTATCAGGATGTTTAGAAAATATCACCTACATTTGCATATAATTTTTATTCACAAAAAATATATTGTTATACCTATTTATTTTTAATAATGTTAATAACATTAATTACATCGGGTAGTTTAAACGATGCTTTCGTCCTGAATGCAAATGATATGCCCATAAAGGTAATGTTTATATGAACATTTTGATATCTTATTTGCATTGTTCTGAGTTCATATGAATTGTTTATGAATTTTCAAAGTTTTGGTCAAACGGTCAAAAGGCATTCGAGGGACCTCGATGGAAAAAGTAAGGGCAAAACTGAGCAAGCTCAACAAGTAAGGGCAAAACCCGTGGGTAGGAACCAACTAGGGGTAAAAATGCAATTGTCCCATTTTCATAAGGGGAAGACAAATAGATTTCACAAGCTAGCGATATAATTTCAGATCTGAGGCAGTTCAAAAAAGGAAGTGAAAGTAAAGCCTAAGGTGGCGGCAGTCAAAAAACTTTGATGCGTTGATGTGGTTTTCTACAAAGAGATGCTATTTTTATGATGAAAATGGTGACAAAACTACTTCTACGCAAGATCTACGACCTATCTAGATTTAAAGCTGTAGAAGTTGAAGAAGGTGAGGAAGAACAACAAGAAAACCAATGAACATCACAAACCCTAAAGGATGCAGATTTTACAAGTCAGGTGTTGAAGATTGATATGAACAAGTTCAAATGAACCTGGGGCCTAATGTTGGGGATATAACTACTGGGTATGAACCGCCCAGGAGGGGCCGGGTCATACCACCAGCGATAACCCATGAAGGTGGCGGGTCATAACAAGCCCGCTAACGGCCCGAGACCCAAAGGCGACTTAAGGCCCAGGAGGATGAACCGCCATGAGAATAAACTTGTATTGTAAGGCATGCTTAGTTAGTCACCGAGCCAGACATGTTGTCTATGAGCCAGCCGGGACTCGGTAAGCCGCCGGGCATTAACCTGTGTATATAAAGGGACGACCCGGCGGCTAGTTAACGCAGGAAAGAAAGAGATGGAGAACTAGGTCAAGCGTATTCACTCCCTGGTAATCGAAGCCCAAGCAATAACCACCCTACACTGGATTAGGCTGTTACCTCCACCGCGAGGGGCCGAACCAGTATAATCTCTCTCTGTCCCTTGTCCCATTTAAATCCCTCAAGCTAACTATGTTGCGATGGCTCCACACATAAGTCCTTACGCTAGGACATCTGACGTGATAATTCCACGACAGTTACCATACGTGCATGCTATGGGACTCACAAACCTCAACACAAGTATTTCTCAAATTCACAATTGCTCTACTAGCATGACTCTAATATCACCATCTTTATATCTCAAAACAATCATCAAGAATCAAACTTCTCATAGTATTCAACGCACTTTTTATGAATGTTTTTATTATATCCATCTTGGATGCCCATCATATTAGGACTAGTTTTATAACCAAAGTGAATTATCATGAGAGTTCAACAATATCTATAAAATAAAACCACCGCCATATAATATAAGTGAAGCATGAGAGTTCAACAATATCTATAAAATAAAACCACCGCCATACTCTAAAAAGATATAAGTGAAGCACTAGAGCAATATTGTCTAGCTCAAAAGATATAAGTGAAGCACATAGAGTATTCCAATAAATTACGAATCATGCGTGTCTCTCCCAAAAGGTGTGTACAGCAAGGATGATTGTGGTAAACTAAAAATCATAGACTCAAATCATACAAGATGCTCCAAGCAAAACACATATCATGTGATGAATAAAAATATAGCCTCAAGTAAAGTTACCCATAGACGAAGACGAAAGGGGGGATGCCTTCCGGGGAATCCCCAAGCTTAGGCTTTTGGTTGTCCTTGAATTTTACCTTGGGGTGCCTTGGGAATCCCCAAGCTTAGGCTCTTGACACTCCTTATTTCAAAGTCCAACAAATCCTTACCCAAAACTTGAAAAGTTCACAACACAAAACTTCAACAGAAAATCTCATGCGCTCTGTTAGTATAGGAAAATAAATCACCACTTTAAGTTACTGTTGTGAACTCATTCTTTATTTATTTTGGTGTAAAACCTACTGTATTCCAACTTATCTATGGTTCATACCCCCGATACTACTCATAGATTCATCAAAATAAGCAAACAACACGCGAAAAAACAGAATATGTCAAAAATAGAACAGTCTGTAGCAATATGTAACTTTTGAATACTTCTGTAACTCCAAAAATTCTGAAATAAACAGGTGGACGTGACGAATTTGTCTATTAATATTCTTAAAAAAGAATCAACCTAAAATCACTCTTCTGTAAAAATTGACAGCTATTCTCCTGAGCGCAAAAGTTTCTGTTTTTTACAGCACGTTCGCATTGACTTCACCCAAGTCTTCCCAAAGGTTCTACTTGGCACAAACACTAATTAAAACATAAAACCATATATAACCACAGGCTAGATGAATTATTTATAACTAAATTGGATCAAAAATCAAAGAACAAAAATAAAATTGGGTTGCCTCCCAACAAGTGCTATAGTTTAACGCCCCTAGCTAGGCATTGAGATTTCGATGATGGTCAGATGAAAGACAAGAATTGAAGCGCAAAGAGAGCATTATGAAACACGTGAAAAACACATATAAGTCTAACATACTTCCTATGCATAGGCATCTTATAGGCAAACAAATTATCATAGCAAGAAAAAACTAGCATATGCAAGGAAGTGGAAAGAAACAATAGCAATCTCAACATAACGAGAGGTAATTTAGTAACATGAAAATTTCTACAACCATATTTTCCTCTATCGTAATAATTACAAATGGTATCATAAGAAAATTCAACAAAATAGCTATCACATACGAATTTTTGAACACGATCCACATGCATGCGAAGTTGACACCCTTCCAAAATAGTGGGATTAACATTAACTAAAATCATGACCTCTCCAAACCCACTTTTATCAAAAATTTCATAAGATTGAACATTCTCCAAATAAGTGGGATCTAAAGTTGACACTCTTCCAAACCCACTTTCAATATTATTGAAAACATTATTATCAATCTCATATTCATCATGGGGCTTAAATAAATTTTCAAGATCATAAAAAGAATCACCAGAATCATGATCATTGCAACAAGTAGTGGACATAGCAAAAATAGCATCCCCAAGCTTTGGGTTTTGCATATTATTAGAACAATTGACATCAATAGATTTTATATTAAAATCATTGCAATCATGCTTTTTATTCAAGGAGCTATCGTGAATCTCTTCATAAATTTCTTCATTACAATTTTTAGATTCATGAATTTCAAGCAAAACCTCATAAAGATAATCTAGTGCACTCAACTCACTAGCAATAGGTTAATCATAATTGGATATCTTAAAGTTTTAGAAAGCGAAGATGCAAGCAAAAAGAAGGCACATGGTAACACAAGATCGAAAGGAAGAGGGGCGAAGAAAAGGCAAAGGTTTTCTAAATTCGTTTTGGAAGTAGGGGAGAGGAAAATGAGAGGCGAATGGTGAATAATGTAATGCAAGGGAGAGGATTTTATGGTGGGTACTTGGTATGGCTTGACTTGGTGTAGATTTCCTCGGCAATGGTGCCAGAAATCCTTCTTGCTACCTCTTGAGCTTGCGTTGGTTTTCCCTTGAAGAGGAAAGGGTGATGCAGCAAATTAGCGTAAGTATTTCCCTCAGTTTTGAGAACCAAGGTATCAATCCAGTAGGAGACGACACACAAGTCACCGAATACCTGCACAAACAATCAATAACTTGCAACCAACGCAATAAAGGGGTTGTCAATCCCTTCACGGTCACTCGCAAAAGTGAGATCTGATAAAGATAAGAAAGTAAATATTTTTGGTATTTTTGGTTTATAGATTGGAAAGTAAAGATTGCAAAATAGTAGATCGGAAACTAGCAAGATGTAAAAGAGATTCAATAATATGGAAAAGAGACCCGGGGGCCATAGGTTTCACTAGTGGCTTCTCTCGAGATAACATATATTACGGTGGGTGGACGAATTACTGCCGAGCAACTGATAGAAAAGTGCTTAATTATGACGACATCTAAGGATCATGAACATAGGCACCACGTTCGTGTCAAGTAGACCGACTCATGCCTGCATCTACTACTATTACTCCACACATCGACCACTATCCAGCATGCATCTAGAGTATTAAGTTCATAAAGAACGGAGTAACACATTAAGCAAGATGACATGATGTAGAGGAATTAACTCAAGCAATATGATGAAAACCCCATCTTTTTATCCTCGATGGCAACAATACAATACATGCCTTGCTGCTCCTACTGTCACTGGGAAAGGACACCGCAAGATTGAACTCAAAGCTAAGCACTTCTCCCATGGCAAGAAAGATCGATCTAGTAGGCCAAACTAAACCGATAATTCGAAGAGACTTGCAAAGATATCAAATCATGCACATAAGAATTCAGAGAAGAACCAAATAATATTCATAGATAATCTTGATCATAAATCTACAATTCATCGGATCTCGTCAAACACACCGCAAAAGAGTATTACATCGATTATATCTCCAAGAACATCGAGGAGAACTTTGTATTGAGAATCAAAGAGAGAGAAGAAGCCATCTAGCTAATAACTATGGACCCGAAGGTCTGTGGTAAACTACTCACGCTTCATCCGAGAGGCAATGGTGTTGATGTAGAAGACCTCCATGACCGAATCCCCCTCTGGCAGATCACCGGAAAAAGGCCCCAAGATGGGATCTCATGGGTACAGAAGGTTGCGGCGGTGTAAAAGTGGTTTTGTGGCTCCCCCTGATGCTTTTAGGGTATAGGAGTATATATAGGCAAAAGAACTAGGTCGGTGGAGCTACGAGGGGACCACGAGGGTGGGGGGCGTGCCTACCCCCCTGGGCGTGCCCTCCTGCCTCGTGGACGCCTCGCTGCGTCTCCGACTTCATCTCCAAGTCTTCTGGTTTGCTTTCGGTCCAAGAAAGATCATAGCAAAGGTTTCATTCAATTTGGATCCATTTGGTATTCCTTTTCTGCAAAACTCTAAAATAGGAAAAAGAACAGAAACTGGCACTGTGCCCTAGGTTAATAGATTAGTCCCAAAAATAATATAAAAGAGCATATTAAAGCCCATTAAACATCCAAAATAGATAATATAATTGCATGGAACAATCAAAAATTATAGATAGGTTGGAGACGTATCAGAAGGGCCTTTGTATTTCGCGAAAAAATGTTCCCCCTGACAACTGGGACCCACCAGCTTTATCTTTGCATAGAAGGAACTGCCTTCTCACCCCCTGACAGCTGGGACCCACCAGGTTGAAGCAAAGGTAGCGCTATCTGTCCGGCCGCGAACCTGTACGTACATAGCGGTCGATCGGTCCCTCTGCAGTGATGTACCGTGGCCGAGTAGGGAGCGAAACCTGTTGAAGTAGAGGAGCCGACGTAGCATGTCATGTAGTCTCGTCTATATCATGTACACGTACGTATGGCCACGCTGCAAGATAGTAATACGTCTATGTACGTACATACGGGCGGGGTCTCTAACGCGTACAGCGACGTCGTCCTGTTCATCGGCAGCCAACCGACTGGGTCGGAAAGGAGTAAATAGCATGGCATGTTCATCGGGAGCCAACCGGCTTGGACGGAACAGCCGAAACGAGGTCTGGCATACCGCAGAATGGAGGAAACAACCTTCTATTCGACTGCATACTGTCGATACGGGGTCCTGTTCATCGGGAAGGGTCTGGCGTACCGCAAAACGGAGGAAACAAACTTCTGTTTGAGTGCCTACTGTCGAAGCGGGCTGCCGTTGATCGGGAGGGGTGTGGCGTACCTCAAAATGGAGGAAACAGACTTGTGTTGGAGTGCCTACGGTCGAAACGAGGTCCTGTTCATCGGGAGGGGTGTGGCGTACTTCTTAACGGGACTCCACAGGCTACTGTTCATCCACCGTCTTCGTCCAGCCTGCAGCTGCTACTGTTCATCCACCAGATATTGTTCATCCACGGGGTCCTGTTCATCCAGCCTCCACCGTCTACTATTCAACCAGCCCTCCACGGGGTCCTGTTCATCCAGCCTCCACCGGCTACTGTTCAACCATCCCTCCATGGGGTCCTGTTCAACCAGCCCTCCACGGGGTCCCTCCACTGGCTACTGTTCATCCACCCCCACCTCCTCAATCAGGGTCCTGTTCATCCAGCGGCAACGACCTCTACTACCACATGATCCTGTTCACACAACCCCCACCAGGAACTGTTCATCCAACCCCCGCCAGGGACTGTTCATCTTGACGCAGGTTCGATCGGCTTCAGTTAGTAGTAGTAGCAAAGGAATCACTCAGGTTCAGTTAACAACAAGGGATCGATCGGGGTTCAATAACATAGCCAGTGCAATCGCTCGGGTTCAGTTAGAGACCAACGCCTCGCTCGGGTTCAGTTAGAGCGCAACGCCTCGCACACACGTGCGTACGTGTATGATAGAAACACGCAAACCTCCGTGCGTCACTCGGCCCCCACCACCCACCATAACCGGGAACTCCCCGAAATTTTCCTCGCCCTTGCTTCTACCACAATTTTTTCTGTCATGGATGGCCCAAAGAATGTTATGAAGGTCCGTCTCCGGCCCGCCCAGGACGAAAAACCCATTTTTTGTCATAGAAGTAGGAGTCCACCACATCTATGATGATTCCGGGTTTTGTCACAAGTATCGTCATAGAAGTGTCATAAGCATCACAGAAAAAAATTAGTTCAGCCCAAAATGTCACGGATGTGTCCTTTTTTTATAGTGAACCATCCCGGGCGCTGTCAGTAGATGACTCGAATGTAGGACCCGACTCACAGCAGATGGCTCACCGCGGACAACAAAACATAGGCAAGGCCACATGTAGCACCCTCGCGTCTGGAAGTGCAATTCTATCCCTAAGTAGGTTTTGTTGTATATGTCAATACTTTTTTTATATTGTTAACTAACCTTGTGTGTTGTATATAAGATGGGTTAGTCCAATGGTTGGTAGCAACCATGGATATCGACCACCCAATTAACAAAGAGAGAAGGAGGTATATGCATTTTCACATATAATTTCTCTTACTTTTATTAAGTACTCGCTTTGTGCCTAAATATAATACATTTTGGCAATTCAATCTAAACTGCCAAAACGTTTTATATTTAGAAACATACGTATTATAAGAAAGCCGTACTAGGTGTATTTCGATGAAATCTTGGTTGGCACATTTTTCCCTTCAAAGATCGTAAATATACACTTCCTGCATCATATATCATATGTCATTTCTTATAGCCAAAGAAATCACTTTGAAATAACAATATTGGGCTATATTTTCACATGTCGACAATGCCTTTCGGAGTTCCAGAAACAACCCTTTGAGAAGCCTCGGACTCCGAACTTACCTCTGGAGCCACCTGCAGTTGACACTAGAATCGTTTGATTCCTGCTGGAGATAACTCGATTGTCGGCCCCGAAATCTGAGCGTCCCGGAGCCTACTACCGAATCTGGAGCGTCCGGAATGCGTCCCTATCTTCTGTGTTACATCTGTCAAACATCATACCTTTGATGCCAGATGACTCTCTCTTGTAGGGGATCAACTATAGTCTTTTCGATAAGTAATAGTGTCGAACCCAATGAGGAGAGGAAGGAAATGATAAGCGGTTCTCAACAAGGTATTCTCTGCAAGTACTGAAAGGAGTGGTAACAAGTAGTTCGGTAGCAAGATCTTATAGTGAGCAAAACTTTCTCGAGGACACATGTTGTCGATGTCAAAACCGACGGACCTCGGGGTTGGGGGCCTGAGCTGTGGATTTCGGATCGAGGGTAACAGGAATGAAGGAGAAGATGTTTACCCAGGTTTGGGCCCTCCTAAAGGAGGTAAAACCCTACATCTTGCTCTTGTTTATATTGATGGAGATGTATCAAGTATAGAGTTGATCGACCTCGAGATCGTAATGTGTGCTCTAACTTGTCACGCCCAATATGCGATACTATCCTAAAGAGACTCCAAGGTCCCACCAAGGATAGAACCGCATATTGATACGCTTGTGCAAGGTGGATATCATTACATCAACATTACATAATAGATGGGGATACATACAAGAGGCATACAAAGCCACACGAATACAACATCATCATACACAAGAGCATCATCCGACTACGGATGAAACACAAACAGAAACTCAAACGACATCCACCCTGCTAGCCCAGGCTGCCAACATGGAACCTATCCCCTGAACGAAGAAGAAGCAGAAGAAGAACTCCAAAACAAGCAAGCATCGTTCTCGCGTCATGATCATTGCATTACCTGTACCTGCAACTGTTGTTGTAGAAATCTGTGATTCACGAGGACTCAACAATACCATTACCATGAGTATCAAGACTAGCAAAGCTTAATGGGTAAGGACGGGGTAGAGTGGTGAGGTTGCAGCAGCGACTAAGCAAGTATGGTGGCTAACATACGCAAATAAGAGCGAGAAGAGAAGCAAATGGAACGGTCGAGAAGCTAGAAGTGATCAAGAAGTGATCCTGAACTCCTACTTACATCAAACATAAGCCAAAACCGTGTTCACTTCCCGGACTCCGCCGAAAAGAGACCATCACGGCTACACACGCGGTTGATGCATTTTAATTCGAATCTGGTGTCAAGTTATCTACAACCGGACATTAACAAATTCCCATCTGCCACATAACCGCGGGCACGGCTCTCGAAAGTTTATACCCTACAGGGGTGTCCCAACTTAGCCCATCACAAGCTCTCATGGTCAATGAAGGATATTCCTTCTCCCAGGAAGACCCGATCAGTCTCAGAATCCCGGTTTACAAGACATTTCGACAATGGTAAAACAAGAGCAGCAAAGCCGCCTGAATGTGCCAACAAATCCCGATAGGAGCTGCACATATCTCGTTCTCGGGGCACACCGGATTGTCCAAACTTCCAGTAGGCCATCCCAGAGTTGCCCCTGGTGGCCACCGGTGGCTGACAGGTTGGACCAACACTCATGACGAGCACTAGCCCAGGGGGGGGGGGTAAATAAAGATGACCCTCGGGCTCCGGAAACCCAAGGGAAAAAGGCTTAGGTAGGGAAATGGTAAAACCAAGGTTGGGCCTTGCTGGAGGAGTTTTATTCAAGGCGAACTCTCAAGGGGGTCCCATAAATAACCCAACCATGTAAGGAACGCAAAATCAAGGAACATAACACCGGTATGATGGAAACTAGGGCGGCAAGAGTGGAACAAAACACCAGGCATAAGGCCGAGCCTTCCACCCTTTACCAAGTGTATCGGTGCATTGATTAAATTAGAGATATTGTGATATCCCAACATAATCCTGTCCATCATGGAGCAATCTTCAACTTCACCTAAAACTAACAACGCTATAAGAGGGGCTGAGAAAAAGCGGTAACATAGCCAAGCAACGGTTTGCTAGGAAGGGTGAAAAGGTTAGAAGCTGACATGGCAATTTGGGAGGCTTGAAGAACAAGTGATTAGGTAGCGCAGCATAGCGATAGAACGAAGCAACTAGCATAGCAATGGTAGTATTGAGATCCAGAGTAACGGTCATCTTGCCTGAAATACCGCTAGGAAGAAGAACGAGTCCACGCAGAAGATGAAACCACGAAGACGAACCAAGCGTAGATGAACGAATCCTCACGATCGCAACGAAACAGGAACTAACAAGAAGGAGCACAACCAGAAAGAAGCAAACAACATGGTAAACACTCAACACATAAACATGACATGATGCACAACCAAGCATGATGCATGACAAGGCTATATGATGCTACTCATGGCAAGAGATGATGCAAACAAGAACAACACATCAAAGCAAGTTTAAATGAGGTCGGAAACGACATATAACAATTCCGGTAAGTCCTCATATGCAAATTTTGAAGTTGGTCCAGATTTGAATAAACCTTATGTTCAAGTTGTTAAACAGCAAGTTAAGATGCACCAAGATGATCTACACAAAATTTTAGTCAAATGTCAGGACCCCGACTCGATGTCACATCGATCTAGCCGGTAACACCTCATATCACTTTGCGGCCTCACGCACGGTATCCCCACGGGTGTCGCCTTACCTTTGCCCGGGACCGTTTGCGCCTTTTGGCTCACGTATATGATAGTGTAGCTAGCATCCATATGATAAAGAGCCTGGGCTGACATGACTAGTCGTAAACCCAAAGTGGCACAGACTTACAGGGACAGGCATCCATGACCCAGCATCGAACGTGTCGGTCATCAGCGAGTGAATCCAGGCTGTAGCACTGGGCTAGTAGGACTCCGGTGAACCGGGCTGTAGCGGGCTAACAGGACTCCGGTATTCATCGTGTGACATTTCCCCGAAGGGACAGACACAGGAACGAAGAAGGACACATGCCGGCCAGCCTAAGTGTTCCGGAGCAGTAGCAAGCTACCATGGCTCGGTGGAAACACTAGGAGACATTTCCCGGTAAGAGAGGCTACTAAGGATAACAACTAGGTTGTCAGATCCCACACATACCAAGCATTTCAATAACATACACACAATATGCTCGATATGTGCAAATACAACATGGCATCACAACATGACTCTACAACTCAAGTATTTATTCAATAGGCTCCGAGGAGCGAGATATTACAAACAGGGGTCTCACGACCCAACATTCAGAGCATACAAGTCAAAGCACAAGCAGAAGCTATCATGTCTGAGTACAGACATCTATAAATGAAAAAGGCTGAGAAGCCTGACTATCTATCAGATCCTGCCGAGGGCACAAGATCGTAGCTGAGGTAACAAGCTAAACGTCGAAGACCACGCGGAATTACTAGTGAGACTGAAGTCTCTCTGCAAAAACATAAAATAGGCAAACGTGAGTACAAATGTACCCAGCAAGACTTACATCAGAACTATCTACATATGCATCATTATCAACAAAGGGGTGGTGGGGTTTAACTGCAGCAAGCCAGCTTTGACTCGGTGGCTATCCTAAACTACGACTGCGAGTAACTCTTTTGAGGTGGCGCACACGAGTCCACATATTCACCAACCAATACACCACTATGGATCCGCTCCCGTCTCCCTACGAGAACGCCATCCATAGCACTCACGCTTATCTTGCGTATTTTAGAGTATCCACTTTCACTTGTCTATGAACTGATATAAGCAACCCAGAAGTCCTTTTTCCGCGGACACGGCTATTCGAATAGATGATGTTAACCCTGCAGGGGTGTACTTCTTCACACACGCTCTCACCACTTACCGCCGTTTACACGACATGTACTCGGCAACCTTCAAGCGAAAGCCCAACGTGGGTGTCGGCCACGGCCTACCTAAACACTCAAGTCTCTAGTCCAGGTTTATCGCCTATTCGGGTTCCATCCATGAGGAGATCCGGCCGGAGTTTCGCTCACAGCCCCAAACGATGTGTACAGGGTTCCGTGACACCAAACGGGCGCCCGGTTTACCCGGCCACGTGCCTACCGCATCACAGCCCACCCCTACGGTCAGCGCTGCGCACGGCCTCCAGCATACTACAAACACCAGAAACTACTTGCAACTCCTGGACAGGGGACAAGGGTGGTCAAGAAGCCGAGAGGGTCCATTGGTTTCGGGCCCAATGCGTGGTAGTAGCTGAATCATGGATCACAAACACAGAACTCAGTTCCTGAGGACGGCTGCAATGAGACAACCCACCATGTACTCCTACATGGCCTCTCACCGCTACCTTTACCAAAACGTGTTCACACACTTAGCTCACACATAGTAGGACATGTTCACACGCCTCTGATTCATCCCCGATGAATCAGACCTGACTCAACTCTAAGCAGTAGCAGGCATGACAAACAAGCATGAATGAGTAGGCACAACAGGGCTCAAACAACTCCTACTCATGCTAGTGGGTTTCATCTATTTACTGTGGCAATGACAGGTCATGCAAAGGATAAAGGGGTTCAGCTACCGCAGCAAGTAACAGAAAATCGGTGTTGTCCTAATGCATTAAAAGAGAGCAGGAGCGAGAGAGTAGGATTGTATCGGAATGAACAAGGGGGTTTTGCTTGCCTGGCACTTCTGAAGATAACATTGAGTCTTCATCAGTGTCAACGATCACATCATCGGTATCACGTTTATCGAGAGGGGACAAATACCGGCAACACAGAAAGAAACACAATCAATGCAATGCACAATATGATGCATGATCATGACATGGCAAAATGAATGTGTTTTTGGGCTAATGCAACTAGCAACAGATTAAATGAAGTTGGTTTGAATATAAAATTCAAATTCAAACTCCATATGTGATTATTCAAATGCCCTTCACTTCATTTGCCCTAAACAGTAGTGATAAGTTGTTCTAACATGCATGAAAATGGTACAGATGGATTCCTTGAATTTTTCTGATAATTTTTCATATATAATTTATTTAATTTGGAGTTACAGTTAATTTTCTATGATTTATTGAAGTTTTAGCTATTTTCTGGAATTTCCTAAATTATTTAAAATCCAGAAAAACAATTACTGCATCAGCGTGACGTCACAGAGGCGTCAGCAGGGCTGACCAGGTCAAACCTGACGTGTGGGGGCCACACGTCAGTGACACTGGGGTTAACCCTGGGTCAAACCCGCACTGACCAGGGTTGACTTGGCTCTGGGGCCCACTGTCAGCGGCTGGTGGGGTGGCTAATGGTGGGGATTAGCGCTAAATAAGCCGCCACGTCAGCCTCGCCGGGGTTCGGCCGGCGACGACCAAACCGCGCGGCGGTGCTTCGCCGGAATGGGCTACAGGAGGCGGAAAAGCGCGCGGAGACCACCGGGGCATAGCCCGTGCTCTCCCGTATCCAAAGGAGCAGGAGGGTGGTGGCGGGGGCGCTGGAGCTCGTCGGAACGGAGCTCGCGGCGGCGCCGGGGTTCGGGTGGTAACGGGCGCGAGGACCTGGTGGGGTTTTGGACAAGCTGAGCTGCGCACGGGCTTCCTATGAGCCCCACGAGCTCAAAGCCGTGCTTGGACGCGACCGAAACAAGCCATGGCCGCGACGGCAACATGGCCGGCGGCAGCGAGCTCCGGTCGTCGGCAAAGTGGCAGCTGCGGTGTGCAAACGAGAGAACGGAGAGGGGGAAACAGCACAGGAGCTCACAGCGGGTGCAGTGGTGGCCTCGGCGAGCTCGGGGAGGCACCGGAGCCGACGAATTTGACGAAGATGGCCGGCGGTTCCGAGGTAGAAGACGACAGCGATGGCAGCGATGCGGCACGTCCGGGGCCTCATGGCTCGTTGAGGAGGTAGAGGGAGGACCCGCGGAGCTCTGGGAGGCGTCGGGGAGCCGTGGGGTGGCCGGTAGCCACGGTGGCTCTCGTCGGTGGCGGCGGCTCCGTTCGGGGAGGAAAACAGAGGAGGGGGGAAGAGCGTTCGGGGAAGAGAGAGGGAGCAGCGAGGGAGGAAGAGGGGCGAGGGGACACGAGGCGTGAGGGGGAGGCTCGGGAACGCCTCGGTGGAAGCAGGAGGTGGCCGAGGCGGCATCGGCGCTCGCCACCGAGCTGCTTCGGTGCGAGGGGAGGAAGAAGACAAGGGGGAGGAGGTGGGCTGGGCCGGACAGGTGGGGGGGGAGCTGGGCCGGCTCTGGTGGCTGCGCGGGTAAGGCCAGGTAGGCTTGCTCTTTTTATTTTTTCTTTGTTCTGTTTGTTTTATTTAATATCTTTTGCCATTGTTTTCAAATTCAAAATAATTTCATACAGTGCCAAAACATTCTGAAATATTTTATGTTACCTCTCTGGACTATTCCAAAAGTACATAAAACATTTCAAAGCATTTGAAAATATATTCATTATATATTATGAATATATCCCCAAATTCAAATAGATTATTGATTTAAATTCAGAGACCAAATAATTCCTTAAAAATATTCCAGAATTTTGGTTTGATATATAACTCTTGCCAAAATTCACAAAACTATTTTTAGGGCATTTTGGATTCACAGAATGCAATTTAAAGGGTGCTTGCCCTTCTTTTAATTAGGGTTTTGAGGCTTCTGAATTCCTCAGTTCAAATTTCATTTGAATTTAAACATGATGCAGCAACCAAGCTAGTCCAAGGCCAGGGTAAAGCTAGGGATGTGACAACTCACCCCCACTAAACAAGAATCTCGTCTCGAGATTCAAGCGTAGGGTAAGGTGAAGGGGGAACGCAACTAGTACAATCTTCACGATCTAGGTTGCACTTCATAGGAACGTTGATTCATTCACCATCTTTGTCTTGTCGTCTTGCTCTGAGAAATCCTGTCAACATGACATGGAGGGAAGAAGGAGACTCTAGAAGGGTCGATCTTCTCGAAGATCGAACAACTCACGGAATGAGACATAGGACCAGCTCTCGGGTTGAGACACGAGTTACACATCAAGAGGGGTGGAAAAAGACGGATGACGAAGGTGCACTAGGTGGACAACAATTCCACACTTAAGAGGGTGGTAAACGATTGTCCACGTAGCGAGGAGTTAAGTTGACATGACACCATAATGATGCACCTTAGGGATGGTGACTCGTAGATATATATCCCTCTTAAGTGGCAAAAAGAATTACTTTTGATTCAAAGATCATTGAAACTCTTCATACCAGCCTAAGGCAGTTCACAACGATCGTTTGGAGGGGGCCAGTAGAATGGCATACTCGGACTTGGATGATGTGGATTACCTTGTTGAAGACAACGTAATGGATGAATTTCCTTATCACCGGAGATGGAAAAGACCCGTGGTAGAATGGCACATTGGCGGTGCAAGCTGGGAACAAAATGCAAATGCTGGGAATGATTCTAGTAACTGGGGAGAGGCTCAACAATAGAGAGTTATTCCACTATTGGAATGGTTATAGCATTGCCGAGGAAACTGAGAGCACTCCAGTTAGTGTCGATGATAACACCTAGCGCTTGTGCATGCTCTCAAGAACTTGAGCATTTCCACAATCATCAAGGTTTTATCAACATCCGTGTCAAGGGTGCTGACAACACAACATACTACGATGATGAATAGCGATGGATGATGCAGATGCAAAGGAGGATAACACTTTCTCAGATTTCACCTTAGCGAGGCCAAGGAAATAAAATCTGGATGATCGACCGAGAGACATTTAGCACTCCGCTTCTAATGTTCTCCTTGATGTGCTAGTGTAACCCATTCATAGATATGGTTTGATATCTAGAACATCAAGTAAAAGGTCGGACTTCGGAACGCAAAAATCCATAGGGCAACTAGGGAGTAAATCCTACGAAATCCCTATGGGGAGGTGGCCAACTTCTTCAATCAAGATATTGCAATAATAGGTCTTCCGCCTGGAGGTGTTGGCCACGACATCCACTTTATCAGTTATCGAGGGACCAATATTATAGTTCTTGGGAAATGTTCCAACCATCATATCTGCCTGAGATTCAGATCTGGTTGGTGTCAGGATATTCCAGACTCATCGAGTCTAGGAAGAAAAAGAAAGTTTGCAACACAAATCGACGAGATGACGTTGCGGGATTCTCGGGAAATGAACTACGATAGCAAGCTCCAAAACATGAGCTGGTTCTGCTACAAACATGTGAACACGTTGTCCAAGACAAGCATGACCACAAGTAGTCTTATAATAAAACACTACCGAGTTCAGGAGGGGGAACCATCATTAATGACATCGAAGTCTCCACGCGTGGAAGTCCAAAGAGTTCACCTTGGACAGACTCCTTTATCTTTGAACAACTCAATCAGTGGCTTGGTGTGCTAGGATATACATATAGCATGGAGGTTGCAAATCTCCAGACCACAGAATACTTCGCACGTATGCATGACTGACTTGGGATGATTCCAGAGGAAGCAAAACTAACTTTCTCAAATTCACGGCGGCAACTTTCACCAAATGCACGTGTATAAGAGGAAGTCACTCCTTTCATCAAACAAATACTTCATGAGCTAGCATGAAGAAAATGCTTTCAAAAGTTTCCAACACTAGCTTAATGCTCAGCAAAATTATGGAGAAGGCAAGGATGTTGTCAATGGGCTCAACAACAATTCATCTGGGTTTCCTTTCAAAAGGAATTCCATAGTTAAGTGAACAAGTGATAGCATTGGTCAGACCTAAAAGATATAATGGTGTATGCTCGAGGGATCAACCACGAATAAGACAACATTACGAGCATCGTTGGTACTGATTTGTTTTGACGATAGCCCACACTCAAATCAAAGGATTGATAAGACAATAGGTCCAGCAACTGATCACAAGGACCAATCGATGAAGATATCATCTTTCTTCAACACACACTACACAAGAATATCCCTTTGGAACGAACTAAGTCAGACAAGCTTTTATCTTCCAACTCTCCAAGTTGTTGTCTAGCTTAACCAACTAGCTCAGGGATATCTAACACCGATTCTTGGAGAAAGGGTGGTTCACAAGAAACCAACTTGATCACGAGCTCAACATAGCGGTCAGGTGACAACCCGGTAACACCTCCAAGAAGATATTTGGAAAGTCACGAACCACCGGTATGTTACTAAGCTCGAGAACAATCTTGCCTTTTGAGGCAAGACGATATGATCAATAGAGCGAAGATTTGAATAATCCTAACTCATCGATCGAGGAGTGCACCGAGAACAAGGACTAGGTAGCATGATCAACCTTAGAATGATGATTCAAAACCAGCACGCTAAGAATGAAATTATTGCCCATTAACTACCAAGCAACAAGGTTGCTAGGAGTATTGAATTCACACATCACGATTCACTTGTCGGCATTCCGGTTGCGACAACACGGAATCGAGGGATGAATAATAATGGCGAGAAGTATCACTACATCAAGAATTCACAAGAGCCGGTGCAATTCTCATGAAAATCCTGACATAAAGACGGTAATACTTCAGGGTAGAACAGAATCAAAAGCTGGGCTGGCATTTGATCTGCGGAGCACAATTGCTTTGACCCAATCCTAGATATGGAAGAGGTACTGGAGTTTGTTTCTCCTAGTCATTCTGCGATAGAATGGCTTGACGGACCACAAGAGTAATAGGCATCGTTAAACGAACGCACGCATACTCTTGACTATCAATTGATAAACGAGGGTCAGAGGACAACTAAAGAGAACAACTCAAAGGAACATATAATTTTCTGAGTTGTGGATGCATAGATTAGTATGTCGAACCAAGTTCAACATGTTTCTTCCGGATAACCCATGCAGAAAGGTAGAACTGGCAGAGTCACAATATATAATGGAGAACTCATCAAGAATAATCCTGTTGTGATATTTCAGTTCAACGAGGAACTTCTGCCATAAGTAGTTCATGGTATTTGGAAGAAGAAGATACCACGGACTTCAAGGACTATCGCAAAGGTTACTAATATCCTAAAGGCACTAGCAATTACTATCAACAGGAAGTAGGTAGAGTGAATCTCGGGTTCAAGAACCCAGGAACAGAATACCTATTACTAAGTAGCATCACGGGATGCTTTCGAGAATAAAGCCAGAATCATCACACTGGGACACAAAACATGGCTAGACTACTAGATGATCCCCTGAGACACCTAGGGTCATAATAATAACTCCAACATAATGGTCGAGGCAGTAGAGTACCTCAACTCAACAATTTGTGTGATTAACCTAGCCTAAAAGACATTGAAACCAGAGGAAAAGGATTTGCAAATGCATCAGACTACTTAGAAACCTGGGACGACTCGGACAACATAACGGCTGTAAATGCTCAGAGAAGACTTGAGACATTCACAAAAATGGTGGCATAACCACTCAGAAGCACAATATCAAGGTTTCGAGATCAACAATTAACATACGGAAGTAGTAGGAACTGAACTGAGACTTAAATCCAACAATCTTATAAGTCCACTGATTAGTAACACGTGATCCTAATAGAAAGAAGAGATAGCCTAGTTCTTAATCCCCGTAGAAGAGAAGATGATGACTCAGATCAGAAGGCCATGAGGTATAAGGAGTAAAAAAAAGAGCCTTACGTTCCATCCCACAATCAATTCCCCTACATATAACTAAAGAATTTCTAGACTCAACATCGACCAGTTTGGCTTGGTAATCCTACATGCAGTCAAGCTCTGATACCAACGCTGTCAGGACCCCGACTCGATGTCACATCGATCTAGCCGGTAACACCTCATATCACTTTGCGGCCTCACGCACGGTATCCCCACGGGTGTCGCCTTACCTTTGCCCGGGACCGTTTGCGCCTTTTGGCTCACGTATATGATAGTGTCGCTAGCATCCATATGATAAAGAGCCTGGGCTGACATGACTAGTCGTAAACCCAAAGTGGCACAGACTTACAGGGACAGGCATCCATGACCCAGCATCGAACGTGTCGGTCATCAGCAAGTGAATCCAGGCTGTAGCACTGGGCTAGCAGGACTCCGGTGAACCGGGCTGTAGCGGGCTAACAGGACTCCGGTATTCATCGCGTGACATTTCCCCGAAGGGACAGACACAGGAACGAAGAAGGACACATGCCGGCCAGCCTAAGTGTTCCGGAGCAGTAGCAAGCTACCATGGCTCGGTGGAAACACTAGGAGACATTTCCCGGTAAGAGAGGCTACTAAGATAAACAACTAGATAGTCAGATCCCACACATACCAAGCATTTCAATAACATACACACAATATGCTCGATATGTGCAAATACAACATGGCATCACAACATGACTCTACGACTCAAGTATTTATTCAATAGGCTCCGAGGAGCGAGATATTACAAACAGGGGTCTCATGACCCAACATCAGAGCATACAAGTCAAAGCACAAGCGGAAGCTATCATGTCTGAGTACAGACATCTATAAATGAAAAAGGCTGAGAAGCCTGACTATCTATCAGATCCTGCCGAGGGCACAAGATCGTAGCTGAGGTAACAAGCTAAACGTCGAAGACCACGCGGAATTACTAGTGAGACTGAAGTCTCTCTGCAAAAACATAAAATAGGCAAACGTGAGTACAAATGTACCCAGCAAGACTTACATCAGAACTATCTACATATGCATCATTATCAACAAAGGGGTGGTGGGGTTTAACTGCAGCAAGCCAGCTTTGACTCGGTGGCTATCCTAAACTACGACTGCGAGTAACTCTTTTGAGGTGGCGCACACGAGTCCACATATTCACCAACCAATACACCACTATGGATCCGCTCCCGTCTCCCTACGAGAACGCCATCCATAGCACTCACGCTTATCTTGCGTATTTTAGAGTATCCACTTTCACTTGTCTATGAACTGATATAAGCAACCCAGAAGTCCTTTTCCGCGGACACGGCTATTCGAATAGATCATATTAACCCTGCAGGGGTGTACTTCTTCACACACGCTCTCACCACTTACCGCCGTTTACACGACATGTACTCGGCAACCTTCAAGCGGAAGCCCAACGTGGGTGTCGGCCACGGCCTACCTAAACACTCAAGTCTCTAGTCCAGGTTTATCGCCTATTCGGGTTCCATCCATGAGGAGATCCGGCCGGAGTTTCGCTCACAGCCCCAAACGATGTGAACAGGGTTCCGTGACACCAAACGGGCGCCCGGTTTACCCGGCCACGTGCCTACCGCATCACAGCCCACCCCTACGGTCAGCGCTGCGCACGGCCTCCAGCATACTACAAACACCAGAAACTACTTGCAACTCCTGGACAGAGGACAAGGGTGATAAGAAGCCGAGAGGGTCCATTGGTTTCGGGCCCAATGCGTGGTAGTAGCTGAATCATGGATCACAAACACAGAACTCAGTTCCTGAGGACGGCTGCAATGAGACAACCCACCATGTACTCCTACATGGCCTCTCACCGCTACCTTTACCAAATCGTGTTCACACACTTAGCTCACACACAGTAGGACATGTTCACACGCCTCTGATTCATCCCCGATGAATCAGACCTGACTCAACTCTAAGCAGTAGCAGGCATGACAAACAAGCATGAATGAGTAGGCACAACAGGGCTCAAACAACTCCTACTCATGCTAGTGGGTTTCATCTATTTACTGTGGCAATGACAGGTCATGCAGAGGATAAAGGGGTTCAGCTACCGCAGCAAGTAACAGATGAATCGGTGTTGTCCTAATGCATTAAAAGAGAGCAGGAGCGAGAGAGTAGGATTGTATCGGAATGAACAAGGGGGTTTTGCTTGCCTGGCACTTCTGAAGATAACATTGAGTCTTCATCAGTGTCAACGATCACATCATCGGTATCACGTTTATCGAGAGGGGACAAATACCGGCAACACAGAAAGAAACACAATCAATGCAATGCACAATATGATGCATGATCATGACATGGCAAAATGAATGTGTTTTGGGCTAATGCAACTAGCAACAGATTAAATGAAGTTGGTTTGAATATAAAATTCAAATTCAAACTCCATATGTGATTATTCAAATGCCATTCACTTCATTTGCCCTAAACAGTAGTGATAAGTTGTTCTAACATGCATGAAAATGGTACAGATGGATTCCTTGAATTTTTCTGATAATTTTTCATATATAATTTATTTAATTTGGAGTTACGGTTAATTTTCTATGATTTATTGAAGTTTTAGCTATTTTCTGGAATTTCCTGAATTATTTAAAATCCAGAAAAACAATTACTGCGTCAGCGTGACGTCACAGAGGCGTCAGCAGGGCTGACCAGGTCAAACCTGACGTGTGGGGGCCACACGTCAGTGACACTGGGGTTAACCCTGGGTCAAACCCGCACTGACCAGGGTTGACTTGGCTCTGGGGCCCACTGTCAGCGGCTGGTGGGGTGGCTAATGGTGGGGATTAGCGCTAAATAAGCCGCCACGTCAGCCTCGCCGGGGTTCGGCCGGCGACGACCAAACCGCGCGGCGGTGCTTCGCCGGAATGGGCTACAGGCGGCGGAAAAGCGCGCGGAGACCACCGGGGCGTAGCCCGTGCTCTCCCGTATCCAAAGGAGCAGGAGGGTGGTGGCGGGGGCGCTGGAGCTCGTCGGAACGGAGCTCGCGGCGGCGCCGGGGTTCGGGTGGTAACGGGCGCGAGGACCTGGTGGGGTTTTGGACAAGCTGAGCTGCGCACGGGCTTCCTGTGAGCCCCACGAGCTCAAAGCCGTGCTCGGACGCGACCGAAACAAGCCATGGCCGCGACGGCAACATGGCCGGCGGCAGCGAGCTCCGGTCGTCGGCAAAGTGGCAGCTGCGGTGTGCAAACGAGAGAACGGAGAGGGGGAAACAGCACAGGAGCTCACAGCGGGTGCAGTGGTGGCCTCGGCGAGCTCGGGGAGGCACCGGAGCCGACGAATTTGACGAAGATGGCCGGCGGTTCCGAGGTAGAAGACGACGGCGATGGCAGCGATGCGGCACGTCCGGGGCCTCGTGGCTCGTTGAGGAGGTAGAGGGAGGACCCGCGGAGCTCTGGGAGGCGTCGGGGAGCCGTGGGGTGGCCGGTAGCCACGGTGGCTCTCGTCGGTGGCGGCGGCTCCGTTCGGGGAGGAAAACAGAGGAGGGGGGAAGAGCGTTCGGGGAAGAGAGAGGGAGCAGCGAGGGAGGAAGAGGGGCGAGGGGACACGAGGCATGAGGGGGAGGCTCGGGAACGCCTCGGTGGAAGCAGGAGGTGGCCGAGGCGGCATCGGCGCTCGCCACCGAGCTGCTTCGGTGCGAGGGGAGGAAGAAGACAAGGGGGAGGAGGTGGGCTGGGCCGGACAGGTGGGGGGGGGGAGCTGGGCCGGCTCTGGTGGCTGCGCGGGTAAGGCCAGGTAGGCTTGCTCTTATTATTATTTTTTCTTGTTCTGTTTGTTTTATTTAATATCTTTTGCCATTGTTTTCAAATTCAAAATAATTTCATACAGTGCCAAAACATTCTGAAATATTTTATGTTACCTCTCTGGACTATTCCAAAAGTACATAAAACATTTCAAAGCATTTGAAAATATATTCATTATATATTATGAATATATCCCCAAATTCAAATAGATTATTGATTTAAATTCAGAGACCAAATAATTCCTTAAAAATATTCCAGAATTTTGGTTTGATATATAACTCTTGCCAAAATTCACAAAACTATTTTTAGGGCATTTTGGATTCACAGAATGCAATTTAAAGGGTGCTTGCCCTTCTTTTAATTAGGGTTTTGAGGCTTCTGAATTCCTCAGTTCAAATTTCATTTGAATTTAAACATGATGCAGCAACCAAGCTAGTCCAAGGCCAGGGTAAAGCTAGGGATGTGACATCAAATTACATATAAAGTTCATTTAGTTCGGAGCTACGGCCTAGAAGATATGAGCAAAACAAGTTAAACATGGCATTGATGCAAAATGCATTCAAACATCAAGCAAACACTCTCAAAACATGGATGCAACATGATAAGATGAAACTACATGCAAAAACAAGCAAGTTTCATATAAAGCACACTCAAAACGGAGCAACGGTTGAACACATACACATGAAACAAGTTTAAAGGACAAACTGTCCAAAACAGCAACTAGGCATCTAGCAAGCATCAAAACAATATGCCACAGCATATCAACATGAAAACAAAAGGCATGGACATGATGTACAGGTAAAGCATGACAAAATATAAACACTGAGCTATCTCCAGAAATCACTAGAACATGCTCCAAAGGTCATGGCAAGATGGCAAATAATAACAGTTTCACAGACTTAGCAGAAATCACTGTGCATGGCAGAAATTACATTAGGTTGCAATGTTTAGAGCTACCAAACCACGTGATACAGGAACTTATCATGGCAAACAAAAGCATGGCATGCTAATACTCCTACTAAAGACAAAGAATAATACTCCCTTACTGAACTTATTCCAAAGATCAACAGAAACGATGGTAGCATCCATGCAAACATGACAAATGATATGACAGATTCAGAATAACAGTACATGGTAGGAACAACGATAAGTAGGCATGTTGGTGAGCTTGTACAACCCACCACATAGCAATGCATGGCATGACAAGGTGACCAACAATAAGAAGACACCTTTATGGAGCTAAACATGGCAAGAGCAAGTTCATAGGGTACATGGATCACTAGCAAAACACATGGCAAAACTGAACTTAATGTTAACAGGCTGACAGAAACATTATTTAGCAAATTGAGAGCAAGATTACAACAAGCTACAGCAGGATATAAATGCAACCAGGGGCATGGATGGATAGATCATGATATGTATAAAAAACATCCTTAGTGAACATCTCCTGATTATGCATAGAATGACTTCTAGCAGCAGGTTTACATAGCATCATGATATAGCAGATTCAGCCTAGCAAAACAATAACAACAAGTACCCTACTTCACGAGCTCGATGCATTCACTACAAGACTCACCAAAATACATGGATTGCACCACTGTAAAGATGGCATGATGTAGCTCAAAACTCATGTAGACATCAAGCTCATAGGATGCACACACAAAATGCAATGAAAAAGACAAAACAAGTTATAACAGGCTCAGCAGGTTAACTTCATTTAGCACTCTTGCAACAACAATTAAGGCATCAATATTAACCCAAACAAACATGGCACAATGGAACAAAATGAAGAGCATCTCACAATGAACATTTTGATATATCATATGCATGATTTGGAGCCATGGTCACCGAGATATAGCATGTTGAAGGAGGCATAAAAATTACAGCGAGGAAAAGACTTGGTGAAAATATACCCTCCGAATATGGAACTAGGGTTGACCCAGTGCAGAGAACGAGGTTGGCCGGAGTTGTGGGAGATGACCGGAGGAAGGTCCGGCGAGGCGGGGAGATAGTCAGGGAGGTTGGCGGCGACTGGATCCGGGGCTCCCATGGACGGAACTGGCCGGAGGAGGAGCGGCACCGGCGGAGGAGCTCGATGGCGAGGCGGCGACCAGCGATGTCGGCTCGGGCGCTCGGGCGCTTGCGGAGGGGCGGCGAGCAACCGCGGTGGCGCGGCGCAAAACCGCGGCGGGAGGCGGCGCGCTCGGGAGGCGGGGTCGGTGACGTGACGGCGGCGGGGCCGGAGCGGAGGGGCGGCGCGGGGCGCGGGGATGGCGTGCTCCGGCGACGACGCGGCGGCGGCTGGGCGCCGGTGAGGTCCGGTGGCCGGCGGAAGAAACGGGGCGGCGGCAAGGCTCCGGGCTCGCGCGGGTTCGGGCGGCGGTGGCGCGCGGGCTCGCGCAGTCCGGGTCTAGGCCCCACGGGCCGCGCGGTGGTGGGAGGCGGCGGCGACAGGTGGCGGGCGCCGGTTGTCTGGACGGTGGCGGCGGACATGTCCTCCGGTGGCGGGGGAAACGTCCGGCGGTGCGAGGGGAAGGGGGCTAGGGTTTGACTGCGAAATTTCGGGGGGAGGCACCTATTTATAGGTAGAGGGAGCTAGGAGACTCCAAAAGAGGTGCGGTTTTCGCCCACACGATCGTGATAAAACGACCGAGAGCATGGAGGGGGTTTGGATGGGCTCATGGGCTGTGGTGAAGAGGGGATGGGCTGCAAAGAGAGAGAGGGGTTTCGGTTAGCCTGGTTAACCGTTGGGGCATCAAACGACCTCCAAATGGAACGAAATTTGACGGGCGGTCTACCGGTGCTATACCAAGACCACTCGGCAAATCTTGGTCCATTCCGAGAACGTTTTTCGACGGCTCAAAAAACAAGGTCTGAGAGGTGCGACGGGCGCGTGTGAGTGTGGTTGGGCTCAGAACGGACAACGGAGAGAACCGAGGGAACCCGAACGGATGCAAGTTTTGAAAAACATGCAGATGAAATGCAGATGATGACATGGAAAAATGCAACACGCAAGCGATGACATGGCTACAACGACGAATAACTAGAAGACACCTGGCACATCGAATACGGGGCGTTACAACTCTCCTCCACTAACAAGAGATCTCGTCCCGAGATCTTAGGAATGAGACGAAAGAGAAAGAGGATTAGGTGAAATAAGACCAGAAGAACGAAGAATAACAAAGTCGTGAGAACTCGGGGAGAAAAGAGGAACGACAAATATGACAAGATTCAAAAGCTCATGGAAACAAGATAGACTCTGAAACCACTCCGGTTAGAACAAGATAGGAAAGGAATGAACAAAAGAATTTGGGCAGCACTCCGACTGAAAATGGAAGGAATGGAGACCTGAACTTCACCCAATGGGATGACACTTGACGAGATGAACAAAGCAATGCCTCCGGAATAATTTAAATAGTGGAATGAAAAGAATGGATGATCGAACAACAACTTCCACCATGAATGAATTCGATAGCCTCCTTAGAAGAATGTTAGAATGGAGTTGTTGAGAAAATCAACAACGAAAGAATAAGCTTGTTGTGGACTTATCAAAACAACTCAAAACTTGAGGTGAAATTATACCACAACCAATGTCTGTATAGCTGAGAAGAATGAAGAAATGCAAAACTCCACTTCAAAAGAAAACGGAGAATTATTTGCACTTCGAGACGCGAGAAGAAAAGATACTTGAACTCCTCCAACAAAATCTTGATGAAAACTTGAAAGAATGAATTAAGTCCTTAACGAACCACTGTGAGGAACTCCGGTAACAAAAGGATGATGAGATAGAATGAAGGATGAAAGAATAAGATCAAGCCTTGCAGTGATTTAGATGGAGGTTCCGATGAAATGGCCGAGGAAATTTGAACTACGGAAAAGAAAAGATGAAAACACTTGAAACTAGAATTTATTCATCAAGAACAAACTCCGAAGAAAGGGGTTAATCACTTTGAGGAAATAAGAATAAGATTTATTGTATACTTATCCTTCATCAAATTAAATTGATGACAAGCAATGGATTTTGCATACTACTTATTCTTCTTGAAAAGGATTGAGAAGTGACATATCGCAAACTTGAGAAGGTCTTCATGAACCACCGGTAGGATTGAAAAGAACAAATGGATTAAAATGATAACCAAGGGAAAAGAATCTTGAACGAACCACCGTAGGAATTCAAAAATGACTGATGAAAGGGAATGCATCACCGGGAAGAGTTAGAAGAACAAATATGCTTAAGGGGATTTAGATGCAAAAGAACGAAGAAATAACAAGCCGATTAAGGAATACTAGTCAGATGCGTCGGGATAATTGGATAACGATAGCTGGAATGTGAGGACGAAGAATTCTTCTAGAATGATGGCCTCCGGTGAAAATAAACGGGAAAACAACTTCTGACATACTCCGGATGGGTAAGAAAAGGAATATCTAACAAATGGAATAATTCGAGAGGATAACATGAAGCTAGAACCACGAACCTTCAGGAGAACGGGCAAGATTTAGAGAAACTCTTCTTCTATCTTGAAATGACGACGAGGAACACCACCAGAATTTGTTGAGATACTCCGGGAGAATGACAAGCGAAGAGGTTGAGCCAACAATGAAAAGAATTTGAAAGAGATCTTGGAGAAGGCATATGGCTGATGAAATTCATTCTTACGTCACACTTGAAAAGAATTTGAGAATAAATCCGGAATAATTAGAATAGTCAGGTAAGATCCTGGGAAAAGACCTGTGGGTTAGGGCCCACTGAAGAGAAAACACGGTTGGAAAGGATTGTTGAAGAGATAGATGATGCACTTGAACAATTGAAATATTTAAATGAGGTGACAACCTCGAATTAATTCGAATACAGACGAATCTCCTGAGATTTCTTCAGCACTCCGGAAGGATAAACTGGCGAGAGGCGAACGAACAAGGAAAAAACTTGATCCAAGGGAAAGAATATGATCAACCCGAAAAACTTTACTTGAATCCACCGAAAAAGAAAAGAGATGAAGAATGTCGAACAAAAGAGAATTCACCGGTTGAAATGATTGAGGGAAGACTGAAGAGGCTCCGCATGAATGAAATTAATGGTCGAAAGAGATGCAGACTCCGGGAAGAAGAGGGTGGGAGGGCAGGAAAACAAAGGCAACTTGGAAGGGGAAAAAACCGATGAATAACTTTAAGAGGAAACACCGGTTGATGGAAAGCAAATGCTTCACACGAGTAGGATGGATACTCGATTACGGACTCTGACTCCAAGATGAAAAGGGGTGGGTGGGTGGGAAAAAGAAAACAACTGAGGATTGAACTTGGCAACGATGAAGAGGCTCGAGTCGACTTGACGAGAAATGCAACGGATGAAAAGAGCTGAGAACCAATGATCAGAAAACCAACTGCATGATCCTAAAGAAAGTTTGAAAGGGAAGAGGAGTAATTCAAAACACCTACATCAAGATTCCTCACCAAAGCGACGAAGGGGCTGAGGAGTAAAAAGAATCCCTACTCTTCGATATAACTAGACTCCGAAAAGTTTTCTTCTAGATTCGATAACGGCCAAACTACATGATCAATCAAGGGGGGCTCCTAAGGTCGGTCGAGGCTCTGATACCAACTTGTCACGCCCAATATGCGATACTATCCTAAAGAGACTCGAAGGTCCCACCAAGGATAGAAGCACATATTGATACGCTTTTGCAAGGTGGATATCATTACATCAACATTACATAATAGATGGGGATACATACAAGAGGCATACAAAGCCACACGAATACAACATCATCATACACAAGAGCATCATCCGACTATGCATGAAACACACACAGAAACTCAAACGACATCCACCCTGCTAGCCTAGGCTGCCGACCTAGAACCTATCCCCTGAACAAAGAAGAAGCAGAAGAAGAACTCCAAAACAAGCAAGCATCGCTCTCGCGTCATGATCATTGCATTACCTGTACCTGCGACTGTTGTTGTAGAAATCTATGAGCCACGAGGACTCAGCAATCCCATTACCATGGGTATCAAGACTAGCAAAGCTTAATAGGTAAGGAAGGGGTAGAGTGGTGAGGTTGCAACAGCGACTAAGCAAGTATGGTGGCTAACATATGCAAATAAGAGCGAGAAGAGAAGCAAATGGAATGGTCGAGAAGCTAGAAGTGATCGAGAAGTGATCCTGAACTCCTACTTACGTCAAACATAACCCAAAACAGTGTTCACTTCCCTGTAAAAAATTCAGAATTTTTCGTGTCTTCAGTGATTTTTAAAAATTCTGCTATTGGACGTAAAAGTTTATGTTTTCCAATAGGATCAAATCAACTACCACTCGAGCCATCCCAAAGGCATTAATTGGCACAAACACTAATTAGAAGATACAAAGCACAATCATAACAAAGGCATAATTGTGTATTTATTGAAAAACAGAAAAGAAACACATTTAAGTGATGCTCACATGAGATAGGCTTTGAGATTTCAATGATGCTCACATGAAATATAAGAATTGGAGCACAAAGAGAGCATCATAATACATGTGAAAAACACATTTAAGTCTAACATACTTCCTATGCATAGGCATTTTATAGGAAAACAAATTATCAAGACAAGAGATATCTAGCATATGCAAGGAAGAAGAAAGAAACAATAGCAATCTCAACATGAAGAGAGGTAATTTATTAACATGAAAATTTCTAAAACCATATTTTCCTCTCTCATAATAATTACATGTTGGATCATAATCAAATTAAACAACATATATATCATATAAAATTTTGTCTTCATGATCGACATGCATAAAATTCTCAGTCTTGGAAAATAGTGGGATTAACATCAACTAAAGTCATGACCTCTCCAAACCCACTTTTATCAAAAAATTCATAAAATTGAACACTCTCCAAATATGTGGGCTTATTTTTACCTAGAGTGCACACTCTTCCAGACCTACTTTCAATATTATTGCAAACACATTCATTATGAGGCTTAAATAAATTTTCAAGATCATAAGAAGCATTATCACCCCAATCATGGTCATTGCAATAAGTAGTGGACATAACAAAATTATCATCCCAAAGCTTAGAATTTTGCATATTATTAGCACAATTAACATAAATAATTTTTTAAACACCATTGGAATCATGCTTTTCATTGAAGGAGCTATCATGAATCACTTCATAAATTTCTACTTTCAACACTTCATCACAATTTTCAGATTCATGATCTTCAAACAAAACTTCATAGAGATAATCAAATGCAGTTAACTCACTAGCAATTGGTTCATCATAATTTGGTCTTTTCGGAAGATTAGCAAGTGGATGAGGATCCATATCAAAAGATATTTAGCAAGCGAAGATGCAAGCAAATAGAAGGCACATGGCAACACAAGCAAAGATAGCAAACAAGCAAAAAGGTGAGCATATTTTTTTTGGATTTTTGCAAAAAATGTTTTAGAAGTGGGGGAGATGAAAACGAGAGGCAAATGGAAAATAAAGTAATTGCAAGGAGATGAGAGTATATGCATAGGAATCTGATAGATGTTGATGATGTCACCCAGCATCGACGCCAAAAATTCTTCTTGATTGCTTGTATCTGCATTGGTAATTCCCCGAAGAGGAGAGGATGATGCAGCATAGCAACAATAAGTATTTCCCTTAGATGTGAAACCAAGGGTAGCAATCCAGTAGGAGAACCAAGCAACACTATGTAAACAACACCTGCACACAAACAACAAATACTTGCAACCTAGCGCGTAAGAGGGGTTGTCAATCCCTCCACGATATTGAGATAGATTAAATTGTATGAAATTCGATAAATAGATAAAACATAAACACAAAATAAATGAAATAAGGAAAAATTGCAGCAACGTATTTTTGGAATTAATATTATGGGAAATGGACCCGGGGGCCGTAGATTTCACTAGATGCTTCTCTCAAGAAAATAGCATACGGTGGGTAAACAAATTACTGTTAGGCAATTGATAGAAAAGCGAATAATCATGACGATATCCAAGGCAATGATCATGTATATAGGCATCACGTTCAAGATTAGTAGACCGAAACGATTCTGCATCTACTACTATTACTCCACAGATCGACCGCTATCCAGGATGCATCTAGTGTATAAAGTTCACTCAAAAACAGAGTAATGCAATAAGAACAATGACATGATGTAGACAAGATCTATTCATGTAGGAATAGACCCCATCTTGTTATCCTTAATAGCAACAATACATGCGTGTCATGTCTCTTTCTGTCACTGAGATTGAGCACCGCAAGATCGAACCCATAACAAAGCACCTCTTGCCATGGCAAGAACGGTTAATTTAGTTGGCCAAACCAAACCAAAATTTCAGAGAAGAAATACGAAGCTATAACAGTCATGCATAAAATATTTTAGCAAAGACTGAAATAATCTTTAAATTCTGTGGGTGGCATAGCTACCGAGATCAATGCAGTTAATTATGTCTCTCCTAGAAGTTGGATTCATGGATAGAACTGATCATAAACTCACGATTCATTGAATCCCAACAAAGGCATCGCAAAAATTCATTACATCAAATAGATCTCCAAGAACACCAAGGAGAACACTGTATTGAAGATCAAAAAGAGAGAAGAAGCCATCTAGCTACTATCTACGGATCCGTAGGTCTGTGGTAAACTACTCGTGCATCATCAAAGGGGCAAAGGATGATAAAGAACCCCTTCGTGATCATTGCCCTCTAGAACTTGCGGCGGCGGAAATGATATTTCCTCCACTCCCCTAGGGTTTTGGGCATTTTAGAGTATTTATGGAGGTGGATGTTGGTGGACAAGCTTTCCGTGGGCTCCACTACCCACCAGGGCATGCCTGAGGCCTCTAACGTGCCCTGCTGCCTAGTGGGCCCCATGGGCCTCCTCGCGTGTGCTTCTTTGGCTCCCTAGGGTTCTGGGCAAAATAATTCTCCAAAAAGTTTCGTGGTGTTTGGACTCCGTTTGATATTGATATTTTGCAATGTAAAAAACAAGCAAAAAGCAGCAACTGGCATGGGCACTATGTCAATAGGTTAGTCCCAAAAAATGACATAAAGTTGCTAGTAAAGGAAGAGAAAGCATCCAAGATTTATACTATAATAGCATGAAACAATCAAAAATTATAGATACATTGGAGACATATCAGCATCCCCAAGCTTAATTCCTGCTCGTCCTCCTGTTGGTAAATGATAAAAACAGAATTTTGATGTGGAATGCTGCTTAACATATTCATCATATATTATTTTCTTTTGTATACATTTGAACTTTTAGATGATTGAAAGCAATATTCTATAATTGACATGAAGACATCAATACTCAAGCATATCAACAAGCAACCATGTCTTTCAAAATATCAACACTAAAGAAAGCTGTCCAGCCCATTATGCTCAATCATTGATCCATTCATGAAACACATTCAAATATTAGCTATATCCAATGCACAAGTATGAAAATAGTGTTCCCTAGTTGGTGCTTTATAAGAGAATATGGAGACTCAACAAAAATAGAAATTGCATAAAGTAAATAGATAGGCCCTTCGCAGAGGGAAGCTGAGATCTAGAGAGGTTCCAGAGCTCAAAGCTTAAATTGAGAGATAAATTTGGTTTGAGAGGCATGCTTTTCTTGTCAACAAAAATGACCGAGAATTCCCAATATCTTCCATGCTAGATAAATAATAGGTGGTTACCAAACATAAAATAAATTCTATTCCTTTTTCCACCATTCTTTCACAATCCATGGCTAGCTGTATCCACGGGTTCCTTCCGTACCAACACTTTGTAAGGAATTTATTATTGACAACATAATATAATTTTTTTTTCATTTCGGGACTGGGCATCCCTATTACCTGCCACTCTCGTGCAATGACAAGTGAATAAACACCCATCTTGAGAATAACATATCTAGCATGGAAAATATTGGCCACCCCTGCCATTTCATGAGCAGTACGGGCACACAAAAAGGAAATTCATTTTGAAAACTAGAGTTAGCACATACAAATTTACTTGGAACGACATGGAAATACCGCATATAGGTAGGTATGCTGGACTCACTTGGCACAAATTTGGGTTTAAGGAGTTGGATGCACAAGCAGTAATCCCGCTTAGTACAAGCGAAGGCTAGCAAATAGATTGAGAAGCAACCAAACAAGAAATTAAAACAATCATAAACGAGCATTAAACATAACTAACACCAAATAATGCACCACAAGTAGGATATAACTTCATTGCATAACTATTGACCTTTATGCTTGCATAGGGAATCACAAACCTTAACACCAATATTCTTACTAAAGCATAATTACTCACCAACATGACTCACGTATTAATATCTCCATATATCAAAACTATTACAAGGAATCGAGTATTAATATCCAATGATATTCATGACAGTCTTTATTATCCCTCTTGAATATCTATCACTTTGGGACCAATTTCATATATTACCATTGCTACTTTTCATGCTCTCAAATAAATTTAAGTGAAGCATGAGAGCATAAATATTTCTTCAAAATTTGTATCTCTCAAAATAATCTAAGTGAATCATGAGAGGACATTTCTTCAAAAATTAAACTACCACCGTGCTCAAAAAGATATAAGTGAAGCACTAGAGCAATTCCATAACTCAATTTTTTTAATTGAAGCACATAAAGCAATTCTAACAAATAATAGCATAATTATGTCTATATCAAATAGGTGTGTCTAGCAAGGATGATTGTGACAAACTAAAAACCAAAACAAGCAAAAACTCATATATAAAAGATGCTCCAAGCAAAACTCATGATATGTGACGAATAAAAATATAGCTCCAAGTAAAATTACCGATGGTCGTTAGAAGAAAGAGAGGATGCCTTACGGGGCATCCCCAAGCTTAGTTGCTTGGTACTCTTTGAATATTATCTTGGGGAGCCATGGGCATCCCCAAGCTTAGGCTCTTTTCACTCCTTATTCCTTCATCCATCGTTGATCTCACCCAAAACTTGAAAACTTCAATAACACAAAACTAAACTAAACCTTCGTGATATCCATTAGTATAATAAAGTAAATCACCACTTTAAGTACTATTGCAACCCGATTCATATTTTATTATTGCATTATAACTATTGTATTCTAACTTTACCATGGCTTATACCCCCCGATACAATCCATAGATTCATCAAAATAAGCACACAATTCAACGAAAACTGAATCTGTCAAAAACAGAATAGTCTCTAGTAACCTGTACTTTAACCATACTTCTTTAACTCCAAAACTTCTGAAAAATTAGGACACCAGGGGAAATTTGTATATCAATCATTTGTCAAAACTTCAAAAAAAATATTGCCTTAGTGATTTTTAAAAAATCTTCTACTGGACATAAAAGTTTATGTTTTCCAATGGGATCAAATCAACTATCACCCAAGCAATCCTAAAGGCATTGCTTGGCACAAAAACTAATTAAAAGATACAAAGCACAATCATAATAGAGGCATAATTGTGTATTTATTGAAAAACAGAAAAGAAACAAAAAATTAAATCATAATTATTGGGTTGCCTCCCAGCAAGCTCTTTCTTTATAGCCATTAAGATAGGCTTTGAGATTTCAATGGTACTCACATGAAAGATAAGAATTGAAGCACAAAGAGAGCATCATAATACATGTGACAAACACATTTAAGTATAACATACTTCCTATGCATAGGCATTTTATAGGAAAACAAATTATGAAGACAAGCATTATCTAGCATATGCAAGGAAGAAGAAAGAAACAATAGCAATCTCAACATGAAGGGATGTAATTTATTAACATGAAAATTTCTCAAACCATATTTTCCTCTGTCATAATAATTACATGTCATATCATAATCAAATTCAACAATATAGATATCATATAGAATTCTCTCTTCATTATCCACCTGCATAAAATTCTCATAGTCTTCCAAAATAGTGGGATTAACATCAACTAAAGTCATGACCTCTCCAAACCCACTTTTATCAAAAAAATCATAAGATTGAACACTCTCCAAGTATGTGGGATTATTTTTACCTTGAGTTGACAATCTTCCAAACCGACTTTCAATATTATTTGAAACATAATCGTCATGAGGCTTAAATAAATTTTCAAGATCATAAGAAGCATTATCACCCTAATTATGGTCATTGCAATAAGTAGCGGACATAAAAAATATCATCCCCAAGCTTGGGGTTTTGTGTATTGTTAGCACAATTAACATAAATAGAATTTCTTAAAATACCATTGCAATCATGCTTTTCATTCAAGGAGGTACCATGAATCACTTCATAAATTTGTTCATACAACACTTCATCACAATTTCAGATTCATGATTTTCAAGCAAAACTTCATAGAGATAATCAAGTGCACTCAACTCACTAGCAATTGGTTCATCATAATTTGGTCTTTTGAAATAATTAGCAAGTAGATGAGGATCCATATCAATAGCATTTTAGCAATCGAAGATCCAAGCAAATATAAGGCACATGGCAACACAAGCAAAGATAGCAAACAAGAAAAAAAGGCGAACGGAAAATATTTTTAGATTTTTGCAAAAAACGTTTTAGAAGTGGGAGAGATGAAAACAAAAGTCAAATGGCAAATAAAGTAATTGCAAGGAGATGGGAGTTTATGTGTAGGAACTTGATAGATGTTGATGATGTCTCCCCGGCAACAACCCTAGAAATTCTTCCTAATTGCTTGTATCTGCGTTGGTAATTCCCCGAAGAGGACAGGATGATGCAGCATAGCAACGGTAAGTATTTCCCTTAGTTATGAAACCAAAATTATCAATCTAGTAGGAGAACCAAGCAACACTATGTAAACAACACCCACACACAAACAACAAATACTTGCGACCCAATGCGTAAGAGGGTTTGTGAATCCCTCCACGGTATTGAGATAGATTAAATTGTATGCGGTTTGATCAATAGATCTAACAAAAACTCAAAATAAAATAAATACAGAAAAATTGCAGTAAGGTATTTCTGGATTTAATATGATAAGAAATAGACCTGGGGGCCGTAGATTTCACTAGAGGCTTCTCTCAAGAAAATAACATACGGTGAGTAAACAAATTATCGTTGGGCAATTGATAGAGAAGTGAATAATCATGACCATATCCAAGGAAATGATCATCCAAGATTAGTAGGTCGAAACAAGTCTGCATCTACTACTATTACTCCACATATCGACCACTATCCAGCATGCATCTAGTATATTAAGTTCATGGAAAAACGGAGTAATGCAATAAGAATGATGACATGATGTAGACAAGATCTATTCATGTAGGACAAACCCCATGTTTTTATCCCTAATAGCAATGATACATGCATACCATGTCTCTTTCTGTCACTGAGATTGAGCATCGCAAGATCAAACCCATCACAAAGCACCTCTTCCCATGGCAAGAAAGATCAATCTAGTTGGCCAAACCAAACCAAAATTTCGGAGAAGAAATACGAGGCTATAACAATCACGCATAAAATATTTCAGCATAGTCCCAAATAATATTCATGGATAGAACTGATCATAAACTCATGATTCATAGGATCCCAACAAACTCACCACAAAAAGTCATTCCATCAAATAGATCTCCAAGAACATCGAGGAGAACATTGTATTGAAGATCAACAAGAGAGAAGAAGCCATCTAGCTAGTATCTACGGACCCGTAGGTGGTAACTACTCACACATCATCAGAGGGGCAAAGGATGATGAAGAACCCCTCCGTGATCATTTCCCTCTTCGGCAGAGTGCCGGAAAAAGCATCTAGATTGGATCTGGTGGTTCTTGAACTTGCGGCGGCGGAAATGATATTTCATCGACTCCCCTAGGGTTTTGGGGATTTTAGAGTATTTATGGATGTGGGTGTGGGTGGAGAAGCTTCCCGTGGGCTCCACTACCCACCAGGGCGCGCATGGGGCCTCTGGCGCACCCTGGTGCCTAGTGGGCCCCATGGGACTCCTCCCATGTGCTTCTTTGTCTCCCTGGGTGTTTTTTGGACAGAAATAATTCCCCAAAAAGTTTCATGGCATTTGGACTCCATTTGGTATTGATATTCTGCAAAGTAAAAAACAAGCAAAAATAGCAGCTAGCACTGGGCAATATGTCAATAGGTTAGTATGAAAAAATGATATAATGTTGCTAGTAAATGAATATAAAACAACCAAGATTGACACCATAACAGCATGAAACAATCAAAAATTATATACGTTGGAGACGTACCAATGCACTAAAGGCTATTGAAGCAATTTGCGCTCAGAACACAACACCTACTCAAGAAGTGATTGCCCTAAAAGAACAGAATCGTGTGCTTTTTGAGATCATCAAGAAGAGGCCTGAGCTAGATGCTTGGAAGGTTGAGAACAAGCCCACCACTTCTTCACCACAATCACTGTCGGTGTCAAAACCGGCAGATCTAACAGGCAAATCTCAGGTAGAGGGTCCCGAGAAGTGGATCTTGGATCGATGGGGAACAGTAAACGTAGGGACGGTATTTACCCAAGTCCGGGCCCTCTCGAAGAGCTAAAAGCCTACATCCACGTGATTATATTGATGTGTGTATATGATGGTTACAAAGTTGATCTACCCTCGAGATCGGATGAACTAAACCCTAGATGAGTAGATGATGGTTCTAGCCTCTACGGATTAAACCCTCTGGTTTATATAGACACCAGGGGTACCTAGGGTTACACATGGTCGGTTGCCATCAGGGAATAAACATACCGATTTTTCCATCATAACTTGGAGGACACACCAAGTCTTCACAAGTTTCCTTCGTGAATATGGAGTTGCCTTATAGCTCGGCCTTCCACTTATAGTTATAGAGCGGCCCACCTGTCCGGCCCATGAGTGTTAGACAAACAGCCCGAGGACCCCTTAGTCCAGGACTCCCTCATTAGCCCCTGAGCTAGTCTTAGAAGCCGAGGTATCTGCGGGAATTGTCGGCTTGGTGGACCAGTTCCATTCTTCCATAGTGCTTACGCCAGTTATATGGTTATACTTAGCTGAACTTGCAAAGGTTGCCTGGCCAAGTTCGGCCATGCACTATCCGGATTATGCCCCGATTTCTGAATAGTATGTGCTACTTAGCCTCAAAGGCCAGCCGCTCGAGCATGAACAGTGCCTTGACCTGACAACTCTTGACAAAAGGTCATAGCCATCCACAACCACTGACCAGTGATGAAAAATCTCGATTCACGGCTCGAGGCAGTTCCTCCATTGGCATGTCCCATCAATATGGAGATCGTGCCCTGGCTTTAAAGGGATATGATCAATGATTTGGATTATCCCATGCACGCATAACGACATGATTTTATTGGGAAGTGGTGAAGCCTGCGGTGTAGTAAAGGGACCCTTGGGCTTATAGTAGCTTATAAAAGGGAAACAACCACCAATTTCTCCGCACGCTTTACCCTCCTCCATTGCTATCGCTTCCCCAATCTACTGAGCTCCAGCACCCAGATCCATTCTTCCTCAAGAAATTTTCCTAGCCATTCCCTCAATCCGGCCATGGATGGATCTAGCTCGAAGGTCAAGTGTGAGGCCTCCTGCATCATTGAAGACGACATCCATGAGCCGAAGGGCACGGGCTACCTTCCAGCCAACGTCACCCACCGCATTCCAAAGGAGGGCCAGGTCGTCCCCATGCCCAGGCCAGGTGAGAGGGTGGTGTTCCTGCCCTACTTCATTGGGGACTAGGCTTCCCCCTCCACCCCTTTGTCAGGGGGTTGATGTTCTTCTATGGGCTAGACTTCCATGACCTTGCCTAAATTCCTTCCAGCACATCTCGGCATTCATCATCATCTGTGAAGCCCTACTTCCAATACGACCACACTTCGGCCTGTGGCTGAATGTTTTTAATGTCAAGATGAAGATAGTGGACGGACAGCAGGTGGACTATGGGGGAGATGATCAGAAAACTCCCCCGGGTTGAGTGGCCGGAAGGCACTTTCATAGACACCGTCAAGATCTGGCTAAGGGAGTGGTTCTATATAACAAAGCCGCGCGGTGTGGATTGGTTGGTAATCTTCGCCTTCCGATCCAGACCCCCCACAAGGCTAGTGTCATAGACCAAGAAAGGTCTCAACTGGGGGTCTCACACAGAGGTGGCATTGCTATAGAAGTGCATCTCCAAGATGATAAACAAGAAGGTTGAACTGATCAATGTAGTTTAGATCATGCTTCGTCACTGTCTCTTGCCCTGTCAAGACTGGACCGCTCCCATGTGGTCCAACAAGCCCGACGACCCTGCCACCATGATCCACTTCTATCGCATCACCCATGCCAAGTTGTGGACAGTGCTGTTCAAGCCCCAGAAGGATTGGCCGACCAAGGGAGAAGACATCGGCCTTAACGCCGCAACTCCTCGTCGGGCGGTATAATAAGGCTTTATTCTCATGTCAGGATGTTACCATTTAACAAGGAACTTGACTTTTTATTACCTTATTCGCAGAGCTGGCTAAAGAAGGCCAAGTCGATCGACAGCCCGGCCCCACAGCCCGAGGGCCCTAGGGCAGCTCTATTGACTGAGACGCTGGTTATGCTGTTGTACCAGACGCTAGAGAATAAGGAGAATAAGAAGATGGAGAAGAGGGAGGCTAGAGAAGGCCTCCGCCCCAGGGGTCCCCTGGACACCAGATCCAGGGAAACCCAGGCCCACTCCGCCCTTGACAGGGAAATGGAGCAGGGAGATGTTGGGGAGGAGAGTGACTCCTCCTTGACAAAGAAGAGGGCGGCGTCCGAAGACGCTAAGGAGGATCAACATCCTCCTGCCCCTAAGAGGCAATGCAGGGCCAAGGTGGCCCTATCCGAAGACAGCTCGGACTCTGCTAAGGAGTACGAGGTTTCCAAATAGTTCCCCCAAAGGCACCACAGGTTCAAGCCCCATCTTGTGTATACTAGGTTCATCACTCACCATATACCTGTCTTTAATATCGCAACCCTTCATCCGACCTCCCCACTAATCGAGTCTCGGAGGGGGATTCTCCGCCAGCCGAACTAGCAGAAATGGGACTGCATCGTGCACCACGCCTCCTCCGGCCGTCGAGGAGACGGGAGGTGTTGTCCCGGAAGACCCCTCCTAGGCCAGACACGGAGGCGGGGGTGATGACGTGATGGCCGAGGTAAACATTTCGGCCACCGAATATTAGGATGAGAGAAACCCCCTGGTGAAGAAGAAGGGGGAGCTCGGCCAGTCCGAGCCCTCACCTAAGACGGTTGCGGACCCATTAAGGCGATAGGAGCCGAATACTTCGGTTGCCACTACGGGTGGAGCCGGGGTGACTTCGCCACCCCAGCCTGCTTTAGAGCGGACACCAGCTGGGTGGACAGATGTGGTGGAGGAGGTGCTGACTAACTCCTCCCTCACTGAGGAGCATTGTGCCCCGATGGGCACGGTGTTGCAAAGCATTCAGTCTGTGGACAACGGGCTGAAAGAAGCTTTCCGCGGCCTCTTGACAGGCTTCAAGGTAAGCCATGTAATGCACTGTATCTCTTAAGTTTTACCTATGGGAGCATGTAGCCGTATGCACAGTAGCCCTCGAGCCCTAGGTGACTTGGAAAAACTCGTGTGGGGGTTGAAATAGTGTGATGGTATAGATCATAGACGTACCAAAGCCCCCTAAAAATGTGGTTGATTTAAGGAGACACCGACGGATGTAGGGGGATTTCATAGTTGGAGTCTAATGCACACATATCATCCTCGATGGTGGCTACCCGGGCCAATGAATGGGCCGAGCTCAAGAGCTCTGATGACAAGCTTGATCAGATTAACAAACGGTTCGACGAGGCGCAAGGTAAGCCTAAACTAAATTATGTTGATACAGTTGTTTGTTTATGAACTGTGTGAGGTTGACCTTAATTAGATACACCTGGCATTATTGTAGTTGTTGTCGTGGAGGTTGAGAACCTCAAAGTCGAGCTGCAAAAGGCTCGACGGAGGCTACAGAGTAGAGGGCGGTGGTCGACCGAGCGGCTGCCGAACTGAAGACAGTGAAGACCATAAGCAAAAAGACGAGGCCAGAGTGGCCGAGGTGCAGTAGGAGCTCAAGGATGCCATCACGAAATGTGAGGACCTTGAGAAAAAGAGCAAGGATCATTCCTCTGAGTTGACCTCATTAAAATCGACGATCAAGGAGGTGAGGATGGAGGCGTGAGGCTGCCAAGAGGAGCTCCGCCAAGTCAAGCTTATTGTGGATGGTAAGTCGTACTTACTACAATGTGCCTTTGGTGGTAACCAGTTTGCCTTGCTTACGCAAGTATGGCATTCCCTAGGCACTTTTGCGGATCTCCCAAGGAGTGCATCCGACGCGGCTAAGTACTTTGCGTCCCATGAGAGTCATGCGGAGCAGAAGTTGTTTTGGGCGCTGTTTCAAGCCCCCGAGCACCTTTCCCTCCTCAACAACCAGATGAAACAACTGATAGAGTTGCATCAAATGGCGGAGCCTGTGGTGAAGGACCTTTGCGTCAAGTTATGGCCTTCGGAGTCATTGCCAAGTAGCTACTTTGGCCTGGTGCATAGGTTGTGCGATGTCGCGCCCCGGATTGACGTCTAGCAGCGTTTTGTGTGTATCAAGGGAGCTAGGATGGCCTTCGGAAAGACCATGGTACAATGGCCCAAGATCAATTCAACCGAGATGGCCACCGGTCCGTCGCCCCCGGGAAGGAGCATAGGTGCCCCGAGCAATATTTTCCCATCGCGATGGATGGTGCTCGGGCAATAGAGGCCCAGTGCTCTAAAGATGTAATTTATGAATAGATGTACTGATGTTTATCCGAGCAAGTTCAACTTTTGTTGCTTTATATTGCAACCAGTTGGCATGATTTGCTATGTGATACATCTCCAATGTATCTATAATTTTTGATTGCTCCATGCTACTTTATCTACTGTTTTGGACTATATTGGGCTTTATTTTCCACTTTTATATTACTTTTGGGACTAACCTATTAACCAGAGGCCCAGCCCAGAATTGTTGTTTTTTTGCCTTTTTCAGTATTTCGAAGAAACAGAATATCAAACAGAGTCCAAACGGAATGAAACCTTCGGGATCGTGATTTTCCAACCGAACGTGATCCAGGAGACTTGGACCCTACTCCAAGCAGTGCCCAAGGAGGTCACGAGGGTGGAGGGCACGCCCCCCTGGGCGCGCCCCCTACCTCGTGGGCCCCTCGGAGCTCCACCGATGTACTCCTTCCTCCTATATATACCTACATATCCCCAAACGATCAGAACAGGAGCCAAAAACCTAATTCCACCGCCGCAACCTTCTGTATCCACGAGATCCCATCTTGGGGCCTGTTCTGGAGCTCTGCCGGAGGGGGCATCCACCATGGAGGGCTTCTACATCAACATCATAGCCCCTCCGATGAAGTGTGAGTAGTTTACTTCAGACCTTCGGGTCCATAGCTAGTAGCTAGATGGCTTCTTCTCTCTTTTTGGATCTCAATACAATGTTCTCCCCCTCTCTCGTGGAGATCTATTCGATGTAATCTTCTTCTTTTTGCGGTGTGTTTGTTGAGACCGATGAATTGTGGGTTTATGATCCAGTATTATCTATGGAAAATATTTGATTCTTCTCTGAATTCTTTTATGTATGATTGAGTTATCTTTGCAAGTCTCTTCGAATTATCCCTTTTGGTTTGGCCAACTAGATTGGTAGTTCTTGCAATGGGAGAAGTGCTTAGCTTTGGGTTCAATCCTGTGGTGTCCTTACCCAGTGACAGAAGGGGCAGCAAGGCACGTATTGTATTGTTGCCATCGAGGATAACAAGATGTTTTTTTATCATATTGCATGAATTTATCCCTCTACATCATGTCATCTTGCTTACGGCTTTACTCTGTTTTTAACTTAATACTCTAGATGCATGCTGGATAGCGGTCGATGAGTGGAGTAATAGTAGTAGATGCAGAATCGTTTCGATCTACTTGTTTTGGACGTGATGCCTACATACATGATCATTGCCTAGATATACTCATAACTATGCTCAATTCTGTCAATTGCTCAACAGTAATTTGTTCACCTACCGTAGAATACTTATGCTCTTGAGAGAAGCCACTAGTGAAACCTATGGCCCCCGGGTCTATTCTAATCATATCAATCTATATCACTTTATTTACTTGCTTGGTTTTTACTTTGACTTTACTTTTTACTTTGCATCTATCTATCAAAAATAACAAAAATACTATCTCTATCAGATCTCACTCTCGTAAGTGACCGTGAAGGGATTGACAACTCCTAAGCGTTGGTTGCGAGTTGCTATCGTTTTGTGTAGGTACGAGGGACTTGTGCGTGGTCTCCTACTGGATTGATACCTTGGTTCTCAAAAACTGAGGGAAATACTTACGCTACTTTGCTGTCATCCTCTCCTCTTCGGGGAAATCCAACGCAGTGCTCAAGATGTAGCAAGAAGAATTTCTAGCGCCGTTGCCGGGGAGGCTCATGCAAGCAAGTCAACCATACCAAGTACCCATCGCAATCCCTATCTCTCGCATTACATTATTTGCCATTTGCCTCTCGTTTTCCTCTCCCCCACTTCACCCTTGCTGTTTTATTTGCCCTCTCTTTCCCAATCTCCTCATCTCTTTCCCATTTCCCTTTTTCCCTTTGCCTTTTTGTTTGCTTGTGTGTTGGATTACTTGTTGCCATGGCGCAAGATAATACCAAATTGTGTGATTTCTCAAATACCAATAATAATGATTTCCTTAGTACTCCGATTGCTCCTCTTAATAGTGATGAGTCTTGTGAAATCAATACCACTTTGTTGAATCTTGTTATGAAAGATCAATTCGCCGGCCTTCCTAGTGAAGATGCCGCTACTCATCTAAACAATTTTGTTGATTTGTGTGATATGCAAAAGAAGAAAGATACGGATAACAATATGGTCAAATTGAAGTTATTTCCGTTTTCACTTAGAGATCGTGCTAAAGTTTGCTTTTCATCTTTGCCTAAAAATAGTATTGATTCTTGGAACAAGTGCAAAGATGCTTTTATCTCTAAGTATTTTCCTCCCGCTAAGATTATCACTCTTAGGAACGATATTATGAATTTTAAACAACTTGATCATGAGCATGTTGCCCAATCTTGGGAAAGAATGAAATTAATGCTTCGCAATTGCCCTACTCATGGTTTGAATTTATGGATGATCATACAAATTTTTTATGCCGGATTGAGTTTTGCTTCTAGAAATCTTTTAGATTCGGCCGCGGGAGGCACTTTTATGGAAATTACGTTAGGGGATGCTACCAAATTGCTTGATAATATTATGGCTAATTATTCTCAATGGCACACCGAAAGATCTTCTAGTAAGAAAGTGCATGCTATAGAAGAAATCAATGTTTTGAGTGAAAAGATGGATGAACTTATGAAGATGTTTGCCCCTAAAAATACTCCTCTTGATCCCAATGATATGCCTTTATCTACTTTGCTTGATAATAATAATGAATCTATGGATGTGAATTTTGTTGGTAGGAATAGTTTTGGAAACAACGCTTATAGAGGGAATTTTAATCCTAGGCCTTATCCTAGTAATCCTTCTAATAATTATGGAAATTACTACAACAACTCTTATGGAAATTTTAATAAGATGCCCTTTGAATTCGAGAGTAGTGTTAAAGAGTTTATGAATTCACAAAAGAATTTTAATGCTTTGCTTGAAGAGAAATTGCTTAAAGTTGATGATTTGGCTAGGAACATTGATATAATTTCTCTTGAAATTGATTCTTTAAAGCTTAGATCTATTCCTCCTAAGCATGATATCAATGAGTCTCTCAAAGCCATGAGAATTTCCATTGATGAGTGCAAGGAAAGAACCGCTAGGATGCGTGCTTCCAAAGATGCCTTTATTAAAGCATGTTCTTCCAATTCCTATGAAAATCAAGATGAAGATCTAAAAGTTATTGATATGTCCCCCATTAAATCTTTGTTTTTCAGTATGAATCTTGATGAATCTGAATATGATCTTCCTTTACATAGAAGGCGTTCTAAGAATTCGGAGTTTCTAGATCTTGATGATGAAATTGATGAAAGTGGGATTGAAATAAATAAAAACCGTGATGTTGCTAAACCCACTATTTTGGATCTCAAGGAATTTAATTATGAAAATTGCTCTTTGATTGGTTGTATTTCCTTGTTGCAATCCGTGCTAGATTCTCCTCATGCTTATAGGCAAAATAAGGCCTTTACCGAACACATTGTTGATGCCTTGATGCAATCTTATGAAGAAAAACTTGAGTTGAAAGTTTCTATCCCTAGAAAACTCTATGATGAATGGGAACCTACTATTAAAATTAAAATTAAAGATTTTCAGTTTCATGCTTTGTGTGATTTGGGTGCTAGTGTCTCTACTATTCCCAAAACTTTGTGTGATTTGCTAGATTTCCGTCATTTTCATGATTGCTCTCTAAACTTGCATCTTGCGGATTCCACTATTAAAAAACCTATGGGAAGAATTAATGATGTTCTTATTGTTGCAAATAGGAATTATGTGCCCATAGATTTTATCATTATTGATATAGATTGCAATCCTTCATGTCCTATTATTCTTGGTAGACCTTTCCTTAGAACGATTGGTGCAATTATTGATATGAAGGAACGGAATATTAGATTCCAATTTCCCTTAAAGAAGAGTATGGAACACTTCCCTAGAAAGAAAATAAAATTACCATATGAATCTATCATGAGAGCCACTTACGGATTGCCTACCAAAGATGGCAATACCTAGATCTATCTTTGCTTTTATGCCTAGCTAGGGGCATTAAACGATAGCGCTTGTTGGGAGGCAACCCAATTTTATTTTGTGTTTTTTGTTTTTGCTTATGTTAGGAATAAATAATCCATCTACCTTCTGTTTGGATGTGATTTTATGTTTAGTTAGTGTTTGTGCCAAGTAGAACCTATAGGATAACCTACGATGATAGTTGATTTGATTCTGCTGAAAAACAGAAACTTTGCCCGCACGAATTTAGTTATGATAAATCACAGGAACGTGATTTTGCATTGATTATTTTTGCTGCTGATCAATAAACAAATTTTCCAGGACTTCCTATTTTGGTAGAATTTTTAGAGTTCCATAAGTTTGCGTTAGTTACAGATTTCTACAGACTGTTCTGTTTTTGACAGATTCTGTTTTTCGTGTGTTGTTTGCTTATTTTGATGAATCTATGGCTAGTAAATTAGTTTATAAACCATAGAGAAGTTGGAATAAAGTAGGTTTAACACCAATATAAATAATGAATGAGTTCATTACAGTACCTTGAAGTAGTCTTTTGTTTTCTTTCTCTAATGGAGCTCACGAGATTTCTGTTGAGTTTTGTGTTGTGAAGTTTTCAAGTTTTGGGAGAATTCTTTTGATGGATTATGGAACAAGGAGTGGCAAGAGCCTAATCTTGGTGATGCCCATGGCACCCCCAAGATAATCCAAGGACACCAAAAAGTCAAAGCTTGGGGATGCCCCGGAAGGCATCCCCTCTTTCGTCCATTTCCATCGGTAATTTACTTGGAGCTATATTTTTATTCACCAACATGATATGTGTTTTGCTTGGAGCGTCTTGTATTATTTGTGTCTTTGCTTGTTAGTCTACCACAATCATCCTTGCTGTACACACCTTTTGAGAGAGCCATACGTGAATTGGAATTTGTTAGAATACTCTATGTGCTTCACTTATATCTTTTGAGCTTGATAGTTTTGCTCATAGTGCTTCACTTATATCTTTTGAGCGTGATAATTTTTGCTCTAGTACTTCACTTAGATCTTTTAGAGCATGGTGGTGGATTTGTTTTAAAGAAACTATTGATCTCTCATGATTCACTTAGATTATTTTGAGAGTCTTTAATAGCATGGTAATTTGCTTAATGTTAATATACTTGGTGTTCAAGATATGTGAAACTTTCTTTTGAGTGAAGTGAATACTAAGATAAGTTTGATGCTTGATAATTGTTTTGAGATATGGAGGTGATAATATCAAAGTCGTGCTAGTTGGGTGATTATGAATTTGAGACATACTTGTGTTGAAGTTTGCAAGTCCCGTAGCATGCATGTATGGTTAAAGTTGTGTAGCAAATTTGAAACATGAAGTGTACCTGGCTTGTGCATCCTTATGAGTGGCGGTCGGGGACGAGCGATGGTCTTTTCCTACCAATCTATCCCCCAAGGAGCATGCGCGTAGTACTTGAATTTTTGATGATTCTAAATTTTTGCAATAAGTATATGAGTTCTTTTGACTAATGTTGAGTCCATGGATTATACGCACTCTCACCTTTCCGCCTTTGCTAGCCTCTTCGGTACCGTGCATTGCCCTTTCTCACCTTGAGAGTTGGCGCAAACTTCGCCGGTGCATCCAAACCCTGTGATACGATATACTCTATCACACATAATCCTCCTTATATCTTCCTCAAAACAGCCACCATACCTACCTATCATGGCATTTCCATAGCCATTCCGAGATATATTGTCATGCAACTTCCATCATCATCATCATGACATACATTACTTTTGTCATATTTCCATTGCATGATCTTGTAGTTGACATCGTATTTGTGGCAAAGCCACCATGCATTATTTTCCATACATGCCTCTCTTGATTCATTGTACCATCCCGGTACACCGCCGGAGGCATTCATATAGAGTCATATCTTGCTCTAAGTTTCGAGTTGTAATCCTTGTGTTGTAATCAATAGAAGTGTGATGATCATCATTATTAGAGCATTGCCCAAATAAAAAAAAAGAAAGGCCAAAAAAAGGAAAGGCCCAAAAAAAAGAAAAAAAAGGAAAATAAAAAAGGGCAATGCTACTATCTCTTTTTCCACACTTGTGCTTCAAAGTAGCACCTTGTTCTTCATGTAGTGAGTCTCATATATTGTGCTTCAAAGTAGCACCTTGTTCTTCATGTAGTGAGTCTCATAAGTTGTCTTTTCATACTAGTAGGAATTTTTCATTATAGAACTTGGCTTGTATATTCCTACGATGGGCTTCCTCAAATGCCCTAGGTCTTCGTGAGCAAGCGAGTTGGATGCACACCCACTAGTTTTCTTTTGTTGAGCATTCATAGCTCTAGTGCATCCGTTGCATGGCAATCCCTACTCCTCATGTTGACATCAATTGATGGGCATCTCCAGAGCCCGTTGATTAGCCTCGTCAATGTGAGACTTTCTCCTTTTTTGTCTTCTCCACACAATCCCCATCATCATATTCTATTCCACCCATAGTGCTATATCCATGGCTCACGCTCATGTATTGCGTGAAGGTTGAAAAAGTTTGAGATTATTTAAGTATGAAACAATTGCTTGGCTTGTCATCGGGGGTATAGAAGTTGGGAACATCTTTGTGTGACAAAAATGAAGCATAGCCTAACTATATGATTTTGTAGGGATGAACTTTCTTTTGCCATTATATTTTGAGAAGACATGATTGCTTTGATTAGTATGCTTGAAGTATTATTATTTTTGTGTCAATATGAACTTTTGTCATGAATCTTTCGGATATGAATATTCATATCACAAATAAGAAGATTTACATTGAAATTATGCCAAAGTATCACTCCGCATCAAAAATTCTTTTTTTATCATTTACCTACTCGAGGACGAGCAGGAATTAAGCTTGGGGATGCGTGATACGTCTCCAACGTATCTATAACTTTTGATTGCTCCATGGTACTTTATCTACTGTTTTGAACTATATTGGGCTTTATTTTCCACTTTTATATTACTTTTGGGACTAACCTATTAACCGGAGGCCCAACCCAGAATTGCTGTTTTTTGCCTTTTTCAGTATTTCGAAGAAACATAATATCAAACGGAGTCCAAACGGAATGAAACCTTCGGGATCGTGATTTTCCAACCGAATGTGATCTAGTAGACTTGGACCCTACTCCAAGTAGTGCCCGAGGAGGTCACGAGGGTGGAGAGCGCCCCCTGGGCGCGCCCCACTACCTTGTGGGCCCCTCGGAGCTCCACCGACGTACTCCTTCCTCCTATATATACCTATGTATCCCCGAACGATCAGAACAGGAACCAAAAACCTAATTCCACCGCCGCAACCTTCTGTATCCACGAGATCCCATCTTGGGGCCTGTTCCGGAGCTCCGCCGGAGGGGGCATCCATCACGGAGGGCTTCTACATCAACACCATAGCCCCTCCGATGAAGTGTGAGTAGTTTACTTTAGACCTTCGGGTACATATCTAGTAGCTAGATGGCTTCTTCTCTCTTTTTGGATCTCAATACAATGTTCTCCCCCTCTCTCGTGGAGATCTATTCGATGTAATCTTCTTCTTTTTGCGGTGTGTTTGTTGAGACCGATGAATTGTGGGTTTATGATCCAGTATTATCTATGGAAAATATTGGATTCTTCTCTGAATTCTTTTATGTATGATTGAGTTATCTTTGCAAGTCTCTTCGAATTATCCTTTTTGGTTTGGCCAACTAGATTGGTAGTTGTTGCAATGGGAGAAGTGCTTAGCTTTGGGTTCAATCTTGCGGTGTCCTTACCCAGTGACAGAAGGGGCAGCAAGGCACGTATTGTATTGTTGCCATCGAGGATAACAAGATGGGGTTTTATCATATTGCATGAATTTATCCCTCTACATCATGTCATCTTGCTTACGGCATTACTCTGTTTTTAACTTAATACTCTAGATGCATGCTGGATAGCGGTCGATGAGTGGAGTAATAGTAGTAGATGCAGAATCGTTTCGATCTACTTGTTTTGTACATGATGCCTATATACATGATCATTGCCTAGATATACTCATAACTATGCTCAATTCTGTTAATTGCTCAACAGTAATTTGTTTACCTACCGTAGAATACTTATGCTCTTGAGAGAAGCCACTAGTGAAACCTATGGCCCCCGGGTCTATTCTCATCATATCAATCTATATCACTTTATTTACTTGCTTTGTTTTTACTTTGACTTTACTTTTTACTTTGCATCAATCTATCAAAAATACCAAAAATATTATCTCTATCAGATCTCACTCTCGTAAGTGACCGTGAAGGGATTGACAACCCCTAAGCATTGGTTGCGAGTTGCTATTGTTTTGTGTAGGTACGAGGGACTTGTGCGTGGTCTCCTACTGGATTGATACCTTGGTTCTCAAAAACTGAGGGAAATACTTATGCTACTTTGCTGCATCATCCTCTCCTCTTCGGGGAAATCCAATGCAGTGCTCAAGAGGTAGCACTATGCGCTATTTAATTATCTTGACTCCTGTGTGTCCATTATAAACTAAAAGTTACCGGTCGTCGGGTTCGACTCCTTTGTAGATACTACAAAGGTGTTTCTTCCTTAACATTGTAACCCTTAGTTGACATCTCCGTGCCCAGAGGTGGTAGTGTGTAGGAAAAACAAGGCAATCAGACTATGCGGTTTTAGTGCTTTCACTTAACCATAGGAGCTTGACTGCGGGAGCTAGTGACTAGCCCCAAGTGGTTCGTGATGCTCGGCTGTGCTGGAGTCAACACCATCATCACTTGGTTTCTGTGACAGCAACCCTTCGTATAACAGGAATAACCTCCATCGATTTTTAGTTTGACTCCTGTCGTTGGATCACCGACCAGTTCTCGCTTATTATCACAATCAGTTTTCGGCTTTCTCCACTGAGGTACTTAACCAGATGATCTAGAAGTACAATCGTAGTGGTTCTCCCTTTACCCTCCTAGTCAAACAATGCGGAACATAAGAGGGCAAACATAGGAGCCGGGCAACCCAACTATTTACCAAAGACATAATTTGGAGCCGATTCATATAATGCAATATCCGAGACGCCGAGCACATAAGATAAAGATAGTTTCGGAATGATGCTTGGGGCGAGTTTCATAGTCGAGCCCCTTGTTTATTAGCCGATCGCATCTAGAACATGTATCGAATGAGTTTGTTTCGGCATGAAAAACAGGAAAGAGATGTGCAACATGAGTATTTGCAATGGGACCGTAATGATGGTCTTTATTTCCGATAAATTTGTGACGTCGATCCGTACAATTCCAACTGCCGAAGTAACTGTTACACATACTTTGGAAAAAATATAAATGATAGAGGAAAGGTTTACATGGGGCCTCTATGAGTGGTTTGACGTCCGTGCTGCGCCGTGCTGCATGTTTGTGCCTTCGCTCTGTAGGAGGGTTCTGTAGAAAGGAAAAATGAAGATCAATGGCGGACCCTTGAGAGAGGCTCATGAGAACTTAGCCACAATATATCAGCTTTACGCTAGTTAGGCCCTAGATGTTCCCTGATAATGGTGCGAAGACATATGAGGCCATAGTTCGGTCGAGCCAAATACTTGACCCTCCCATTTTTGCCCCCACAAAAGCCCATGGAATCTGGAGCGCAAAATGGTGTACCCGAGGTACATATCCTGCGGCTAAAGAAGATGTGCTGTGGGGAGCGTATCCCTATTTAGGGTGAGCACTTGAAGGCTTCGGAAGCGGTGCTGAAGCTCGAACTCGTTTGTGTGCATCTTGCACCTTGATGTGAGTATGGGTCTTGGATGCCCCTTTTTCGGCCTGCACTTCAGCTGCTAGAGCTGTTGTGTGCTCTTCAGTTCGGAGCGAGCGCTTGGTGTTACCATTAACGTGTTGGGGAACGTTGCAAAAAATAAATTTTTTTCCTACGGTTTCACCAAGATCCATCTATGAGTTCATCTAAGCAACGAGTCATGGGAGAGAGATTGCATCTACATACCAATTGTAGATCGCATGCGGAAGCGTTTAAGAGAACGGTGATGATGGAGTCGTACTCGCCGTGATTCAAATCACCGATGAGCAAGTGCTGAACGGACAACACCTCCGCGTTCAACACACGCACGGAGCGGATGACGTCTCCTCCTTCTTGATCCAGCAAGGGGGAAGGAGAGGTTGAGGAAGAAGGCTCCAGCAGCAGCACGATGGCGTGATGATGGTGGAGAGGCAGTACTCCGACAGGGCTTCGCCAAGCACTCAACAAAGGAGGAGAGGTGTTGGGGAGGGGAGGGGCTGCACCTTGGATCAGGTGTTCAGCCCTCCCCTCGCCCCTCTATTTATAGGGGAAGGGGGAAGGGGGCCGGCCCTCTCTAGATGAGATCTAGAGGGGGGGCGGCGGCCAGGGAGGGGGGCTTGCCCCCCAAGCAAGGGGGGCGCCCCCACTAGGGTTCCCCCCCAACCCTAGGCGCATGGGCCAAAGGGGGGGGCGCCCAGCCCTCCAGGGGCTGGTTCCCTGCCCCTTGCGGCCCATGAGGCCCTCCGAGAGGGGTGGCCCCTCCCGGTGGACCCCCGGAACCCCTCCGGTGGCCCCGGTACAATACCGATATGCCCTCGAAACTTTTCGGTGTCCGTTTGACAACTTCCCATATATAAATCTTCACCTCCGGACCATTCCAGAACTCCTCGTGACGTCCGGGATCTCATCCTAGACTCAAAACAACATTCGGTAATCACATACAAGTCTTCCTAATAACCCTAGCGTCACCGAACCTTAAGTGTGTAGACCCTACGGGTTCGAGAGACACGCATACATGACCGAGACGGCTCTCCGGTCAATAAACAACATCTGGATCTGGATACCCATGTTGGGTCCCACATGCTCCTCGATGATGTCATCAGATGAACCACGATGTCAAGGATTCAATCAACCCCGTATACAATTCCCTTCGTCAATCGGTACGTTACATGCCCGAGACTCGATCGTCGGTATCCCAATACCTCGTTCAGTCTCGTTACCGGCAAGTCACTTTACTCGTATCGTAATGCATGATCCCGTGACCAAACACTTGGTCACTTTGAGCTCATTATGATGATGCATTACCGAGTGGGCCCAGAGATACCTCTCCGTCATACGGAGTGACAAATCCCAGTCTCGATCCGTGTCAACCCAACAGACACTTTCGGAGATACCTGTAGTGCACCTTTATAGTCACCCAGTTACGTTGTGACGTTTGGTACACCCAAAGTACTCCTACGGTATACGGGAGTTACACAATCTCATGGTCTAAGGAAGAGATACTTGACATTGGAAAAGCTCTAGCAAAACGAACTACACGATCTTGTGCTATGCTTAGGATTGGGTCTTGTCCATCACATCATTCTCCTAATGATGTGATCCCGTTGTCAATGACATCTAATGTCCATAGTCAGGAAACCATGACTATCTGTTGACCAACGAGCTAGTCAACTAGAGGCTTACTAGGGACGTATTTGGTCTAAGTATTCACACGTGTATTACGATTTCCGGATAATACAATTATAGCATGAATAAAAGATAATTATCATGAACAAGGAAATATAATAATAATCCTTTTATTATTGCCTCTAGTGCATATTTCCAACAGTCTCCCACTTGCACTAGAGTCAATAATCTAGTTACATTGTGACGAATCGAACACCCATAGAGTTCTGGTGTTGATCATGTTTTGCTCGCGAGAGAGGTTTAGTCAACAGATCTGCGACATTCAGATCCGTATGTACTTTGCAAATATCTATGTCTCCGTCTTGAACATTTTCACAGATGGAGTTGAAACGACGCTTGATGTGCCTGGTCTTCTTGTGAAACCTGGGCTCCTTGGCATGGGCAATAGCTCCAGTGTTGTCACAGAAGAGTTTGATCAGCCCTGACGCATTGGGTATGACTCCTAGGTCGGTGATGAACTCCTTCACCCAAATAGCTTCATGCGCTGCCTCCGAGGCTGCCATGTACTCCGCTTCACATGTAGATCCCGCCACGATGCTCTGCTTGCAGCTGCACCAGCTTACTGCTCCACCATTCAACATATACACATATCCGGTTTGTGACTTAGAGTCATCCAGATCTGTGTCGAAGCTAGCGTCGACGTAACCCTTTACGGCGAGCTCTTCGTCACCTCCATAAAAGAGAAACATGTCCTTTGTCCTTTTCAGGTACTTCAGGATATTCTTGACCGCTGTCCAGTGTTCCTTGCCGGGATTACTTTGGTATCTTCCTACCAAACTTACGGCAAGGTTTACATCAGGTCTGGTACACAGCATGGCATACATAATAGATCCTATGGCTGAAGCATAGGGGATGACACTCATCTCTTCTTTATCTTTTGCCGTGGTCGGGCATTGAGCCGAGCTCAATCTCACACCTTGCAATACAGGCAAGAACCCTTTCTTGGACTGATCCATTTTGAACTTCTTCAAAATCTTATCAAGGTATGTGCTTTTGTAAGACCTATGAGGCGTCTCGATCTATCCCTATAGATCTTGATGCCTAATATGTAAGCAGCTTCTCCAAGGTCCTTCATTGAAAAACACTTATTCAAGTAGGCCTTACTGCTGTCCAAAAGTCCTATATCATTTCCCATCAAAAGTATGTCATCTACATATAATATGAGAAATGCTACAGAGCTCCCACTCACTTTCTTGTAAACGCAGGCTTCTCCATAAGTCTGCATAAACCCAAACGCTTTGATCATCTCATCAAAACGAATGTTCCAACTCCGAGATGCTTGCACCAGCCCATAAATGGATCGCTGGAGCTTGCATACTTTGTTAGCATTCTTAGGATCGACGAAACCCTCCGATTGCATCATATATAGTTCATCCTTAAGATGCCCGTTAAGGAATGCCGTTTTGACGTCCATCTGCCATATCTCATAATCATAGTATGCGGCAATTGCTAACATGATTCAGACGGACTTCAGCTTCGCTACGGGAGAGAAAGTCTCATCATAGTCAACCCCTTGAACTTGTCGATAACCCTTAGCGACAAGTCGAGCTTTATAAATGGTAATATTACCATCCGCGTCCGTCTTCTTCTTAAAGATCCATTTGTTTTCTATCGCTCGCCGATCATCGGGCAAGTCTGTCAAAGTCCATACTTTGTTTTCATACATGGATTCTATCTCGGATTGCCTGGCTTCAAGCCATTTGTTGGAATCTAGGCCCGCCATTGCTTCTTCATAGTTCGAAGGTTCACCGTTGTCTAACAACATGATTTCCAGGACAGGGTTGCCATACCACTCTGGTGTGGAATGTGTCCTTGTGGACCTACGAGGTTCAGTAGCAACTTGATCCGAAGTACCTTGGTCATAATCATTAATTTCCTCTCCAGTTGGTGTAGGCACCACAGGAACATTTTCCTGAGCTACACTACTTTCCGGTTCAAGAGGTAGTACTTCATCGAGTTCTACTTTCCTCCCACTTACTTCTTTCGAGAGAAACTCTTTTTCCAGAAAGGATCCGTTCTTGGCAACAAAGCTCTTGCCCTCGGATCTTAAGTAGAAGGTATACCCAATGGTTTCCTTAGGGTATCCTATGAACACGCATTTTTCCGACTTGGGTTCGAGCTTTTCAGGTTGTAATTTCTTGACATAAGCATCGCATCCCGAAACTTTTAGAAACGACAGCTTAGGTTTCTTTCCAAACCATAATTCATACGGTGTCGTCTCAACGGATTTAGACGGTGCCCTATTTAAAGTGAATGTAGCTGTCTCTAGAGCGTATCCCCAAAATGATAGCGGTAAATCGGTAAGAGACATCATAGACCGCACCATATCCAATAGAGTGCGATTACGACGTTCAGACACACCATTACGCTGAGGTGTTACAGGCGGCATGAGTTGTGAAACGATTCCACATTTCCTTAAGTGTGTACCAAATTCGTGACTTAAGTATTCTCCTCCATGATCTGATCGTAGGAACTTTATCTTTCGGTCACGTTGATTCTCTACCTCATTCTGAAATTCCTTGAACTTTTCAAAGGTCTCAGACTTGTGTTTCATCAAGTAGAGATACCCATATCTACTCAAGTCATCAGTGAGAGTGAGAACATAACGATATCCTCCGCGAGCCTCAACGCTCATTGGACCGCACACATCGGTATGTATGATTTCCAATAAGTTGGTTGCTCGCTCCATTGTTCCGGAGAACGGAGTCTTGGTCATTTTGCCCATGAGGCATGGTTCGCATGTGTCAAATGATTCATAATCGAGAGACTCTAAAAGTCCATCAGCACGGAGCTTCTTCATGCGCTTGACACCAATGTGACCAAGGCGGCAGTGCCACAAGTATGTGGGACTATCGTTATCAACTTTAAATCTTTTGGTATTCACGCTATGAATATGTGTAACATTACGTTCGAGATTCATTAAGAATAAACCATTGACCATCGGGGCATGACCATAAAACATATCTCTCATATAAATAGAATAACCATTATTCTCGGATTTAAATGAGTAGCCATCTTGTATTAAACGAGATCCAGATACAATGTTCATGCTCAAACTTGGCACTAAATAACAATTATTGAGGTTCATAACTAATCCCGTGGGTAAATGTAGAGGTAGCGTGCCGACGGCGATCACATCGACCTTGGAACCATTCCCGGCACGCATCGTCACCTCGTCCTTCGCCAGTTTCCGCTTATTCCCCAGCTCCTGCTGTGAGTTACAAATATGAGCAACGACACCGGTATCAAATACCCAGGAGTTACTACGAGTACTGGTAAGGTACACATCAATTACATGTATATCAAATATACCTTTAGTGTTGCCGGCCTTCTTGTCCGCTAAGTATTTGGGGCAGTTCCGCTTCCAGTGACCCTTCCCCTTGCAATAAAAGCACTCAGTCTCAGGCTTGGGTCCATTCTTTGACTTCTTCCCGGCAACTGGCTTACCGGGTGCGGCAACATATTTGCCGTCCTTCTTGAAGTTATTCTTACCCTTGCCCTTCTTGAACTTAGTGGTCTTATTGACCATCAACACTTGATGTTCTTTCTTGATTTCAACCTCTGCTGACTTCAGCATTGAGAATACTTCAGGAATGGACTTTACCATCCCTTGCATATTGTAGTTCAACACAAAGCTCTTGTAGCTTGGTGGGAGCGACTGAAGGATTCTGTCAATGACCGCCTCGTCCAGGAGGTTGATCTCCAGCTGGGACAGGCGGTTGTGCAACCCAGACATTTTGAGTATGTGCTCACTGACAGAACTGTTTCCTCCATCTTACAACTATAGAACTTGTCGGAGACTTCATATCTCTCGACCCGGGCATGAGCTTGGAAAACCATTTTCAGCTCCTCGAACATCTCATATGCTCTGTGTTTCTCAAAACGCTTTTGGAGCCCCGGTTCTAAGCTATAAAGCATGCCGCACTGGACGAGGGAGTAATCATCAGCACGTGACTGCCAAACGTTCATAACGTCTTGGTTCTCTGGGATGGGTGCTTCACCTAGCGGTTCATCTAGGACATATGCTTTCTTGGCTGCTATGAGGATGATCCTCAGGTTCCGGACCCAGTCCGAATAGTTGCTGCCATCATCTTTCAGCTTGGTTTTCTCTAGGAACGCGTTAAAGTTCATGTTGACATGAGCGTTGGCCATTTGATCTACAAGACATATTTTGCAAAAGTTTTAGACTAAGTTCATGATAATTAAGGTCATCTAATCAAATTATTGAATGAACACCCACTCAGATTTGACATCCCTCTAGTCATCTAAGTGTTACACGATCCGAGTCGACTAGGCCGTGTCCGATCATCACGTGAGACAGACTAGTCATCATCGGTGAACATCTCCATGTTGATCGTATCTTCCATACGACTCATGTTCAACCTTTTGGTCTCTTGTGTTCCGAGGCCATGTCTGTACATGCTAGGCTCGTCAAGTTAACCCTAAGTGTTCTGCATGTGTAAATCTATCTTACACCCATTGTATGTGAACGTAAGGATCTATCACACCCGATCATGACGTGGTGCTTCGAAACGACGAACTTTAGCAATGGTGCACAGTTAGGGGGAACACTTTCTTGAAATTATTGTAAGGGATCATCTTATTTACTACCGTCGTTCTAAGTAAACAAGATGCATAAAACATAATAAACATCACATGCAATTATATAGTAGTGACATGATATGGCCAATATCATATAGCTCCTTCGATCTCCATCTTTGGGCTCCATGATCATCTTCGTCACCGGCATGACACCATGATCTCCATCATCATGATCTCCATCATTGTGTCTTCATGAAGTTGTCACACCAACGACTACTTCTACTTCTATGGCTAACGCGTTTAGCAATAAAGTAAAGTAATTTACATGGCGTTCTTCATTGACACGCAGGTCATACAAAAAATAAAGACAACTCCTATGGCTCCTGCCGGTTGTCATACTCATCGACATGCAAGTCGTGATTCCTATTACAAGAACATGGTCTCATACATCACAATATATCATTCATCATTCATCACAACTTCTGGCCATATCACATCACATGACAATTGCTGCAAAAACAAGTTAGACGTCCTCTAATTGTTGTTGCATCTTTTACGTGGCTGCAATTGGGTTCTAGCTAGAACATTTTCTTACCTACGAATAACCACAACGTGATTTTGTCAACTTCTATTTACCCTTCATAAGGACCCTTTTCGTCAAATCCGCTCCAACTAAAGTGGGAGAGACAGACACCCGCTAGCCACCTTATGCAACTAGTGCATGTCAGTCGGTGGAACCTGTCTCACGTAAGCGTACGTGTAAGGTCGGTCCGGGCCACTTCATCCCACAATACCGCTGAAGCAAGAAAATACTAGTAGCGGCAAGCAAGTTGACAAGATCTACGCCCACAAAAAAATTGTGTTCTACTCGTGCAATAGAGAACTACGCATAGACCTAGCTCTGATACCACTGTTGGGGAACGTTGCAGAAAATAAAAAAAATTCCTACGGTTTCACCAAGATCCATCTATGAGTTCATCTAAGCAACGAGTCATGGGACAGAGATTGCATCTACATACCACTTGTAGATCGCAAGCGGAAGCGTTTAAGAGAATGGTGATGATGGAGTCGTACTCGCCGTGATTCAAATCACCGATGACCAAGTGCTGAACGGACAGCACCTCCGCGTTCAAAACACGTACGGAGCGGATGACGTCTCCTCCTTCTTGATCCAGCAAGGGGGAAGGAGAGTTTGAGGAAGAATGCTCCAGCAGCAGCACAATGGCGTGATGATGGTGGAGAGGCAGTACTCCGATAGGGCTTCGCCAAGCACTCAACAAAGGAGGAGAGGTGTTGGGGAGGGGAGGGGCTGCGCCTTGGATCAGGTGTTCAGCCCTCCCCTCACCCCTCTATTTATAGGGGAAGGCGGAAGGGGGCCGTCCCTCTCTAGATGAGATCTAGAGGGGGGCGGTGGCCAGGGAGGGGGGCTTGCCCCCCAAGCAAGGGGGGCGCCCCCACTAGGGTTCCCCCCCCAACCCTAGGTGCATGGGCCCAAGGGGGGGGCGCCCAGCCCTCCAAGGGCTGGTTCCCTGCCCCTTGCGGCCTATGAGGCCCTCCGAGAGGGGTGGCCCCTCCCGGTGGACCCCCGGAACCCCTCCGCTGGCCCCGGTACAATACCAATATGCCCCCGAAACTTTCCGGTGTCCGTTTGACAACTTCCCATATATAAATCTTCACCTCCGGACCATTCCGGAACTCCTCGTGACGTCCGGGATCTCATTCGGGACTCCGAACAACATTCGGTAATCACATACAAGTCTTCCTAATAACCCTAGCGTCACCAAACCTTAAGTGTGTAGACCCTACGGGTTCGGGAGACACGCAGACATGACCGAGACAGCTCTCCGGTCAATAACCAACAGCGGGATCTGGATACCCATGTTGGCTCCCACATGCTCCTCGATGATGTCATCGGATGAACCACGATGTCAAGGATTCAATCAACCCCGTATACAATTCCCTTCGTCAATCGGTACGTTACATGCCCGAGACTCGATCATCGGTATCCCAATACCTCGTTCAGTCTCGTTACCGGCAAGTCACTTTACTCGTACCATAATGCATGATCCCGTGACCAAACACTTGGTCACTTTGAGCTCATTATGATGATGGATTACCGACTGGGCCCGGAGATACCTCTCCGTCATACGGAGTGACAAATCCCAGTATCGATCCTTGTCAACCCAACAGACACTTTCAGAGATACCTGTAGTGCACCTTTATAGTCACCCAGTTGCGTTGTGACGTTTGGTACACCCAAATTACCCCTACGGTATCCGGGAGTTACACGATCTCATGGTCTAAGGAAGAGATACTTGACATTGGAAAAGCTCTAGCAAAACAAACTACACGATCTTGTGCTATGCTTAGGATTGGGTCTTGTCCATCACATCATTCTCCTAATGATGTGATCCCATTGTCAATGACATCTAATGTCCATAGTCAGGAAACCATGACTATCTGTTGACCAACGACCTAGTCAACTAGAGGCTTACTAGGGACGTATTTGGTCTAAGTATTCACACGTGTATTATGATTTCCGGATAATACAATTATAGCATGAATAAAAGACAATTATCATGAACAAGGAAATATAATAATAATCCTTTTATTATTGCCTCTAGGGCATATTTCCAACATAACGATGATGACGCCCTTAGGTCCAGGCATCTTGAGCTTCAAATATGCGTAGTGGGTGACGACATTGAAGCGAGCGAACATTGTGCGGCCAAGAAGTGTGTCAGAACCGCTGCGGAAAGGGATGATGTTGAAGATCAAGTCTTCACTATGGAAGTTGTTGGGTGAGCCAAAGACTACTTCCGCAGTGATGGTGCCCGAGCAACATGCTTCGACGCCTGGGATTACTCCTTTAAAGGTGGTATCGCTAGGTTTGATCCTTGATGGATCAATTCCCATCTTCCTCACTATATCTGAGTAAATCAGATTGTGGCTGCTACCTTCGTCCATAAGTACTATGGTGAGGTGGTATCCGTCCATGATGGGGTCGAGCACTAGAGCCATCGTTCCTTCGTGAGGGAAACTGGTCGGATGGTCTCTGCGGTCGAAGGTGATCAGGCAAGCCGAGCATGGGTTATATTTCCGGGCCACGGGCTCTAAGGCGTAGACATCCTGAAGTGCATGCTTGCGTAACTTATTAGGTATGTGCGTGACATATATCATGTTCACAGTTTATACCTCATGATGGAATTGTTTCTGGCCTCCATTGTTCGGCTCGTGAGGCTCATCATCATCCTCGCTGCGGGGTCCTTGCCCTGTTCCTCGGTTGTAAGCTTGCCGGCCTGTTTGATTACCCAACAGTTATGGTTGGTGTGGTTGACGGGCTTATCTAAGCTGCCATGAATCTGGCAGGGTCTATCTAGGATTTTATCTAATGCGGTAGGGCCATCCTTGTTCCCTTTAGAGGACTTCTTCTGCGATCCTGATTTGGAGTTGTTGAATCTGTCATTTACTGTTGTGTCATCAGCTTCTCTGCCATTGTGCTGACGCTTGTTCCTATTGCGTTGTGGCTTCCCGTTTCCATCCCAGACTTCTGAGGTGTCGGGTTCGTCTGGGTGGTTGCTTCTATGAGTGAACCAACTATCTTAGCCTACAAAAAAGGGGGTCATGAGAGGCGAGCGCCGACACTGTTTTCGACTTATCTTGGCTGAGCTGGAGAGCGAGCCATTCATCTCGAATACTGTGCCTAAAAGCAGCTATTGCCTCCGCATCCAGAAAATCGACGATCTGGTTTTTCTTGGTCAAGAACAGATTCCAATATTCACGGGTTGATTCCCGGGATTTTGAAAAATATGGCTCAAGTCGTGGGCATCTGGCAGCCGAACACAGGTGCCCTGAAAGTTAGCACGAAAGGCGTCCTCGAGCTTCTTCCAGCTCCTAGTGGAGTTTTTAGGGAGGCTGTTCACCCAGTGTCTGGTCGGTCCTTTATAAGTATTTGATGGCATGGAGGTCGTCTCCTCGGGCCATATGAATGTGGAGAAGGAAATCTTCGATCCACACAGCTGGGTCTGTCGTCCCATCATATTGTTTGATGTTTACGGGTTTAGACCCTTTGGGGAACTGATGCTGCATCACCTCATCTCTAAACACATTGGTTGTGCAGTGCCCCTCACCCGGGCCACGTCATGTCGGAGATCGACTGTCATCCAGACACGGTGTTGCTCTCGGGCTCTATCATTGCTGTCATGCCAGGCTTGATATCCATCCCATCCAGCGAGGGTGTGCCCTCTAGATTAGTGTATGGATCTTGCTTGGCCTGCTCTGGCGGTTAGGTCGTGCCGCAGAGCATATGGGTGTTATGGCTGCATTAGCTTCTTGCCTCTTCGGTGAGGGGGAGTAGGTGGATATTCGGCTTCTCCAACCGTCATGTCTCGTCCTCGAGGGGGCAGTCTGGCTGGTTGGCCTGGCCCTAGGGGATGTGGGCTCAAGGGCCTCATCGTCAAATTGCGGGAGCAAATGTCTCCGTGTGTAGCTTTTGTTTTGGTCTTGCCGCTCATTCTGTAGCCCTCTTTGGCTGCTAGGATTTGTCTATCTGTCGTTTTTTTTGAAACTGCATGACAGTGGGAGAGGCTCCCACTGACTTTTGTATTACTCACAAGGGATCAATTACAGAATTGTTACAATGGTGGGGTGTGAGGCCCCCCGGCCATGTGTTTTAGGCTACTATCACAGTACCTACAAACTTTGTATGTAGTTCTCTAGGGAGGGACGCATGGTCTCCTTACAATTGTGCAATAATAAAGCCAAGAGCTCCTTAAATCTAGCTAGCCACGACTGAAAGGAATGTGGGATCCCCCTGAAATAAAGGTTGTTTCTCTCCTTCCATAAACTCCAAGCTGCCAGCAGGAAAATGTCCATGAACAACGGCCGGCGCCAGCCCTCTTTGCCAGCGTGTATGAGGGTCAGTCTATCACCAGAGCTTGGCCAAAGCATGCCAACTTTGCCCCAACAATGTTGGCTGAACGGGCAACTAAAGAATAGATGCTCGACAGTTTCTTCAGGGGGGCTTGGGCAGAGCATGCATGTATATATGTTCCTAGCCACATTAAAATGACGATGTTTCAGCATATTTCTAGTGTTCAGTCGATCAACCATCAATAACCAGCCAAACATTTTGAATTTGATTGGACTCTTGGCCTTCCACAACCACCCAAAAGCCTTGTGAGCAACCGTGTTCCTGAAACAATGATCATAGTATCTCTTGGAGGAGAAAGATCTGCCAAGGTTGCAAACCCAAGAATCATTGCAGGCCCTGTCAAGCACAACATGCATGGATCCCTGCTGAATATCTCTGATTTCCTGCCTGGCTTGCGGTGAGAGAGGTAGGTGGAAGATCAAGCTAGGGTCAGAGGCAGTCAGGATATTAGCCACGGGTTCATCTTCATTCTTGCAAAAAGAGAATGCTCTAGGGTAGAGCTCCATAAGAGGGGTGTCACGGTCATCGAACCATGCATCTTTCCAGAACAGGGAGGATGAACCATTGCCTAGAACAACCTTGGTGATCCCGCGGAAACGTCACTGAGCTGCATCACGTCACGCCACTAGAAAGAACCCAACAAATCCACAGCATGCGGAACCCTGTCAGAGTAATACGTGTCCCAGATCAAGGTCACCCAGGGAACATCATGGTGGTTATAAAATTTAAACAAGTGTTTTAGAAGGAGGGCCGCGTTCTGGGTCTTGATGTCAATGATGCCGAGCCCCTCTTTACTTTTGGGCCTACAGACCAATTCCCAAGCAGCGAGGGAATTGTTTTTGACACCATCCTCAGAATTTTTCGCCCAAAGGCAGTACCTGCGCAACTTATCGAGGTGTTCAACAACCCTGGGATGCAGTTTGATCGTGCACATGGCAAAAATCAGCATGGAAGTGACAGCAGAGTTGACCAGTGTCAACTTGGCCCCTGAAGACATCAACGCAAGAGCCGTTGACATTTTCTTTTCCACCCCGTGTACCAACGACATTAGATCGAGTAGCGTCGGCCTCGTCGTGCCCATGGGGAGGCCAAGGTAAGTGAAAGGCATAGATCCAACAGAGCATCCGAAGATGTTAGCCAAGTCAACCGCTCGATGTTGATCAATGTTAATGGGAACAAGCATGGACTTATGGAAGTTGATTTTCAGACCCATAGAGGCTGCATAATCTTCCAGGATAGATTTCATACGGGTAGCTTGGACAGGGCACGCCGGCATCACTAGAATGGTGTCATCTGCATACTGCACCACTGGATAGTCACCGCCCCGACTACAAGGGATGGGTAGATCGAGCAAACCTCAGGCAAAAGCATCATTGACCGCAGCTTGGAGAAGGACTACAACAAGAACAAATATCAGAGGAGAAAGGGGGTCACCCTGGCGCACCCCACACTTGCATTGGAATTTTCTTCCCGGGACCCCATTGAGTAAGACAGAGGACACACCAGAGCCAAAGATTGAGTGCATCCACCCTAGCCACTTGTCATCAAAACCCATATGTTTCATAATCTCCATCATCGGGGCATGTTCAATGGTATCAAAAGCTTTGGCAAAGTCCAGTTTGAGCAACATTATCTCACGCGACGATCGCTGACACTGGTGAATGTACTCAAACGACCAAGCAAGGCAGTCCTTTATAGTTCTCCCCTTAATGAAGCCATACTGGTTTCTGTGGATGATCGTCAGAATGACTTTCTGCAAACGATTGGCCAGGATCTTGGTGATGATTTTTAGGCAGCAGTTCAGCAGTGTTATTGGTCTATAGTCACTGGCAGTTTCAGGAGGAGAAGATTTTGGAATCAAGGTAATAAACCCATCACTGATGCATCCAATATCCAGGTTGCCATCATGGAAATCCTGACACATTTTGTAAAAATCCTCTTTAATGATCGGCCAGCAGCTCTTGATGAAACAACCATTAAAACCATCGGAGCCCGGGGCACGGTCGATGGGCATTTCTTTCACTACTGCGTCAATCTCCACAGTAGAGAAAGGCTCGGAGAGCACTTCCAGACCAGGGATTCGTCTGATAATCCGGGGGAGATCAAAACGCATGGTAGTAGGCTTGGAAGATCCCAGTCTCTCCTTATAAGTTTTGTACAAAATTCCTTCTTTGCCAACGTGGTCACTAACCACGACGTCACCCTCCCGCAGGTTAGCGATAGAATTATGCCTAAACCTCTCAGTCGCCAGGGATTGAAAAAGTTTGGTATTTTCATCAGCGAACCTGAAGTATCTTACCATGCATCATTTCCTCCAATATTCATTCTGATACTTCAGCAGCCTGTTAAGATGTAACTTCAGTATGCATCTGAAAAAAAATTCCTGTATGAAAAGAACTCTTTTATCCTCGATACTGTCCAAATGCACAAGAGCTTCATTGCTATTCTGGATCATGATTCTTAGTTTGGAGATGCCACGACTCCATCTCTTAAGCTCGTAACGGAGGTTTTTCAGTTTTCTGCATATGAGCGCAGCAGCATTTGGGGCATGACAGGGTTTGGACCAGGAACGGGCTACCACATCAGAGAAACCCTCGTGTTGGACCCAATAGTTTTCAAACCGAAACAACCTGGATTTGGAGATTTTTGACTCAATGGCTACAACGCATGGAACGTGATCAGAGACTGGTTTACCAAGTGGCAGGACCATAGTGTTAGGAAAAACAGTGGTCCAATTTGATGAAGAGAAGAACCAGTCGAGCTACTCAAGCAAGGGATCATCTTGCATGTTACTCCAAGTGAACGATCGTTCCTTAACAGGCAGCTCCATAAGTGATTGTGCACGGAGGAATTCATTGAACAAGAGCATATCAGCAGCATCTCCACCAGGTTTATTTCTATTAGTCGGTGAGCGAATGAAATTAAAGTCCCCCAGAATCAACCAATTCTCATTACTAGGAATGTTGATATCGAATAACCACGAGCTGAAATCCATCCGGCGCTGGCCAGAACAAGGGCCATAAACATTAACCAAATTCCAGGCCTCATTCGATTGAGTTAAAATGAAAGAGACACCCACAGCATAGGATTCAATCAACCAAGGTGAGCCCACAAAGAGGGAGCTATTCCAAACTGTGAGGATACCACCGGAGGCACCCACCGAGGGGGCAAACACAAACTTATCAAATCTCTTAGGACAGAAAGTTCTAATGAAAGCAAGATCAAAAGATTCACGTTTAGTTTCTTGAATGCATAACACCGAACAACCACTAGAGTCTATCGCATTACGAAGAGCCAAAAGTTTAATGTCAGAGTTAATCCCTCTGACATTCCAAGACAACACATTCCAGGATTTATTCATGGCGACAAGGGGAACTCAGTCTTCAGAAGAAAGCGCCAACTGCTGTCCATCAAGCAGTTTCTCCACCGAGAGATCCTCAGGAGCAATTCCGCAGCGGCTACCCACCAGTTGAATTTGTTCAATTGAAGTAGGAGGTGGGTCGTAGGAGGAACGACCTGCATAGGATTAGCAGCAGAAGAAACTGCCAGAACAGAAGGCACCGCTCGAGCTCGCACTTTTGATTTAGCTTGTTTTATGTCCGAGGTCTAGTTAACCCTGAAGCCATCATACCTGTTCAATCTGGTGCTCCTCCTGACAGTAGTGGTTTCCATCGGCACATTAGCCTTGCGCGAGTTGGTGGCCACAAAGAGGGAAGACGAGGCAAGCGCTTGAAGGGCCGTACCACAGGTGGGGATATCCAAAGATAGATGATCCTTGTCAGTAAGCAGATCCGCAGTAACGGCCTTAAGCCCTGGAGATTGATCAGCCATAATCCACTCCACAATAGACATGTCAGCCTTCTCAGATGCTATCTCCTGCACTTGACTGGAAGGAATGATGCAAGCACCGAGCTGAAAGGTAGCACCAAAGTAGATGGATGGAAAATCCGGTTCAGGAGACAACATAGAGATCCATACAGCAACGACAGAGTCCAAGGCCTTCTGAATCAGTCTGAAAGGGTTAAGAGGGAGCATCACTGAGTCAGACTGCAAACCAGGAAGAGCCCGAGTGTAGATGCGTTTGAGCATTCCACCAAACCAGCAAAGAAACTCTTGGTCAATAGCAATGAACACGTTAACTGCACTGCCACCAGCTCTAAAGAAAGCATTGCGCGCCAAAGGGTTGCCACGCGCATTGTCTATCTGTCGTTGAGGGTATCCTGTTCAGCTTTCAATTGCTTTTGCTTCTACTTAAGGCTTCGGGCGGTGGCTCTAAGTTGCCATTTGAACCGTTCTCAGTCTAGCGGGTCTTCAAGGATGATGAAGTCTTCGGCACCGAGGCTCTCCTCATCCTCGGAAAGTGGGAGGTAGTTGCTATCTTTGGAGTCGTCGGGATCCTCGAGATCGCCGTGATCTTCGGGGTCCTTGGGGTCTTCGGGAGTGGCTACGTGCTACTCGGGGTGGCATTATCGCCAAGCTCTTCCACGTTATCCATAGCAGTGTCATCCCTGGCGTCGTTTGTGTCTGTGTTCAGGTTGTCTTCCCTGCCCTTTCCATGTCCCCTCGGTCGCTTTTGCTGGCGTTGCTGTTTGGATGACTCCCTTGCAGGATCCTCACCATCCTCCTTGGGGGTGTCGACCATGTAGACATTATTGGTGGAGGTGGTAGTCCACTTTCCTGTGCAGGGAGTGGTTGGGGGCTCTGCCGTGTAGGCCATGACATCGACATCCTCGTCCATGTCCTCGGCCTCCCCGGAGTCATAGTCTAGCATATTAGTTAAATCTTCGATAGTGGCTACCAAGTGGATGGTGGGTGGGACGTAAAATTCCCGGCAACCTACATCGGGCCCGATCCGATCATAGACCAAGGAAGGGGCATATGTTATGTTCATTGTCTGGATCCGATCTAGCATCTCATTTAACAGCGACAGACTGGCCGGACCTGTCTCCTGGATTTCTTCGGAGTCGACCTCCGGTGTGTAAGTGTGGGGGGGCGTGTCTGGCCAGGGCTGACCCCTAGTCTTCAGACGCTGGAGCCGGATCCGAGGTAAGGGCCGACCCGGAGATAGGGTCGGAAAGAAAGTTTGAAGTGAAAGCTTCATGATTTCCGGGCTCCTCAGGCAAGGCTGAGAATCCGGTGAAGATCTGATCGCCCCAGGCGTTGACGATGTACTCTAGGTTGCCGAACCTGATTTCATGCTCAGGGGCGAAACTGTCGACCTGGTCAAGGTGACTGGCTGAGTTGGCGTGCAAAATGATGCTGCCAAACGGGAAGAGCTGGCCAGGAACAAAGACGTCCTCGGTTTGGATGCCATCTCTGATGACTAGGCGCGTCATTGATCCTTTGGCGATCCCACAGTGGAACTCTCAATGAAAGCAGCATTGTCAGCGTCAAAACTGGAGGATCTCGGGTTGGGGGTCCCTGTGACGCCCCGAGACCGATGCTCCAGATGCCTTCCATTTAATTAAGTTGTTGTCGTGTTTTTTGTTTGATGCATTATCATAATTATTTTTCATATTTTCATTCCTATATGTTTGTTGTTATGTTCATGTTGAGTGCTTGTCATATCTTTGCTTCTTGCACCATGCTCATCTCACTTGTTATATTGCTTTGCCATGCCTATCTCTTGTCATATTGCATTTGGCCATTCATGTTGTTGCTAGGAGCATCATGTGCATTGCACTCATCCTCATGTTATGTGTGGCTTTATGTTGTGTGTGCATCAGTCCTTGCTGTCTCTTGTCTCAAGCCATGCCCATGTATCATCCTCTCTCCCTTCCTTCTTATTTCATGTTTTGCAAGTGATCTTATTCCCTCATCCATTAATGTTCATTTATTTCATGATAATTTTACTCCCTGCCTTACACCTCTCTGCCAAGTTTCATCCCATTTGGACTTGTTTTGGTTGGGTTCAAAAATGGGGCAAGTTTGAATATTATTCAAACTTGTTTTATTTTTCTACCTCTAAAAATGTCCAACTCAATTTTATCAAATGGTACATAATTCATGGACTCCAGGGGTATGTTCATTTCTTCCTCATACCTCTCCTTTTACTCTGTGCTTTTTGCTCTTTTATTCTGTTTGAAGAAATAAAACAACTCAGAAGCAGTAGGAGCAGCAGCAACCCAACAGCCGCAGCCCAGCTCAGCACTCCCACGCAGCCCACCTGGCCCAACTCTGTTCACGGCCACCTGCCCCATTGTGCCGCCGTCTCTGTTCCAGAGACAGAGCGCTCGCGCTCGTGCCGTGAGCTTCACGGACGCCGAGGTCGCGCCGTCTTCTCGCCTCCTTTTAAGCCAGCAGCCATGCCCTAGGATTTCCCCTTCTCCCTCTCGATTTCCTTCGCCGGCGCCACCCAGGAGGGTAGCTCCTCCCCGCTCCATCTCCTCCCTGAAGCCACCATGGCCGGCCCAAGCAAGAGCTCAACACCGGAGTAGGAACATCGCCGGCCTCCCCTCCGCTGACACCAAGCACCGCAGCCCCTCCTTGAGTCTGTTCTGGCGCCAACCGAGCCTGAGGACGCCTTCCCCAACGTCCTCTTCATCCTCTGCTTCATCTTCTTCATGGACAGCAAGTCCACCGCATTTCCTCACCTCCTCTTCGTCGATATTTTGCGTCCCCAAGCGCATCCTCATGTCAGAGATATACTCCATATACCCAACTCCATCTCTGCTCTTTTTGATCGCAATTCGATCACCGGAAGTCGTTGCTAGATCCATACCATCTTCGTGTTCTTGGTGCTCCGACGAGTTCTGAATTTTGTTGTGTAGTTGCAGTAGTCACCGTGGTTCCTCGCGCTTCGCCCCCGCTCTGGATCCTCTCTCTTACACGCCGCCTCGTCGTGCCACTCCCTGCTTGCCCCGACCTCGCCAGCCCGGCGCGCGCACCCTGCCTGCTTGCCGCTCGCTCGCAGCTGTAGCTCCTGCCTCGCCATGCATCACCGCCATGGCCGCAAACTCCTGCTCCCACACATGCCGCTGGCTTTTTTGCTTTGCTGCACCTTTGCTGCACACCTCCATGCAAACGCATCTAGACACGCGCATGACTGCGCTCGATTGCGAGCCCGTGGCCCTGCTTCGTCTCGCCGCCGCCATGACCGAGGCGACCTCAAGCTCGTCCTTGAGTCTTCCCGTGCACCTGAGCCTTTTTGCATGATATCACCTCACAGCGCACCAACGTCCCTGTTCCGCATGCCCGCCGGTGCTCTACTATCACGCCCAAGATGCGACCCTATCCTAAAGGAACTCGAAGGTCCCACCAAGGATAGAAGCGCATCTTGAAGACGCTTTTGCAAGGTGGATATCATTACATCAACATTACATAATAGTGGGGATACATCCAAAACATCCAATGACACATGAATACAACAATATATCATACATGAGAACAACATCCGACTACGGATGAAACACAAACAGAAGCTCAAACGACATCCACCCTGCTAGCCCAGGCTTCCGACCTGGAACCTATCCCCTGATCGAAAAGGAAGCAGAAGGAGAACTCCAAACAAGCAAACATCGCTCTCGCGTCATGATCATCGCATAACCTGTACCTGCAACTGTTGTTGTAGTAATCTGTGAGCCACGAGGACTCAGCAATCCCATTACCATGGGTATCAAGGCTAGCAAAGCTTAATGTGAAAGGAAGGGGTAAAGTGGTGAGGTTGCAGCAGCGACTAAGCAAGTATGGTGGCTAACATACGCAAATGAGAGCGAGAAGAGGGGCAAAGGAACGGTCATCAACTAGTAATGATCAAGAGGTGATCCTGAACTCCTACTTACGTCAAACATAACCCAAAAACCGTGTTCACTTCCTCGACTCCGCCGAGAAGAGACCATCATGGCTACACACGCGATTGATGCGTTTTAATTCCGATCTGGTGTCAAGTTATCTACAACCGGACATTAACAAATTCCCATCTGCCACATAACCGCGGGTACGGCTCTCGAAAGTTTATAACCCTGCAGTGGTGTCCCAACTTAGCCCATGATAAGCTCTCGCGATCAACGAAGGATATTCCTTCTCCCAGGAAGACCCGATCAGTCTCAGAATCCCAGTTTACAATACATTTCGACAATGGTAAAACAAGACCAGCAAAGCCGCCCGATGCGCCGACAATCCCGATAGGAGCTGCATATATCTCGTTCTCAGGGCAACACCGAATAAGTCAAGCTACGAGTAAAACCAGACCTCGAGTTTCCCCGAGGGGGCCCCGCAAGCTGCTCAGTTCGGACCAACACTTAGAGAAGCAGTGGCCCGGGGGGGCTAAAATAAAGATGACCCTCAGGTTGGCCGACCTAAGGGAAAGGTATAGGTGGTGGTGAGGCAAATGGTAAAACCAAGGTTGGGCCTTGCTGGAGGAGTTTTATTCAAAGCGAACTGTCAAGGGGGTCCCATAAATCACCCAACCGCGTAAGGAACGCAAAATCTGGGAACATAACACCGGTATGACAGAAACTAGGGCGGCAAGAGTGGAACAAAACACCAGGCATAAGGCTGAGCCTTCCACCCTTTACCAAGTATATAAATGCATTAATTAAATAAGAGATATTGTGATATCCCAACATAATCCTGTCCACCATGGAGCAATCTTCAACTTCACCTGCAACTAACAACGCTATAAGAGGGGCTGAGCAAAGCGGTAACATAGCCAAGCAACGGTTTGCTAGGAAGGGTGACAAAGGTTAGAGGCTGACATGGCAATTTGGGAGGCTTGAAGAACAAATGATAGGTAACACAACATAATGATAGAACGAAGCAACTAGCATAGCAATGATAGTAATGAGATCCAAGGTGACGGTCATCTTGCCTGAAATCCCGCTAGGAAGAAGAACGAGTCCATGAAGAAGATGAACGGGCGTAGTCGAACGAATCCTCACAATCGCAACATTACCGGAACTAAGAAGCGACACCGGAAAGAAACAAACAACATGGTAAATGCACAAGCATAAACATGGCATGATGCACAAACAAGTATGATGCATGTCCGGTTTAATGAAGCATGGCATGGCAAAGTGCAACAAACAACCCTACAAATTAAGTGGAGCTCAATATGCAACTAGTTGCCTATTGACGAAACACCACATTCGAGTTATTCAGTTCGCTCTCGAAAGTTTAGGTACTCAACAATATTAAATGTTGTTAAACATGGCAAGAGGTGAAACATAATAAAACTACCTATCTATGCAAGTTTAAATGAGGCCGGAACAACAAACAACAATTTCGGAAAATCCTCATGTGCATATTTTAGATTTGGTACTGTTCTTCCCTAAAACATATTTTAATATTGTTAAACAGTAAAACAAAGGGGACCATATTAATCTATGCATTTTCCACCCCATTTACATATAAAGTTTATTTAAAACCGAGCTACGGTTATTTAGTTATGAAATAAATCATTTTAACATGGCATTTAAGTAAATTTAAACAAACAACATTTTAAACATTTTTAAGATGGATGAAAGTGGAATATTATGAAACTAGATGTAATTCTAAGCATTTTACATGTATAGTTTGTTTAGTTTGGATGCATGCATATTTAGCTATAGACATTTTAAAACAATGGCAATTCGGTAAACATGCATGCACTGAAAAATGCTAAAATAAACAGAGTGGAAAAAATATGCACGGGCCGGATTTAGCGCACTGTGCAAGCCCGGTAGCAGATCGGACCCATTGTGTGTGAGAGAGAATAAGCAGGGCAATAAAAAGAAATAGGGGGCGCCTGAGATTCGAACTCCAGACCTTCTGGTTGGATAGTGGCTGCGCTAGCCACTGGGCTAGGTGTGTGTTTGTGTTACAGAGGGGATCGGCAGCTGTCCTGTGGTTGGGGAAAGAACAGCAGTTCAAAAACAAAACAAAGAAAAAGGGTTCCACCCGGGATTTGAACCCCAGATACCCTATTTATGTGCGAGGTGTTCTAACCACTGCGCTGCTGCAATTCTGGTGTTCGAAGAGGGATTCAGACTTAGATGAACTGCATAAGGATGGGGCTTCCTTCTACATGGCGGACGACTGCTTCTCGTCGGCGATAGGAACAAGCAGCGGCCACTACTGCGGCTACAAAGCACCGGCGGGGGTGCGAAAAAAGGCTTGCGGTGGCCGTGGTGGGATGTGCGCATGTGTGGGTGCAGCAAGGGGCGGCCGTGTGCATGCAAAGACTCGAGCATGAGCTTGAACTCGTTCCCCTGGTCGGCCATGGCAGACGGCCTCGGGGTTGCGCGGATCGACGGACATGCAGACAACGAGACCAGAGAGAGAGATGGGGAGGATTGGAGCTTCACCGTGGGGGTGCTGCTGGAGTCGTACGAGGTCGACGGAGATCGGAGACGGCGGGAGGATGCGCTGATCGAAGCGGTGCTCGGCTCCGTGAAGAAGAGGAAGCAGGGGAAGAAGACAACGACGTAGTGGAGGCGACCTAGTGGGGGGAACGCGTCGGAACAGACATAGTCGACGTCGAGGAAGCAGATGGACATGTCGGAGATGAGCTTGACGCCCCGGCTGCGAGCACGACGATGGACGACGGCAGGGTTTTCTCTCGGGTGCTCTGTTTCTTGGAGAAGAAGAGCAAACAAAGGAAGAAGAAGGATTGTGGCGGCGGCGAGAGGGGAAGAGGGAAACCCTAGGGCACGGGGCTACGGCTTTATAGGAGGAGCTGGCGTGGTGCCGTGGCCACGGTGGCCATGGCGAGCATGTAAAGCAGAGGAGGAGAGGTAGGAGAAAGGTGGTGAGCGCTACAGTCTCGCCCGCTGAAGGATGGGTCCAACGTTGCCACCTGGGACAAGTGGAAGAGAGGGTTGGCTGGGTTTTGGGTGAGAAAAGGATCTGGAGGGACAAGTGGTCTATTGCTGGGCTGCCTTCTATTGCACCGGCCTGCTGCTGGACCAGCTTGGTAGGAGGAGTCCTAGGTAGGCCGCTCTTGCTGCTGTCTCTTTTCTTTTTCATTTTCCTCAGGCAGAAAATAAACTGAAAAGCACAGGGATAAAAGAGGGGTGTATGAGAGATATAAGAATATCCCCACGACGCTGGAATTATGAGCTAATTGAAATAATTGTTTTGGGAATTTTTAGTGAAAGATAATTATCGCAAGTTTGAACTAAATTCAAACTTGAGGCAATTTTGATTCCAACCAAATCAAGTCCAAAAGGGCTGAAAATTGGCAGAGAGGGTTTAGGCATGGTATAAGATTTATAGGAAAATATTGGACATTTATGGAGGAGAAAATGTCACTTGCAACAATGAACGAAAGAAGAAGGAAGGAGGAGAAGATGGTGCATTGATAGGTTGAGAGAGGAAACAAGTGGTAGGAATATCAACACATACATAGCGCAAGTAAAGTAACAAGATGAATCTCACAATGCACATGAACAAGTAAAAGAAAACAAGAACACCAATCATATGGAGACGAATGCATGATGCAAATAATAATAAAACAAACCACACAAGCAAGCAAGCAATCATGAACATGATGGATGCAAATGCATATGGCAACATATATGAAGATGGAATGCACAAAGTGAGAAAAAAAAATAACACAAGCATGACGATGCAAGAATTTATTATGACAATCATGGAAACAACAAAAATAAATAGAAGGCATCTGGAGCATCGGTCTCGGGGCGTTACAACACTCCACCACTAGTAGAGGATCTCGTCCTGAGATCTAGGATGGCACCGAAGAGAAACGGAAGAGGAAGAGAAGAGGTAAAACTAAGTTGCTTCTTCGACAAACGAGTGAAACCATGAACCTTGAGACGTTAAGCAAAATGAAAGAAAGAAAACAACGAAGATGAAGAAAGTTGAAAACACTCTGTTAGAAAAGAGGAACAAGGGATACGACGAGAACCAAGAGGTTTAGTGATAAGATAGATATTGAAACCACTCCGGTTAAAACTAGATAGAGAAGGAATAAGATTGATATCATTTGGGCAGCACTCTGACTGAAAGAAGAAGGAAAACTTGATAAGATGAAAAGAACTTGAAGAGACGACACAACACTCCAATTAAATGGATAAGCATGAAAAGAACACAATCCTCACAATTCGAGATGATGAGTGAAGAGAGCAACATCACCATGCCTCCGGAAGAAAGAATAGAAGATAGATCATTGGAAAGAAAAGAACGGAGAAGAAAAAGACAACTTCTACCACAATTGAATTTGAAAAGCATCCTGACATGAGGATTTGAACGTAGTTGTTGGAACACCAACAACGAAAAGAATAAGCTTGTAGTGGGATTATGGAAAACGTCTCAAAATTATGAGGTGAAATTCTTCCACTAACGAAAACAATAGATTGGATTGAGGTCAACAACAACTCCTTTCGCCGAGAGGATAGGAGAAAAACTTGGATCATTGATAGACACCACAATGAGCAACATTCCTTAGGGAAGGCTTTAGGTGAAATCTAACCCAAGATAACTCCAACAAAGAGATTGATTGGTCGAAAAGATCTCTTGAACGAAGAGAAAACGATGGATTTAATTAACTCAGTCATGACAAATTGTGAATCATGAAACACGAGGAGAAATTTCCAAGGATGACATAACACCATCTCAAAAGATAAGGTAGAAAGAATTGCACTTTGGAATGCAAGATGAAGAATACTTGAGCTCCTCAAAACAAAACATGTGTTGAGCACCATGTTTATTTTAGAGTATAGCTTGGCGGGTCATAACTTCAAGAGAAATCTTGAAGAACAACTAAAGAATGAAAAGAATCCTTGACGAACCACCATAAGAATTGAAAATGAAAGTAGCAAAGGCACAATTCACCGAGAAGAATTGGAAAACGAATGAAGATACTTGAGGGGATTTAGATACATGAGAACGAAGAGATCATGAACTGATTAGAGGGTATTTGAACGATGCACCGGTAAGATTTGGAGAATGATAGCTACACGTTGAGAATGAAGAATTATGACATGATGGCCTTCGGAGGAAAGAAATGGAAACAACTCATGAAATACTCCGGATGGTAAGAAAAGAATTCTCACATTCGAAAACAATTATGAGTGGATGGCATAAGCTAGCACTATGAATCTTCAAGAGAATGGAGCAAGATTTTAGAAGAAACACTTCTTCGGTCTTCACATGGTGAGAATGATGACGAGAACCACCAAAATTGTTGAGACACTCTGGGATGAAGAATAGAAAGGTTGAACCAACGATCAAAAGAATTTGAAAGCGATCTTGAAGAAGACATCTGATTGATGAAAATTCATTCTTACGTCAAACTTGGAAATGAATTTGAGAATCACTCCTGATAATTCGAGGAGTCGGGTAAGATCCTGGGAAAAGACCTGTGGGTTAGGGCCCACTCAAAACAAAACACCGTTGACAATGATTTTAAAGAGAGATTGCACCGGTTGAATTAAATGGCTTGAATGAGATAACAATCTCCAAATAGCTTGAATGGATTAAGAATGGAAACACAAATCTTCTGAGATATCTGCAACACTCTAGAACAAATGAATAGCAAGAGGTGAGTGAATGAGAGGTGCACCGGCATGAGAAAGCATTTGACACGAGGAAAGGAATATGATCAACACTGAAAGCTTGAATTGGATCCACCGGAGAAGAAAAAAAAGCGAAGGATGATGAACTTGAAGCTTGTGAGCATCTTCACGAGGGATCACCGGATCAGAACACTGATTGAAAAGAGTGAAGTGACTTCACATGAATAAATGGACACTTGATTAAAATAAATGAGTCCTTGAAGAAAAGGGTGGGAGGGTGGGGGAAAACAAAGACAACTTGGGATGAACGAAACAAACACCATTGAGAAAACTTAGAATTGATCTTGCGGATGGGTAGAATGATGGGATCATCTCGAAGTGAAGCGCACCGGTTGGAAAAGGATTAACATGACAACCTCAATGATCAAAAAGTATTAGTATTCACATAGCAATACGAGAACACCGTTTAGGAAAGGTATGTATTCAACATTTGACTTTGAAGAAACTCGAATACCACAAATAAAACAAAACAAATGATTTGGCTTGCAGAATAAGCCGGAACAAATACATATGATAGAGATTTACCCAATCCCGTATCATGCATCTGTGAGAAAGATATTCTAGGAGCTACTTGAATTCCCACCTATAAACTCCCGAAACTTTCTGGTTATGCAATTTGGTGTTGGGGATATAGGGGAAGCAATATATCTCACCCAAACTAGCAATCCCTACATCCAACTTTATCCATCCGTCAACACATAACCAAGAAAACTCCGGAAATCGTGCACCTCAACCTTCGAAAAGCATCCGTTATACGAGCTATGGCAATACTCCCGAACTCCCGAGTACTGGGTGGCGTCGAGGTTATCTCACCAACAACTGCATAAAAGAGATTTTCGATGTCGGCAAAACTCAGGTATTCCAGAACTGCAACGATAAAATTATGACGACAACACCTCGGAGCTCAACTCCCCGGGACACTGCCACAACCCCTAAATGTCAGGAGGCACCAAGAACAATGTTCTCATCATAAGAATATCGGAACGATCCCAAGATACCCGCGTGATCCTAAAAAAATTTAGTGAAATTTGAGGAGAGGAAAGACAAAACATCTATGTCGAGAGTCCTCACCAGAGCGAAGAAGGGGGATGAGGAATAAAAAGAATCCTACTCTTCGATATATATAATCCTAAGACTCAAAATACTTTTCTTCTAGACTCAACAATGGCCAACAATCAAGGGGGCTCCTATGGTCGGTCGAGGATCAGATACCAACTTGTCACGCCCAAGATGCGACCCTATCCTGAAGGAACTCGAAGGTCCCACCAAGGATAGAAGCGCATCTTGAAGACGCTTTTGCAAGGTGGATATCATTACATCAACATTACATAATAGTGGGGATACATCCAAAACATCCAATGACACATGAATACAACAATATGTCATACATGAGAACAACATCTGACTACGGATGAAACACAAACAAAAGCTCAAACGACATCCACCCTGCTAGCCCAGGCTGCCGACCTGGAACCTATCCCCTGATCGAAGAAGAAGCAGAAGGAGAACTCCAAACAAGCAAACATCGCTCTCGCGTCATGATCATCGCATAACCTGTACCTGCAACTGTTGTTGTAGTAATCTGTGAGCCACGAGGACTCAGCAATCCCATTACCATGGGTATCAAGACTAGCAAAGCTTAATGGGAAAGTAAGGGGTAAAGTGGTGAGGTTGCAGCAGCGACTAAGCAAGTATGGTGGCTAACATACGCAAATGAGAGCGAGAAGAGGGGCAAAGGAACGGTCGTTAACTAGTAATGATCAAGAGGTGATCCTGAACTCCTACTTACGTCAAACATAACCCAAAAACCGTGTTCACTTCCTGGAATCTGCCGAGAAGAGACCATCACGGCTACACATGCGGTTGATGCTTTTTAATTCGGATCTGGTGTCAAGTTATCTACAACCGGACATTAACAAATTCCCATCTGCCACATAACCGCGGGCACGGCTCTCGAAAGTTTATAACCCTGCAGGGGTGTCCCAACTTAGCCCGTGATAAGCTCTCGCGATCAAGGAAGGATATTCCTTCTCCCAGGAAGACCCGATCAGTCTCGGAATCCTGGTTTACAAGACATTTTGACAATGGTAAAACAAGACCAGCAAAGCCGCCCGATGCACCGACAATCCCGATAGGAGCTGCACATATCTTGTTCTCAGGGCAACACCGAATAAGTCAAGCTACGAGTAAAACCAGTCCTCGAGTTTCCCCGAGGGGGCCCCGCAGCCTGCTCAGTTCGGACCAACACTTAGAGAAGCACTGGCCCGGGGGGGCTAAAATAAAGATGACCCTCAGGTTGGCCGACCCAAGGGAAAGGTATAGGTGGTGGTGAGGCAAATGGTAAAACCAAGGTTGGGCCTTGCTGGAGGAGTTTTATTCAAAGCGAACTGTCAAGGGGGTCCCATAAATCACCCAACCGCGTAAGGAACGCAAAATCTGGGAACATAACACCGGTATGACGGAAACTAGGGCGGCAAGAGTGGAACAAAACACCAGGCATAAGGCCGAGCCTTCCACCCTTTACCAAGTATATAGATGCATTAATTAAATAAGAGATATTCTGATATCCCAACATAATCCTGTCCACTATGGAGCAATCTTCAACTTCACTTGCAACTAACAACGCTATAAGAGGGGCTGAGCAAAGCGGTAACATAGCCAAGCAACGGTTTGCTAGGAAGGGTGACAAAGGTTAGAGGCTGACATGGCAATTTGGGAGGCTTGAAGAACAAATGATAGGTAACACAGCATAGCGATAGAACGAAGCAACTAGCATAGCAATGATAGTAATGAGATCCAAGGTGGCGGTCATCTTGCCTGAAATCCCGCTAGGAAGAAGAATGAGTCCATGAAGAAGATGAACGGGCGTAGTTGAACGAATCCTCACAATCGCAACATTACCGGAACTAAGAAGCAACACCGGAAAGAAACAAACAACATGGTAAATGCACAAGCATAAACATGGCATGATGCACAAACAAGTATGATGCACGTCCGGTTTAATGAAGCATGGCATGGCAAAGTGCAACAAACAGCCCTACAAATTAAGTGGAGCTCAATATGCAACTAGTTGCATATTGACGAAACACCACATTCGAGTTATTCAGTTCGCTCTTGAAAGTTTAGGTACTCAACAATATTAAATGTTGTTAAACATGGCAAGAGGTGAAACATAATAAAACTACATATCTATGCAACTTTAAATGAGGCCGGAACAACAAACAACAATTCCGAAAAATCCTCATGTGCATATTTAAGATTAGGTACTGTTCTGCCGTAAAACATATTTTAATATTGTTAAACAGTAAAACAAAGGGGACCATATTAATCTATGCATTTTTCCACCCCATTTACATCTGAAGTTTATTTAAAACCGAGCTACGGCTATTTAGTTATGAAATAAATCATTTTAACATGGCATTTAAGCAAATTTAAACAAACAACATTTTAAACATTTTTAACATGGATGAAAGTGGAATATTATGAAACTAGATGTAATTCTAAGCATTTTACATGTATAGTTTGTTTAGTTTGGATGCATGCATATTTAGCTATAGACATTTTAAAACAGTGGCAATTCGGTAAATATGCATACACTGAAAAATGCTAAAATAAACAGAGTGGAAAAAATATGCACGGGCCGGATTCAGCGCACTGTGCAAGCCCGGAAGCAGATCGGACCCATTGCTTGTGAGAGAGAATAAGCAGGGCAATAAAAAGAAAGTTTAGGTACTCAACAATATTAAATGTTGTTAAACATGGCAAGAGGTGAAACATAATAAAACTACATATCTATGCAAGTTTAAATGAGGCCGGAATAACAAACAACAATTCCGGAAAATCCTCATGTGCATATTTTAGATTAGGTACTGTTCTGCCCTAAAACATATTTTAATATTGTTAAACAGTAAAACAAAGGGGACCATATTAATCTATGCATTTTTCCACCCCATTTACATCTAAAGTTTATTTAAAACCGAGCTACGGCTATTTAGTTATGAAATAAATCATTTTAACATGGCATTTAAGCAAATTTAAACAAACAACATTTTTAACATTTTTAACATGGATGAAAGTGGAATATTATGAAACTAGATGTAATTCTAAGCATTTTACATGTATAGTTTGTTTAGTTTGGATGCATGCATATTTAGCTATAGACATTTTAAAACAGTGGCAATTCGGTAAATATGCATGCACTGAAAAATGCTAAAATAAACAGAGTGGAAAAAATATGGACGGGCCGGATTCAGCGCACTGTGCAAGCCCGGAAGCAGATCGGACCCATTGCGTGTGAGAGAGAATAAGCAGGGCAATAAAAAGAAATAGGGGGCGCGTGAGATTCGAACTCCAGACCTTCTGGTTGGACAGTGGCTGCGCTAGCCACTAGGCTAGGTGTGTGTTTGTGTTAGACAGAGGATCGGTAGCTCTCCTGTGGTTGGGGAAAGAACAGCAGTTCAAAAACAAAACAAAGAAAAAGGGTACCACCTGGGATTAGAACCCCAGATACCCTGTTTATGTGCAAGGTGCGCTAACCACTGCGCTGCTGCAATTCTGGTGTTCGAAGAGGGATTCAGACTTAGATGAACTGCATATATAAGGATAGGGCTTCCTTCTACATGGCGGACGACTGCTTCTCGTCGGCGATAGGAACAAGCACCGGCCACTACTGCGGCTACAAAGCGCCGGCGGGGGTGCGAAAAAAGGTTTGCGGTGGTCGTGGTGGGATGTGCGCTTGTGTGGGTGCAGCAAAGGGCGGCCGTGTGCATGCAAAGAGTCGAGCACGAGCTTGAACTCGTTCCCCTGGTCGGCCATGGCAGACGGCCTCGGGGTTGCGCGGATCGACGGACATGCGGACAACGAGACTAGAGAGAGAGATGGGGAGGATCGGAGCTTCACCATGGGGGTGCCGTTGGAGTCGTGCGAGGTGGATGGAGATCGGAGACGGCGGGAGGATGCGCTGATCGAAGCGTTGCTCGGCTCCGTGAAGAAGAGGAAGCAGGGGAAGAAGACAACGACGTAGTGGAGGCGACCTAGTGCGAGAAACGCGTCGGAACGGACGTATTCGACGTCGAGGAAGTAGATGGACATGTCGGAGATGAGCTTGACGCCCCCCGGCTGCGAGCACGACGACGGACGACGACGGGGTTTTCTCTCGGGTGCTCTGTTTCTTGGAGAAGAAGAGCAAATAGAGGAAGCACAAGGATTGTGCCGGCAGCGAGAGGGGAAGAGGGAAACCCTAAGGCGCGGGGCTGCGGCTTTATAGGAGGAGCTGGCGCGGTGCCGTGGCCACGGTGGCCATGGCGAGCGTGTAAAGCAGAGGAGGAGAGGTAGGAGAAAGGTGGTGAGCGCTACAGTCTCGCCCGCTCACGGATGGGTCCAACATTGCCACGTGGGACGAGTGGAAGAGAGGGTTGGCTGGGTTTTGGGTGAGAAAAGGATCTGGAGGGACAAGTGGGCTGTTGCTGGGCTGCCTTCTATTGCGCCGGCCTGCTGCTGGACCGACCTAGTAGGAGGAGTCCCAGGTAAGCCGCTCTTGCTGCTGTCTCTTTTCTTGTTCATTTTCCTCAGGCAGAAAATAAACAGAAAAGCACAGGGATAAAAGAGGGGTGTATGAGAGATATAAGAATATCCCCACGACGCTGGAATTATGAGCTAATTGAAATAATTGTTTTGGGCATTTTTAGAGAAAGAAAATTATCGCAAGTTTGAACTAAATTCAAACTTGAGGCAATTTTGATTCCAACCAAATCAAGACCAAAAGGGCTGAAAATTCGCAGAGAGGGTTTAGGCATGGTATAAGATTTATAGGAAAATATTATGGAGGAGAAAATGTCACTTGCAACAATGAACGAAAGAAGAAGGAAGGAGGAGAAGATGGTGCATTGATAGGTTGAGAGAGGAAACAAGTGGTAGGAATATCAACACATACATAGCGCAAGTAAAGTAACAAGATGAATCTCACAATGCACATGAACAAGTAAACGAAAACAAGCACAACAATCACATGGAGACGAATGCATGATGCAAATAATAATAAAACAAACCTCACAAGCAAGCAAGCAATCATGAACATGATGGATGCAAATGCATATGGCAACATATATGAAGATGGATTGCACAAAGTGAGAAAAACAAATAACACCAGCATGATGATGCAACAATTTATTATGACAATCATGGAAACAACAAAAATAAATAGAAGGCATCTGGAGCATCGGTCTCGGGGCGTTACATCTACAGCCTCTGTAGTCGCCGTCTTGATCGAGTTCGCCACCGGCAAAGATGCATGTGCGTTCATGGAAGGTCAGGGCTTGAACTTGGCATCCATTCAAAGCGTGCCGTGCTCCTTGTCTTGAGAGATCACAACACTAGCCCAGCTGGTTAGCCACACGCGCTCGCCTCTGGGAGGTACAGGGTTCGAGTCCCAGGTGCCCCCCTGTTTTTGCCTTGTTTTCTTTTTCTCTGCACAATCACTTATCCGTTTTGGGCCAGATCTGCTGCTGGGCTTCCATAGTGCGCAACTTTCGGCCTGCTTCCTCTTTTTTTTAATGTTCGCTGGGATTTGTCTAATTCCAGTGCATGCATATTTATAGCAATGCCATCATTTTAAAATGCTCATTACTAAATGTTCATGTATCCAAATAAACATGTTATTATATGTAAGATGCTCAGATTTTCCTGTACTTTCATAATCAGCATCTTTCATCCATGTTTGAAATGTTTAAAATGGATGTTTGCATTTAATTTGTATAATGACATGTTAAAATGATTTATTTCATAACTAAATAACCGTAGCTTGGTTTTAAATGTTCTTTATATGTAAATGGGCTAGAAAATTGCATAGATTAACTTGGTGCACTTTATTTCCCCGTTTAACAACATTAAAATATTGTTTAGGAAGAACAGTACCATATCCAAAATATGAACATGAGGATTTTCCGGAATTATTGTTTGTTGTCTCCGGCCTCATTTAAACTTGTCTAGATAGGTACTTTTGTTGTGTTGCACCTCTTTGCCATGTTTAATAACTTTTAATATTGTTGAATACCTTAAACGAGATGAACTAAATAATTGTTGTGAAGTCTCGTCAATATGCAAGCTCGTTGCATATTGAGCTCCACTTAACTTTTAGTGTGGTTTGTTGCACTTTGCCATGCCATGCCCCATTAAAATGGACATGCATCATACTTGATTGTGCATCATGCCATGTTTATGCTTGTTTGTTTACTATGTTGTTTGCTTATTTCTGGTTGTGCCACTTCTCGATAGTTCATGTTTCGTTGCGATTGTGAGGATTCATTCCACTATGCTTGGTTTGTATATGCCCGTTTGTTTTCTTCATGGACTCGTTCTTCTTCCTAGCAGGATTTCAAGCAAGATGACCGTCACCTTGGATCTCACTACTATCATTGCTATGCTAGTTGCTTCGTTCTATCGCTTTGTTGCGCTACCTATCACTTGTTGATCAAGCCTCCAAAATTGCCATGTCAGCCTCTAACCTTTTCACCGTACCTAGCAAACCGTTGTTTGGATATGTTACTGCTTTTGCTCAGCCCCTCTTGTAGCGTTGTTAGTTGCAGGTGAAGTTGAAGATTGTTCCATGTTGGAACAGGATTATGTTGGGATATCACAATATCTCTTATTTAATTAATGGATCTATGTACTTAGTAAAGGGTGGAAGGCTCGGCCTTATGCCTGGTGTTTTGTTCCATTCTTGCTGCCCTAGTTTCCGTCATACCGGTGTTATGTTCCTTGATTTTGCGTCCCTAACACGGTGTGGGTTTATGGGCCCCTCTTGACAGTCCGCTTTGAATAAAACTCTTCCAAAGGCCCAACATTTGTTCTAACCTTTGCCATAATAATACTTAAACTAAATAATTAATTGGCATAGGGTGTCATGAACCCGAGGATTTTTTCTACATACAGGGCGGGGCCAGCGCTGATGGTGTTGGTCCCAAATGGGTAGACTACGGGTCCACCACGGGGCAGCCCGAGGATCTGGTTTTACTCGTAGGCTTTCCCATCCGGACGTGTCCTGAGACTAGATACGCGCGGCTACTATCAGGGTGTCGACACGCCGGGAGGCTTTGCTGGATTAGTTTTACCATTGTCGAAATGTCTTGTGCACCGGGATCCCGAGTTTGATCCGATGTCCGGTGATAGAGGATTGTCTCCGCAGATCGTGAGATTATAATGGGCTAAGTTGGGACACCCCTGCAGGGTTTAAATTTCCAAAGCTGTGCCTGCGGTTATGTGGCAGATGGGAATTTGTTAATATCTGGTTGTAGAGAACTTGATAGTAGATTCGATTTAAAATACACCAACCGTGTGTGGAACCGTGACGGTCTCTTTCGAGTGGGTCGAGAAGAGAACGGGTGGGGTTATGTTTGAACGTAAGTAGTTCAGGATCACTTATTGATCATTACTAGTTTGCAACCTCTTGCGTAGCTTCTCATCTTATTCTTGTACTCGTAAGTTAGCCACCGTACATTGCTTAGTCGCTTGCTGCAACCTCACCACTTATCCATTCCATACCCATTAAGCTTTGCTATTCTTTAAACCCATGGTAATGGGATTGCTGAGTCCTCGTGGCTCCCAGATTACTACAACAACAGTTGCAGGTACAGGTAATACGATGATCATGACGTGAGAGTGATGCTTGCTTTGTTTGAGTTCTTCTTCTGCTTCGTCGTTGAGGGGATAGGTTCCTAGTCAGCAGCCTGGGCTAGCAGGGTGGATGTCGTTTGAGTTTCAGTTTGTGTTTCATCTGTAGTTGGATGTTGCTCTTATGTATGATGTTGTTGTATTCATGTGGCATTGTATGCCTTCTGTATGTATCCCCAACTATTTTGTAATGGTACGATGTAATGATATCCACCTTGCAAAAACGTCTCCAATATGCGCTTCTATCCTTGGTGGGACCTTCGAGTTCCTTTAGGACGCATATTGGGCGTAACAAGTTGGTATCAGAGCCTCGACCGACCATAGGAGCCCCCTTAATTGTTCCTAGTTGGTCGTTGTCGAGTCTAGAAGAAAACTGTTTTTGGAGTCTAGTTATATCAGGGAGTAGAAATTCTTTTTACTCCTCAGCCCTTCGTCGCTCTGGTGAGGAATCTCGGCGTAGGTGTTTTGAATTATTCCTCTTCCTTTCAAACTTTATTTAGGATCACACAGTTGGTTTTTCGATCATTGGTTCTCAGCTCTTTTCATCCGGTGCATTTCTCGTCAAGACAATTCGATCCTCTTTGTTTTGCCAAGATCATTCCTCAGTTCTTTCTCGAGGAAGTTGTTTCTTTGTCCTCAGTTGTCTTCTTTTTCCCACCCGCCCACCCCTTTTTTCTTCTCAGAGCCGGAGTCCCTAATCGAGTAGCCATCCTACTCATGCGAAGTCTTGGCAGTCTTTCCACAATTATTTCAACCGGTGTTTTCTCTTCAAGCTATTCGTCGGTTCTCCCTTCCAAGTTGCCTTTGTTTTTCCCGCCCTCCCACCCCTTCTTCTTCCCGGAGCCTGAGTCTCTTTCGAGCATTAATTTCATTCGTGCGGAGCCTCTTCAATCTTCCCTCATTTATTTCAACCGGTGAATTCTTGTCTTGTTTGACATTCTTCATCTCTCCTTTCTGGTGGATTCAATTCAAATTTTTTGGGTTGATCATATTCTTTTCCTTGGATCAAATGTTTCCTCTTGCTCGTTCGCCTCTCGCCAGTTTATCCTTCCGGAGTGCTCAAGACATCTCAGGAGATTCGTCTGTGCTCAAATTAATTTGAGGTTGTCACCTCATTCAAATATTTCAGTTGTTCCGGTGCATCATCTATTCTGCAATCCTTTTCAATGGTGTTTTCTTTTTTCTGGGCCCTAACCCATAGGTCTTTTCCCAGGATCTTACTTGACTCTTCTAATTATTCCGGAGCAATTCCAAATTCTTTTCGGAGTTGGACGTAAGAATGAACTTCATCAGTCAGATGCTTTTCCAAGATTGATTTCAAATTAGTTCATTGTTGGCTCAACCGCTTCGCTTCCCATTCTCCCGGAGTATATCAGTAATTTTGGCGGTGTTTCTCGTCGTCATTTGATGATCGAAGAAGAGTTTTCCTCTAAATCTTGTCCGTACTCTCGAAGATTCGTGGTTCTAGCTTCGTGTTACCCTCTCGAATTATTCCAATCGTCAGATATTCTTTTCTTACCCATCCAGAGTATGTTAGGAGTTGTTTTTTCGTTATCTTTTAACCGGAGGCCATCATTCCAGTAGATTTCTTCGTCCTCACATTCCAGCTATCCTTATCCAATTATCCCGGCATTTCGTTCAAGTGTTCTTTTATCAGCTCATGTTCTCCCCGTTCTCTTGTATCTAAATCCCTCAAGCATATTTGTTCTTCTAATTCTTCCCGGTGATTCATTCCATGTCATTAGTCATTTTCAAATTCTTATGGTGGTTCCTTAGGGTCCCTCTCCCTTTTTCGTCATATCAATTCATTCGTTCTTTCAAATCCTACTGTGGTTCATTGAAGACCTCCTCAAGGTTGTGCCATATTCCCCTTAATCCTTTTTAACAAGAATAAGTAGTATGCAAAAGCTGTTGCTTGTCGTCAATTTAATTTGATGAGGATAAGCATAACGTAATTATTGTTCTTATTTCATCATCGTCAAGTACTTCCTTCGGAGTTTGTTCATGATGAATAATTTCATGGTTCGAAGTGTTTTCATCTTTTACTTTCTGGAGTTCCAAGTTTTACTCGCTTCTCTCGTTGGAAGCTCCATCTAAATGACTGCAAGGCTTTAATCTTATTCTTTTCATCCTTCAATTCTATCTCATCATCCTTTTGCTATCGGAGATTTTCATGATGGTTCTTCATGATTTAATTCATCCTTCAAGTGTTCATCAAGATTCTTGTTGGAGGAGCACAATTATTATTATTCTTGCATCTCGAAGTGCAATTAATTCTCCGTATTATTTTGAAGTGGAGTTTTGCATTTCTTTGTTCTTCTCAGCTATTCAAGCATTCTGTTGTGGCATAGTTTCACCTCAAGTTTTGACATGTTTTTCCATAAGTCCACAACAAGCTTATTCTTTTGTTATTGATTTTCTCAACAACTCCATTCAATCCTTCCTGCTAAGGGTGCTTTCGAAGTCATTTGTGCTGGAAGCTGTTGTTCTCTTATCCATTCTTTTCATTTCACTATCTCAATTACTCCGGAGGCATTGTGTTGTTCGACTCGTCTAATTTCATTCCATCTTGTGAAGTTCATGTTCTATTCCTTCCATTTTTCAGCCGGACTGCTACCGATATTCTTTCATTATTATTCCTTTTCAATCTTCTTCCAACCGGAGTGGTTCCAGAGTCTATCTTATTCCATGAGCTTTTGATTCTCGTCATATTCGCCGTTCCTCTTTTCTACCCGAGTGCTCTCGACTTTGTTCATCTTCTCTCTTGCACCATTGTTTCACCTTATCATTTTTCTTCCGTCTCGTTCCTAAGATCTCGGGACGAGATCTTTTGTTAGTGGAGGAGTGTTGTGACGCCCCGAGACCGATTCTCCAGATGCCTTCCATTTAATTAAGTTGTTGTCGTGTTTTTTTGTTTGATGCATTATCATAATTATTTTGCATATTTTCATTCCTATAAGTTTGTTGTTATGTTCATGTTGAGTGCTTGACATATCTTTGCTTCTTGCACCATGCTCATCTCACTTGTTATATTGCTTCGTGTTGTTGCTAGGAGCACCATGTGCATTGCACTCATCCTCATATTATGTGTGGCTTTTATGTTGTGTGTGCATCAGTCCTTGTTGTCTCTTCTCTCAAGCCATGCCCATGTATCATCCCCTCTCCCTTCCTTCTTCTTTCATGTTTTGCAAGGGACCTTATTCCCTCCTCCATTAATGTTCATTTATTTCATGATAATCTTGCTCCCTGCCTTACACCTCTCTGCCAAGTTTCATCCCATTTGGAGTTGTTTTGGTTGGGTTCAAAAATGGGGCAAGTTTGAATATTGTTCAAACTTGTTTTATTTTTCTACCTCTAAAAATGTCCAACTCAATTTTATCAAATGGTACATAATTTGTGGACTCCAGAGGTATATTCATTTCTTTCTCATACCTCTCCTTTTCCGTTGTGCTTTTTGCTCTTTTATTCTGTTTGAAGAAATAAAAGAAGTCAGAAGAAGTAGGAGCAGAAACAACCCAGCAGCCGCAACCCGGCTCGGCGCTCCCACGCAGCCCACCTGGCCCAACTCTGTTCATGGCCACCTGCCCCGTTGCGCCGCCATCTGTGTTCTAGAGATAGAGCGCTCGCGCTCGCGCTGTGAGCTTCACGGACGCAGAGGTCGCGCCGTCTTCTCCCCTCCTTTTAAGCCAGCAGCCACGCCCTAGGGTTTCCCCTTCTCCCTCTCGATTTCCTTCGGCGCCGCCACCCAGGAGGGCAGCTCCTCCCCGCTCCATCTCCTCCCTGCAGCCACCATGGCCGGCCGAAGCAAGAGCTCAACACCGGAGTAGGAGCATCGCCAGCCTCCCCTCTGCTGAACCCGAGCACCGCAGCGCCTCCCCGAGTCCTTTCTGGCGCCGATCCAAGCCCGAGTACGCCTTCCCCGACGTCCTCTTTGTCCTCTGCTTCGTCCTCTTCACGGACAGCAAGTCCACCGGAGTTCCTGCCTCCTCTTTGTCGATATTTTGCATCTTCAACCGCATCCTCATGTCACTGGTATACTACGTACACCAAACTCCATCTCTGCTCTTTTTGATCGCGATTCGATCACCGGAAGTCGTCGCTAGATCCATGCCATCTTCGTGTTCTCGGTGCTCCGACGAGTTCTGAATTTTGTTGTGTAGTTGCAGTAGTCGACGTGGTTCCTCGCGCTTCGCCCCTGCTCTGGATCCTATCTCGCACATGCCGCCTCGTCGTGCCACTCCCAACTTGCCCCGACCTAGCCAGCCCGGCGCGCGCACCCTGCCTACTTGCCGCACGCTCACCGCTGTAGCTCCTGCCTTGCCATGCATTGCCTCCATGGCCACAAGCTCCTGCTCCCACACATGCCGATGGCTTCGTTGCTTTGCTGCACACCTCCATGCACACGGATCTACACACGCGCATGACCACGCTCGATTGCGAGCCCGTGGCCCTGCTTTGTCTCACCGGCGCCATGACCGAGGCAACCTCGAGCTCGTCCTCGAGTCTTCCCGCGCACCTGAGCCTTTTTTCATGATATCACCTCACAGCGCACCAACGTCCCAGTTCTGCACACCCGCCGGTGCTCTACAGCCTCTGTAGTCGCCGTCTTGATCAAGTTCGCCGCCGGCAAAGATTCATGTGCGTTCATGGAAGGTCAGGGCTTGGACTTGGCATCCATTCAAAGTGTTCTTTGCTTCTTCTCTAGCAAAATCATAGCACTAGCCCAGCTGGTTAGCCACACACGCTCGCCTCCGGGAGGTACTAGGTTCAAGTCCCAGGTGCCCCCAGTTTTTGCCTTGTTTTCTTTTTCTCTGCACAATCACTCATCCGCTTTGGCCTGATCTGCTGCTGGGCTTCCACAGGACGTAGCATTCGGCCCGCTTCCTTTTTTTTAATGTTCGCTGGGATTTGTCTAATTCCAGTGCATGCATATTTACCGCAATGCCATGATTTTAAAATGCTCATTACTAAATGTCCATGCATCCAAATAAACATGTTATATATGTAAAATGCTCATATTTTCCTGTACTTTCATAATCTGCATCTTTCATCCATGTTTGAAATGTTTAAAATGGATGTTTGCATTTAATTTGTATAATGACATGTTAAAATGATTTATTTCATAACTAAATAACCGTAGCTCGGTTTTAAATGTTCTTTATATGTAAATGGGCTAGAAAAAATGCACCTCTGAACTTGGTGCACTTTATTTCCCTGTTTAACAACATTAAATATTGTTTAGGCAGAACAGTACCATATCCAAAATATGAACATGAGGATTTTTTAGAATTGTTGTTTGTTGTTTCCGGCCTCATTTAAACTTGTCTAGATAGGTAGTTTTACTGTGTTGCACCTCTTTGCCATGTTTAACAACATTTAATATTGTTGAGTAGCTTAAACGAGATGAACTAAATAATTGTTGTGAAGTTTCGTCAATATGCATCCTCGTTGCATATTGAGTTCCACTTAACTTGTAGTGTGGTTTGTTGCACTTTGCCATGCCATGCCTCATTAAAATGGGCATGCATCATACTTGATTGTGCATCATGCCATGTTTATGCTTGTTTGTTTACTATGTTGTTTGCTTCTTTCTGGTTGTGCTACTTCTTGATAGTTCCTGTTTCGTTGTGATCGTGAGGATTCGTTCAGCTACACTTGGTTTGTCTATGCCCATTCGTCTTCTTCATGGACTCGTTCTTCTTCCTAGCGGGATTTCAGGAAAGATGACCGTCACCTTGGATATCACTACTATCATTGCTATGCTAGTTGCTTCATTCTGTCGCTTTGTTGTGCTACCTATCACTTGCTGATCAAGCCTTCCAAATTGCCATGTCAGCCTCTAACCTTTTCACCCTACCTAGCAAACCATTGTTTGGTTATGTTAGCGCTTTTGCTCAGCCCCTCTTATAGCGTTTTTAGTTGCAGGTGAAGTTGAAGATTGCTCCATGTTGGATTAGAATTATGTTGGGATATCACAATATCTCTTATTTAATTAATGCATCTATATACTTGGTAAAGGGTGGAAGGCTAGGCCTTATGCCTGGTGTTTTGTTCCACTCTTGCCGCCCTAGTTTCCGTCATACCGGTGTTATGTTCCTTGATTTTGCGTCCCTAACACGGTGAGGGTTTATGGGGCCCTCTTGATAGTTCGCTTTGAATAAAACTCTTCCAGCAAGGCCCAACATTGGTTTTAACATTTGCCATAATAATACTTAAACTAAATAATTAATTGGCATAGGGCGTCATGAACCCGAGGATTTTTTCCACTTACAGGGCGGGGCCAGCGCTGATGGTGTTGGTCCCAAATGGGCAGACTGCGGGGCCACCGCGGGGCAACCCAAGGATCTGGTTTTACTTGTAGGCTTTCCCATCTGGACGTGTCCTGAGACTAGATACGCGCGGCTACTATCAGGGTGTCGACACACCAGGAGGCTTTGCTGGATTAGTTTTACCATTGTCAAAATGTCTTGTGCACCGGGATCCCGAGTCTGATCGAATGTCCCGTGATGGAGGATTGTCTCCGCGGATCATGAGCTTATAATGGGCTAAGTTGGGACACCCCTGCAGGGTTTAAACTTTTGAAAGCCGTGCCCACGGTATGTGGCAGATGTGAATTTGTTAATATCCGGTTGTAGAGAACTCGACAACAGATTCGATTTAAAATACACCAACCGCGTGTGTTACCGTGACAGTCTCTTTCGAGTGGGTCGAGAAGAGAACACGGTGGGGTTATGTTTGAACGTAAGTAGTTCAGGATCACTTATTGATCATTACTAGTTTGCGACCGCTTGCGTAGCTTCTCATCTTATTCTTGTACTTGTAAGTTAACCATCATACATTGCTTAGTCGCTTGCTGCAACCTCACCACTTATCCATTCCATACCTATTAAGCTTCGCTATTCTTTAAACCCATGGTAATTTGATTGTTGAGCCCTCATGGCTCCCAGATTACTACAACAACAGTTGCAGGTACAGGTAATACGATGATCATGACGTGAGAGTGATGCTTGCTTTGTTTGAGTTCTTCTTCTGCTTCGTCGTTGAGGGGATAGGTTCCTAGTCGGCAGCCTGGGCTAGCAGGGTGGATGTCGTTTGAGTTTCAGTTTTAGTTTCATCTGTAGTTGGATGTTGCTCTTATGTATGATGTTGTTGTATTCATGTGGCATTGTATGCCTTTTGTATGTATCGCCAACTATTTTGTAATGGTACGATGTAATGATATCCACCTTGCAAAAGCGTCTCCAATATGCGCTCCTATCCTTGGTGCGACCTTCGAGTTCCACTAGGATATGATCGTATATTGGGGGAGACAGTCCTGAGCTATGGATCTTGGATCGATGGGGAACAGTAAACACAGGGACAATATTTACCCAGGTTCGTGCCCTCTCGAAGAGGTAAAACCCTACGTCCTTCTTTATTATATTGACGTGTGTATATGATGGTTAGAGAGTTGATCTACCTCGAGATTGGATGAACTAAACCCTAGATGAGTAGGATGATGGTTCTAGGCTCTACGGACTAAACCCTCTGGTTTATATAGACATCAGGGGTACTTAGGGTTACACATGGTCGGTTTCCATAAGGGAATAAACATGCCGATTTTTGCACTTGACTTGGGGGACACACCAAGCCTTCGGAGCTTTCCTTCCTGAACACAAAGTCGCCTTATAGCTCGGCCTTTCCAGTGATTGTTACAGAGCAGCCCACCTATCCGGCCCATGAGAGTTAGACCGGCAGCCCGAGGACCCGTTAGTCTTCAAAGCTGAGGTATCTGAAGGAATCATCGACTTTGTGGACCAGTTCCCTTCTTCCACGGTGCTTACGCCAGGTATGCAGTTATCCTTATGTGAACTTTCAAACGCTTCCTGGCCAAGTTCAGCCATGCACTATTGTGACGCCCGGATAATTAAGCTACAGTAATCCCAAGTTAATGGTGCCACGTCATTATTTTTGCTATTGCTAAATCTCCCTTTGATTCCATCCAGTTTAAATTCAAATTTAAGTTGAAGTCAAAATTTAAAGTTTTCAAGTGTCAAAACTAAAATGTTCATCATGTGGCAAATATTCGTTTGTTAATATTGGTGGTGAACCAACATTTTCGCCAAGTGTTCAAATGCCATAAAGTAATTAAAACAGTGGCCTAAACTATAATTTAATTGATTTTTAAATTATAAAAATACTGAACTAATTTATTTTGGGTCCAAGCTAAATATGGCAGTGGCCTAATTTATTAATACTAATTTAGGTGCTAACAATATATTTTGCAAAACTAAAAATAGGAAACTAGAAAACAAAACAGAAAACAAATAGAAAAGGAAAAGCAAAGTTAAAAGAACCCCCCTAACTCCCCCTGGGGCAACTGGCCCAGCTGTCCACCTGGGCCGGCCCAACTCCCCTACGCCGGACGACCCACTCCCCATCCCTTGTCGTCTTTCCTCCTCCTCTTGTTCTACCGACCTGTGCCCACGGTCACCGTCGAACCCGCTCGGCCCCCTACGCATCCACGTCTCCAGCTAGGGGATAACCTTCCCCCCGCACCCTCATGCTCCCCGCACCCAACTTGCCCCATCACTCCCCACTATTCCACTCTCCCTCTTCCCATATCCCTTTTCTCCTCCCCCCGCCACATCGAGCGTGTTCGCCGTCGGCCACCTCGCCCCACCATGGCCACCGTCCTCCCTGCGCCAAGCCAACATGCCCAGGAGCTCCGCCTCGTCCTCCCCTCCTTCTCCGTTGATGCACGGTACTGGAGCACTCCACAATGCCGGCGCCAGCATCGTCTTCCACCTTCGGACCAGCCGGAGCTCGCCATCTATTCGCGCTGCCCGAGAACCTCGAGCCATCCCCGGGTCTTCTCTGCAATGGTCGTGAGCCCCTGATCCACCTCCCTTTACCCCCGGCCTATCCTCGTAGCCGTAGCCATGCCGCCACTGCGCCATGCTCTGTTGTCCGCCGTGGTCGACGCCGCCTTGACACCGTCCATCCCAGCCTCGGCTGAGACCTCCAATGTGTGCGCCCGAGCCCCAGCTTTTGAACGCACCACCCTGCAAGCCTTTTGAGAACCCGTAGCTCCATCTCCGACGAGGCCCGAAGCCAACCGTCGCCCACGCTCACCACCGGCGCTGCTCCGGCCAAACTACCCCGCCTTTGCTTCCTCTGACCTCGCCGTGCCACTCGCTACTCCCTATGCGCGTGCGCCCACAGCCGCCTACTGTCGCACCCTGCTCGCCCGGCCGGCTCCCTGCACGCGCCATCCGCCGCGAGCCGCCCGCCTCTCGCCATGGGCGTCACCGCCAGCATGCGCCCTCCGCTCCGGCCGCCCGCTGTGCAGTGTTACCGCCGCCCAGCTCCCACGCCTCACTCGGTGTGCGCAGGCCCGCGTGAGGCCACACCCATGCCGCGCCCGACCCTCCTCCCCGCTCGCGCACTCGCCCCGCCGCCTCTGGCGGCCGCCCGCTGCAGCCCGCCATCGCTCTCCCGCGCACGTGCACCACCTCCCCATTGCTCCGCCCCGCGCCC